>NC_042622.1:161076684-161791192 GCF_901001135.1 Rhinatrema bivittatum | reverse complement strand
CTTGTTCTATGTTTTCAGGGTCCATGGAAAGATCAGTATTCACGGAAAGGAGGAGGTGTGTAAGATCTATGGCAGCGTCACACTCCTCCTCTTCCTCGGAGTCCTCACTTTGCTTCAGGTCTTGACTGCTATCTACAGACTTTAAGCTGCTCTTCTCCTTCAGAGAATCCCCATCTGCAGGCTTGTCCTCACCCAGGGACACCTCACTGGAGCTGCTCTTATTACTCAACCTTCCCACGCTTAGGGCCTCCTGATCCTGGGGCTCCAGGGATTCGCTCACATAAAGACCACTGTGGAAATCCTCGCTTTCTGTCAGGTAGACCTGGTCATGGAAGCTGACTCCAGATGTATAGTCCAGTAGCTCGAGTCCAGAAGGGCTACGCTCATCATCGTTTTTCCTCTCTTCGCCAAAAGAGCAGGACACGGGAGTACTACCTCCGCTTTCCTCATCTTCGGCAGCTCCTCCGGATGACTTGCTCTCTTCCTTGGAGCTCTCTACCCCAACAAGAATCTGAAGCACGTGAGTGAGCAAGTGAGACAGAAATGCTTGGAGCCCCAGCCGGACAATTAATTGGGCCACAAAGCAATCTGTATAGAGGTAGAACCTGCCATGGAGATAGGAAGGATTCTCGTACGCACCAATCAGAGGCTTCAGCAGGTACTTATTGGCATTCTTTGGGCCTAAGGCTTTCGCTATGGGCTCAAAGAGATACCAAGCTGCATAGACAGCAGTGTTCTCCTCCGACATCAGCGACAAGATAAAAGGCAAAAGGATCTCTAAACCTTCAGGGGTGATTTTGCTGAGTACCCCCTCCAACTGCTGCCACAACTGAAAGACAAGTTCACGACCCTGAGACTCATCTTCTGCTCTCTTTGACTGGTAAGTGAAGATGAATTTATGCAGAGACAGGAAATAAGGAGGGAATGGAATAATGGAGCAGAAGGGGCTGAGAAGCTGAGAAGGACAAGGTGGTGGCAGACCTTTGGAAATCTGTTTATATTCAAACAATGGGACACAGCAATTAGCAGTCCTATTTCTCAGCAACACGTCCTCTGGTGTATGAAGCTGTAGCAACATTTCTAGGAGGTCCTGCAGAGGAGAGGGAATTTCCTTCGCGTGATATCTGCAGAGCTTCCGCACAGTAAGGAATCGGTCCAGTAAGGAAGCTGAAGGCTTCAAGGTTCGAATCCTGGGAGCAAACACAATTTCAGCAATCATGACTCCAAGTGCCTGCATATCTCTCTGAAAGAAATCCAAGAGGCTTATCTCAGGTACTTCTTGAGCCTGTTTTGTTGACTGTATTTCACTATTTAAACCTTTAACTAAAAAATTATCTAACTTCTCCAGCTCCTCCAGGGCTTGGAGGGGATTATAAGCCTCGGGAAGCACAAGCTCTCTCTCATCCCCTTCGATCTTGCTCCTTCGGTTGAATCGGGTAGTTGGGATTCTACTTTCTGCCTGGGTAGACGACAGTGTAGAAGGCTGATCCACAAATCTCCCAGCTGAAAGAATGGAATCCAGAGCTTCCATGCCTTGCTCTAACTCATCATCTTCAGCATTAGATTTATTAACAGACCAGCTACCTGTTGTCTCCAAGACTAACCCATTTATTCCTTCAGCCTGGAGATGTTGGGTGTCTTCCCAGCCTGTCAGCTCTCTTGTGGTTTTAATGATAGGTGCTTCAGGAGGAATATATGCAGGCTCCAGTAAGCGCTTAGGGTGTGGTTGATCAAACAGTTGTACGACACCAAAGCTAGTCAGATTGGTATGATTGTCTACTAGGTGTAAACAAACGTTTTTTTCCTTGACAGCATCCTTCCCAGCTAACTTGTACCCAAAGGTGAGATCAATCCAATGGTGCAGATCCTGAGACACTTCCCTGCTCTCCAACAGCTGCTGATGAACTTCAATGAACTCCTCATAGGAACTACACCAGGATGGAATATCAAGGTCAGGCATGTCTGGGTGAATAGATCTAAAGATGGTGGGATCTGTATAGAATTCGGGGATACACTCATCAGGGGTCCAGGCTTGCATCCGCTCCATACTAGCAGGATACTCATTAGGCTCCCATTGAGATCGTACATGACAGCACAACACAGTCTTTGGTGTCCTCCTGGCTTTATACACATAGTAAGTGATGTCAGACAGGACATCTGAGATGTGGTGAGGGACATGCAGCTGTTCTGCACTTGTCCCGCTACTTGCAAAAGCTTGCTTTGTCATTTCATAGGTAAATTCCAGCTGTTTGTCTCCCTTGTTGAGACGGAATTTAGATTTCTTTAGGTTCCTGAATTTGCCATTTTTAGTGGTAAAATCCACCACCCAGGGTAAGACTGGGTGGTAGTTTGGATCTCCCTCCCGGCGCCCAGCCAGGTGGTTAAGTTTCATAAGATAATCAAAGTTACTTACTTGTCCATGCACCCAACCCAAAAGCAGCCCCCTCAACTCCTCCTGGCAGACAGAAGACGACCCCTTCAGTCTCGTCTCCTCAGGAAGACCACTGCTTCCTTCACTGTGCTTCTCTGGAGTCTCTCTTTTGTCCACCTCTGGTTTCTCATACTCACTTAAATTAAGTCTCAGCTGGCTGCAGAGTTTCTCATCGATGAGCACATTGCGAAGGGACAAGGCTCCGCAAGCCAGACCCTCCCGATGGCAGGCCTTTATTGCCTGCAGAATATGGAAGAGGATGAAGAGCACTTTGGCATGACTGTTAGCAAGCTTGGCGGGGCTAAACGTGACAATATCATACAACGAATAGTGCAGGTAAGGCTGAACAATATATAGCACATCTACGGACTCCAGCAAGGCTTCCACTTGGAGAATGTTAGAGCAAGAGGGAACACCAGCTGTGATGGGAACACTCTCTTTGGCAGGGGAGAGGCACTGTGCAAATTTATCCACTTGAATAAATGAACAGCCATAAACCTTCTGAAGAGCTAGCTTTATTGCACTCAAGGCTTGCACTGTGTGTGCTTGCTGGATACCACTATATGACTGCACATAGGTTCTGTAAGCCTTGAGCCATAAATTCTTGTAGTTCTGGAAGGCAACATTCTGCATGAATCTAACCAGCAATTCCGAGTCATTCTTCTCTTCCTGCTCAGCTTGATTCCAAATCAGTGCGTAGTCTAGCTTCTTTTTCCTCAGTCCGTGGATTTCTACCCTCACCCAGCCAACAGGCAATTTCTGCACAGAGCGTTGCAAAAATGTCTGCACCTCTATGTCACTCAAACCTTCTGGACGTGGGCACTGCCTCGGAAGAACCCTCCGTTCCTTTAGGCTCACCAGCCACTTCAGGGGCACGAAAGCAATAACGTGAGTCCCCTCACCAGCAGCAAGCTGTCTTTGGTCAATATGCAGCTCTCTCTCGATCCTCTTCAGGAGCCACTCCATGTTGGTGAAGGATAAGTTTCAACATTCAGTTTCAGCTAAGTTACACCATTCCACAGTGTTCGACTCCCTATAGAAGAAAAAGAGCAAATTAAAGTAAGTATAAAGCACACAGTTGCATCAGCCCCCTCCTGTACAGTGCTCCTTTCACTCCCTGCATCTAGAAAGAACCAAAGTTATTCTACTGTGCAGTATCTTTCTCCACGTTCTTAGTATTATCTGTGGCTCTTTTAACTTCCTGAACAAGATGGATTTAGAACTTATGCTTTAAGATTAGAAGAAAAAAAACGAAGGCTACTTTTATTTTTTTTTTTTTAATTTATAACTTTTATTGGCAAAATATAAAACAGCTGTGCAACATGTACAAAATCCAATGTAATCATAAGTGAACAATGTGTGCCATTATACCAGCGAAGAAGCCATTTCACTCTAGTATATCCCCTTGGATCCCCCCCCCCCCATCGAGTAAGCTAGTCTATATCATCAATCATATAGCAGCAAGACACATGGTCAGCAATTCTCCTGATAGCGAACAGAAAAACGCAAAGGCGTGAGTAAGATAACATCGTGGCAGAACAGCGGACCACCAACAGCATAGATTCCCCAATCCCCATGACATCTGCTTTCCCAGACCAGCTACAGAAACACCAGAAAACACCAGTCCTGAGTTCCACCAATAGGAGTCACTGTGTTTATCCATGATTGGTCACTGCGAAACCATAGGAAGTCGTAGCCAATGTTCGTAGCGACCCCAGACCTTGTGAAAATGCAGGGACGATTTGTTGCGAAATGCGGTAATCTTTCCCAAGGTGTGCGTATGAAGAACCAACGCCTGAACCATGGTTAATGTTGGCACCCCAGGGTCCTTCCAACACCGTGCTATAGCACATCTGGTCGCAGTCACCACAAACTTAATAAAATAATTATGAGATTTGGATCTATCTTGGAGTTCAGCATTCAGGAGTGCTTGTGCTGGTGTGAGTTGAATACAGCCATGCAAAATCGTAGAAATCCAGGTCGATATCGTTGTCCACAGCTGTTGTATTTTGGGGCATTGCCACCATAAGTGGAAAAAAGTGCCCCGCTCCCGGCAAAGTTTCCAGCAAAGCCCTTGTGTGTTTGGCGCGTAATGCTGAATGAGACTTGGGGTTACATACCATCTGTAGTATAATTTGTATCCATTTTCGATATG
Source organism: Rhinatrema bivittatum (assembly GCF_901001135.1). NCBI lineage: Eukaryota > Metazoa > Chordata > Amphibia > Gymnophiona > Rhinatrematidae > Rhinatrema > Rhinatrema bivittatum. The sequence continues at coordinate 161,786,606 of NC_042622.1, read as the reverse complement.
TTGTGTTGATATAAATCCTTTCCGTAAACTTTGAAAAATTGTCAGCCAGTCCTCCTTTGTCCAGGTACATTGTAAGTCCGATTGCCATGCTCGTATGTGTGACGCAGACTGGTCAAAGTCATCGCTCAATAATCCATAGATATTAGTAATATGTTTAGTTACCATGTGGGAATGTCTACACATGCTCTCAAATGATGAAATACCCTTTGCAAGGTCAGCTTCAATCCGATTGCTAAGAAAAAAGTGTCTAACTTGGAGATAGCGGAAACGTTCCGCATGACCCAGCTGAAATTGGCGGCCAAGGGTAGGAAATGATAACAATCCCCCGGGGGACCAAACATGTGACCATTGGGAAACACCTTTATCTATCCAAAATTTAAACGCCCGCGGAAAAATGAAGGCTACTTTTAATATTGACCTAAAACACTTTTCATAGAAACATGACGGCAGAAAAAGACCATATGGCCTATCCAGTCTGCTCATCCACACAACTGCTCAGCTTTACAAGCCCTACCACTCCCTTACAGATCCCCTGTGCTTATCCCCTGCTTTCTTCAATTCAGATACTGTCCTTGTTCTCCACCACCTCCACTGGGAGAATGTTCCCTGCATCTACCTCCCTCTTTTTAAAGAACTATTTAATAGCCTCATACCTCATTTTGCCACGTCTTATTTTTATAACAGGTAAAAAAAATGTCACCATGAGAAATGAAATGAGAGAAAACACACCATGCAGAGAGATTAGTAACTGCACGTTATCTACAAATTACAAAATGGTTGAACGATTACAAGAGATCCTAGATCCAATATCTGATGCATTGCATATGGTTCATGGACCTTATTTTTAACATCACAAGAAAACTCCTCACTTGAAAAATGTGAATCTCATAACAGTTAAATTGGTGTTTCCAGGCTGCAATTTGAAAAGACTGAGCAGATGTAAAGCCAGACAACAAGAAACATGACAATGCTGGAGGATCTTCTTAAAAGAAGAGAATGTCTGAGCACAGAGGAACTTTCAACTAATGTGCAGACATGTGCTCTGTCTCCCTGTGCCCCTCCTCCTGTCCAGGTTACAGCTGTAATTCCACCACCTCCCTCACTGTACTAACACAGCCCTGTGCTTGCTTCAGCTGGCAGTGGCAGAGAGTTACTGGGGAGCCTAGAAAATAACCGGCCAGCAGAAATAGCAGCAGCAGGTGCACCAGCATTTTTGCATTCTCTCTTATGGCATTGCCACCCAAGTAGTACACCTGGGACCTCTTCCTACCACGCTGGGATTCTCATCCTGGCAGTACTACAGGGATCTTCCTCTCTCCCTCTTGAGGCTTCTCAGCTGGGCGGTGCACAGTGGAGATCTCGCTCTTCCTCCGCTGACATTTTTATCCAGTCGGGATCTTGCTCTCCACCAGGCAGTGCACTAGAACTCGCTCTTTTCCTGAGAGATGCTCCTTGAATTGGTGCTGTCAGGCAGCACAGTTTGTAACATTCATCCCACACAGTGACACCAGAACTAAAAAATTACCCAACTATGATAAAAAATGAAACAAAAAAAAAAAAAAAAAGCACATACTTGCTTCATGTTTTCTGTGAAATGGGAGGACAGACAGCATTTAATGGAATGCCCCGCAGGCACACAACTTGTCTTCAGCTGAAGCTGGGTGACACGTGATTGCAAGACATCCCAAAGAACTTTATTTTCCAACATTAGTAACAAATGGGAGGATGTGTTACAGGCCTGATTTTCCAACTACTATTTAACGGTACTTCTCCTTTAAGCAATTTGTGATATAAGATGTGTATGGCTCATCCAGTCTGTCCATTCGTCCAATTAATTTAGCATTATAATTCTCATGATTTCCTTACAGATTCCCTTTATTTATCCCATGCTTTCTTGAATTCAGATACTGTTTTTGTCTCCACCACATCCACCGGGAGGCCGTTCCACACATCCGCTACCCTCTCTGTAATGAAATATTTCCTAAGATTACTCCTGACCTCCTCAATTCTAGAGCATCTTTTCCACTGAAAAAAGGCTCACATTCTGTGCATGGAAACCTTTGAGATATTTGAATGTCTCTGTCCTATCTCCCCTTTCCTCTGGGGTGTACATGTTGAGATCTTTAAGTCTATCCCCATATGTTTTAGAACAAAGACCACAGGAAAATTAGTTCTTAACTGATAATTTTCGTTCCTGTAGTACCACGGATCAGTCCAGACACCTGGGTTTTGCCTCCCTCCAGCAGATGGAGACAGAGAAGTTTCAAAACAACCCTGCCCTATATATGTTATTATTTAGGAGAGTTGTGGGTGGATCCTTGGACCAGTGGCAGATGACCACACCCCCGGCGGAAGATTCTGAGAGGGACCACCGGTCAGGCTCAGAGTTAGGAGACAGACACACACTAGTTATTTTATTAGACAGTATACTGAACCACCAGAGGTGGCAGTAGTGAGCTGGAATGCCCAGCTGGGCTCTTGTCCCTCAGATACTGGAACAGCGACCCCTGTAGGCTGAGCTGTAGAGAAACTGAAATATAGTGAGTAGGCAGGGTATGCAGAGTTCATGGACAGGACCTGATGGTAACACTCACACACTGTCCCATAGAAGCCCAGGAGCTGGAATGAAGTAGGCCCTCGAGGAGCGAGTACCTGGTTCCAGGGAAAGCTCTGAGAGAGCGATGGTAACTCACAGATGTAGTAGGCAGCAATGACTTCCAGGCAGAAGTGAATTCCGAAGAAGTCCGGGAACAAGGGCACTCGAGGAGCGAGTACCGGTTCCAGACTGCAACCTACAAAGTAAGAGAGAACGAGGCCCCCAAGGAGCGGGTACCCCTGGTTAGTCCGAGGAGGCAGAGTAGCGTAGATAGAACGAATCCTTATCCTTGCTAACTTGAGTTGTTAGCAATTCAGAGACCTTTAAATATCTGAAGCAGATGACATCATCTCAGGGGGACGCCCCTGAGGTTCGTGCCACTTCTGGTACTTGAGGCAGGGCCGTGCCACGTGCGTGCCCCTAGGCATCAGGTCAACATGGCGGATTGCAGCGCCGGGCCGGTCTGAGTAACCGGACGAGGACGGCCGAAAGTCGCCGCGGCAGCCAGCCTTCCATCAACCCCGGAGGGAGTCGCCAATGGGGTAAGGTGGGCGGAGTGGAGACGTCGGGCAGCGACAGTCGCAACAATATACCAAGGTGCCACCCACAGTCCATCAGTATTACTCAGTGTCAGAGCAGAATGGACTAAACCCAAAAAACTATGTACACTAACTAAACTTTCCCAAGGCTCAGTCAAACCCCCAACAGGGAACAGAACTTCCTGAACCATGAGAACCAGTGATCTGCAGATTACAGTACAGTTATAACGAGCGGAGTCTCCGATACTTTCGTGCATAAACTGGGAGATTCTCTGGACTGATCCGTGGTACTACAGGAACGAAAATTATCAGGTAAGAACTAATTTTCCTTTCCCTGTACGTACCCGGATCAGTCCAGACACCTGGGATGTACCAGAGCCAACTTACTGAGGGTAGGAGCCGGAGAGAGCCACTCGGAGCACTCCTTCTCCAAATCCCCTGGACGCCAGGACCTGAACATCCAGTCTGTAATGCCTTGCAAAAGTGTGTAAAGACTTCCATGTAGCCGCTCTGCAATCTCCTGGGGTGAGACTTGTTGGCACTCCACCCAGGAAGCAGCTTGTGATCATGTAGAATGGGCACGAAGACCAACTGGCACCAGCTTACCACGCAGTAAATATGCAGAACTTATAGCTACTTTCAGCCAATGGGCTATCGTAGCCTTATATGCCATATTTTGGGACCACTCCACAAAACAAAAAGGTGGTCCGATACACGGAAGGAATTTGTAACTTCCAGATATCTTAGCAGAGCCCTGCGGACATCAAATTTCTTCAAATCCTTAGTCATCGGATCCGATCGGTCCAAATCGGAAAAGGATGGCAGTTCTACTGACTGATTCAAATGAAAGGAAGAAACCACTGTTGGAAGAAAAGAAGGAACTGTCCTTAAGGAGAAGCTTGAATCCGAAATCCACAGAAAGGGCTCCCTGACCGACAGCGCCTGCAGCCCCGACACCCGACGGGCTGAAGAAATAGTTATCAGAAACACTACTTTCAGCATATCCTTCAACGTGGCTCTTTTTAGAGGCTCAAAAGGTGGAGCACACAAAGCGGAGAGAACAAAATTCAGGTTCCAAGAAGGACACGGATGGCGGAGCGGAGGTCGTAAATGTTTGGCTCCCCGAAGAAAACGAGCCACATCCGAATGCAATGCCAATGGTACTCCCTGAATCTTACCACGTAGACAGAGCACTGCCACTTGCACCCTGAATGAACTACACGACAAGCCCTTTGCGAGCCTTGCTGGTTTTTTTTTTAACCTAGAAAAATTAAAGGAACAATCCCGTAACTTTCCTAACACTACCTTTTTTCTATCCAAATATCCTACCAACCCTTTTTTTACAATCAGAAGAGACTGTGGGTTTTGCACCTCCACCATCTGCTGGAGACAGAGAAATACTGATGGACTGTGGGTGGCACCTTGGTATAAAGGGCAGGATTGTTTTAAAACTTCTCTGTCTCCATCTGCTGGAGGGGAGGCAAAACCCAGGTGTCTGGACTGATCCGGGTAAGTACAGGGAATGACCATTTTAGTAGCCAACCTCTGGAGAGACTCCATCCTGATATATCCTTTTGAAAGTGCACAGTATTTCAAGTGAGGTCTCACCAGGGACCTATACAGGGGCAATATCACCTCCCTTTTTCTGCTGACCATTCCTCTCCCTGAATAGCCAAGCATCTTTCTGGCTTTCACCATCGCTTTTATCCACCTGTTTGGCCACCTTAAGATCATCAGATATAATCACTCCCTGATCCCACTCTTCCTTTGTGCTTAGAAGAATTTTACCTCCAATACTGTACCTTTCCCTTGGGTTTTTGTATCCTAAATGCATTACTCTGTATTTTTTTTAGCATTAAATCTTAGCTACCAGACCGTGTACCATCCCTCGAGCTTCGCTATATCTCTCATGTTTTCCACTCCTTGCTTGCTGTCCACTCCGCTACTGATTCTGGTACCAACAGCTAAAAGAAACCTTTCCTGAAAATCCTTCCGTTATGTCGCTCACAAAAATGTTTAAAAGACAGTGGGGGGCGGAGTCAAGATGGCCGCTTGCATGTAGCGTCGACTCAGATCTCCCGCATAGAATTTCTTTCTAAACTTTTATTTCCAGATTAAATATGCCTCCAAAGAGAAAGGGGAAACTGAGGACTTACCCCTCCAGCTCCTCAGTACCCGCGGGACAAAAAACCCAATCGAAGAGTGCGCTAGCGTCCACCAGAAGCGGGAGGGGCCGTGCCCCGCTGACGAAACAGGCAGGGAAGCAACAGTTTTGTCTGGGGAATTATCTTTAAGCCCCCCCAGGATTTCACAAGCAACGCTATTCAGCCAGCCGGTGAAAGCTGTGACGGAGATATCCAGAGCAATCAGCTCAGGGAAGCCCGTGGAGGGCACAGAAACTGGCGGTTTGGACGGAGGGAAATCCAACTTACAGGGAGAAGGGACAGCTCTAATGTCGGTGGCCATTTTGCAGCCTGAAGAAGCCAGCAATGGTAAGGCTGTTTTGATTCCTACTTCTAAAGTTTCTTTGTTACTAACGCCGACTATGGAACAACATGGTGAGCTAATTCCTCCAAGTAAACCCGCGGTGGTAACAATGGACTCCCTATGGGAATTGATGGCCCAGCAAAATTTAGCCCTCCAGGGCTGTATGAATCAGATTTCGCAAATTTCTGCTAAACTGGAAATGGTAACTCAAGATCATGATAAAAGAATCAAAGACCAATCAGATAAGATGCAACTATTTGAAACGCAGATGAAAGAGATGCAGAAAGTACAAGCGGTTACAATTCAGGACTGTATTGCCCTAAATAAAAAACCAGAACTATTGGAAAATAGGCCGAGAAGGCTTAATTTAAGGCTATTGAACTTCCCCAGAATACCGGGAGAGCAACCAAGACTAACACTGCGAAGGCATTTGAATGAAATACTAAAAATCCCTTTTGAAAGTATTCCGGCATTTAACAAGGTCTATTTCTTGCCGTTTAAACAGACGAGAGAAGGGATGAGACAGAATCAAATGGATCTGGAAAATTTAACGGACTTTTTAGAGTCATCTGCAGCAGAGATCATTGAGAGAGCAACTTTATTGATTTCCTTTACCTATGAACAAGATATGAGTGCGATAATGAACTATTTCCAGAATATGGGGGAAAAATTTATGGGCCAATTTGTTCAGATCTTCCCTGATCTGGCAAGAAGCACACAAGAAAGGATTTCCTGACGCTTCGAAAGGAGACTAGAGAGATGGGGGCTACATACCAACTCAGATACCCATGTAAATGTGTCATTAAATATGGTGGTAATATATATGTGTTTACGACTCCTGAACAACTGAAATTGTGGCTCAATTCCCATAAAAGGGCGATGGTAACATCTTCACCTGTTGAAGGTCCAATAACCTAGTAAAAAAAAAAATGGTGTTTCGTTGCAAGTTAAGGGCAGTTTTTTCTTATGTCTATTTCTTTAAAATGTAAAGAAAATCGTAGCTTCCTTAGTTTCTAAGTATCCACCCCCCCCCCCCCCCATTATGTAGGAGACTATAGAAATAAGTATTTTTCTTTGAAATTTTATTCTGATTGGATTAAAAATGGTTCTCTTTTCTGTACAAAGATGGATATGCTTTGTAATTAATAAAAAATTGCAATTAAAAAAAAAAAGTTATAAAGAACTGCTCCAAAGACCAATCCCTGAGGCACACAAGATTAGTTGTGTTCTTCCTGCAATTCCAAATCCTGGCTTAAGGTGTTTCCCATTTGCGGGATTGCTACCTGGCTTTATAGGGCAGTATTATAAACTTTCTATCTGGGTGAACATGTGTTTACCCATGTACAGAGGCCACTGAAACCTGCCCCCAGTGCGGGTAAAGTGTGCCCACTTACCTGCATGAAGAAAGAGGTAGGCTTAGGTGAGTGGGTGACATGCACGTGGAGATTTTGTTTTCTTTCCTGTACTTTGAACCTTCTCCCTTCGTTGTGCAGGCCACTTGATTTTCAAAAGGGCAAACTTTAGCTGTAGTTTCCCCTGGAAAATTTACTTGCAGGCCCACAGGTAGTGCAAAATACAGCAGCATGAGTTTCAACAAGAAAGTCTGCACACAGACTTCAGGAGCGGCTGGCCCAGTATTATGGAAGCCCCTTCCCGATGAGATAAGGAAATCAGAGTGAGTCCAGACACTTCATTTTTCAGGTTTTTCTTAGCTATTTAAGCAGGCCTTTTGAGGAGCTTCAAACTTTGAGAAACATGAAGTCTCAAGGGCAGGATGAGCCTGATTAACTAGGACAGTTGAGTTTATGTTGGCTGTAAGCATATTTATGTAGAAAAGAAGCTGGATTGGTTGCAATGGTTCAACAAAAGTCGCAGGGTTAATGATAATTGTTTATTTTTGTTATTCATGTTGATCTGTGAACATAGTTTTATGTTCTCTACCATAAACTTTGGAATGTGCGAGTAAGACATTTTTCAAATAAAAATACTTTGCTACTTGCGGGGTTTCAAATCCACCTTCAACATAATTACAAGGTGGCAGTATGAGCCTCCAGCTAGACCCATATAAAAAAAAGATAAGAAGTGCTGTGCTAGGTCAGGCCAAGGTCCATCAAGCCCAGTATCCTGTCTCCCACAGTGGCCAATCCAGATCCCAAAAAGTAGATCTATTTCTAGTTGCTCACTCCCAGTGGTTTTCTTTAGTCCAGTGGTTCTGAACCAGTGTGTCAGCACACACTAGTATGTCTCCAAAATGTGGAATTGATAGCATGCTATAACAGCCAGTGCTTGCTGGCGGAGGAGAGTGCAGAGCAGGGAACCAGGTACTTGAAATGTCAATCGTTGCTCCCTATTGCTGTTTTTCTCCCAACCCGGCAATCAGGGCCACTACTAGTCCAAGCTGGAAATGTGGTGGTTATGCTGTATAAATCCCTGCTGCATCCTGCTCTCGCTCCCTTGGCCGTGATCAACACTGCTAATAGCCCGGCTTGGAAACGTGGGCTTTTGCTCCCTGACCCATGGCTGCAATCACCACCATTGCTAGCTGCAAGGGAGGGGGAGATAACTCAAGGCACTCCCCCATTTTCCTCCTCCTGCAGGCTCTGACTTATGTAGAGAGGCTGAATTTTAAAAAGGAGACTGGTGGGAGGAGGGGTGTTGAAAGGGGAATGAGAAAGGGGGTGAGTATGTAGAACATGAGAGCAAGAGGATGAGCCTGATGCAGTGGTATTGCTATTGGGGAAAGAGGAGGAGCTAGGAGCAGCAAGCGCCTTGCTTAGGTGGGGATTTGGGAATGGGGACAGAGTTTGACGGGATAAAGGGGACAGTGGGTGCCATGTGATTGGATGGGCAGTCTGTTTAAGGGTGTGTTAGATGGGCTGGAGTGTGTGACAGAGAATATAAAATTGGGATAGGATGAAGGAGGACCTGGAAGGGGGTAAGACAAGGTGAAAATGGGGCTTCCGAGACTTTTTTGCAGGTTTTTGTTTTACTTCACCAAGTGTCTGGCAGTGCATAAAATTTTCTTTTGTCCCCCATTTCGTTTTCTGGTCTGGGGAGGGCCATTTCGGTCCACTCCCCAGATCAGAAAACTTTTATCGTTCTTTTTCTGTGGGAAAAAAACCCCCCATCCCAACCCTTTAAATTTAATTAACTACAACCCCCACCCTCCTGCCCCCCCCCCCCAAAGACCTGCCAAAAGTCCCTGGTGGTCCAGCGGGGATCCAGGAGTGATCTCCTACATTTGGGCCGTCGGCTGCCAGTAATCAAAATGGCGCTGATGGCCCAAGTGCAGGAGATCGCTCCCGGACCCCCGCTGGACCACCAGGGACTTTTGGCAGGTCTTGGAGGATTTTTTTTTAAATATATATTCGCTCCATAAGACGCACAGACATTCCCCCCCCCCCCCCCCCCCCCCCCCCCCCCCGGGAAAAAAAGTGCATCATATGGAGCGGAAAATATGGTAAATGATTTGTTTTACATCTGTTGGTTGTTAGTTTCATGGTGTATCTCTTATTTAGTATTATCTGAAAGGGTAAATAACTGTCCTTTATTTACCCGTTCCACCCCACTCATGATTTTATAAACTACTATCATGTCCCTTCTCAGGCATCTTTTCCAAGCTGAAGAGCCCTCTTCTGAGCAGCCTTTCATCATAGGAGAGATGTTCCACTCCCTTTAGCTTTTTGGCACCCTCCTCTACACCTTTTCTAGTCCTATGTCTTTCTTGAGATGGGGGCGACCAGAACTGCACATGATACGCAAAGTGTAGTTGTAGCATAATGCAAAATAGGCAATATATTTCCATTTTGTTCTCCATTGCTGTCTGGATCATTCTTAACATTCTATTTGTTTTTTTGAACCCTGCCATGCACTGAGTAGAGGATTTCAATATTTTGTCCACAAGGACTCCAAGATCCTTTTCCTGGGCACTTCTAATACACAGTGTAGTTGTGATTATTTTTGCCTATGTACATCACTTTGCATTTTTCTACATTAAATTTCATCTGCCATTCAGATGCCCAATCTCTTAGTCTCATAAGGTCCTTCTACTTTTCCTCACAAACCACAGCTGTTTTAAAAGAACTGAAACATTTAGTGTCATCTGCAAATTTGATCACCTCACTTGTACCCTTTTCCAGATCATTTATGAATATGTTAAACACCATCACTCTTTGATCATCCTGTTGACATGAGAACTCAAACTTAATCCACTATCCAGCTTAAACCTGACTGATACATCCCTTGCCATCTGCTATTTTTATTTATTTATTTATTTATTTAACGTTTCTTTTATACCGATGACCGTTCGCACATCGCATCGGTTTACAGTGAACACAAAACCATTGGGCGGGGCCCTTACATAAAACAGATAATATACTGAACTAGGAAACATATGATTGAAATTAGGGGGGAGCCCTTACATCAAAACTATTTACATCAAAACTATATACAGAATTAGTGCACAGTACCAAATCGACAAGCATAGAGATGGTCATATCAGGAAATCCGAGTAAGGGTAAGGGTCGGAGGGGGAGTTATGTAATAGGGGGTGTGATGGAGTAAGCTTGTTGGAAGAGCCAGGTTTTAAGTTTCTTTTTGAAAGCGGGGGTATAGGTCTCAGTGCGAATATCATGGGGCATAGAGTTCCATATCGTGGGGCCGGCCAGAGAAAAGGCTCTGTTAATAGTGGAGGAAAGCTTAAAGGATTTAATAGATTGGGCTTGGAGTGTTCCTTGGAGTGCTGGGCGTGTAGGTCTCTTGGAGGTACGGGGTACGAGGGGGGGGTTGAGCCAGTTGAGGTTGGAGTTTAATAGACTTTTGTGTATGATTGAGAGAGTTTTATAAAGAATTCGTGACTGTATAGGGAGCCAGTGTAGTTCCATAAGTGCGGGGGTGATGTGATCTCTTTTCTTTGTGTTTGACAGGATGCGAGCGGCAGCATTTTGTAGAAGTTGGAGTGGTCTAGTGTGAATTGCGGGAATGCCAAGTAAGAGCGCATTACAGTAGTCAATCTTTGAAAGGATAATAGCTTGAAGGACTGTACGGAAATCATTGAAATGTAGCAAGGGTCTGAGCTTCTTTATTGTTTGCAGTTTAAAGTAGCAGTCCTTTATAATGGATTTGATGAATGGTTTGAAAGAGAGGTGATTATCAATAATAACTCCTAGGTTGCGAGTGTGAGGTGGGAAGTTAGTAGCAGAGTAGGCAGGGGGGATGACCGGGAGTGGCTGCTTATTCGATATGACTAAAAGCTCAGTTTTGTTGGAGTTAAGCGCTAGGTGCATGTCCTTTAGGAGCTGGTTGATAGAGGAAAGACAGGATTCCCAGCTGTGTAGAGCCGTTTGGATGGTGTCCGAGAAGGGGAAAATGATTTGTACATCATCAGCATAAATAAAATGCTTGATGTGTAGATTAGTGAGGAGCGTAGTAAGGGGGAGCATGTAAATGTTAAATAAGGTAGATGAGAGTGAGGAACCTTGGGGAACACCTTGGGGGAGACTGATGGGGTCAGATTCATTATTGTTCATAGTGACAGTGAAAGTACGATTTTGGAGATATGATTGAATCCAATCAATGGCCTTGCCAGTGACCCCAATATTTCTGAGTATGCTGAGGAGGACATCATGATTAACTGTGTCAAACGCAGCTGAGATGTCAAGTAATGCGATAAGATAGGATGATCCTGAGTCAGTTCCTTTGATAAGGGTATCGTGTAAGGAGAGGAGCAAGGTTTCAGTACTTAAGTGCTTCCTGAAACCATATTGGGTTGGAGGGAAGATGTTATTTTGTTCCAGGTGATCAGATAGGCGTGTGTTCACGAGCTTTTCAAGCACTTTAGCTAGTAGGGGTAGGTTGGACACTGGTCTGTAATTAGAGAGGGTGGTGGGGTCAAGGTTGGGTTTTTTGAGGAGTGGTTTCACTATGGCTTGTTTCAGAGCATTGGGGACAATGCCATGTTCTAGGGAACAGTTAAGAATATTTGAGAGGGGTTTGGCGATCACATTGTGTATAGAAAGTAGGAGTTTAGAGGGGATAGTTTCAGAGGGGTGAGTGGAAGGTTTCATTTTCTTAAGTATGCTTTCTACTTCCAGGGAAGATGAGGACTCAAAAGAATAAAGGGAGCTAGGGGAGTTGATGGTGGGAAGAGAGATATTGAGGTTGTTGTGTGAAAATTGTGCTGTGATGGACGATACTTTGTTTTTGAAAAATTGCGCTAATTCATTACAGCGGTTTGTGGAGGGTGTAGCTGATTGTTGTGTGTGTATGGGAGAAGTAAGGTTAGCGACCATAGAGAAAAGAGCCTTGGGGTTGTATTGCAGCCCATTTATTTTATTGGCGTAGTATTTTCGTTTTGAGTGTTGAATAGAGTTTCTATAATCATGCATACGTTGATAGTAGAGAGTTTTGGTTGCGGGGGATTGGAGTTTGCGCCATGACCTTTCCGTGGCTCTGAGTTGGATTTTGAGATTTCTAAGGAAAGGAGTGTACCAGGGTTTCCTATTCTTTCTGTAAGGGTTGATTGTTTTTGTTATCAGGGGGCAGTGCACATTGGCAATGCTGCGTGTGCAGTTCACCCATGAGGATAATGCGTTATCTGGTGAGGATAGATCAATTTGTTTGTCTAAGTCAGAGCATGCTAATGCAATGGTTTCTACATCGCATGCTTTGCGGAATCTAAGGGAAATAGGCTGTCTGGGCGTGGATAGAGGGCTTTGAGGGAGCGATAGTTTGGTCTCAATCAATGAGTGATCAGACCAGGGTACTGATGTACATAGGGGGGGACTGTTCACACTGATGGGCGAGTTTATAAAAATCAAGTCAAGGGTGTGGCCAGCCTTGTGTGTGGGGGAGTTTACTATCTGTTGGAAGCCCATAGCTTCGAGCGAGGCCAAGAAAGCTTCACAGGCCGGTGACTGTGGTGAGGTATCTACGTGTAAATTGAAATCTCCTAGGAGGACTGTGGGTAGGTCTGGCGAAAGTGAGTTTGTGAGGAATTCAATCAGAGGAGATGAATCTTTCTCTAGAAGACCAGGGGGTGTGTATATAAGACAGAGTTGGAGTAGTTTAGATTTGAAATATCCAATTTCGTATTGATGGGGGATGTCACATCTATGAGACACTAGGTGGAGGTCCTTTTTTATAGCCAGGAGTAGGCCGCCTCCTCTCTTCTTCTTCCTCGGGATTGAGAAAATATCATAAGTATCTATGGGTAACTGGTTGATAAGGGGAGTGTCATGTTGTTTGAACCAGGTTTCAGTGATTGCGCATATTTCGGGATTAGAATCAGAGAGAATGTCATGTAGAAGATGGGTTTTCTTTTGAAGAGATTGTGCATTAAAGAGGATGATAGAAATGAGAGATAGGCTGATAGCTTGAGTGCGAGTGATGGTGCGTATAGGTATGAGTCTTCTGTTTTTGTGATTGTTTTTATGGTTTGGGGTTTGCTGCATGGATGTAGTGGGACTGTAAGGGTAATTAAGCACAGAAAAATGATCTGTGTAGGAGATCAATGGCTTAATTATGAGTTGTATTCAAAGGCCCTTTGATTTGCACACAACTGGAAGCCACACTGTTTATCCGTTTCCCTCACCACCACCCAGCAACAATAGGTTTTCAAAGTGCACAATGAACTGCAATGAGATTAGAGATTTACAACTATACTGCAAATAACCATTCAGAATACTGTCCCTACACCCTTTTCTCAGAGGCCAGTCACTAACCTTTCAAAGTTTCTTCACGCCCACAGAGGCTATGGCCACTAACTCTTCAGAGTGGAGGAGCAGCCTAGTGGTTAAAGCAGAGAACTGAAAACCAGGGTTCAATCTTACTGACACTTCTTGTGGCAACTAGAACTGCATACAATACTCAAGCTGTGGTCCTCACTATGGAATATTATAGAAGCAATATATCTGGCATTTTACTTTCCATTCCTTTTCGGATCATTCCTAACATTCTATTTGCTTTTATGACCGCCAATGCTCACTGAGTCGAGAATTTTAAGGTATCTACAAGGACTCCGAGGTTCTTTTTCTGGGTTGTGATGCCTAAAATGGAACCCAGCATCATATACCTGTAGTTGAGATCATTTTTCTCCATGTGCGTCACTTTGGTCTTGCCCACGTTAAATTTCATCTGCCAATTGGAAGACCAATCCCTAGTTGCGGAAAGTCCTCCTGCAATTCTTCACAATCGGCTTGTAATTTAAGTACTTTGAATACTTTTGTGTTAGTTGCAAATGTGATCAGCTCGCTGTGTTTACCTGATTTAAAATATATTAACATGTAATTACATTCCCAGCCCTAGATAACTGAGCCACGAAACCCCCAGTTCCAGCAGCAGAAGAGAAGTAAGCAGGAAAGGCAGAGCTGCATTCTCAGACGTTCCTACTTACACATTCGAGAGATGCGCGGATCGTCGCTGTAAAAATGCAGACTCCAGGCTATAAAAGGAGCTCATTTAGGAGACTTCCTGTTGCCCTATACCAAAGGGCCCGCCAGGCTTTTCCACCGCACAGAGGAAGTTTTTGCTTTTTTTCTTTTAATAATAATGAAGCCGCAGCTGATGGGGAAAAGAGAAGCTGGCACGAAAACTGAGCCCAGCTAGGAGCGATCCACCCGCCGGCAGCGAGTGTCGCGTTTAACTACGTCATCTCCTGCTGCCGCAAGACCAGACCCGGAGGCTGCAGGAGATGACGTTTCTTAAACGCGACGCTGGCACAACCCAGGAATGTCTGTTTGTCTGTTTCTGTGTGTCTGCTCCTGGGTGGGTGAGAGTGCCTGTTTGTGTGTGTTGTCTAAGTGGGTGGATGAGAGCCTGCGTGTGTCTGGGTGACAGACAGTGTATGTGTCTGGTTGACAGCCTGTGAATATCTAGGTGGGTGGGTGACAGCCCCTACCTGGGTAACAACAAAGATGTATGCCAACTTAACAGGATAGGGTGCTTATTGCCTGGGACAAGTTGCTCAGAGCCAGTGATCACAAGAGGAAGCGAGTTGGTCCATCAGTTGAAGCCCAGAGCTATTTACTTAGCACTGTTACACTTTGACCCAATGTCAATGGATCAGGCATTCAGAGTGATGTCCAACAATGCAATGGCAGCTGGCAAGGAGGCATCAAAAATCTGCAAGTAGCGGTGGAGGTGGAAGTGTTGTTTTCCTGGGCAGAGAGGAATCTCAAGATGATATTGGCTGCTCACCTACAGAAGTGGAAAATGTGTAGGCAGATTTCCTCAGTCAACATACCGTGAATCCAGGAGTTTGTCTGCAGCTACATTCAGTCTGATAGTGGCTAAGTGGGGAGTTCCATTGATGGATTTGATGACAACCTTCAAGAATGCAAAAGTGGGAGTTTATAGCCTAAGATGGGAGAAGGGTTCTCTCGGGTTGGATGCTGTGGTTCAGTGCTGGCTATCAGAGGCAGCACTGTATGTGTTTCCGCCATGGCCTCTTACTGTTGTGTCCCGCGGCCGTGGGAGGCCACAACTGCGGGCCCCTACCTTGTCCGCAGCGGCAACCTGTGGCAGCAGCTTCGGGGGAAACCCCTGACCGGGTGCTTGGTGCCCCAGCTCGGGTCCCCGGCTTGACCGTCGGGGGGAGAGCCGTCCCTGCTCTGCCCCCGCACCGTTCCTGCAGCCTTTCCTCCGCGGAGGAAATCAAAGATGGCCACCGCCATCTTTAGGCGCGAGGCCGCGCCCCCTTCACAAATTTAAAGGGACCTGATCCCTTTAACAAGCCTCATCTGTCCTGGATCAGCCTGAGCAGGGGAAGTATAAAAGGAAGCTTCCTCTGCTCATTCCCTGACTTGGCAACGTCCTCCAGCGCTGTCTAGTCTGCTTGCTTCGGTGAGTTCCTTGAACTTCGGATCCTTGTTCCTGTTGCGTCTTGGTCTTCTCGGTTCCTGACTTTGGATTGGCTTACGGTGATTCTCTGGTGTGCGACTCGGATTGGCAAGCGGTGATTATCTGGTGTGACTTCGGACTGGCAAGTGGTGATCCCTCGGTGTGTGACCTCGGACTGGTAGTGACAACTCTCTGGCACTCGATCTTGGACCCCTCCTGGACTCCGTCTCCAAGGGCCCGCCTAAGTCCCAGCAGTCCGGGTCCCTACGGGCTCCTCCTGGGGGGACCGCGGACTTCCAGGGTGAAGCTCCAGTCAGCCCTTGCACCGATACCACGACTCCTCTGGGTCCACCTAAGTCCCAGTAGACTCCGGCAACGTTTACTTCCGGGGCCGCACAGGCAGGAAGGAGGAGGAGCATCAGCGTGTTTAAATGCAATCTGTTTCTTCTGGCCGTGGTGACGTGAACCTCACCACGGCCCTACCTATCGCTGCGCCGAATGAGCCTCCCTGCGCCCGGGGGAATTGGGGAGGGGGGGGTGGAGGGGTCTGGAGGGTGGGGGGATACTAAAAAACAAATTTTAAAGGGTTGGTGCAGCCGAAAAAAAAAAGGCTCGGCACAGCCGATAAAAAAAAAAAAAAAATTCCTGATAGTCCATGAAACGCTGCGCGTGTCAGCAAAAACGTCTCGGCATGTCACCTCTGACACACGTGTCATAGGTTAGCCATCACTGGTATAGGTTCAGGTGTCTTGTTAGAGAACTCACTAAGGATCGATGGCTTCAATAGTGAGACATGGAACGCATTATGAATCTTCAGTGTAGGTGATAGCTTCAGACTATAGGTGAGATTGCCTAATCGTCGGAGAATGGGAAAAGGTCCAACGAAGCATGGAGCGAAGCAAGCTGAAGGTATTTTAAGTCTTAAGTGCTTAGTGGATAGCCAGACTTTGTCACCAGGCTGGAAAGTGGTGAGCATCGTATCCTTTCTTAGCTCGAAGTCCTGCTTTGAGAAGCATCTCTTTGGTCTGAGTCCAGAGTTGTTGGATATCTTTGGCAGTAGATTAAGCTGCCGGAGATGACACTGACAGTGGAAGTGGCAATGGTAGTCGTCCGTAAACCACTTTGAATGGTGTTAATCCAGTGGATGTTGCTGGATGAGAGTTGATGACGAATTCAGCCCAGGGCAACAGTTCTGCCCAATCATTCTGGTGAGTGTTCACATAGGCACGAATGAACTGCTTGAGTGTCCTATTCATCCTCTCTGTTTGCCTGTTAGATTGAGGATGGTATGATGAGGTAAAGTTGAGAGAAATGTCAAACTTCTTGCACAATGCCTTCCAGAATTTAGCTGTGAATTGGACTCCGCGATCGGAGACTATGTGTTTAGGCATGCCATGTGCATGATGAAGAGCTTAGCAAGCTCCATAGCTGTGGGTAAACCAGGGAGAGCCGCGAAGTGAGCCATCTTTGAGAACCGATCTATAGTTACCCAAATCGTGTTGTTACCTCCTGAGAGTGGTAAGTCCACCACAAAGTCTGTAGCAATGTGTGTCCATGGCTCGTCTGGTACTGGTAAGGGTTGGAGTAGACCCCAAGGACCACCGGGTGGCGTCTTCTGTCTGGCACAGTTTGTGCAGGAAGCAACATAGGAGAATGTGTCTTCCTTCATGGTGGAAGAGGAAACGCAGCAGATTTTAATAAGTCTCAAAACAACTTCAACGTTGTGAATTCTTTAACACTTTATTAGCGGCAACTCCATTGCTTAAAGAGACACAATTTTTTTAAAACAGGGCCCCCGACACGGACCCGTGTTTCGCCAAACGCGGCTGCATCGGGAGGGACGTGTTTAAAGCGGGGTTCATATGCTTAAGCACTTCGCGCTTTCAAGATGTTTTTCAGCAAGGAGATTTTAAAAAAATTGTGTCTCTTTAAGCAATGGAGTTGCCGCTAATAACGTGTTAAAGAATTCACAACGTTGAAGTTGTTTTGGGACTTATTAAAATCTGCTGCGTTTCCTCTTTTGCCGATTAATGAATGCTTGAAGTGCAGCACCAACTCCATGTTTATTTTGTGGATTCCTTCATGGTGGGCCACCAGTAAAACTTTTGCAGTTTAGGCAGAGTTCTGCGTTGACCAGGGTGTCCAGCCAGTTTGGAGTCATGAGCCCATGCTAACAGCTTTTTCCTGAGGTTCTTGGGTTCGATGGTTTTACCTGCAGGTACTGAGTGAGTAGCTGCCAAAATAACTCTTTTCGGGTCGATGATATGTTGCGGTTCCTCTGGGATATCCTCAGAGAGGAGTGAGCGAGATAAGGCATCTGCTCTGATGTTTTTATCTCTAGGGCGATATTTCAGCACAAAGTCGAATCTGTTGAAAAACAGAGACCATCTCGCTTGCCTATGGTTTAGGTGCTGTTCGTGGCGGAAGTACTCCAAATTCTTATGGTCTGTAAAGACTGTGACTTGATGTTGCGCTCCTTCGAGCCAAGGGCACCACACCTCGAATGCCATCTTTATTGCCAGGAGTTTTTTCTCTGCTGGAGAGAAACGACGAGAGAAGAATGAGCATGGGTGTAAGGCCTTGGAATCACTGGCCTGGCTTAGCATGGCCCCTATGCCGACGTCTGAGGCATCTACCTCAACAATGAAGGGCTTAGTGGGGTCCGGGTGTCGGAGACATGGCTTGCTCGAGAAGGCATCTTTTAGTTGCTGGAATGCAGTTATTGCCTACGTAGACCAATTAGCAACATTGGCACCTTTCTTCGTCATAGCTGTGAGCGGAACAGAGAGCGAGGAGTAGTTCTTGATAAAAGTCCTGTAATAGTTGGTGAAACTTAAGAAATGTCTGAGAGCCTTCAGACCAGTGGGTTGTGCCCAATTCTTTATGCTCTCCAGCTTCTGTGGATCCATCTGGAACCCTTGGTTGGAAACAATGTAGCCCAAGAAAGGCACTGATTCCTTGTGAAATTCGCACTTAGACAACTTAGCGTATAGATGATTCTCACGGAGTCTTTGCAGTACTCTTTTGACATCCTCCAAATGAGTGATCATGTCTTGGGAGAATATCAAGATGTCATCTAAGTATATGTATATTTGTAGAGGAGATCCCTGAAAATGTTGTTCATTAAATTTTGGAAGACAGCCGGGGCATTGCACAGGCTAAAGGGCATCACTAAATATTCAAAGTGACCGTCCCGGGTGTTGAAGGCTGTCTTCCATTCATCGCCTGAGCAAATGCGAAGTAAGTTATTGGCTCCTTTAAGATCAAGCTTGGAGAAGATCTTGGGTCCTTGTAGTCTGTCAAAAAGCTCTGAGATAAGTAGCGGGTTACGATCTTTCACAGTTATCTCGTTAAGACCTCTGTAATCTATACAAGGATGTAATGTTCCATCCTTCTTCCCCACAAGAAGAAGCCTGTGCCAGCAGGAGACTTGGAGGGTCTTATGAAGCCTTTTTGAAGGTTTTCCTGAATATATTCGGACATGGCTTTATTCTCTGCCACGGAGAAAGGGTACACCCGTCTCTTGGGTGGTTCAGTGTTCGGCTTCAGATTAATAGCGCAGTCATAGGATCTGTGAGACGGTAGTATGTCTGCAGCTTCTTTAGAAAAAACATTTTGGAATGATGCATATTGAGGCGGCAACCCCAGCATCACTGGGGTAGTTGGCATGCAGGGTATAGGAGCGACCTCTATCAGGCATTTACCATGACAGTCTGGGCCCCATCGTGAAAGCTCCAGAGCAGCCCAATTGAATTGAGGCATATGCTGCTACAGCCATGTAGTGCCAGCACTATAGGGTGCATGGCCTTCTCTAAAACAAAGAAGGAGATAGTTTCAGAATGGAGAGCACCAGTCTGCAGACATACTGGTTCAGTGAGCTGGGTTACTTCGCCCGGCAAGGGCTCTCCATGAATTGAAGATAGGAGTAGTGGGGACTTCATAGTGGTAGTGGGAATCCGCAAGTGCTCCACTAATCGTTGAAGAATGAAATTACCTCCTGCCCCTGAGTCCACTAGGGCAAGAGTCTGATACTTGAAGGGTCCGCAGATCAAGGATACAGGAAAAGAGAGTGGAGGAGAGGGGGCAGTAAGACCTAAGAAGAGTCCTCCTGCAGGACTTAGGTCTGCCAGTTTTCCCGGGCATATAGGGCATGTTTGAACAGCATGGCCAGCTTCTCCACAGTACATGCACAGCCCTAGGTTCTTCCATGTTCTTCTCTCTTTGGCTGTCAGATGGCTGCGGCCTAATTGCATTGGTTCAACCTCTCCAGCAACTGGAACCGGAGGCACAGGCCTGGGTGTGGACTTAACTCGAGTTTCACCCTAAAAGGGTTTTCTGGGAGTCTTGGCCTCTTGAACCTTGTCATGAAGCCGGCGATCAATCCTAGTTGCCAACTTCACTAGTTCAGCTGAGGTCTCAGGCATTTCACGAGCAGCAAGCTCGTCCTTCAGACGAGAGTTCAGTCCTTCAAAGAAGAGGGTCCTCAGGCATTTAGGGTCCCAATGTAATTCAGACGCCAGTGTCTTGAATTCGATAGCGAAGTCAGCTAAAGGTTTATTACCTTGCTTCAGGTGAACCAAAGAAGATCCTGCAGTAGTATACCGGGCAGGGTCATCAAAACTGATTTGAACAGCTCGAAGAATCCTTCAATGTCATGTAGAATAGGATCCTCACATTCCCACAGCGAAGAGGCCCAAGTCAATGCTCTTCCGTCTAGATAAGACAAGATATAGGTGGTCTTGGCATAAGCTGTGGGGAAATGGCTACGTTGCAGGGAAAAGTGCATGCAACACTGATTAATAAAACCTCTGCATCTCCAAACTTTCCCCGAGAAGCGTGTAGGAGGAGATAGAGGTACAATAGTCTTGACTGTCACTTCTGGTGGTGTAGCTTCTTTACCTGTGGTGGCGGGTAAGTTCATCTGTGTATGCAGTAAGTTGAATGCAGTAGTCAAACTCTCCAGCGCACTCTGCTGTTCGGAGATTCGCTGGGCCAGACTTGGAATGGCCTGCAATGCAGTGAGCTGAGCCGAATCCATGGAGTTAGCAATCTATTATGGTTAAGCGGTGTTTGGGTGGATTCTTGGGTACTGTGGCAGATGACCACGCCCTTGGAGAGGAGACCCGTGAGGCGCCACAGTACTGGGCTAAACGCAGGATGCACAAACACAGAATTAGTTCTTTATTTATACAGCTTGAAGTATTCCACCAGAGGTGGCAGTAGTGAGGTAATATGGATGTAGCAGTCTCAGGACCCTCAGCAGAGGGGACCCTTCTCACCCCGTTGGTATAGGGGAATTTCGGTGCAGGTTTCCCAGCAAGGCAGGGCTGTGGATGAGATAGACTGAGGGTTAGATTACTCACTAGATGGTTGCTGTAGGTATGCGATTCCACCAGGTTGTAGAAGATGGTACAGGCAGGGAGAGCAGGCCCTCGAGGATCGAGTACCTGACCCCTGTAAGGCACCTGAAATAAAGCAGAGGGCCCCCGAGGAGCGGGTACCCAGGTTAGCAATACCCCGAAGGGCAGAGAGAGAGCTTCCAGTGGCATCAAAGAAGCGGCAGAGTAGCTTAGACCGGCCGAAACCAATCCTTTGCTAACTCAACGAGCTAGCAACTTAGTACAGGCTATATACCTGGATGGCGTGACGTCAGTAGAGGGGAACGCCCCTGATGTTGGAATAAAGACGTTGGTGGCGTGTGCACACGCACCCTACCTGGCCCTTGGGAGGAGCATGGCGGCAGGCAGCACCATAGCCATTCCGGGGACGCCGGAGAGGTCAGCTTGTAGAAACGGCTGTAGCCATTTTCCCAAGGGAAGTGGAAGGAGCCATGAACAAGGTGAGGCAAACGGGGCGAAGCTGTCTAGCACCAACAGACGCAACAGACTCTTGTTCCATCTTGGGATCTCAATTTGATTCTGATCTTTTTGTCAGGGCCGCAGTTAGAGCCTATTACAGATATTTCACTGTTCAGGCTGCTTACCTTGAAGGCAGTGTTTCTGGTGGTTGTTCAACCAGAAGAATCTCAGAGTTGCAGGCTTTATCCTATAGAAAGTGATGAGTGGCGTGAGTGTGAGCCCTTGGTGCTGTGATGTAGTTGACGCAGCTTCATAGGCGAACGTATGAGGTCTGCGCCGACAGCTGGCGAGTGCACCTTGAAAGTGGGACAGACTGGAGCTTCATCTATATCAGCCATATCCCCTGCAGTTTTAGCCCTTGGGTTTTGGCGGCCAGCAGGACTTAAGTGGGTCCTTAGGGCGGTAGGCTAAGCAAGAGTCAAGAACATACCAGGGTCAGGACAGGCAGCAGACAGGAGGTACCAGGATCAATCCAAAGGTCGGGACAGATGGCCAGCAAGCATATTCAGGTCCACAGCAATGATCAGATACAGGCGGCAGGCAAGTATAGTTAGGTCCAAGGCATTGATTAGGTCCAGGCATGAGGCAAGCGTAGTCTGGTCCAAGGCAAGAGGTTAGTACCAGGAGATCAGGGCTAAGAAATAACGAGGATAGCTGAGGAGACACTGGACAAGACAGGCTAGACAAGGCAAGACTGGTCAAGACAGGCTGGGTGAAACGGCTGGGCAAGGCAAGAATGGATGAGATGGGCTGGGCAAGGCAAGCCTGGAATGCTGGAACGACAGGAGCAACACGAACTGCTCTAAGCAGGAGACCCATTGATGAGGTGCTAACTGGAAGCGCAGCTGCGATTTAAATCCCCAGCCAATGCTGATGTCATCTCCTGGTGCCTCTGCTCCTTTGTGGGCACACACACCTAGAGGAGGAGTGTTAGAGGAGCAATGTCATGCCAGCGGCATTATCACTGTTTGGAGAGCTGGGGCCAGCTGGTGAGTGTGGTCATTTGTGGGCTTACCCCACAGCCAGCCAAGCATAACAGAGAGTCCTAAGAGTTCACAGATGATACGGTGCAAATATGTACAGTACCTTCTTTTCTTCCAAAGGTTGTTTCCACTTTTCATATGAATTAAATTATTTTGTTGCCTTTGTTTAGCAAATGTATGGATTGGGCACATTTCAACACATTGCATTTTTTTGGATGTAAGGAAAGTTCTTTTGCTGTATCTTAAGGACATGAATGCCTTTAGAAAGTCAGATCAACTCTTTGACTTGTTCAAAGGACTTCAGAAAGTGAAGAGACTACCAAGGCTTCAGTGGCATGTAGGATTAAGGAAGTCATTAAGTTGGTGCATGTACATGGTGATAGAGTCTTGCCTAAGAAAGTAAAAATTTCATGGGCAGAGTTATTTATTTAATGGTCTTTATATACCGATAACCGTTTTCACATTGTATCGGTTTACAGGGAACAAAAAACAAGCCTAAATATAAGGCGAAACAATTACAGAAAACAGATTACAAAAATTTACAAAAGAAAACAGTTTACAGGGAACAATAAACAGCCTAAATATATGGAAATACAATTACAGCGAGTACGTGAATTAGAAAAGTAACTTTGTCAAGTAATAACTTTGTCAAATAATAGTAATAAATATATGTACTGGAAAAGTAATAACTATAAGTAGATGTACAGGTAACGTAGTAATAAATAGCATAAGTATTAGAGATGTATTAACACTAAATATAAGGAAAGGATAGTAACCAGGTAGATGAATAAATATGTTAAGGGGAGGGGGGGAGAAAAACGATAGCCTAAGTACAGATTAGAGGGAAAACTGGATTAAGTACAAATTAGTGGCAGGAGGAAAGTAGAGGATGGTTACAATTTCTGTGGTGGAGGGTGAATGTAGGCTAGGGGAAGGCCTGTTGGAATAGCCATGAGTTGTGGTTGGTTTCCCCACATGGTATCTGCAAAGCTGCAACATGGTCTTCGTTGAATTTTCTAAGCATTATCATTTGGATGTAGGGGCCAGACAGAAGACTGCCTTTGACAGAGAAGTGTTGAGAGCGGGTTTGGCAGTATCCTGCTCAATCCAGGAGCAGCTTGGGTACATCCCACTCATCTGGACTGGGCTAACTGGATGAAAAGGAAGGTGAAACTGGTTATTACCTGATAATTTATTTTCCTTAAGTCCAGTCAGAGCAGTCCAGGACCCTCTTTATTCTGCCTATTTTACAGTTACAGTGCACTCTGGCAATGATGTCCTTTATTCAGGTTTGTTTTTATGATGTTGAGCTTGCTTTTCTATATTTTTTTATTCAGACTGGAGTTTACCTAGTCTTGAAAGCTGTCTGTTTAAAAAAAAAAAAGAGGAAAAAGAATTAGAATGAGGGCCTTACATTGTCCAAACTTAGTTTTTACAGGTAACATCAGGCTGATGCAATCAGGTGTGATCAGGAGAAAGCAGTTTTAACCGTGGTTGTATGTACAGATCTTACTGTTGAAACAGCAAGGAGTTTTACTTGCATAAAATGTGTGTGTATAACTGCGTCTGTCTTCGTGCCCTTGCATTGCATGGAAATCCCATGCAAATGAAGGAATTAAACATTACCCCCTGTGCAGGCTTAGCTCAGGTTTTCCTAGTGCTGGGCATTTTACTCTGGGTAGGAGAGGGTGTATGAAAGGCTATACCATGATTAATCCCCTGCAACAGATGGGTTACAGAAAGTGAGGATTAGTGTTTGACCAAGGTTTGGCTTTTAAATACTGACGGGGTGATAGGGGGCTAGAATAGTGCTGCTTAAGTTCTGGAAAGAAGGTGCTGGGGTTAGGAGCCTGTTTTCCTAGCCAGTCTAATATTTGCCAGTTGCGGAATCATCCTGCATCCGGCAGCGTCCACCCCACTAGGTCAACAGCCTTTGAAGAAAGAGAAACACTGTCGTGATGCTGATTGCAGCACTGATCCCTGGGCTCCCTTAGGTGCACGTGCACACAGTGCAGTACCTTATAAAATCTCTGCAGCGGGAAACCCGGCTGCCGGTGCACATTGACAATATGCAGCTGGATATAAAAGGTCCAGCCACGCTCCGCAGGATTGCCTCAGCAACAGGTGGCCCTGCTCATTAGCATTTTGTGTTGATTCTGCCTTGGTGTAGTGGGTAGGAAAATTGGTGATTATTTTGTCATAGATTACCTAACCCACCGTTACGGCAACGGACAAGAGCGTGGACCCCTTGCCTGAGGTGAGGTTGGCGCAATCTACGAGGGCGAACCCCTGCAGGTCCCCACCATCGGGAAGCGAGGCCGGGCTGGTGCAGAGGGCTGACTGGAGCTTCGCCAATACCAACCCTGTTCTCCGCAGGTTGAGCCCTTGGGTTCTGTTTATAGTCCCGAGGGCGTCTGTCTCGGAGACTATCTAGTTCCCTACCTGCCTTACCAGCAGGACAGGGACTTTACCTTTCTTACCTCACAAGAAGTTCTTAATTTACTATCTGAGGCTCTTGGCACTCAGAGGTTTCACTGTGCAAGCTGGTTTGTTATAGAAAAACACTCATAATCTTTATATTTCTCAATAATACTCTTTATTATAGAAAGCAAAGGAAAGCCAGAAGAAGAATACAGGAAAGATACAGGTTTCCTGGGAGTGGCTTGGAGCGTCTAATCGTGACATATTACCAAAGCCTTCTCAGTTTTCAAGCTACACATTACATTCTTATATACAGATTTCACTAACAGTGTTTTTACTTTTTTTTCTCTTTTGTTTTGGGATAACTCCCTTATTTGGAGTGCAGAATTACTCAACCTTTTCCTAAACTAATGATGTAAAAGTCCCATTATCTTGGTACGCTAGGCCTTGAGCTGGCTCCACCCAAACTGCTTGCGTTTCTCATGCAAGGCCTGTTAAAAACAAAAACACATTCCTTTCTCTTGTATAAAACTGTTTCATTAATGTTATTTAATCCAGGTTATTAACATTCCCCTCTTGAAGAATTAATGCTACTAATTCTTCACTCCAAATGGCCCGTACCTGGCTGTCTTAGATTGCCCAGCACTGCCCATCCTAGTGGTGGGCTCACCAGATCTTACCCGTCCTTGCCTTAGCATACTGTTTTTACCACCGGGTTTACATAGGGGATTCTGGATCAGGAGCACATGGCTCTGCATATTGGGTTTACACAACGGTATTCTGAGAGATAATGAAAAGCATCCTTGGTTGGAGTGTTACAGGCATGAGCAAAGGCATGAGAAACAGAAACATAGCAGTAAGCATAGGATAAAAAAAATAAAACTATCAAGGCCTAGAGAACCAGGAAAAGAGAGTGTCCCATTGGCACTGTTAATCCTCTCTCAAAATACTCTGAACTGTTTACAATAGAGCATAAGCCACCTTGTGCTGCAAGCATATAATCTAACCCATGTCGGTTATACATAGAAACAATAGTAAGTCAACAGTTTGTTGCAAAGCTTTCACTACATGCACTACTGATTGCAATCTTCTAATAGCCATTCCTAATTCAGCAGCTACTGCAGGTTGAGCAAAGGATATAACTAAGTGCATCTAATAAAGGATAATACTGCTACCGGGCCTCCTCCTCTTCTCAGCCCGCTGCAACAATGCTGCTCCTCTTCTGCACGCGGCTGATGCTCTTCCTCCTTCCTGCCCTTGCGGCTCCAGCAACATTTTTCTTCCGGGGCCATGCAGGCAGAAAGGAGGAGGCGCACCTGCACATTTAGACGCAACCTTTTTCTTTGGGCCGTGGTGATGTGAGCTCCACCATGGCCCTGCCGATCTTCCTGCTGGGTGTCTCTGGCACACAGCACAGCACAGCGATACTTCACTGCTCAGCCGCCAGTGGGATGAGGTCCCCCGGCGGCCGCATTGGCTCCCCCTGACCTCTCCTCGGTATACCATTTGCTCCGCCCCGTCACGTGCACCGGGCTTGTGCGACACACCGGCACACTGCAGGCGACACACTAAAGTGTCGCGACACACACTTTGGAAAGCTCTGACTTAAAGGATTGATTCATTGAATGGAGTTCTTTTCTTTTCTGTTGGTCTTCTCTTGATAAAAAACTCTTCTCTGTATTCCCTCACGCTGGCTCAACCCCCCTTCTCTTGCTACTGATCGTCTGTTGTTAACCCTTAATTGCCTTGTCCTTTCAAGTTCTAAACTTACTTGCTCTCTGCTCTCATAAGGGGGAAGGGAGAACTTTTGGGAAGAAAGAACTGCTACTTGGTAATACTTGTAACTTTCCTGTACCTTGTGACATAATAGAATGCTTTAGGAAAAACAAATTACCAACTTTAAGCTACTATGTAACAGTCAGTAATGAAACAAGAATTCAGCAAAAAGTAAATGAAAATAAAGGACGGATTATACATGCATCTAAGATAAGCTCAATAACCTAAAATTAATCAAAGCAAATTGTTGCTGAATCGCGTCCGTAATAAAAACTTTACGTTTGCTTCATGCTTTAAGTCTACACAAACTGCCTGCTCTTTGCTTCTAGTTTTTTCTCTTTTTTTCCCCCTTTTTTTCTCTTTTTGTTTTTTCCTACTACTGAGATAAGTGAATTCCTAAGGATGGGGTATGCTAAAGCTAAGCATAATAGCTCCTGCAGCTACGAAGAAGGAAAAAAACCCTCTAAATCTATTAAGGGCTCTCGGCGGGAGAAAAGTGTTCCTCTCTTTGCATCCCCAGGGCTTTAAAAGTTGGGAAATACAGTAGCATAGGATGGAGGGGGAAAGGGAGGAGGGGCATTGGGAGGTGCAGTGGGAGCTGGGGAAGCTGAAACTAAAGTCTCCTGCTGAGAGAAAATGTCTGGTGACTGGCATTTACAAAACTGATGCATCTTAAGTAAGAAATAAAGAAAGAAAACACATAAAAGATAACAGCTCACTAAACTAATAAGTAGAGCGCATGAATTAATTAAAACAAAACTGAAACTTGCCCTAGTGATGGCACCTGTCATTTCATCAGCCGCCAAACAATCCGAGTCACGGTACCAATGTTTATAGTCCCGAGGGTGGCTGTCTCAGAGACTATCTAGTTCCCTACCTGCCTCACAAGAAGTTCTTAATTTACTGTCTGAGGCTTTTGGCACTCAGAGGTTTCGCTGCACAGGTTGGACCACCAGGGAGTTTTGGTAAGTCTTGGGGGGGTCAGGAGGGTGGGGGGTTTAAATGTTTATTTAGGAGGCCGAATACAACGGATATCTGTTGAATACGTGGGGAGTCGCGATGCGTTTCGCCTCCCCACGTATTTTTCAGATTGCAAAAAATAAGTTGCGGATTACAAATACGTGGAAAACGGATGCACACCCCTAGAGATTGGTAGTGTGAATGTGGAGTGGCTGTTTGGGTTTTAAGTGTTACAGAAAGGGGGGCCTTAGGAGGCCTTGCCTTCTGTTATGTGCACGCGGGCGCAAGAGGGTGCCCACTTGTGCACTTTGCGCGTGCCGAGCCCAAGGGGAGTCCTGATGGCTTTCCCCGTTCCCTCCAAGGCCGCTCCAAAATTGGAGCGGCCTTGGAGGGGACTTTTTTTTGGATCCCCCCCACCTTTCCCTCCCTTACCCTATCTAACCCACCACCCGACTCTACCTAAATCCCCCCCTACCTTATTCGATGGAGTTACGCCTGCGGGCGGGCTGCCAGCACACTAACCTCCAGCACTGCCGATGTGGCGGAGGACTTGGGAACACCCCCGGCCCTGCCCCCGGCCCGCCACCACGCCCCCAGCCCCGCCCACGATCCGCCCATTTTCGAAAGCCCCGGGACACATGCGCGTCCCGGGTCTTGTGCGCACCACTGAGCCTATGCAAAACAGGCTCGGGACACACAGAGGTAGGTTTTCGGGGGTTACGCACGTAACCCTTTGAAAATCTACCCCATAAAGTCTTGAGGGCATCCGCAGTAGCCTGTGCCGCAGGGGACAGTACTGACAAAGGTATGGGCAGCGGTGGTTGTGGTTGTTTTCCATAGACAATAGAGAATGGTGATGTGCCTGTAGCAGTGCCGATGTGGGAGTTGTGAGAAAACTCCGCCCAGGATTAAAGTTCGGACCAGTTGTTTTGGCGGTCATTGATGTATGCGCGCAGAAAGGCCTTCAAGGAGCGATTCATTTGCTCGGCTTGTCCGTTAGCTTGGGGATGATAGGCAGTTGTCAAACTGATATTAATACCGAAATTTTCGGCAAAGAGCGCACCAATATCTGGCAATGAACTGTGGACCTCTATCTGAGACGATGTCCTTGGGTAGGCCATGCAATCTAAAGATATGGTGAAAAAATAGGCGTGCCAACTCTGGAGCGGATGTTAGGCCCAGTAGAGGGACGAAATGGGCCATTTTTGAAAATCGGTCTATGGTTACCCATATTACAGTATGACCCTTCGATGGAGGCAAATT
Source organism: Rhinatrema bivittatum (assembly GCF_901001135.1). Lineage (NCBI taxonomy): Eukaryota > Metazoa > Chordata > Amphibia > Gymnophiona > Rhinatrematidae > Rhinatrema > Rhinatrema bivittatum. Next base: position 161,757,886 of record NC_042622.1, on the reverse strand, counting down.
CATGATGAAATCCGTAGACAGGTGGGTCCATGGTTCCTCGGGAGCTGGAAGTGGTTGCAGGAGACTCCAAGGTCAACCGACCGGGGGCTTTTGCTGTTCACAAGTGTTACAGGATTCAACATATGATTTAGCGTCAGAGACCATAGTAGGCCACCAGAAGAACTGCTGGAGCAGTGCCAAGGTTCATGCTCATCCTGGATGACCGGCGAACTTAGAATCATGCACCCAGCGGAGAACTCTTTCTCGGAATCTTCGGGTCACGACAGTCTTCACAGCAGGAACCGGGTGAATAGCAGACAAACAGATACAGGCTGGGTCTATTATATGGCTGGTTTCTTCCGGAGCGTCTTCAGGCTCGAAGGAGCATGATAGGGCATCTGCCCGGAGGTTTTTATCAGCTGGACAGTAACGAAGCTCAAAATTGAACCTGGAAAAGAACAGAGCCCATCGAGCTTGACGGACGTTGAGACGTTGAGCCTGGCTCAGATGTTCCAGGTTCTTATGATCGGTGAACACCGTAAACTTATGTTGCGCACCCTCTAGCCACGGGCACCATTCTTCGAGGGCCAATTTTATGGCAAGTAACTCATGATCTCCTATGCTGTAGTTCTGCTCCGCAGATGAGAATTTACGGGAGTAGAATGAGCATGGGACTGTAGTACCGGAAGCAGTTCGTTGGCTCAGGACCATCCCGGCTCCAATAGCGGAGGCGTCCACTTCCACAAGAAATGGACGGTTCGGGTCAGGATGATGTAGACAAGATCCCGCCTGGAAGGCTTCTTTGAGGCGGTGGAAGGCTGCGACTGCCTCCGGAGTCCAATTTCGAGTATCTTGACCCTTACGAGTTAGGGCGGTCAAAGGAGCGGCCTGAGTAGAGTAACATGGGATGAAATGGCTATAGTAGTTTAGGAACCCCAGGAAGCACTGGAGAGCTTTAAGGCCCATGGGCTGTGGGCAATCCCGGATTCCTTTTAACTTAGCCAGGTCCATAGAAAATCCTTGTTGGGAGGTAATGTATCCAAGGAAACTGGAGTACCGGAGACCGGTACTACAGTCTTCCAGTACTACAGTTCTCTTCCTGTTTTTCCTTCTCTTCCTGTTTTTCCCTCTCTTCTCTCGCCCCTTCTCTCTTCCTATCTGCTCCCCTCCCCCCATCCTGGTTTTTTGTATTTTCCTCCTTCAGTTACATTGTAAACCGGCATGATGTACCCACGAATGTCGATATATAAAAGCTAATAAATAAATAAAAATAAATAAAAATCCAAGGAAAGGCATGCTGGAGTTCTCGAATATGCATTTGTCCAATTTTGCAAACAAGTGGTTCTCGCAAAGGCATTGGAGGATGGTAGCCTTTTTTGTGGAGAAGAAAATGATCTTGCCTAAGCTATGTCTTCTAAAACATACGGGAGAGTAAAGTTACCGCACTTCGCATGTCAAATGCGATATTGTTGGGAATGGTATCATGCACAATATAAATCTGAGGTACCGGATTTGGTATCCGATATTCTGTACTATCTGAAGCCTTTGAAAGTACTTCATGCTTGGAGTAAAGATCTGCCTTTACACATTAAAGAACATATTTTAATAAAACCGGTTTGGTTGGCATGGCAGTACTTTTGTCGTGAATGGGGGGTGGTTCCACATGCTACCAAACTGTTGAGTTTGGATGGCAATCTGGCTTTTTTGCCCGGGTTAAATAATCCATTATTTAAGCAGTGGGAATGTAGGGGCATAACATCTATAGAAAAATTATATTGTACATCCCAAAAAGAGGTGTTCTCTTTTGACCAATTAAGATCTTGATTCAGTCTCCCATAACCAACAATTCTGTATGTTTTTGCAATCGAGACATTACTTATTGTAGGTTTTATCTGAAAGTTCCACTCTTTTCGATCCTGATTCTGTAATTGATTTGTTTGCTAAAGTTAAAAGACACAGCAACTCATTATCTTTTTGGTATAAATTACGCTTTAATAAAGAATCTGCTCAGCTATACACATCATTAGCTAAATCTTGGACTGCAATGTTGGGACATTTGATTTCTGAGAAGGAAATGTTGGTCTATTTTAAATATGTTTACTACTGTAGAAACACAGTTACAAGAAATGCAGTTTAAAATCTTGCTTGTAAAATACATATTTGTGTTACAGATAGTTGTCTAAAGTGCAGAAGGGCCAGGGGTACTTTAATCTATAACTTTATTCTTTTTCCAATCTTGTTTCCCTTTTGGAATGCTGTGCTCCAAGTTATAGAACATGTCATCCAAAAGAAACCACTGCTCACTGGTGCTTTTATCCTACTGGGTTCCACGCACTGGCTGTCTATTCCTACTAAATGTGTAGTAAAATATTTACATATTGTAACGCTTCTGGCCAAAGCATGTATACTTATTAATTGGATTAAGTCCGCTAGTCCTCCTCGCTTAATGTGGTTTCAGCAGCTTGCAGATTGGATGCAAATAGAATGACTGGATGTTAAATTTACCAATCGAAGGTTACCACACTCGTATACTCAGTCACCTGAAGCACTTAGACAGTCATTAATGACTAGTGGTTATACTACTGGCTGGTAAATGATGGTTATTAAGCTGATCTTTGCTTAGGTTGGGGTTTTTTTTTTACCTCTTATCTATATTCTTGCATTGGGTTTTTTTTTTTTGCTTTCCTTGTTTCTGACCTTGAGACTACATCATGGGGCAGCATGGTGAGATTGGTAGAGATGAGCAGGCAAAAAGTTTTCGTTGCGTACGCGATACGTATTCGTGGGGGGTCAATTCCGTTCAATGTGTACATATGGCGAATTCAATAAGTTGTCGATCTGTAAATACGTTACTACTAAATTAACTACAACCCCCCACCCTCCTGATCCCCCCCCCCCCCAAGACTTACCAAAACTCCCTGGTGGTCCAGCAGGGAGTCAGGAAGCCATCCCTGCACTCGTTTGTGGTTTCCTCACGGCGCCGATAGCCTGTGTCACAGGGGCTGCCAGTGCCATTGGTCAGCCCCTGTCACATGGTCACCGGCGCCATCTTGTGCTCCTACCACGTGACAGGTCATGTGGCAGGAGGTCGCTCCGGGACCCTCGTTGGACCCAACCGGAACTTTTGGCCAGCTTGGGGGGGCCTCCTGACCCCCACAAAACTTGCCAAAGGTCCAGCGGGGGTCCGGGAGCAACCTCCTTTCACGCCATCCGTCCGATCCCAATACTCAAAATGGCGCCGATCGCCGCCATTTTGAGACTCTAAATCGCCGTCCCGCCAATACTCAAAATGGCGCCGATCGCCACGGCTTGTGGGGGTCAGGAGGCCCCCCAAGCTGGCCAAAAGTTCTATTTGGGTCCAACGAAGGTCCCGGAGCGACCTCCTGCCACATGACCTACCTGTCACATGGTGACAGGTTGGTCACAGGATGGCGCCGGTGACCATGTGACAGGGGCTGACCAATGGCACCGGCAGCCCCTGTGACACAGGCTATCGGCGCCGTGAGGAAACCGCAAACGAGTGCAGGGATGGCTTCCTGACTCCCCGCTGGACCACCAGGGAGTTTTGGTAAGTCTTGGGGGGGTCAGGAGGGTGGGGGGTTTAAATGTTTATTTAGGAGGCCGAATACAACGGATATCTGTTGAATACGTGGGGAGTCGCGATGCGTGAATACGTGGAAAACAGATGCACACCCCTAGAGATTGGTAGTGTGAATGTGGAGTGGCTGTTTGGGTTTTAAGTGTTACAGAAAGGGGGGCCTTAGGAGGCCTTGCCTTCTGTTATGTGCACGCAGGCTTTGGCTAGACAGAGCAAGAGATGCCATGAGCAACTGCTGCGCGAGAATAGAAGATGTGTGCCCTTGGACCTTGGTGAACCCAGAGAGAAGCTCCGGGGAAACACCGAGGCTGTGAGACAAATCTGTGTCTGGGTCGAGACTAAGCCCAGGCCCCTGCTGACCTGCATACCTCAGCGAGACCAACCACCCTTGGATGGTCTCTAAGTGGTCCTCCGACTACTCCAAGCCCTTTCAGACCTGCCACTGAGAACGGCAATGGCAGCAGGCCGGACAGGAGACGAGGGCAGACGAAGGCTCTGGAACATGAAGGCTGAGACAGGAGACTTGGGGCGTGAAGACTCAGACGAGAAGTTTGAGCACGAAGACTCAGGATCAAGGTTTTAGGAACAAGTACTGGTTTGATGCTGCAATGCAGCGCACCCTACACAGCCCATAGCCCATGGACTGGTCGCGGACCACACTTGAGTGCAAAGAGACTCCAGAAGAATACATGATAGTTGAAGCTGGAACATGGCGAAGATTCAGTAGAAGCCTATACCAAGGCGCACCCTACACAGCTGCCCATGGCTGGTCGTGGACCACGCTGGAATGGCACAGGTTCAATCAGAGTCTTAAGCATGGACAGTGCAGCTACCAAAACATCCAAGGGCTGAGACAAATTCCAGGGTAAGGGACCAAGACGAGACTTGGCTTCAAGCAAAGGGAAGGGGGCGAAGGCAAGACTTGGCTTAAGGCATGAAACATGGGACCAAGACGAGACTTGGCTTCAAAGTGAAGATGACCCTCCGGAGACTAGTGCTGTGAGACGAGAAGGCTGGCTCATGCCACGAGGTGACGAGACATGACATGACACACCAGAGAAGGTAGCCATGAGGAACCAAGAGTCCAGGAAGCAGAAGCAGAGACGAGGCATCAGGAAGGAACCCAACTGACCAAGGCTCCAATGTCCGAGAACAGGAACCGAACGAAATGGATTTACCCTCGGGATGGACATCTGGAGGACTCGAGGAGCTGGAACATCACAGGAAGATCACGAGACATCAGGAAAACCACGAAACATCAGGAAGAGACCAGAAACATGAAGAACGATGAGGGATCCCATGAAGAACAGGAAATACCAGCAGGCGTGAAGGCGAGACATCCTTGAGACGAACTAACTCCTTGCGAAGGCAACTAAGGACTGGAAGCTGGGCCCTTATATAGGGCTGAAAATCAGGAAACGTCCTGGGAGGGGTCCAGGTGGGGCCAGGAAGCTGGCCTTTTAAATCAGTGAAGGAGGCACGGCCTGCGCCCTAGGAGATAGGAAGCAGGAAGTATGCAGAACCATGGCCAGCAGCCATGCTGCAGGAGCTGTGCAGGGAGAAGCCGGGCCTCCACACAGGCCCCGATATCAGCAGCAGCCCCCGCCGCTGCTGGGAGCACCGAGGGCGGCTCCAGCCGCCAGGAAAGCCTGGGGACTGCGGCCTCCAGGCCGTGAGGCTGAAGAAGGTGTTGGCGGTACTCATTGCCGCAAGAGGGTCCCGATAGGTGCGGCTCCATGCTGCGCTGAAGATTAAAGTCCACGGTTCCTGCCAAAGGTAAGTGCAGATTCATAACATTAACTATGAATGGTATGTGTGTGTGGTGTATAAAATTTTAAAAAGTTTTCACACAAGAGTGGGATGTCATTAGGCATTTATTGTAGGACCAGTTTTTGTATCCAGATATGGCACTGCATTATGTTTTTTTTTAATTTGCTTTGAAGAATTTTGCATAATTACTGGCTTGGTTTCAACCTTTTATACCTTTCTTGTGTAAAATAAAGATTAAAAAAAATAATAATTTATTCCTCCACCACCTATCCAATAACTAAGGCAGCTCCATATCACTAAACTTATAAAGTCTCTCTCTCTCTCTCTGTGGCTTTTTAGGCAAATATCCTGCATCTTATTCTGCAATTTATGCTATAACACTAGGTTCTTTCACTAAATAAAAAATAGAAATAGGAATAGACAATATGAAGAAACTTATGAACACAATCGGCTGGATTTTAAAAAGGTTAGGTGCCTGAATCCGAATGATTTACGTACGAAACTGCCCTTACACTCGTCAGGCCTATTTTAAAAAGGCCCGGCGACGCGCGTAAAGCCCCGGGACATGTGTAAGTCCCGGGGCTTTAAAAAAGGGTTGGGGCGGGGGCAGGGCCAGAGGCAGGCGCAAAAGGTAAGACAAAGGACGGGGGGGGGGGGGGTTAGAGTAGGGCTAGGGGGGGAAAGGTTAGGGGAAGGGGTGGGAAGGTCAGGTTAGGGGAAAGGGAACGGAGGGCGGCAGCACGGCTCAGTGCGCACAAGGTGCACAACTGTGCGCCCCCTTGCGCGCTCCGGGTAGCGCACGCATATGTAGGCAGCGTGCGCGTCTTTTAAAATCTACCCCAATGGGTCTTATGTAGCAGATGTTCTGTTCTGATGGAGAAATTTGTTGTAGCTGATCGGGACCATGCATTTTCAATCTTGTCTCCCGTTTCTTGTAGCAATATATCAGAATTAATTACACATTCAGACTAATAAGCACATCTGCCTGATGCAGACATGAAAAAGGAGAGGACAGGCAAAAAGGGTCAACAAAATATATATATATATATATATATATATATCCAAAGAAAATAAGAAGTGCAGGCTGCTCTCTGTATTTCTGATAAGAGCCTTTCACATTCCTTAGGGCAATTTTGGTCTAACCAGCATAATAGTAATCCATCTCTTGAAGTAAGCAGCGGTTATGTGGTCTAACATCCATTCTACAGGATAGTGCTCTATAAAAGTACATCGAAGGGCTAAAATACTATCATGTAAAGAATTCCTAAAGAGCATCTTTGAAAGAAAGGAGCCCTCATCAAGATACAGTTTCTGTAAAAACCGATAGCCATTGGGGGGGGGGGGGGGGCATATCTCCATCCTTATCACTTTGACAAATTGCAGATCTCACTTTTGTCCAGGCAGAGCTGGAAGTACATAGAAAATTCACTAAATTCAGTTCATCTGCAGTAAAAATCAAATTACATTCCCACATTCTTAACTCTTTGTCTGTCTGTTTATAACTTTTGAACAGAAAAGCTAATTCTGTGCTAGAGAAACCAGATTTGTCTTCTGTTTGTATTTGTGTAGGAAAGGCACAGTCAGACTTGCATATCTCCCACTGTCCCTCTTCCTCTGCTAGCTCCATTCCCTTTATCAGTTAACTCTTCAGCTTCCTGTGTCTTTTCAGGTTCTAAAGTACTGGTAATCAAATCTACAGTATCAGAATTATTAATGTTCTCATTAGAGGGATTTTCTTTTCCCTTTGTGACCAGATTCTGCATTTCTGCATGACTGTGGGTTTCAACTGCAAATGCACATGGACACTGAGCACAATTTCCTAGAATTTTTCAGCAGTTCTTCAACTTGGTGCTGTAAGTCAGACACACCCTTTTTAAGTGTATCCTGACAATTAAAACAATGGCAGCAGACAGACAAAAGCATCAAACATGCCTTCAAACAGTCCCTGACACCTTCCGACTTATACTGGGAGAGGCAGGTAACTATTTCGGAGGTCAAGTCAGAGCTCTGTCCCAGCCCTATATTCTCTGTCATATCAGCTGTCTCTGTTTGGCTCAGTAACTGTACTGCAGCATTCAGTTTGTTGTGACTGGTCCAGCCAGACACAGTATCAGAAACCTGGTCAGTGGAAACTTTGCTAGACTGCCACATGATTCATGTATTAACAGCAAAAAGGAGATAGATTCTTTTTGTCACACTCTGCCACTTACTGTATAGCAATATAACAAACAAACTAGGAGACAAATAAACACCAATCCCATCTTCATTGTCAAATGTAGTGGGTAGGAAAATTGGTGATTATTTTGTCATAGATTATACAATACACTTATAAGTATAGAAGTTTTACATATAAGTCTGAGAATAAGCAATAAAAGCATGCAAGATTAGAGTTTACATTAAAGAATATTTACAAAAATACTTCCCCTCACAGTTCCCAATGTGAGTCTAATATATCTTTGGAGATCCAGGAACACAGTGCTGGGAAACCAGCAACAGCTCATCAGGCACTTCATTAAACACTGGTAATGTTTAAGAGCTCTTCTTCTGAGCCTTTCTTTTTCTCATTTCAAACAGTTAGCTTGAAGTAGGTCTTTTTATGTTGATTCTGCTGACCTTTTTCCTAGTTTCAGTTTTTCTCTGGGCTACTCCCATGTGTTCTTGAGGCCTCAACTGTCTGTTCTTATCACATCAGCAAACTGTTAGGTGTGATCAAGTCGCTACTGTCCTGTTTTCCTCTGATATCTGTATAGTTAGCCTCCTGAGTAACAGCTCTTTAATATATCTGATCTCATGATTTGTATTTTGTTACAAGCAGGCTAAGAAAAATGGCATATTTATTCTAAGTACTTATAGGCCTTATATCAAATAATTGCACTAATAATATCAGTGATTCTCTGCTTCAGTACTTTCTATCGTGATACAATATTCTTCACATAAGTTAAATAGCTGCTTAAAATGTCCCACACTTGGTTCCTGATTCTGCCTTGCTTCCTGGTCCTGCCTTGCCAAGCCTGTCCTGCCTTGTTAAAACTGTCTTGCCTTGCCAGGCCTATTCTTCCTTGCTCAGCCTGCCTTGCCTAGAACAGTCTGCTCTATTTTCATCTCGGTCCTGCTACAGTCTCCCTGCCATTGACCTCTACCTTGGACCCAGATCTCTCTCTTGCCTGCCACCTGCCATTGACCTCTGCCTTGGACCCGGATCTCTCTCTTGCCTGCCACCTGCCATTGACCTCTGCCTTGGACCCGGAGATCTCTCTTGCCTGCCACCTGTCATTGACCTCTGCCTTGGACCCGCAGCCCTCTCTTGACTAACACATGCCATTGACCTCTGCCTTGGACCCGGAGCTCTCTCTTGCCTGCCATCTGCCATTGACCTCTGCCTTGAAACCAGAGCTTTCTCTTGCCTACCATCTGCCATTGATCTCTGCCTTGGATATGGATTCCCCTATTGCCTACCACCTGCCTCTGGCCTCAGCTACGAACTCTGTCTATGCCCTGTTTGCCATCTGCCTCAACCTTCTGCTAATTCCTGGTTCTTGTCTTATCACAACCTGCCCAGACCTTGGCCTTGTCCCAGACTCTCTCTCTCTAAACACTATGTAGTAGATTTTTAAAAAGTATGTGCGGGCGTAGCGCGTGCAATTTATAAAATCAGGGGTCGGCGCGCACAAGGGGGTGCACAATTGTGCACCTTGCGCGCACCGAGCCCTGCTGCCTTCCTGCGTTCCCTCCCAGGAGGGCCTCGGAGGGAACTTCCCTACCCCCCACCCCACCTTCCCTTCCTTCACCCTACCCCCTCCGCCCTTTTCCCTCCTACCTTTTCCTTTGCTTTTTTTTTTTATCTCCAAACTTACTTCAGCCCTGGGGCTGAAGCGATCCCCAGCACAGCAGCAAATATGGCCGCTGTGCTGGGAGCCTGACCCTGCCCCCGCCCCTTTTTTCAAGCCCTGGGACTTACACGCGTCCCGGGGCTTTTCACACGTCGCTGGGCCTTTTTAAAATAGGCCCGGCGCACGTAACCCTTTTAAAATCCAGCCCTATATGAGACTCTTGCCTAAGTCCTGCTGGCCCCTGGAGCCCAAAGGCTCAACCAGCTGGGAACGGGGCTGATATAGGTGAAGCTCCACTCTGGTCCCTTCCCAGAGTGTGTTCACCAACTGCCAGTGTGGGCCTAGTAGGTTCACCTACTAGACTGCATCAACCACACCACTGTACAAGGGTCCACTGTCCTTACAGCCAGTGATTCTTTATGACTAATTATTAATAAATTGTGGAACTCATTACCATTGGAACTAAGGACACAGACAGACCTCATGATCTTTAGAAAGAATTTAAAAATATGGTTATTTGAGAAAGCATTTGAGGTATCGGATTAATTGAATGATTGATGATTGACGTATGTGGCTAGGTTTCTCCACTTAGAGTTTGGGATTAAGACACCTGTTATTATTTTAAAGTTAGATTTATTTTATGTTGTTTTAATAATTTATAATTTTATACTACATTTTATTGTATTTTTTGATTGTTTTATATTACCACTTTTATTTGTGACTATATTTGTAAACCATCATGATTGAAATCAGAATGGTGGTATATAAAAGTTTTAAATAAATAAATAACAATTCAAGTGGTCACTTTTCCCATCACCCTTGGCATCTCATTCTATGTGTTAGTCTCTTTCTCTGATTTCCATCCTCCTTGGGATCTGCCTCTAGCCTGTTTCAGTCTCTGACCAGGGCCTTTCCGCAATAGAGGCCTGCTGCTGAGCAAGAGACACCGGTACTCGGTGGCAGCTCTCCCTCCTCCCCCTCCCCCAGCTAAAATGTGCATTCAGCCTGTGTGGAATGTACATTTTGACTGGGCATCTGCACATTTTGTCTCCTGATGCAGTAGCATAACATTAGCTTACTACATCGGGAATTTAAAAAATAATGTGGCTTTTGTGTTAGGAAACTGTGCGCTTGTTTCAGCTCAGCATTCTGCATCGGCCTGACAGGCTCAGCTCAACACAGATGCACATAGGAGTGATATCAATGAACTTGTCTCCATCTGCTAGTTGGGATGCATAACCCACTCATCTGGACTGGTCTGACTGGACTCAGGAAATTCCTTTTCTTTGTTTTAATATAATGGTGTGAGATAGCTGTGTCTTGCTGCTGTAGGCTCCTCACGATGTGCTGTGATATTAAACAATTCTTATTTACAAATTAATATTGTTATTTTATTGTTCATGATCCTAAATGGAGGGAAGATTCATAAATATACCTTAAAAATATTTTTCAGAATCACTGGCATACATTCACACTGAAATCATTATTTTCTGCTCAAAATTGTTCTTACCTGGTTGCTGTCTGCCTTTCTAGATGGTCAATGAAGACAGGACATATACTGGAGGGAATTCAGACATGCATGTCTGTGCTACTGGTCCTTGCATAATGTTTCTGATATGAATAAAGGAAATCCTTGTTTGTAAATTCAGTTTCCTCTTCATCCAGCCACACCAGTGCAGATGCATGGGTTTATGTCTCGCAACCAGCAGATGGAGACAAACAGACTTGCTGATGTCAACCTATTTTGGCTCCTGTGCTGACCTCAGCCTGCCAGTATTATCTGTCTCCAGCAGATGGAGACAGAGACCTTATGGGCTCCTGTGCTGACCTCAGCCTGACAGTATTCTCTGTCTCCAGCAGATGGTAGGCTAGCATCCTGTGCTGTGAGATTAGGCCTGGTTAGGCTGAGTGAAGAAGATAGAAATTGAAATGGCAACTCCTGAGGTGAAAGTTTTATGTGCCCCCTCTCAATTGAGCACAGCCAATGGAGCAGGGGTTTCTAGTTCTTGGAACAGGATTCTTCCCAGCTGTGGTTGTTGGAATTACCCCTCTTCTCCTTCCCTCCCCAATTTTTTTCTCCTCTTCTGCAGTCTCTCCTCTTCCTTAAAAAAAAAAAACAAACAAAAAAAAATAACGAAACCACACATCCCTCACTATCTTCTCCTCCCCTTTCCTGAGCCCCTTGGCAGTGCCTGGTTCCTGCTTATTAAAGCTGTTTAAAAAAAGAAAAGAAAAAACTGAAAGCAGAAGAAAACTTGCTGTCTTGGGGTGCCTGCAGGCTGAGGCAGGGGAGGAAGTGAAAGCACCACTCTTCAGAAGTGTGGGAAGCACTCTGTAGTTTGCAGTGCATGTGGTTCATTCTGTCAAGCACTAGGAGGGGGGATTCTCTGTAAATCTTGTGGTGAGGAGGAGAGAGGCAGTAAACAGAGTGTCTGTCCTAGGCAGGGCCTCATTGGTGAGGGCATCTGCAGGCTGTGCTTGCTGCCGTGGTGGGAACGGTGACCGTACTGGACTCACAAGAAGGGAGTAGCTCAGAGCGAGAGCCTCCTATGCTGGTTCTGGTGGTTTTGGATGCTGGTTCATGGCTCCTCTGGGTGGAGTTCCAAGAGGAATTTTCTTCTGTAATTTCACAGTCCATAAGGACACTGAATGTAGCAGAATTAAAAAGAGAAGAGTCTGTTAACTCTGAAGATGACCATATGATGGTTTTGTCTGGCTAGAATTTGCATGACCAGAGTTGCCTGCTAAAGTTGGCCAGTTAGCATTGAAAATATGCACTGACTGGCGAAATCAGCAATGCCTCCAGACAATGTTCCTGCTGTGCGTGCAAAAGAGTTCTCGTCTGCAACACAGAGTACAAACTGGAAAGCAGTGCTCTTTGAAACACCATTCCATTTTCCTTTTCCTGTGTGCGCTTGTTTGTTTCATGACTTGCGTGCACATGACCTGCGTGCAAACAACAAATTGTTCAGAGTAGTTAAATCACAAGCAGATTGTGATAAATTGCAGGAAGACCTTGTGAGACTGGAAAATTGGGCATCCAAATGGCAGATGAAATTTAATGTGGATAAGTGCAAGGTGATGCATATAGGGAAAAATAACCCATGCAATAGTTACACAAATGTTAGGGTCCATATTAGGAGCTACCACCTAGGAAAGAGATCTAGGGGTCACAGTGGATAATACATTGAAATCATCGGTTCAGTGTGCTGCAGCAGTCAAAAAAGCAAACAGAATGTTAGGAATTATTAGAAAAGGAATGGTGAATAAAATGGAAAATGTCATAATGCCTCTGTATCACTCCATGGTGAGACCGCACCTTGAATACAGTGTACAATTCTGGTCACCGCATCTCAAAAAAGATATAATTGCGATGGAGAAGGTACAGAGAAGGGCGACCAAAATGATAAAGGGAATGGAACAGCTCCCCTATGAGGAAAGACTAAAGAGGTTAGGACTTTTCAGCTTGGAGAAGAGACGACTGAGGGGGGATATGATAGAGGTGTTTAAAATCATGAGAGGTCTAGAACGGGTCGATGTGAATCTTTTATTTACTCTTTTGGATAATAGAAAGACTAGGGGGCACTCCATGAAGTTAGCATGTGGCACATTTAAAACTAATCAGAGAAAGTTCTTTTTTACTCAACGCACAATTAAACTCTGGAATTTGTTGCCAGAGGATGTGGTTAGTGCAGTTAGTATAGCTGTGTTTAAAAAAGGATTGGATAAGTTCTTGGAGAAGTCCATTACCTGCTATTAATTAAGTTGACTTAGATAATAACCACCGCTATTACTAGCAATGGTAACATGGAATAGACTTAGTTTTTGGGTACTTGCCAGGTTCTTATGGCCTGGATTGGCCACTGTTGGAAACAGGATGCTGGGCTTGATGGACCCTTGGTCTGACCCAGTATGGCATGTTCTTATGTTCTTAACTTACAGGGAACATTGCTCCAGAGATGCCCTTGGGGACACCTTCTCTAAATTTGGGAACCCTGTGAATATGGATGGACAAATTTAGCTGGCAGCAGATGGAAGTTTACAGCTAATTTCCAAACTTAGTTGGGTAAACCTTTTGAAAATTGACTCCTTTATGTGTATGCTTGAATTCTGTCACCGTTTTGGCTCTGGTAACCTCCTCTGGATGTCTGCTCCAGGTGTCCTCAGCCCTCTCAGTGAGAAAGTTCTTTCTCACATTCCTTTGGTGGGTCCCTTCCTCCAGCTGCATGTGATTTTCATTCCATAGCAAATACTTCCTTCTAGTTCCTTCCTGAAGCCTGCAAAAGATTTGAATGTTTGTATCCTATTTCCCCTTTCCCTAAAGAGTTCACCTTTAGTTCCTTAGTCCCTCCCTGTATGACTTATAGTGCAGTCCATGAACCATTTAAATGTAATCTGCTTTGAAGTGCCAAAAAGCAGAATATAAATCAAATGAATAATAATAATGCCTGCACCTTGTCAATGTCCTTTATGGATTTCTTCAGAACAGAACCCAGCAAGAGTCCTGTAAAGAGGTAAATTACTTCCCTCTTTCTACTATGTCAAAGTCAAAAAGTTAAATAAAGAACAGACAAACAGGAATGATTCCAAATGAGCTGAATCAACTGCTAACAATAAGCAGGTTTTGATTAGGAATAAAAAGAATACATATAGGTGTCTATAGGCAAATGCCAGAAGTATGAAAAATACAATTGGAGCATTAGAATGTATGGCAGAGTCGCATAACGCCCTCACTGCCAGGGTGAAAAGCCTTGGTCACCCTCACCTGCACCTGGCAACTTCCCACCCACCAACTGGGTTTCCACTTGACTCTAAATAAATATCCTGCCCACAAGCTACTCTGAGGGTTTCTGGGGACAATGGGACCTCAACAACCTGAGGTTGCAGGATCCTCAGACATTCACAGACCATTTGCTAAACATACTAGGGTCAAGTAGTAACTAGCTGGGTTGTTAATCAGTTGCAAACATGTTGCAAATACATTAAAAAACTGCAAATCAAGGTACAGGGGAACACTAACTGGTACATTTACATCAGTTTTGTCTACAGAGTTCAACAAGCTTTCTTAATTATATCTGAGGTTCCCAAGTAACGTTTTGCTGTTAGCACACATCTGTATATCCTAGCTGAACTGGTTCTCCAAATGCCACAGCACCAACTGGCAATCTCTCTTTCCTCAGCAGTAACCAGTTCTGTCTCTCCAGCAGACCCAGGATCAGCAGCTTTCTGACTCTGGGATCTGTCAGGTCAGCTGCAGTTGCAGCATGGTTATACTGCCACCTGCTGTCCAGAAAAGGGAGTTTGATATGGCAGACAACAACAATTAAAACTCATTTTTCAGCACAGCACTAACAGGCAGATGCAATACCGTGCACTACTGCCAGTGCACAGCTCAACATGCAATTGGATGCGCATTTTGGACCAGGGCCAGAGGAACCACTAGGCGAGCTAGGCCTGTGCCTAGGGCGCCGAGACTTAGGGGGTGCCGTGGTAGGCAGCAGAATTTTGAAAGGGCAAAAAGTGCCCTTTCAAAATTCTGCCAGCCCCCGACTCACCTAGGTGGAGACCAAGCGCCGAGACTTAGGGGGCGCCGTGGCAGGCAGCCAGCTCCCGACTCGCCCTGCCTCCCCGCCAGTGCCACCCTCCCGACACCCCCCTAGTGGTCCAGCGGAGGGCCCGGGAGCGATCTGCCGCTCCCGGGCCCTCGGCTGCCACTAAGCAAAATGGCGCCGGTTACCTTTAGCCCCTACCATGTGACAGGGGCCAACCAATGGCACCGGTAGCCCCTGTCACATGGTAGGGGCTGAAGGCCACCGCCGCCAATTTGCTTAGTGGCAGCCGAGGGCCCGGGAGCGGCAGATCGCTCCTGGGCCCTCCGCTGGACCACTAGGGGGGTGTCGGGAGGGTGGCACTTGGGGGGAGGCAGGGCGAGTCGGGAGCTGGCTGCCTGCCGCGGCGCCCCCTAAGTCTCGGCGCCGATCTTCTTTCTGTGAGTGTGTGTGTATGTGAGAAAGGAATCTGCCAGTTTAAAAGAATGAAATATGAAAATATATAGCCCTCAACTTTTGAAAAGTTGGATGAAAGATGAAATTACTGAATTTTAAGCATCTCTCTTCTGGAAAATAAAATTTAACTTAAAGTGGGTAGAGACAATTACTAAAGGAAAAAAAATTAAAGTATTTAAAATGTTCATCTCAACAAAATCACAAATTTAAGATACTGATGCCAGGTGGGGGTTTTTTGGGTTTTTTTTTTTTAGCATAATTTAAGCATGACGACTAGAATAGAATCTGAAATGGTTTTGCTTTTTTTTTAAGCCTTTAGAAAATGTATATTTTTAAATGACTAAGACTGGAATCTTCCCATTTAAAAGGGAAGCGGACTAAGGATGTCTTTCTGTTCCATATCTCCCATATGAATAATCATACGACTGATAGTTTGAAGAAAGACACTTGCTTTATTGCCTGAAAGCGTAAAACAAGAGAAGCTGTACGGTGTGGGTGGCTGTCCCTTGGGAGGACAGAACCTGAACGAAGGGTGTCATTTTGCCTTCTGATAGGAATGTGGTTTTCTTATTTAACCGTTGGGAGCATCACTTTCACTTTTAGTAAAAGTGAAAAATGCTGCAAGTCTGAAAGCAAGGTTCTTCTGTGAGAGTGTAATGTGTATGTGAGACAGGGAGGGTGCTTCGTGTATGTGAGACAGGGAGGGTGCTTCTGTATGTGTGCGTGGTGTATATGTGTGTCAGGGAGGGTGCTTGTGTGCATCAATGTGTGTGTGCAAGAGAGATGGAGCATGTTTTTGGCTGACTTATGGCTGTGAGATAGAACATGTGTGTGATTGAGAGCTTGTGTGTAAGTGAAATAGAGCATGTGTGTGATTGAAAGCCTGTGTGTAAGTAAGAGAGAGCGAGAGCATTGTGTGATTGAGAGAGACTGGCCAGAGAGGTGATGTGTGTATGTGTGAGAAAGACTGATCAGGGAGATGACTGGTGTGTGTGTGTGTGTGTGTGTGTGTGAGAGAGAGAGAGAGAGAGAAAGAGAGAGAGAGAGAGACTGGTTGGGGAGATGATTGGTGTGTGAGAGACAGAAACTGGTCCTGAGGGTGTGACTGGTGTGTGTATGTGAGAGAGAGAAGAGACTGGTTGTGGTCCCTAAGGAAGAGGATTGTGAGAACAGCTTCAGCAGCTACTGCTGCTTCTGGTATGGCCTGCAAGGGAAAGGAGTAGGAGAACTGCTGGAGAGGGTAAGTAAAGGTGGCTTTTTAAGTTCATTTTTCTTGATTGACTACCATTCTAATTATTGGGTAGTATGTGATGTGTCTGCCGTTTGAAATATTTTATTGGTGTTTGGTAAAGCTTTCAAAATTTGCATGAGTCTTTAATTATTGGATATTCTATTCATCAGCTGTTTTGAAATTATTTTATTTGTATGATTTTATAATTATGATTAATGATTTATATATCTTTATTTTATTGATTTGTTTCACGAGAAATGGTGAAATTTTTGTTTTTCCATTGTTACACTGTATAGAGTCTGGTGTGATGCGTTTTACAGTTCAGATTTTGTCTGCACATTTCTATTTATACTTTATGTGGCTTTATTCTGTATTTGGTGAGGGTTTGTGTTCTGCATGCAAACACTGAGATGAAGCATTCTTTTAGCATGTGTTTTCTCTGTAGGGATCTGTAGTAGCTTGGCCTGTTCTGTTTTCCTGATAGAAGGTGTATTGATATTTAAGATTCTGGTGTAATATTTTTGGTATTCTTTTTCATAGGTAGGGGTTGTTATTCTTTGAGTGTTGACAGATAGTACTGTGTTGATACGGGAGGACCATGCTGAAACATATCACAACAGGTATGATGCCATATGAATTCCAAGTTGCAAAGTTTTCTTATTGGCATCACAACAGTGCATGAAATTATCACAACTTGTATATTAATTTTACCTCAGAATGTCATTTTTCATGTAAAATATGTTATAAATGCATAATTTAAAATTGTGTATGGGGAGGGGGCGCCAGACTGTAAGGTTTGCCTAGGGTACCTAATAGCCTTGCTCCGGCTCTCTCCCTGGGTGTACCCCCCATCCTATCCTTGTCCCCAGCGTACCTCTCTCCCCTAACTCTGTCCCTGGGAGTGCCTCTCCACCCTATTCCTGTCCCCGGAGTACTTCCCCATCCTATCCTGGTCCTGGGAATGCCTTGCCCCCCCCCCCAACCCTGCCTCGAGCACGTAAGTAGGGGGAATTTTAGTAGCTACATGTGCCGATGCAATAGCTATTTTTCCCAGTTTGCTCCCAGTTCACCCCAGTAAAGGAGAGGACTTCCTAATCCCCCTAGCTAGCTTGTCTCCCTTTTACCCTATTAGCCCTGACCCTTAAAACCCTTTGACTAGCCTATATATTGTTACATGACTTACTGCCCATAGCAGAAGTTATGCAGTAGGAGACCCTGGCGTGCGCTTGTGCACGTAAATACTTACGTGCTGACTTCATTTTAAAGACTTGTCCCGCCCATGCCCGGCCCCATTTTTTATTTTTATGATTTGTGTGCAGCATGGGAGAAATGCGTGTACCCACGCGGGTTTTATAATCTGCGTGGTGCATGCCTTGCTGAGTCACATACGTATCTCCTGGCTTCGGCTCAGTTAATAAGTACATTTTTAAAAATGGGGTGGTTTTAAGAGGCAGTGTTTAATGTGTTTATGTACCAAACAAGTTATTCACATTGGGGTAGATTTTAAAAGAAGCGCGATCAGCCTACTTTTGCTTGCGCATCAGACTCAAGCAAAAGTACGCTGGATTTTAGTAGATACGCGCGGAGCCGCGCGTATCCACTAAAATCCTGGATCGGCGCGCGCAAGGCTATCGATTTTGTATAGCCTGCGCGCGCCGAGCCGCGCTGCCTCCCCCCGTTCCCTCCAAGGCCGCTCCGAAATCGGAGCGGCCTCGGAGGGAACTTTCCTTTGCCCTCCCCTCACCTTACCCTCCCTTCCCCTACCTAACCCACCCACCCGGCCCTGTCTACACCCCCCCCTTACCTTTGTCGGGGGATTTACGCCTCCCGGAGGGAGACGTAAATCCCCGCGCGCCAGCGGGCCTGCTGCGCGCCGGGCCGCGACCTGGGGGCGGGTACGGAGGGCGCGGCCACGCCCCCGGGCCGTAGCCACGCCCCGTACCCGCCCCCAAAACGCTGCCGACACGCCCCCGCAACGCCGCGCGCTCCGGCCCCGCCCCCTGACACGCCCCCCTCCGAGAACCCCGGGACGTACGCGAGTCCCGGGGCTCTGCGCGCGCCGGGAGGCCTATGTAAAATAGGCTTCCCGGCGCGCAGGGCCCTGCTCGCGTAAATCCGCCCGGTTTTGGGCGGATTTACGCGAGCAGGGCTCTGAAAATCCGCCCCATTGTTTTGAATAGTGCTATCACTAATCTAACCACAGATTAGGAAACCTTTCATCCAGCAGGTACTGGTGTGAGTACTCTGTCCAGAGGGTGTAATATGTAATGGCATTATTTAGCATTAGTCTGACTACACTTTGGGGAACTCAGAGTTCTTACACATACACTTCATACTGCAGCAACTGTGAGAATACTCTCACAGGGCTACAGAGGCATGTCCCTGGGCCCAGCTTAAAGGGTTACTTTATCTTTGGCACAACTGAAGCCAAGCACATCTCTGAGGTTAAAGGTTAACACAGGGGTCGGGAACCGTTTTGGCTGAGAGAGCCATGAACGCCACATATTTTAAAATGTAATTCCGTGAGAGCCATACAAGACCTACCAAATTAATTTACTACAACCCCCTACTCTCCTGACTCCCCCCCAAGACCTGCCAAATTAATTTACTACAACCCCCCACCCTCCTGCCCCCCCCCCCCCAAGACCTGCCAAAAGTCCCTGGTGGTCCAGCGGGAGTCCAGGGCTCGCAGACAAATCTTTAATAAAAAAGTAAAAATCTAACAAAACCCCCCACCCTCCTGACGCCCCCCCCCCCCAAGACCTCCAAAATTAATTTACTACAACCCCCCACCCTCCTGACCCCCCCCCCAAGACCTGCCAAAAGTCCCTGGTGGTCCAGCGGGGGTCCAGGAGCGGTCCGGGAGCGATCTCCTGGACTTGGGCTGTCGGCTGCCAGTAGTCAAAATGGCGCCGACGGCCCTGTGCCCTCACTATGTCACTGGGGTCGACCAGGACCACTCCTGGACCCCCGCTGGACAACCAGGGACTTTTGGGAGGTCTTTTGGGGGGGGTCAGGAGGGTGGGGGGGTTGTAGTAAATTAATTTTGGAGGGTGGGGGTTTTTGTTAAGATTTTTACTTTTTTATTAAAGATTTGTCAGCGAGCTAGATGCAGCCATCAAAAGAGCCACATATGGCTCGTGAGCCATAGGTTCCCGACCCCTGGGTTAACACATCCTTGACACAATTAACAGCAGTTTCTTGCTGATGATGTGTCCCATCATAGAACATTCAGTGGACGATGTGGCAAAGAGCTACCCTGTGCATTTCAGGGAGGGGATAAGTGCCCCTTCTGCACCTGAAGCACTCAGAGGCTACACAACATATGATAAAAGACTGACTCAGACAAAACTGAAAGAGAGAAGAAAGAAGACAGATGGACTGAGATAGACATACTGAAGCCCTGCAACTTTATTGCAGACTATGTTTCATAAGGGATGTGTTACTTTGCATTACTATTATTTCTACTATTTGTGTGTGTGTGTTTAAAACATAGAAATGATGGCAGAAACAGACCAAATGGTCCATCCAGTCTGCCCAGCAAGTTTCTAATGGTAGTCACTGCTGCTCTGTTCAGGTTACCCTCATTTTTCTGTTAATGGTGGTAATGCCGCTCTGTGCAGGTTACCACATGCCTTATTAAGGATAGTAATATTTACAATCAAAACCAAGCACTGTGAAACCTACAACCAAATTACTGCTAGCAACATTTTTATATATAATGTTTTATTTATATATATATAGTATATAAATATCCTAGCACCTATAAAAGTATTATATGAGTAGGGCCTCATGCGTAATTATATACACAAAAACCAAAATGTACCCCAGTACCTGTCCTCTCAATGTCTCCTTTATTTATTCAAATTCTATTACAATAATTCTGTATTACAATTTAAACCACATAAAATCTCTGATTGTAACAGATACACACCATTTATGGATTCACAGCTCATTCACTTGCAAACCATCCTCAACCCTACAAGTTAAGGGAGAATATCAACAATTCTCCCTCGCTGGATTGCTCTCAACTTCGGACTGAGGGTTTCTTCGTCCCCACGCCAAAACCTCCAGGAGCGATGGCTGTTGCAGGGCCCAACACTGAGTGAACGCCGACCCCACTGGCCGAAGAGATCTCACTGAGCTCCGGTGCACCGATTGCACTGCCTCCCCCTCACTGCTTGATTCTGGCGAGTTTGGATTTATTGCCGGCTTCCCCTGAGGCAACCAAGGAAGGGCAGGCTTTGGAAGGAGCGGTTGATTTGAAGGCTGGGGACCCAGATTTCTTGATTGTGGATCCGGAACCAACTTCTGTTAGTGAGGAGACTTTTTCTTCCGACATACTTGGAGCGGCTGGCTCCCAGGCTTGGTCTTCAACTCCTGCTCCTTTTGTAAATCTGGAAGGCGGCACAACAATGAGCGAAGGTGGTGCGGTAAATGTAAGCCCAGCTTTAAATACAGCTTTAGTTAAGCCTGCTGTGATCACACTTAATGCTGTTTGGAATGCTTTGGTCTCCCTTGAAGCCCCTATTTCCTTCTTAACTAAGGTAATTTTGGACACTAATCATCGAATTCTGGCAACTGAAAAATTGATATCACCACATGGTGTTAAAATGGAAGCTATTGATTCAAGAATTTCTGTAGTTGAAAAAATTCAACATGCTTGGTTCATTCAGATCTGATCCAAGCTAAGAAGATTGAGAACATTGAGGATTCTCTGAGAAGTCTTAATTTGAGGGTTCTAAATTTTCCATATATAAAATTTATATCTCCTTTAGATCTCTTTAAAAATTACATTTTCCCACATTCTCAAGATTCCATCAGCTGCAATGCCTGTAATTACTAGGGATGTGAATCGTTTTTCAACGATTAAAATTATCGTCCGATAATGTTTATATCGTCTTAAATCATTATAGAACACGATACAATAGAAATTCTAACGATTTATCGTTAAAAATCGTTAAATCGTGTTAGTATGCACTAACTCGAGTTAGTGCGCACTAACTCGATTTAATGCGCACTAACTGAAAATGATACAAATAAACACTTTCCAGGTCACTGAAGGTCAGTTAGGAATGAATATGTGTTCCTATTGGCTGGCTGCCCTCTTATCTATTGATGTTACCAAGGTTACCACTGAGGTGATGGTTGGGGGGATGGGAAATGGAACTGGAAACTAACGAACACCAACAGAAAATGAAACAAAGTGTTCACACTTCCCAGGTCAGTAAAGGTCACTTAGGAATGAATATGTATGTATGTATTCCTATTGGCTGGCTGTGCTCTTATCTATTGATGTTACCAAGGCTAACACTGAGGTAATGGTTGGGGGGATGTGAAATGGAAACAGTTGGAAGCTTGACAAAAAAAGTAATGTAATGATCAGCACTCACGTGACTAGAACTTGTTTGTTTATTATTTTTGTTAGCAGGCACCTGAAATGCTAGTGCATGTTGAATTTGCCAATCACTGTGCATTTTAGAAAAGTGGTCCTGGCTGGAACTGTACACAGTTCAAATATATGTAATTGATTGTTGGTAAGTGTATTTTTTAAGTAGCCACACTGGCACAAGTATGTTTACTTTTCCTCCTACTTAACTCACTAGCTCAGCTTTGTAAGAAGGGCTTCTCTGCTTGTGTGTTGTTTTTGTTTGGTGTGAGGAGAGCAGAAACATCAGATCTTTATTCAATCTACTACAGTCATCTCTTACAGTGCCCTATCCCTATTAATACCAGGAGTGTTGTGATCTTCCTGCACACAGTGCCCTAACCCTGATACCAGTCTGAGACAGCTCCCTCCCTGCATTACTAGTGAGAGGCTGGCTTCACAGACAGGGGGGAGCTGCCTGACCCTCACTCCTGACTTCCCCCATGTCCCAGCTAGTGAATGGTGTGTGGGTGAGGGGGGGGGAGGATGGTGAAGTCTGAGACAGCTCCCTCCCTGCATTACTAGTGAGAGGCTGGCTTCACAGACAGGGGGGAGCTGCCTGACCCTCACTCCTGACTTCCCCCATGTCCCAGCTAGTGAATGGTGTGTGGGTGAGGGGGGGGGGGGGGAGGATGGTGAAGTCTGAGACAGCTCCCTCCCTGCATTACTAGTGAGAGGCTGGCTTCACAGACAGGGGGGAGCTGCCTGACCCTCACTCCTGACTTCCCCCATGTCCCAGCTAGTGAATGGTGTGTGGGTGAGGGGGGGGGAGGATGGTGAAGTCTGAGACAGCTCCCTCCCTGCATTACTAGTGAGAGGCTGGCTTCACAGACAGGGGGGAGCTGCCTGACCCTCACTCCTGACTTCCCCCATGTCCCAGCTAGTGAATGGTGTGTGGGTGAGGGGGGGGGGGAGGATGGTGAAGTCTGAGACAGCTCCCTCCCTGCATTACTAGTGAGAGGCTGGCTTCACAGACAGGGGGGAGCTGCCTGACCCTCACTCTTGACTTCCCCCATGTCCCAGCTAGTGAATGGTGTGTGGGTGAGGGGGGGGGAGGATGGTGAAGTCTGAGACAGCTCCCTCCCTGCATTACTAGTGAGAGGCTGGCTTCACAGACAGGGGGGAGCTGCCTGACCCTCACTCCTGACTTCCCCCATGTCCCAGCTAGTGAATGGTGTGTGGGTGAGGGGGGGGGGGGAGGATGGTGAAGTCTGAGACAGCTCCCTCCCTGCATTACTAGTGAGAGGCTGGCTTCACAGACAGGGGGGAGCTGCCTGACCCTCACTCCTGACTTCCCCCATGTCCCAGCTAGTGAATGGTGTGTGGGTGAGGGGGGGGGGGAGGATGGTGAAGTCTGAGACAGCTCCCTCCCTGCATTACTAGTGAGAGGCTGGCTTCACAGACAGGGGGGAGCTGCCTGACCCTCACTCCTGACTTCCCCCATGTCCCAGCTAGTGAATGGTGTGTGGGTGAGGGGGGGGGGGGGAGGATGGTGAAGTCTGAGACAGCTCCCTCCCTGCATTACTAGTGAGAGGCTGGCTTCACAGACAGGGGGGAGCTGCCTGACCCTCACTCCTGACTTCCCCCATGTCCCAGCTAGTGAATGGTGTGTGGGTGAGGGGGGGGGGGGAGGATGGTGAAGTCTGAGACAGCTCCCTCCCTGCATTACTAGTGAGAGGCTGGCTTTACAGACAGGGGGGAGCTGCCTGACCCTCACTCCTCCGGGGTATTGTGATCTTCCTGCACACAGTGCCCTATCCCTGATACAAGGGGTGTTGTGATCTTCCTGCATGCAGTGCCCTATCCCTATTAATACCAGGAGTGTTGTGATCTTCCTGCATGCAGTGCCCTATCCCTATTAATACCAGGAGTGTTGTGATCTTCCTGCATGCAGTGCCCTATCCCTGATACCGGGATGTGTGCAAGAAGATCACAACACCCCCGGTATCAGGAATAGGGCACTGTGTGCAGGAAGATCACAACACCCCCAGTATCAGGAATAGGGCACTGTGTGCAGGAAGATCACAACACCCCTGGTATTAGGGATAGGGCACTGTGTGCAGGAAGATCACAACACTCCTGGTATTAATAGGGATAGGGCACTGTGTGCAGGAAGATCACAATACCCCTGGTATCAGGGTTAGGGCACAAGTTCTAGTCACATTGACTGATCACATTACTTGTTTTGTCAAGCTACCAACTGTTTCCATTTCCCATCCCCCATATACTGTCAGTAGGAAGCTTGGTAACATGAATAAATAAGAGGGCAGCCAATAGGAATACATATTCATTCCTAAACTGACCTTAACTGACCTGAAAAGTGTCAAATTGTATCATTTTCAGTTAGTGCGCACTAACTCCCAGTTAGTGCGCACTAATCGGAAAAAACTATTTTTAACGATTTTTTAACTAAAAAATCGTGCCTAAGACGATTTTCTTGCCCTGCCACACGATTTCTATCGTTAAGACGATATGGAAAACGATTCACATCCCTAGTAATTACTAAGGCATGTTACTTGCCACAAAATGTGGATGGATCTAATGGAAATCAATCTCAAGATCTATCTTTGGACTTGATGAATATTCCTGAATCATCACAGGAGATTGAGATCTCTAAAAGAGGGACATTGCTAAGTCATCTTTGCTTTTTTAAGTGATAAAAACACTGTCCTCAGATTCTTTTTTCGTAATAGGTCATGTGTTTTATGGTCAGAAAATATGGATGTATCTAGACTGTCACATTGAATGGTGTTTTCTTGTTAAAGCGTTTTGCAGCATTGTTTCTTTAAGTGTCTGCACGGTTACTCTTGAAACTTTGTATACTTGACTACATCTACAAAGATTTGTCCTCTAACCATATTGATGAAGATTGGCTTTGATCTCCTTCTCTCTCCCTCCTGAGGCAGCCAGTGCGAAACACGGTTGTGTTAGGGGACTACCAGCGCTATTACAACTATTTAATATATCGTACTCATATGCAAGATACGTCTGCCTAATAATTGCACTGAGAGAATAAATCACTCCTTCCACTCTATTTTGGTCTCTGTGCCTGTGGATGATTCATCTGATTTGACACACCCTTTAATATTTGGATTTCTCCATTGATGTGTCTTGTTTTCCAGTCTCTTGATGGTGTATCCAGATGTTACCAGAATAACTCAAGAACGTAGGAAAAAATATCTTCTTATGAAATCCGAGGTTTTGTCAAGGGGGGTGCAATTTGTTTAGCATTATCCATGTAAGCATTTGGCCAAGCATTTAAATGTTAACTATGTTTTCTTTGAGCCTTCTCAACTTCAGACATTCCTGGACTCCCATGCCTAGAAATCTCTCATTATAGAATTAGCTAATTTGACTGATGAAGTGTTGGGGCTTCTCACTATTCTTTTTTCATAATTTCATGGTTCTTGTTGTGCTTGGAGGTGGACCCTTGTTCTGGAGCAGTGTAGGGCGGCTCCCTGGTTGGACCCAGGAAGCACCTGCCACCAGGAGGCGGAGCACAGGAGGAGACAGAAGCTAGCTGGAGCTTCACCACTGGAAGCCTGCGGACCCCCGGATGGAGCCCTTGGGGACCCGGGCCGCTTGGACTTAGGTGGGCCTCGCAGGGTCTCCCAGAAAGGAAGTTCAAAGGTGTGCCCACCAGGATCAAGGGTGCGCGGTCGATGTCTAGACTGGAGGCCTGAGGGATCAAGGAAGGCCAGTACAGTGATTGCGATGACAAGACTAGGAGCAGGGCCAGAATCCAGGAGGCATAGTCAGTAGTCACAGAGGTCAAGTTCCAAGGATCAGTCCAAGAGTAGTCAGTCAAAGCAGGGGTCAGGTTCCAGAGATCAGACATGGTCAAAGAGGCAGGCAGAGGTCAGTATCTGGGCAGCGATCAGCATGGTCAGGAGCAGGGAGAGGTCAGTACCAGAGAGTTAGTCCAAGAAGTACTACCTGGGGGAATGCAGGAACAGGAGGATGCTGGAGCAGGAGGACGCTGGAGCAGGACTGGAACAGGCGATGAGACACAGAGACAAACTAGTACACACACGGTGTCGACCCGATTGCCAAGGCAAGGAAGTGCAGGCAGGCACTACTGTTACGGCTATGGCTGCTGTGCAACCGCCTCACCACCAGGGGTCCCTCTAGAGCTGGCTCTCCTGACCGGCCCAGTCTATCTCCCTTCTCCTCTCTATGTTCTGGGCTTTCCCTTATAACCCTGCCTGACAGTTCCCTCAGGGCTTCGGCATCGAGCTCGCCTGGGCTCCCTGCTCTAGCCTTCCTTGCTTGCTGTGCGTGTGGTCCTTTGACCTTGCTTTGCCTAGCCTTGCCTTCGGGCCTTCTGTCTTGCCTTGCCTTGCGTGGCCTTCGGGCCTTCTGTCTTGCCTTGCCTTGCGTGGCCTTCGGGCCTTCTGTCTTGCCTTGCCTTGCGCGGCCTTCGGGCCTTCTGTCTTGCCTTGCCTTGCGCGGCCTTCGGGCCTTCTGTCTTGCCTTGCCTTGTGCGGCCTTCGGGCCTTCTACCTTGTCTTGCCTTGCGTGGCCTTCGGGCCTTCGGGCCTTCTGTCTTGCCTTGCCTTGCCTTGCGTGGCCTTCGGGCCTTCTGTCTTGCCTTGCCTTGCCTTGCGTGGCCTTCGGGCCTTCTGTCTTGTCTTGTCTTGCCTTGTGTGGCCTACGGGCCTTCTGTCTTGCCTTGCGCGGCCTTCGGGCCTTCTACCTTGTCTTGCCTTGCCCTGCCTTGCGTGCCCTTCGGGCCTTCTGTCTTGCCTTGCCCTGCCTTGCGTGGCCTTCGGGCCTTCTGTCTTGCCTTGCCTTGCGCGGCCTTCGGGCCTTCTACCTTGTCTTGCCTTGCCTTGCGTGGCCTTCGGGCCTTCTACCTTGTCTTGCCTTGCCCTGCCTTGCGTGGCCTACGGGCCTTCTGTCTTGCCTTGCCTTGCGCGGCCTTTGGGCCTTCTACCTTGTCTTGCCTTGCCTTGCGTGGCCTTCGGGCCTTCTACCTTGTGCTGTGTATGGTCTTCGGACCTTCTGCCCTGCCCTGCCTTGCTTACTGTGCGTGCGGTCCTACGGGCCCTCTGCTCTACTGTCTGTGTGTGTTTGGCCTACGGGCTCTCTGCCCTGCTTACTGTGTGTGGCCTACGGGCCTTCTGTGTGGGTGTGGCCTACGGGCCTTCTGACCTGCCTTGCCCCGCTTACGGTGTGTGGCCTACGGGCCTTCTGTGTGTGTGTGGCCTATGGGCCTTCTGACCTGCCTTGCCCCGCTTACGGTGTGTGGCCTACGGGCCTTCTGTGTGTGTGTGGCCTACGGGCCTTCTGACCTGCCTTGCCCTGCTTACGGTGTGTGGCCTACGGGCCTTCTGACCTGCCTTGCCCCGCTTACGGTGTCTGGCCTACGGGCCTTCTGTGGGTGTGTGGCCTACGGGCCTTCTGACCTGCCTTGCTCTGCCTCCTGCCCTGACCCAGCCTGAACCTAGACTCTGCTATCTGCCTCCTGCCCTGACCCAGCCTGGACCCAGACCCTGCTAACTGCCGCCTGCCCTGACTCAGCCTAGACCCAGACACTGCTACTTGCTGTCTGCCCTGACCCAGCCGGGACCCAGACATGGTTTCCAGCCATCCCTGTCTCTCTCCACCTGGAGCCACCCTTTTGGGTGGTGTTCACTACCCCTGAACTCAGCCCAAGCGTAACAACTTCCTCTTGTACTGCGTTCAATCAGGGCACGCCACAGAGCTTGGACCTACCCCTGGCCCTGTAAGGGACCAGGTGGTCCACGTGCATGTGCCTATGGGTGGGACTGACGCCACGGAGGACACCAAGCTCTGCCGTGAGGCCTGGTGCCCTGAGGAAGGCCTGGCGACTGCCGCCATGGGACGCCGAGGCCTGGGGGAGCATGTGGCTGCTGCTTGAGAGGCCGACCTGGGACCTGCAGAGGAGTTGGAGAGGTGAACAGGCCCGTGTACAGGCCGAGCACGGATGGGGCGTGCAACAGTACCCCCCCCCCCCCCTTCTAGGCCTCCCTCTACGTGGGCGAGGTTTTTCAGGATGAGTCCTGAGGAATGTTCTGAGGAGTTCTTTGTCTAGAATATTGTGGGAAGGTTCCCATGAGTTCCCCTCGGCCCCATAACCTTCCCAGGATACGAGGTATTCCCATCTGCCTCGACACGACAGACGTTGAGGACTTCTCTTACCTGGAGAGTGGAATCTGGTTCTGTGGAGATCCGAGGTGGTAAGGGTTCCTTGCGAGAGGGCAAGGATAGGACTAGCGTCTTCAGCAGGGACACATGGAACATGTTGTGAATACCCATGGCACGAGGCAGTTGTAATTGGTAGGACACTGCTCCCACTCTCCAGAGTACTGGAAAAGGACCAATGAACTTAGGTGCCAGATGATGTGAGGGGAGTCGCAGCCTTATGTGTCAGGTGCTCAGCCACACCTTCTGGCCAGGATGGAAGAGCAGATTGGGACGTCTGTGGGCATCTGATGTACGCTTGGAACGTTCAGCGGCCTGATTGAGGCATTCTTTAACCTGATTCCACACCTTTCGAATGGTGTGAGCCATGAATTGTGCAGCTGGTGATGGAACAGTGAGGGGTACTGGCAGCGGTAACCATAGTTGTCGACCAAACACCACAGAAAATGGTGATACATCGGTAGCAGCAGCAACATGGGTATTATGTGACAACTCTGCCCAGGGCAGCAGGTCGGACCAATTGTTTTGTTGGTCATTCACATATAAGCGGAGAAAGGTCTTCAGGGTCCGATTGGTTCAAAAGATCTGGAGAGCGTATCTGCATGGAAGTTTTTTGAGGCCGGCCAGTAGCGCAGTTCGAAATTGAATCACTCGAAGAACAGTGCCCATCGGGCTTGCCTTGGATTCAGGAGCTGTGCTTCTTTTAGGTGTTTGAGATTTTTATGATTGATGAAAATGGTAAATTTGTGTTGCGCCCCTTCCAACCAGGGACACCACTCTTGGAGGGCCAACTTGACCGCTAGGAGTTCCCGATCTCTGACTGTATAGTTCTGTTCTGTAGGTGAGAATTTGTGCGAATAGAATGAACATGGTATCAGTGTACTCTTGGGAGCAAATTGACTTAATACTGCCCCAGCTCCAATAGCAGATGCATCTACTTCTTCGACAAATGGGCATCTCAAGTCTGGGTGTTGCAGGCAAGGGCCAGAGCAGAATGCCTCTTTTACCGTTTGAAAGGTGGCTTGTGCTTTGGGAGTCCATACACGGGTATTAGCCCCTTTCTTTGTCACAGCGGTAAACGGAGCGGCTAGGGTAGAATAATTAGCAATAAAGCTTCTATAATAGTTTGTGAAACCAAGGAAGCATTGCAAAGCATGGAGGCCAACTGGCTGTGGCCAATCTCTGATGCCTTGAAGTTTTTCTGGATCCATAGAGAATCCTCAATCGGAGATGATATACCCCAGGAAGGGCAAGCGGTTTTGCTTGAAGATGCATTTTTCCAATTTGGCGTAGAGGTGGTTCTCTCTTAGGTGTTGAAGTACGGTCTTGACATGATCATGATGTGATTCTAGGTCTTTAGAGAAAATCAGGATGTCGTCCATGTATACGACTACAAAAGAGTATAAGAGGTCTCGGAGAATTTCGTTCATGAGACGTTGAAAGACAGCGGGGACATTACATAGGCCGAAGGGTATCACCATGTACTCAAAGTGACCATCCCTAGTGTTGAATGCAGTCTTCCAAATATCTTCTGGTTGGATGCGCACAAGATTGTAAGCACCTCTCAGATCCCACTTGGTAAAGATCCGAGACCCTTGGAGGTGGTCAAACAGCTCACTGATGAGGGGCAATGGGTACCGGTCTTTTCGGGTTATGGTTTTAAACCCTCTATAATCAATACAAGGGTGTAATTCTCCATCCTTTTTCTTAATGAAGAAAAAACCCGCTCCTGCGGGAGAGTCGGAGGGTCTAATGAACCCTTTTTCTAGGTTTTCTTTAATATACTCGGACATGGTGAGGTTTTCTGGGACGAGACAATGGATAGGTTCTGTCCTTGGGAGGTATCGTGCCCGGCAGAAGCTCTATAGGGTAATTCAGTTTGCGCAATGGAGGTAATGTGTCTGCCTTCTGCTTCGAGAAGACATCCTCAAATTCGGCATACTGGGTTGGCAATCCGGTAAGGGTGGTGGACTTTAAGAGGTTACCACTGGAGATATTTGTCATAGGCAGGTCTTCTGGCATTTGGAACCCTACTGCACCAACTGCAGAGAATGCCAATCGAATTGAGGTCCGTGGACCTGGAGCCAGGGCAGCCCCAGGATGACAGGGTATGTAGAATGTTTCAACACATAGAAGGATATCTCCTCCTCGTGGAGAGTGACCACGGTAAGGCGGGCGGCCACCGTTCAGTGGGTAATGAGCCCTGGAAGATGTTCCGCTTGGATGGATGCAATGCGGAGGCTCACCTCCAGTGGCTGTAGAGGGATATTCAGGAGCTTGACAATGTCATCCATGATGAAGCTGCCACTTGCCCCTGTGTCGACAAGGGCAGTGGTGGCAAAGGAGTGAGACTCGATACCAAGGGAGACTGAAAGTAGAAGTTGGGGCTGGTGACAGTAGCGCACAAGCTCAGGACCCCCACTGGGCTCAGGCGTTGCAGTTTCCCGGTCGAACTGGGAAACTGCAACGCCTGTGGTCCGGAGGTACCACAGTAAAGGCAGAGACCTTCTTTCCTCCGACAAAGACGTTCGGTCGGAGACAGTCGCCCACGGTTAACCTGCATGGGTTCTTCAGCAGGAGATGGTGATGCATGGGTTCTTCAGCAGGAGATGGTGATGCCGATGAAGCCTTAGATGGAGGGCTTTCAGCACACATTGGGCGTAGAGTAGGAGATCGAGAGGCCTTTACTTCTATGCGCCATTGCCGGAGTCAATGGTCAATCTTCCCGGTGAGGGAGATTAGGTCCTCTAGAGACATGGGAGTCTCATGGACGCTGAGTTCATCTTTGAGAGCACTGGAGAGACCATCTAGGAAGATGGCTTGCAGACAATCCTCTTGCCACCCTGAGTTCAGTAGCCAGGGTCCACCATGTACTCAGAGAGGGTTTTCAACCCTTTACGAAGGTGGAGAAGATTATGGCTGGCTACTGTTTGGCAGCCCGGGTCTCCAAAGGTCTGCTTGAAAACGGTGATGAACTCTGGTAACTGGGTCCGGGAGGTGGGAGACTCCGTCGAGTCCATGGCCTTGGCAACCTGTTGCGCTTCGAGGTGGATCCTTGTTCTGGAGCAGTGTAGGGCGGCTCCCTGGTCGGACCCAGGAAGCACCTGCCACCAGGAGGCGGAGCACAGGAGGAGACAGAGGCTAGCTGGAGCTTCACCACTGGAAGCCCGCGGTCCCCCCAGGTGGAGCCCTTGGGGACCCGGGCCACTTGGACTTAGGTGGGCCTCACAGGGTCTCCCAGAAAGGAAGTTCAAAGGTGTGCCTACCAGGATCAAGGGTGCGCGGTTGATGTCTAGAATGGAGGCCTGAGAGATCAAGGAAGGCCAGTACAGTGTCTGCGATGACAAGGCTAGGAGCAGGATCAGAATCCAGGAGGCGTGGTCAGTAGTCACAGAGGTCAAGTTCCAAAGATCAGTCAAAGAGTAGTCAGCCAAAGCAGGGTCAAGTTCCAAGGATCAGTCCAAGAGTAGTCAGTCAAAGCAGGGGTCAGGTTCCAGAGATCAGACATCAAAGAGGCAGGCAGGGATCAGTGTGATCAAGAGCAGGCAGAGGTCAGCATCCAGGCAGCGATCAGCGTGGTCAAGAGCAAGCAGAGGTCAGTACCAGAGAGTCAGTCCAAGAAGTTCTACCTGGGGGAACGCAGGAACAGATAGACGCTGGAAGAGGAGGACGCTGTAACAGGAGGACACTGGAACAGGAGGACACTGGAACAGAAGGATGCTGGAACAGCCTGGAACAAGACTGGAACAGGCGATGAGACACGGAGGCCAACTAGTACACACACGGTGTCAACCCGATTGCCAAGGCAATGAAGTGCAGGCTGGCACTTCCTCTTGCACTGCGTTCAATCAGGGCACGCCACGGAGCTTGGACCCACCCCTGGCTCCTTAAGGGACCGGGAAGTCCGCGCGCGCATGCCTAGGGGCGAGGCCGATGCCACGGAGGACACCGAGCTCCACTGTGAGTCCTGGTACGCTAAGGAAGGCCCAGCGACTGCCACCACAGGACTCTGAGGCCTGGAGGAGCTTGCGGCTGCTGCTGGAAAGGCCAACCTGGGACCTGCAGAGGAGTTGGAGAGGTGAGCAGACCCGTGCGCAGGCCGAGCACAGAGAGGGCGCGCAACAGTTCTATTTGTTCTTTTTGTTCCTTGGTCTCCCTCTTTTTCCTATTTCATTTGATTGCCTCTGTACCTTTACACTGTTTAGTTGTACAAACTTTTTATTTTCTGGATCAAGGTATTCTTGTGGTTTTTTTTTTAATTTATGAAAAATAAAATTTAAAAAAAAACCTACCTATTCACTGCTTTATCTTCTCATACAGGCATCACATATCCTGTCAATTTACTGATCTTAAGAATTTTCTTAACAATTCAAAAACACGTTCAATCCAGTATACAACATAAGCACCGCTTAGCAGTTTGAGAGAATATATTCAAACATTCATTCTATTTTTATAATAACTACACGTAGTGATAACACTGCTGCAGATGCTATTAAACTAAATCAGAAGTTTCAAGATTGATGATGATATGTAGAAACATTTTGATGCACATTATTCTGTAAATTTCAGTGATATATTCAAAACCGCTTGTTTTTCTTCAGTTAACGCCTTACCTGAAAGGTTTATAATGGCTGAAGAGACTTCATTCTGGAATGGGACATTGTCCTTCCCAAATCTCGTGATCCAGAGGTTTCCAACAGCCTTTGTTGCGAGGAACGAACTGCCCTCTAGATTAAATCCAACCTTGATCTAAAAAATGACTACAAGGGTTATGTTCAACTTCCTTGCCAATACTAGAAAACTCATCAGAGGAATCTTCAAAAGGGACTCTCCTCCATGAGGGATTGTAACAAGTATTAAGCCATGTATAATTGAATTATTCTTATACTCCATTTCATCACGTCGGAACTTATTTTATTCTGTTTGATTTTGATTTTAAATTGTTTTGTGATCTAAACCAAGTGCCATAATGACATTACATCTTTTTGTGCAGACTCAAATGAGGAAAATGTTTCTTCCACTGTTGATATTGATTGAAGATTAACCACAGTCTGCTTTTTAATCTCATCCACTATGAGCGACATAAGATCTTGAGAACATTTGTTAAGTATACTGATCCATTTGGTGGCAAATTGTTTGTTGTCACTGAACATTTTGGGTTATTTCTGCATCTTTAGTTCTCTAGGAACTATTTTCTCTTTCGGACACTCCACCGATGTAGCAGCATGTAATTCTTAATGCATGAGATTCTTCTTATGATACTCTACCAATGTAGCAGCATGTAATTCCTAATAGATGAGATTCTTCTTATGATACTCCACCAATGTAGCAGCATGTAACTTCTAATGGATGAGATTCTTCTTATGATTCTCCGTCAATGTAGCAGCATGTAACTCCTCAGGGATGAGATTCTTCATATGATACTCTACCAGCGCAGCAGCATGTAACTCCTCAGGGATGAGATTCTTCTTATGATTCTCCATCAATGTAGCAGCATGTAACTCCTCAGGGATGAGATTCTTCTTATGATACTCCACCAATGTAGCAGCATGTAACTCCTCAGGGATGAGATTCTTCTTATGATTCTCCACCAGGGTAGCAACATGAAACTCCTCAGGGATGAGATTCTTCTTATGATTTTCCATCAATGTAGCAGCATGTAACTTCTCAGGGATGAGATTCTTCTTATGATACTCCTTCAATGTAGCAGCATGTAACTCCTCAGGGATGAGATTCTTCTTATGCTACATGCTGCTACATTGAAGGAGTAACTCCTCAGGAATGAGATTCTTCTTATGATACTCCACCAGGGTAGCAGCATGTAACTCCTCAGGGATGAGATTCTTCTTATGATTCTCCACCAGGGTAGCAACATGAAACTCCTCAGGGATGAGATTCTTCTTATGATACTCCTTCAATGTAGCAGCATGTAACTCCTCAGGGATGAGATTCTTCTTATGATACTCCACCAGGGTAGCAGCATGAATCTCCTCAGGGATGAGATTCTTCATATGATACTCTACCAGCGCAGCAGCATGTAACTCCTCAGGGATGATATTCTTCTTATGATACTCCACCAATATAGCAGCATGTAACTCCTCAGGGATGAGATTCTTCTTATGATTCTCCAGCAATGTAGCAGCATGTAACTCCTCAGGGATGAGATTCTTCATATGATACTCCACCAGGGTAGCAGCATGAAACTCCTCAGGGATGAGATTCTTCATATGATACTCTACCAGCGCAGCAGCATGTAACTCCTCAGGGATGAGATTCTTCTTATGATTCTCCATCAAATTAGCAGCATGTAACTCCTCAGGGATGAGATTCTTCTTATGATACTCCACCAATATAGCAGCATGTAACTCCTCAGGGATGAGATTCTTCTTATGATTTTCCATCAATGTAGCAGCATGTAACTTCTCAGGGATGAGATTCTTCTTATGATACTCCTTCAATGTAGCAGCATGTAACTCCTCAGGGATGAGATTCTTCTTATGCTACATGCTGCTACATTGAAGGAGTAACTCCTCAGGAATGAGATTCTTCTTATGATACTCCACCAGGGTAGCAGCATGTAACTCCTCAGGGATGAGATTCTTCTTATGATACTCCACCAGGGTAGCAGCATGAAACTCCTCAGGGATGAGATTCTTCTTATGATTCTCCATCAATGTAGCAGCATGTAACTCCTCAGAAATGAGATTCTTCTTTTGATTCTCCATCATAGAAACATAGAAATGACAGCAGAAGAAGACCAAACGGCCCATCCAGTCTGCCCAGCAAGCCAGGCACTCCCCTTTTTTCTCATACTTGTTACGCCTGGCTTTCAGTACCCCCTAGTTCCATTTCCCCTCCACCAATGTAGAGAGCAGTGCCGGAACCACATCCAAGTGAATATCCAGCTCAATAAGGGGCAGCAACCGCAGCAATAAGCAGGCCACACCCATGCCCTCGTCCACCCAGACTGGGCAATTCAGACCCTGCTAGTGTTGTCCATATACAGATCCTCTTTTCCACATTCCCCCTGTCATTGAAGCAGAGAGCTAAGCATTGAAAGTGAAGTATTAGACTTTCTCCCCTGCCACTGAAGCAGAGAGCTATGCTGGATATGTATCGAAAGTAAAGTATCGGCTTATTTGGTTTTGGGGAAGTAACCGCCGTAACAAGCAAGCTACACCTCGCTTTTTTGTGAATGCAAATCCTTTTTTTTTTTCTTCCACATTTCCTCTTGCTGTTGAAGCCTAGAGCAATGATGGAGTCTCATTAACCGTGTGTATGTACATTGAACAAGGGTATTATCTTCAGGTAGTAGCCCTCATTCTCGTGAGCCACATTAACAATCAACAAATATTGAACAAGCCTAATAATTGGCAATACCTATAGCCTATGTCCTCACCGGTTATTTTACATACTCTTACCCACCCCTCTGCTTTTTTTGTTTGGAGATGGCAGCCCTCCATCCTTCCGCTCCATGAAGGTGGTATACCATTGGCATCCCGCTCCGTGAATGCCACTCCAGCCTTCCGCTCCGTGAAGGTGGAACACCGACCAGCAGCATGTAACTCCTCAGGGATGAGATTCTTCTTATGATTCTCCATCAATGTAGCAGCATGTAACTCCTCAGAGATGAGATTCTTCTTATGATTCTCCACCAATATAGCAGCATGTAACTCCTCAGGGCTGCTATATTGGTGGAGTATCATAAGAAGAATCTCATCCCTGAGGAGTTACATGCTGCTACATTGATGGAGAATCATAAGAAGAATCTCATCCCTGAGGAGTTACATGCTGCTACATTGATGGAGAATCATAAGAAGAATCTCATCTCTGAGGAGTTACATGCTGCTACATTGATGGAGAATCATAAGAAGAATCTCATCCCTGAGGAGTTACATGCTGCTACATTGATGGAGAATCATACGAAGAATCTCATCCCTGAGGAGTTACATGCTGCTACATTGATGGAGTATCATAAGAAGAATCTCATCCCTGAGGAGTTACATGCTGCTACCCTGGTGGAGAATCATAAGAAGGATCTCATCCCTGAGGAGTTACATGCTGCTACATTGGTGGAGTATCATAAGAAGAATCTCATCTATTAGGAGTTACATGCTGCTACATTGGTGGAGAATCATAAGAAGAATCTCATCCCTGAGGAGTTACATGCTGCTGCGCTGGTAGAGTATCATAAGAAGAATTTCATCTATTAGGAGTTACCTGCTGCTACATTGGTGGAGAATCATAAGAAGAATCTCATCCCTGAGGAGTTACATGCTGCTGCGCTGGTAGAGTATCATAAGAAGAATCTCATCTATTAGGAATTACATGCTGCTATATTGGTGGAGTATCATAAGAAGAATCTCATCCCTGAGGAGTTACATGCTGCTATATTGGTGGAGTATCATAAGAAGAATCTCATCTATTAGGAGTTACATGCTGCTACATTGGTGGAGTATCATAAGAAGAATCTCACCTATTAGGAGTTACATGCTGCTACATTGGTGGAGTATCATAAGAAGAATCTCACCTATTAGGAATTACATACTGCTACATTGGTGGAGTATCATAAGAAGAATCTCATCTATTAGGAATTACATACTGCTATATTGGTGGAGTATCATAAGAAGAATCTCATACGTTAGGAGTTACATGCTGCTACATTGGCGGAGTATCATACGAAGAATCTCATCGATTAGGAATCTCCTCAGAGATGAGATTCTTCTTATGATACTCCACCAATGTAGCAGCATGTAACTCCTCAGGGATGAGATTCTCTCATGATTCTCCATCAATGTAGCAACATGTAACTCCTCAGAGATGAGATTCTTCTTATGATTCTCCATCAATGTAGCAGCATGTAACTTCTAATGGATGAGATTCTTCTTATGATTCTCCATCAATGTAGCAGCATGTAACTTCTAATGGATGAGATTCTTCTTATGATTCTCCATTAATGTAGCAGCATGTAACTCCTCAGGGATGAGATTCTTCTTATGATACTCCACCAATGTAGCAGCATGTAACTCCTCAGGGATGAGATTCTTCTTATGATTCTCCATCAATGTAGCAGCATGTAACTCCTCAGAGATGAGATTCTTCTTATGATTCTCCATCAATGTAGCAGCATGTAACTTCTAATGGATGAGATTCTTCTTATGATTCTCCATCAATGTAGCAGCATTTAACTCCTCAGAGATGAGATTCTTCTTACGATTCTCCATCAATGTAGCAGCAGGTAACTTCTAATGGATGAGATTCTTCTTATGATACTCCATCAATGTAGCAGCAGGTAACTTCTAATGAATGAGATTCTTCTTATGATTCTCCATCAATGTAGCAGCATTTAACTCCTCAGAGATGAGATTCTTCTTATGATTCTCCATCAATGTAGCAGCAGGTAACTTCTAATGGATGAGATTCTTCTTATGATACTCCAACAATGTAGCAGCATGTAACTCCTCAGGGATGAGATTCTTCTTATGATTCTCCACCAATGTAGCAGCCTGTAACTCCTCAGGGATGAGATTCTTCTTATGATACTCCACCAATGTAGCAGCCTGTAACTCCTCAGGGATGAGATTCTTCTTAGGATTCTCCTTCAATGTAGCAGCATGTAACTCCTAACAGATGAGATTTTTCTTATGATACTTTACTAAAGTAGCATCATGTAACTCCTAATGGATGAGATTCTTCTTATGATACTCCATCAATGTAGCAACATTGTTGCCACAAAGTGGAACTATCTTGTTCCCTTATTTGGTCGTATTGAAACAAAGATGTTTGTTTCAATACATGCTCTACGTGTGCTTCTGAAAGCCTAAGTGCCAGTTTCAACAATTTCTGTGCGCCTTCGTGACTGGACATATTTGCACAATAGCAACAAAGAAAGTCCAAAAAAAGGAGTGAAGTGTATCAAAGCCAAAAATACCTGCTCTTATATTATAACTCCACAACTATAATGTCCACAACCACGATACATACGATGATATGATAATCAATACCACATCGTAGTCAAACTTAAAGATTGGTTATGAGCCCCTCATAAAAATGGGCTAATCGCATTACTGAAAGCTCTTATTTAACATATGGTTACTAGCCCTCAGATTTATTCATCAGTCCCGCAATAAGCAGACTTATTCTTTTTTTTTTGTTCTTTGAAAGTTGCAATTAAAACAACTCATGTGGAACTGAACTTAATCTATTTAGAGCAGATGCCTCAGGGAGGCATAGGAAAGCGACATATCTCTGGTGAATGTGAGTGGGGCTTGGGGCAGATCAGAGTCTAATAATGGAGAGAAGAGGCATCCTCCACCTCCTGCATGTGCTAAGTAACTTTTAGAGAGCCTGAAAATACACTAAATAGCAACCACATATCCCCTTTTATATGACAGCAGATACTTAGGAAACTCCGATATTTGGCTCCTGGGGGCCAAAGCCTTTGGGGGAAAATCAATTCCAAGCAGTTTATTTGCATTCTCTCTTACATATTTCTTAAATGAAATGAAAAGAAAATGCCTTTTTTAAATTATTTGACTAAACACCTCATAAAGGATAATTTGAGGTTTAAATCCTGATTATTTAAGCACTTAAAATTCTTGGACTAGGCAAGTGGTTCTGTTCCTCGTTTGTATGCAGTGAATGTAATGTTTATATTGTAAAGTCCTCACCAGTGCTGAAAAGAAACAACCCCTATAAGGAAGCCACTCTCTGCCCAGGTGAGAAAACCCTATAAAGAAGCCTCTTTCTGCCCAGGTGGGTCCAGTCTCTGCTGGTGGCTAGTGTGGGCTGTATTTAGAGGGAACAAATGCCTTTTATATCTGTATGCACCAGTGACCAACTTTCCAATGCCAGTTTAAGGGCGTTGTGGGGTATATGTGGGAGGAATGAGAGGTCTGTCACTTGGAACTGAGTTTCACAGAGAGTTGTTTTGATGATTGATTTTTTTTTTTTTCAGTTTGCAGAACAGAGTGAATGAAATGGTAATTTGTGGGTTACAATGAGGGTCTGAGCAGCCTGCACTGGTATGGGACACATGAATGAATGCCTTTGCAGGCCTCTGCATGTGACACAGCCTTCAGCAGTAAGAGGGCATGGCAAGGCATCGGTTATTTCAGTGACTGAGGTCAGATTGACGCAAGCACTGCAATCCTCCTCCTGGCTGATGAGGCATCGAGCCTTAAAAGGGCCAACAGGATGTGAAGGGAAAAGGGTGGAGCCAGGAAGGAACGTGCTGCGTGGCAAAGAGCGAATGTGCGGAGGCTTTCACCTGGCTGCTCGGTTACTCTGCTGTATGGCTCTGCCTGGGACTTCTCATACAAATGCTGGCTTTCCAGACTTTTTGTTTTTTTACTTTGAATGCGTCAGCTGCTCAGTTTTAACTTCTTGATTCCTTTGCCTCTCGTTTCTTACTGGGACAGTGGATGGATTCTCACACTATCACCAGTTCAGAGTTCAGCTCTGGCTCCCTATTTATTATTATGTATTTGTCTGCCTTCAGTTATCAGGCACCCACTCTACATTGCGTCTTCAGACGTTCCTGCATAACTTAACCATTTCAAGCTTAAGAAGTTGATCAATTCATGGCTTTGACTACTCATCCAGCTTCGATAAGGGATTTTGGATACTATATCAGGCTAGGGATTGCTGAGCTTGCTTAGATAGGAATTCATGTTCTCTGAGAATGTGGCCAGGGCACAAACCTTCTCAGAGATTTACTTTAATTTAATGATGTAATAACTGCCTTTCTGCTACAAATTGCCCAAGATGCCCAACGGTGCAATAAAAGCAATCAAATGAGCACATACATGAGCCAATGGTAAAATAATAAGAAGAAGGGCAAGGGATGTACCTCTCCCAGCTGTGCCTTCCTGTCCAAGAGCAGGTTTTAACATGCACAGCAGAACAGCAGGTCTTAAACCTGTCAGTGCAACCAAAACATGATGAATCCAGCAACCCAATCCTGTAATCTCTAACATCAAGTGAATCTAGGCTCTGGTGTTACTGCTGAAACAAGGTCACAGACTGATGGCCAGGAGCTACCCATTAGGCGTTTGCTCTTTTATTTTGTAACTGAATGCCTATAAATAAGTAGATAACTGAAAATAGCATAAATGGGCAGTATTCAGGGACTCCCAGTGAGAAGAGGACTGGTGTTCCTTAGAGACCCAGGGCTAGGGCAGAACTGGAACCTCAGGGATTTGAATATGGGTGGCAGGAACGAAGATCATTTTAAAAGAAAGGGATGCCAACATCCTTTTCTCAGGCAGAATAATCCTTATAAAATCAAACAGCAATCAGTTATTTAGTAACTGGCACACACAAGTGAAAGAGCTTCAGTGGAAATCGCATTCAGTATCTCCCGAAAAAGAGACTAGCAGCAGTCACAATAATTGTGATGTCACACACACACAACTGTGACATCACTAAAATCCTGCTGAAAAATAAATCAATAAACTGCAAAATATAAATGAACAAGTATACCTAACACAAGAAGAGGCATAAGCCTTTTGCTGACTTCTGCATACAAAATAAGGGCTTATAAGAAAAGACATTCACATATTCACTCTCCATTAGGTAATGACAGGGCACGTCTGTGAGGAAGTTCACACTGCCAGAACCTGGGTTGACAGTGCAGGGCACTGCTGTAAGGAAGCTCACACTGCTAGAGCCCCAGCTAACAACGACAGG
Source organism: Rhinatrema bivittatum (assembly GCF_901001135.1). NCBI lineage: Eukaryota > Metazoa > Chordata > Amphibia > Gymnophiona > Rhinatrematidae > Rhinatrema > Rhinatrema bivittatum. The sequence continues at coordinate 161,717,187 of NC_042622.1, read as the reverse complement.
GCACTTCTGTGAGGAAGCTCAAACTGCCAGAGCCCTCAGCTGACAGTGACGGCACTGCTGTGAGGAAGCTCATGCTGACAGTGACAGGGCACTGCTGTGAGGAAGCTCACACCGACAGACTCCCTGGCTGACAGTGACAGGGCACTGCTGTGCGGAAGCTCGCACTGCTAGATTCCCCAGCTGACAGTGGCAGGGCACTGCTGTGAGGAAGCTCACACTGCTAGATTCCCCAGCTGACAGTGACAGGGCACTGCTGTGCGGAAGCTCGCACTGCTAGATTCCCCAGCTGACAGTGGCAGGGCACTGCTGTGCGGAAGCTCGCACTGCTAGATTCCCCAGCTGACAGTGGCAGGGCACTGCTGTGAGGAAGCTCACACTGATTGAGCCCCTGGCTGACAGTGACAGGGAACCACTGTGAGGAAGCTCACACTGACGGAAGCCCCGACTGTCAGTGACGGCCCTGCTGTGAGGAAGCTCACACCTCCAGAGCCCTTGGCTGGCAGTGACAGGGCACTGCTTTGAGGAAGCTCACACTTCCAGAGCCCCTGGCTGACAGTTATGTGGCACTGATGTGAGGAAGCTCACACTGCAAGAGCCCCTGGCTGTCAGTGACAGGGCACTGCTGAGGAAGTTTACACTGCCGGAGCCCCCGGCTGGCAGTGACAGGGCCCCGCTATGGGGAAATTCACATTGTGGAGCTGAACTAACAGATTTCTTGTAGATGTGCTGTAGTCCTGGCAGTGGTTAAAGTTCTTTTTTCCTTCCTTCGATCTCCTCCTAACTGTTCTTTTCCAAATCAGAACATTTGTACAGTGTGACTAGTGGAGCTCCTTACTGTTTTTTTATGACAGTCACCCAGCACTCCCTTGGTTGTTCTCTCCCATGTTCTGAGGGTGGAGGAGGGGCGGAGGCATTACCAATTTCAGCTCTCTAGGCAACAGTAGGAGCAGGAAATGCTTCTCATTCTCCGGCAGTGTAGTCAGCCCCTGTGTCTAGAGGCAAAAGGGTGCGGCATAACTGGGAGTCATGTGGCTGGGATATGAGATCATCCGGTCACTGAGCCATGGGGAAGGCTTCCTACTGCCCACTCACCAGCAAGCATTCTGGGATGTGAAGTTTTACTCCTGTAAAAAATAGCTGCTTACAGCAGCTACATGACTCCCAGTTATGCCGCACCATTCTGCCTCTCCCCCTAGATCTTTATTTGTAATCTTTATTTGTAATCCTTTATTTCTGAAAAATATACCAGAATAAGACTTTTTAACAGGAGGCTTAATTCTGCTATCTGGTCTGGTGTCCTCACTAGGGCCATATGGCAGCTCAGTATAAAAGTTCTAAATCTCAGCCAAAAGACGGGGAATAGATTGATCTTTGCCAAAAAGAAGCCAAAAGGTGATCTTTTTTTTTTTGCTTGTCAATTTCCCCCTACTCCTTTTGGACTTCCAGCTTAAACAGGGCTAGCATCCTCTGGGTTAAGATATTGTCCAGTTTAATCGTTTGCCGCACATTCTTTTGCTGTGACTAAGATATTATAAGCCAGGAGTGTTGCGCTTCCCGGCCACATAAGCTCCGCGGCCGGGCCTGCTCACCTCACTACGCCTTCTACTAGCTCCGGGCACGTCCCCTCCACAGCCGCTCCCAGTTCGCAGGTGTCTCCGGTCCCCCTGCCCTCCCGCTCTGGACCAGGCCTCACAGCGGGGCTCGGCGTCCTCTGTGGTGTTGGCCCTGCCCCTAGGCACGTGCGCGGACCGCCCATCCTCTTAAAGGGCCAGGGGTGGATCCCACCTCCACGGCGTGCCCTGATTGATCGCAGCATAAAAGGAAGTGGTCTGACCCCACTTCCTTGCCTTGGCAATCAGGTCGATCACGTTGTGATAGCTAGTTTGCATTCCTGATCCAGTGTCTTGTTCCAGTCTCCTGTTCCAGTGTCTTGTTCCAGTGTCATTCTGTTCCAGTATCCTTCTGTTCCAGCATCTTCCTGTTCCAGTGTCCTCCTGTTCCTACGTCTACCCAGGCAGAAACATTCGGACTGTCTTCTCGGTACTGACCTTTGCCTGTTTTCTTGACCACATCTGAATGCTGCCTGGAACTGACCTCTGCTTTGTCCATTGACCATGTCTGAATGCTGCCCGTAACTGACCTCTGCCTGATCACTGACCATGTCTGACCGCCGCCTGGAACCTGACCTTTGCCTGACTGACCATTTTCGGACTGACCACTGGTATTGACCCCTGCTTTGGCTGACCAAGCTATTCTTGGCTCTGGCCTTGATCCTCACTCTTCATTCAGAGACTCTATTCTGGCCTTTTCTGGCTCCTGGACTCCCTGACCTGAACATCGACCGCGCACCCTTGTTCATGGTGGGCACACCCTTGAACTTTATCTCTCGGAGATCCTGCGAGACCACCTAAGACCAGGCGGCCCGGGTAACCAAGGGCTCAACCTGAGGGAACCCCAGGTTGCTATTGGTGAAGCTCCAGCAAGCCTCTGTCTCTTCCTGGGCTCCGCCTCCTGGTGGCAGGCGCTCTCTGGGTCCAACCAGGGAGCCTACAAATCCTGCCCCAGACCAAGGGTCCACCTCCAGGTGCAACAAGGGGTGGCCAACTCCAATCCTCAAGAGCCACAAAGAAGCCACAATGAATATGCACTGCCTCCACTGCATGCAAATCTATCTACTGCACTGAGAGAAGAGGATAATCTTGGTGGCTGAAGAGGATCGGTAAGTATCACTTTGGGAAATTTTAGATCTTAAAAGGTTTTGGTGAGAGGTAAATCATTGGAGGATATTCTTTAGTGTGTGTGTGTGTGTGTATTTGCTATAAAAATGTGCTGCGTGCATTTTCAAAAGGGCCTGGCCACGCATGTAACTGTTGATATGCGCACAAGTGCTGGGCCCTGAAAAAGGGGCGGGCTGGAGGTTGGTCTGGACAGTGGCCATTAGCTGCTGTTCCAGGGAAGCATGTGCCGGCAGCTGGCCGGTGCGTGCAAGTTGCTTCTGCTCCAATGGAGCAGTAAGTAAAAAAAATTTTTTAATTCTTTTACTTAGGTAGGGGGTAGGGGTTAGGGTGGAGAGGGGAAGGGTAGGAAGGTTAGGCAGGGATGTATTCCATAAGCTTCAATCAGTTACATGCACAACTGAATATTTCGGCAACTCCAGTGAAAGAATTGTTGTCTCCGGTGGTGACTGTTAAGGCCACCATACCATTATTCATGCCGTCCAAACCTGTCCCATCTGTCCAGGAAACTGACTGGCCTAGGATCTGCAGGAGGACTCCTCCTAGGCCTCACCACTCCAACTCCTCCATTGTCTCTACCAATCTCACTCCTCTACGGAAGCCTGGAGTTTCAGACCCTAGCCCTCATAGCTCCGCTGCCAGAGGAAATTTCATCTTAAAACGCTTAGTAGAACATCTACGGATTCCTACCACACCAATAGCTAAGCCATTGCTATTATCTTCAATCCATGGAGAACCATTGCCTGGAGAGGTTTCGTTGATTACCCAGGCCATTGGCCTGCGCACCAGAGCTTTACACTCTGAAACCATCTCCTTCATCGTATTGGAAAAGGCCATGCATCCAGTGGTACTTGGACTGCCCTGGCTACAAGATCATATGCCACAGTTTAACTGGGAAACACTGGAAGTTTCCCGGTGGGCACCTGGCTGTCATGGCCAGTGTCTCGCGGAAGTCTCGCCACTAATATGCATGCCTACTACACCATCTTTACCAGGATTGCCGCCACAATATGCCTCCTTCCAGGATATCTTCTCTAAACAAGCAGCAGATGTACTTCCACCTCACAGAGTTTTCGACTGTGCTATAAACCTGAAACCCAAATCGGAGCCTCCTAAAGGGAGAATTTACCCTCTTTCTGCAGCTGAGACTAAAGCCATGTCCGCCTATATACAAGAGAACCTTCAAAAATGTTTTATCAGACCCTCCAAATCCCTGGCTGGTGCAGGATTCTTTTTTATGGGAAAAAAAGATGGCACCTTACGTCCCTGCATCGACTATAGGGATCTGAATGAAATTACCATCAAGGACCGGTATCCCCTGCCCTAAATTTCCGAACTATTTGACAGACTCCAGGGAGCCAAGATATTTTCTAAACTGGACCTCAAAGGAGCTTACAACTTGGTGCACATTCGTGAAGGTGACAAATGGAAGATGGCCTTCAACACCCGCAATGGACACTTCAAATATCTCGTCATGCACTTCGGACTAAGTAACGCACCTGCAGTCTTTCAAAATATGATGAACGACATCTTACAGGACTTACTATATCAATGTGTAGTAGTATATCTTGATGACATCCTGATCTTCTCCCAAGATCTACAAACACATCAAGAGGATGTTAAAAAGGTTTTAAGATGCCTACAGGAGTACCACCTATATGCGAAACTCGAGAAGTGTGAGTTCCACAAGGAATCTGTACCCTTCCTGGGACACATTGTTTCAAAAAACGGGTTTCAGATGGACCCCAAGATATTAGAAAGCATCCGAGATTGGCCCTAACCTACAAGCCTGAAGGCACTGCGCCGTTTCTTGGGTTTCACGAATTACTACCGATCCTTTATCAAGAACTATTCATCATTGACGGTCCCTCTCACTGCAATGACCAGAAAGGGAGCCAACCCTGCCAACTGGTCTCCTGAAGTTATATCAGCCTTCCTGTCTCTCAAAGAAACTTTTCAAAAAAGCCGTGCCTCCGCCATCCAGATCCGCATCGCCCATTCATCGTCGAGGTCGATGCGTCTGATGTCGGCGTGGGAGCGGGTTTGAGCCAGTACAGCTGTTGTGTCCGTCGGTCGCAGACGACTGCGACCGCTCTGCCTTACCTCTTTTTTCCCCTTTCTTTCTCTTTGGGCAAGATGGCTGCCTCCGGTTGTTATTATCTGTGTTGCGGGCTCCTGAAGGAGGGAGGAGCTAGCAATCTGTTAGGAAAGCTCTGTGTTAGAGCTGGAAGTTAACAATCTGTAATACATCTGCTGTTAGTTAGACTGCGGAGGTAGCAGATGACCACGCCCTCGGGAGGATATCCCGAGAGGGACCACCAGCTAGGCTTGAGTATGGAGACAAGACACACATTAGTTCTTTTATTAAACAGGTTTTTGAAACCACCAGAGGTGGCAGTAGTGAGCTGATATGCCCAGCAGGGCTGTATTCCCTCAGATACTGGAACAGTGATCTAGGATGGCACGAGCTGTAGAAAGTGAGTAGGCAGAGTAGGCAGAGTTCATGAACAGAACTAGATGACAAAACTCACATAAGGTCTCAAGGAAGCTCAGGAGCTGGAAAGGTTTAGGCCCTCGAGGAGCGAGCACCTGGTTCCAGGGAAAGCTCTGAGAAAGCGATAGTAACTCACAAATTTTGTAGCAGCGATAACTTCCAGGCAGTAGAGAATCTTCAGAGTGTCCAGGAACATGGGCCCTCGAGGAGTGAGTACCAGTTCCTATCTGTAATCTGAAAGTAAAGAAAAAGAGCGAGGCCCCCTGAGGAGCGGGTACCTCTGGTAAGTCCGAGAAGGCAGAGTAGCTTGGATAGCCAAAGCGAGTCCTTCCTAACTCAGTTTGTTAGTGAAATAGAGACCTTTAAATTTTGGAAGCGGATGACGTCATCTCAGGGGGACGCCCCTGAGGCTCACGCTCTTGCTGGTACTTCAATCAGAGCACGCGTGCGCACATGGCCTAGGTCTTCAGGCAACATGGCGGATCTGCAATGTCAAGCCGGTCTGGGGAGACGGCATGGAGACGCCGCGGCAGCCAGCTGTCCATCAGACCCTGGAGGGAGTCGCCACAGAGGTAAAGAGGGCGGAGTGAGGACGTCGAGCAGCGACAGTCGCAACACCAGTGCAGAGTGCCGAGGGCCTCGGCGTTTCCAAACCAGCATGGGCGTCCCCATCCGCCATGCTCACTCCCGTGGCCTCATAGAGCGCAAGCGCGCACATCTCCTACACTCAAAGACACGTCATGGCGGGAACCTCGGGGTGGCCCCACCACATGACGTCAGTACCTCCAGGTATATCTAGCCTCCGCCTACGCTACCACTTTGAGTTAGCAAAGACTTCTCTTCGCCACTCTGACTGCTCTAAGCTGCACGCTTAGACACCGCTTTCACGCTAAAGGCCTCGCTCCTGTAAGAAGCTCTAGACACCTGCTCCTCGGTGGTCTCTCGCTTCCAACTTCCCTTCGGGGTTCCTTACTAACTAAGACAACCACTCCTCGGGAGTCTTTCTCTCTATTCTAATTTCAGGATATTGGACCATTGGGTACTTGCTCCTTGAGGGTCTGTCTACTTTATATCCTGCACCACGGACCTTCGGTCCCACCATTCTACCACCAGGAAGACGCCTTAATTCTGTGAGTACCTCTACGATCCGGCGCTCCAACTCCACCCACCAGCCGTGGCGTTACCTGCACTGTGGGCTCCCGCTTATCGTGAACATCTGGGTGAGACTATACTTCTGAGCCTGTTGAACGTACTGGTACTTCGTGGATCAGGGCCTTACCTTCCTGCTTTCACCATCTATCTACAGCAGTACAATAAAGACTCTGCTATCTGTGTCAGCCTATCGCAGTGGTTCCCCACGGGGCTCCTCCCTGTGGGCGGAGTCATCTCCATTGCGACCAAGGGTCCACAATGCCTCAAACACAACAGATTGCTAACTCCATGGACTCGGCTCAGCTCGCAGCCCTGCAGGCCATCCCTGGCCTAGCCCAGCGGATCACAGAACAACAAAAGTCTTTGGAGAGCCTAGCTACTGCCTTCAATCAGTTACACGCTCAACTGAACTCTTCAGCTCCTCCTGTGAAGGAATTGCTGTCGCCAGTAGTAACCCTTAAGACCACTGTACCTTTATCCACACCTACCCGTTTCACGGGTGAAGCCAAGATGTGCAGAGGGTTCATTAATCAATGCAGCATGCAATTTTCATTACAGCCTACCCTCTTTCCCACTGAAGCTTCAAAGACCACCTACATCCTGTCATTCCTTGAAGGACGAGCCCTGGCCTGGGCTTCACTGCTATGGGAACGTGAAGATCCTATCCTGAATGACCTACCAGGATTTCTACAACTTTTTAAGTCTGTGTTTGATGATCCGGCTCGCCAGACCATCGCTGGATCTGCCTTGCTCAACCTTCAGCAAGGTAACAAGTAGGGATGTGAATCGTTTTTTGACGATTTAAAATATCGTCCGATATATTTTAAATCGTCAAAAATCGTTAGAGCCGCGATACAATAACAATTCCCCCGATTTATCGTCAAAAAATCATAAATCGGGGGAAGGGGGAGGGCGGGAAAACCGGCACACTAAAAAAACCCTAAAACCCACCCCGACCCTTTAAAATAAATCCCCCACCCTCCCGAACCCCCCCAAAATGCCTTAATTTACCTGGGGTCCAGAGGAAGGATCCTGGTGTGATCTTTTACCCTCGGACCTCCTGTGCGTTGTAGAAATGGCGCCAGCGCCATTTTCGTTTTTTTGTCCCCCAACGGCAGGAGCGTAGGAGATCGCTCCCGGACCCCCGCTGGACCCCCAGGGACTTTTGGCCAGCTTGGGGGGGCCTCCTGACCCCCACAAGACTTGCCAAAAGTCCAGCGGGGGTCCGGAACGACCTCCTGCAGTCGAATCGTGTTGCCGTACGGCCGGCGCCATTTTCCGTACGGAAAAACGATTCGCGTGCAGGAAGTAGTTCCCAGACCCCCGCTGGACTTTTGGCAAGTCTTGTGGGGGTCAGGAGGCCCCCCCAAGCTGGCCAAAAGTCCCTGGGGTCTGGGAGCGATCTCCTACGCTCCTGTTGTCGGGGGACAAAAAAACAAAATGGCGCCGGTGCCATTTCTACAACGCACAGGAGGTCCGAGAGTAAAAGATCACACCGGGACCCTTCCTCTGGACCCCAGGTAATTTAAGGCATTTTGGGGGTGTTCGGGAGGGTGGGGGATTTATTTTAAAGGGTCGGGGTGGGTTTTAGGGTTGTTTTAGTGTGCCGGTTTTCCCGCCTTCCCCCTTCCCCTCCCTCCCACTGGACCCTAGGTAATTTAAGGCATTTTGGGGGGGTTCGGGAGGGTGAGGGATTTATTTTAAAGGGTCGGGGTGGGTTTTTAGGGATGTTTTAGTGTGCCGGTTTTCGATTTACACGATTTACACGATATTTAAAAAACCCAAACTGCGACGATCCGATTCCCTCCCCCTCCCAGCCGAAATCGATCGTTAAGACGATCGATCACATGATTCACATCTCTAGTAACAAGCCACTTACAGACTTTGCTATTGAATTTAAGACTCTAGCATCCGAATTACATTGGGAAACTGGATGCCTATGTGCCATATTCATGGAGGAACTCAATTCTCGCATAAAGGATGAATTAGTGGCTCGCGATTTGCCTGATTCCCTTGAGTCCCTGTTGGAACTAGCAGGGAGAATTGACCGCCGTATCCACAATCGTACTCAAGAAGTTAAGAGTCCACGAAAGTGTACAGTGGGGGCTAACCGTCCTAATCCTGTGCCTATTGCTTCCAGTTTACCGTCTGCACCCCTAGAGGAGGAAGAGCCTATGCAACTAGGCCGAAGCCACTGACCTCTAAGGAGAGACGTTATTGCAAGCGCATGGGGTTGTGCATGTACTGTGGCCAATCGGGTCATGCAGTCCAAACCTGTGCCATTTGTCCAGGAAACTGATGGGCCTGGGATTTACAGGAGGACTTCTCCTGGGCCTCATCTCTCCTACTCCTCCATTATCATTACCAGTATTTCTGCTTTGCGGAGGTCTCGAATTTCAGACCCTCGCTCTCATTGACTCCGGTGCCAGAGGTAATTTTATCCTGAAGCGCTTGGTTGAACATCTACGGATTCCTACCACACCAATAGCTAAGCCTCTGCTATTGTCATCTATTCATGGAGAACCTCTTCCTGGAGAAGTTCATTGACCACCCAGGCCATCAGCCTGCGCACTGGAGCTCTACACTCAGAATCAATTTCTTTTCTAGTGTTGGAAAAAGCCATGCATCCGGTGGTATTAGGCCTGCCGTGGCTTCAAGACCACATGCCACAATTTAATTGGACTACCTTGGAACTGTCCCGGTGGGGACCAGACTGTCATGGTCGGAGTCTTGCTGAAGTTTCACCGCTCGTCTGCATGCCTACTACTCCATCATTACCTGGCTTACCTCCACAATACGCCTCCTTCCAGGATGTTTTCTCTAAGCAAGCAGCTGATGTTCTTCCGCCAAACAGAGAGTTCGATTGTGCCATACATCTGAAGCCAAATTCAGAACCTCCCAAAGGAAGAGTTTATCCTCTTTCTGTAGCTGAAACCAAAGCCTTGTCTTCTTACATAAAAGAAAATCTACAAAAGGGATTTATCAGACCTTCCAAATCTCCTGCCAGTGCAGGCTTCTTTTTTGTAGGGAAGAAGGATGGCACCTTACACCCCTGCATCGACTACAGGGGGTCTGAATGAGATTACCATCAAGGACAGGTACCCCCTGCCCTTAATATCTGAACTGTTTGATAGACTCCAAGGGGCCAAATTATTCTGCAAATTGGACTTAACAGGAGCTTACAACTTGGTGCGTATTCGAGAAGGAGACGAATGGAAGACTGCTTTTAACACCCGTCATGGACACTTTGAATACCTCGTCATGCCCTTCGGTTTAAGTAACGCACCTGAAGTCTTTCAAAATATAAGAACATAAGAACATAAGAAATTGCCATGCTGGGTCAGACCAAGGATCCATCAAGCCCAGCATTCTGTTTCCAACAGAGGCCAAACCAGGCCACAAGAACCTGGCAATTATCCAAACACTAAGAAGATCCCATGCTACTGATGCAATTAATAGCAGTGGCTATTCCCTAAGTAAACTTGATTAATAGCCATTAATGGACTTCTCCTCCAAGAACTTATCCAAACCTTTTTTGAACTCAGCTACACTAACTGCACTAACCACATCCTCTGGCAACAAATTCCAGAGCTTTATTGTGTGTTGAGTGAAAAAGAATTTTCTCCGATTAGTCTTAAATGTGCTACTTGCTAATTTCATGGAATGCCCCCTAGTCCTTCTATTATTCGAAAGTGTAAATAACCGAGTCACATCTACTCGTTCAAGACCTCTCATGATCTTAAAGACCTCTATCATATCCCCCCTCAGCCGTCTCTTCTCCAAGCTGAACAGCCTTAACCTCTTCAGCCTTTCATCATAGGGGAGCTGTTCCATCCCCTTTATCATTTTGGTTGCCCTTCTCTGTACCTTCTCCATCGCAACTATATCTTTTTTGAGATGCGGCGACCAGAATTGTACACAGTATTCAAGGTGTGGTCTCACCATGGAGCGATATAGAGGCATTATGACATTTTCCGTTTTATTAACCATACCCTTCCTAATAATTCCTAACATTCTGTTTGCTTTTTTGACTGCTGCAGCACACTGAGTCGACGATTTTAAGGTATTATCCACTATGATGCCTAGATCTTTTTCCAGGGTGGTAGCTCCTAATATGGAACCTAACATCATGTAACTACAGCAAGGGTTATTTTTCCCTATATGCAACACCTTGCACTTGTCCACATTAAATTTCATCTGCCATTTGGATGCCCAATCTTCCAGTCTTGCAAGGTCCTCCTGTAATGTATCACAGTCTGCTTGTGATTTAACTACTCTGAATAATTTTGTATCATCCGCAAATTTGATAACCTCACTCGTCATATTCCTTTCCAGATCATTTATATATATATATTGAAAAGCACCGGTCCAAGTACAGATCCCTGAGGCACTCCACTGTTTACCCTTTTCCACTGAGAAAATTGACCATTTAATCCTACTCTCTGTTTCCTGTCTTTTAACCAGTTTTTAATCCACGAAAGGACATCGCCTCCTATCCCATGACTTTTTAGTTTTCGTAGAAGCCTCTCATGAGGGACTTTGTCAAACACCTTCTGAAAATCCAAATACATTACATCTACTGGTTCCCCTTTATCCACATGTTTATTAACCCCTTCAAAAAAATGAAGCAGATTTGTTAGGCAAGACTTCCTTTGGGTAAATCTGTGTTGACTGTGTTCCATTAAATCATGTCTTTCTATATGCTCTACGATTTTGATCTTGAGAATAGTTTCCACTATTTTTCCTGGCACTGAAGTTAGGCTCACTGGTCTTTAGTTACCCGGATCGCCCCTGGAGCCTTTTTTAAATATTGGGGTTACATTGGCCACCCTCCAGTCTTCAGGTACAATGGATGATTTTAATGATAGGTTACAAATTTTAACTAATAGATCAGAAATTTCATTTTTTAGTTCCTTTAGTACCCTAGGATACATACCATCCGGTCCAGGTGATTTGCTACTCTTTAGTTTGTCAATCTGGCCTACTACATTTTCCAGGTTCACAGTGATTTCTTCAGTTCGTCTGACTCATCACCCATGAAAATCATCTCTGGAACTGGTATCTCCCCAACATCCTCATTAGTAAACACGGAAGCAAAGAATTCATTTAGTCTTTCTGCAATGGCCTTATCTTCCCTATGATGAACGACATCTTACGGGACTTACTGTATCAATGCATAGTAGTATATCTTGATGATATACCAATCTTTTCTCAGGATCTGCAAAGTCATCAGGAGGATGTTAAGAAAAACCTAAGACGCCTGCGTGAGTACCACCTTTACGCAAAGCTTGAGAAGTACGAATTTCACAAAGAAGCTGTACCCTTCCTGGGATACATTGTTTCTAAGAATAGTTTTCAAATGGACCTCAAGAAACTTGAGAGTATCCGGGACTGGCCTCAACCCAGAGGCCTGAAGGCATTGTGTTGCTTCTTGGGATTCACCAATTACTACCGATCCTTTATTAAAAACTACTCATCATTGACAGTCCCTCTAACTGCTATGACCAAGAAGGGAGCCAACCCTGCCAATTGGTCTCCAGAAGCCATCTCAGCCTTCTTGACGCTCAAAGAGGCTTTCCAAAAGAAGCCATGTCTCCACCACCCTGACCCACACCGTCCGTTCATCATGGAGGTCAAAGCATCCGACGTTGGTGTGGGGCGGTTCTAAGTCAGTACAGCGAATCCAATGTGCTCCATCCTTGCTCCTTCTTTTCTAGGCGATTCTCGCCTGCTGAGAGAAACTATGGGATAGGAGACAAGGAGCTTCTCGCGATCAAGCTAGCTTTTGAAGAGTGGCATCCCTGGCTAGAAGGCACACAACACCAAATAGTAGTATACACCGATCACAAGAATCTAGAGTACCTTCGACATGCTCAATGACTCAACCACCATCAAGCAAGATGGCCTCTGTTTTTCAACAGGTTCGACTTCCTTCTGAAATACTGTCCAGGAGAGAAGAACACCCAGGATGATGCCCTATCACGCTCCTTCTCACCACAGGACGTGCCAGATGAACCCCATTATATCATCAATCCTGAAAGAGTGGTTCTCGCAGCCACCCACACGGTACCTGCCGGGAAGATGGTGGTGGCCAGAGGTTTAAGAAAAAGACTGTTGAAATGGGCACACAATTTCCGTCTGGCAGGCCATCCAGGACAGAGTCGTACCTTAGCAATGTTGCAAAGATACTATTGGTGGCCAACCATGAAGAAGGACGTGCAAGCGTACGTGGGTTCCTGTGCTGACTGTGCCAAGCAAATGCCACCACCCAGGTGACCTTGGGGCTTATTACAGCCTCTACCATCACCGGATGAACCATGGACCCATATCGCTACTGATTTCGTAGTGGACCTGCCATCATCCAACAGCAATAACACCATATGGGTTACGGTTGACCGTTTCTCTAAAATAGCACACTTTGTAGCATTACCAGGATTACCCTCTGCTACTGAGTTAGGAAAACTCTTCATTAAACACATCTTCCGGAGACACCCACAAGATAGCCGACTGAGAGGACGCACCGGCAAGAGCTCCTGAATTTTCCCCTGTTAACTAATATTTTATGTCGCATACCAAGCGAAAAGCGAGGGTCTAAGGAGGGGAAACCTCCTCCACCCCGCTGGAAGCTGCTCAGCCGCGTATAGGAAGCTTCTTTCCGGCTATTCCACCACTTATGCCGAGCGGGCTGGCCCTTGAAGGAGCGGAACAGGAGCATGAGCTGTCCCTTCGGGCCGTTGAAACGTCTCTGAGCCCCGGCTCGCCTATCAGACCGGCACCTCCAGGCCCTGACTCGGATTGAGGAAGGATGGCAACCACCGACCCTATGGGAAGATCCCCGCAAGGAGTCGAAGTGGTTAGGCAAGGATTACCAACTGAAGGACTTTCTACCATGGAGATTGCGACTAAGTTACAGCCCCTCCGGGGTAATGGAGGAGAGGGACTGAGAAATGTTGCTATACTTGGTGTGTCTGGCCTGGATAATGGTGCCGGGACGGTTAGGGGAGGAGAAGAAGAGAGTCAGGAAACCCTGAGGTTGGATTCATTATTGCAGCCTACTTCTGAAGTGACTTTATCTGCAGTTTGGACTGCGCTCCAATCGATTGAGAAGTTAATATTAGCTCTTACAAAAGATGTCTCTGATATTAAGAACCGGACTCTTCTAAATGTGAACCAAATTACTGAGCAAAAACAAAAGAATGAAGTGATGGAAGGTCGCTTGGAAAAACTGGAAAAAAATACAAGAAACATTGATTAAGAAAGATACAGAGGTTGATAGGAGGTTAGAGAAAATTGAAAATAATCTAAGATCTCACAATCTAAGATTCATAAATTTTCCCGTTTTGAAGAACGTTTCTCCGATTGATATTTTTAGATTGTATGTTGCTCAGGTTTTAAAAGTTCCGGAGGAGATAAAACCAGTAATAACTAAGGCATATTATCTTCCCTATAAAGAAGTGGTTTCAGGAAATTTGGAAGATCAATCGTTACCAGATCTAACTAATCTGTTAGAATCGTCCCAAGAATTGACTGTCTCAAGGAGGAGGCCATTATTGGTCACCTTCGCTTTTCTAATGGACAAAAATAATATATTCAAATATTTCTTTAGAAATAGACAGCTACTTTTTTTGGATATAAGATATGGTGTTTTCCAGATTTAGTAAAAAGTACTCAAGAAAGACAAAAGTTGTTTTTGAATATGAGAGCTGAAATAGTACAACTAGGAGCACGGTTCAAATTGCAATTTCCCTGTAAATGTCTTATTTCCCTGCAGGACCAGAATTACGTTTTCTTTGACCCATCCCAACTCAGAGTTTTCATAGACTCTCATTCTCAAGATCCACAATAGATAACAACTGTCAATGATAGGTATAAATAATGCAAGTGATGGCACCTCTCATTTAGGCCTGTATGTTATATATAGTTAAATGTAAATTTCAATTCAATCAGTGCTCCCTAGTCAGGGTTCTCCCTTATTTCTTTTATTTTTATTATAAAGTGCAGTGATAATGCTTTTGAAGTTTTGTTTTTTTTTCCTTATATGATATTGTTTATCTGTACTTTAAATATTGCCTATCAAGTGTAATACTTGTTAATATATACTGAAAATCGCATAAATAAAAAAAACCCAAAAAAAAACCCAAAACACATCTGTCTTCATGGGATGCCCAAACATATCCTATCCGACAGAGGAATGCAATTTACTGCAAAGTTTTGGAGAGCATTATGTCAAAAATTTGACATCGCCTTGGACTTAACCTCTGCCTACCATCCTCAGTCTAACGGTCAGACTAAGAGGATGAATAGGACGCTGAAACAATTTCTGCGATCTTATGTCAACTCTAGACAGAACGACTGGGCTGAATTACTGCCTTGGGCAGAATTTGCCATCAATTCACATCCTGCTTCTTCAATAGGGTCTTCCCCTTTCCAGCTTGTCTACGGGAGACAACCATTATCTCCGCTGCCAATTCCATTGTCAGTAGCCTCTCCTGCTGCCTAGGCTACTGCAGCAGAATTATCCCAACTTTGGAGACAGATGAAGGAGCTCCTCCTTAAAGCAGGACAGAAGGCAAAGAGAACCTATGATGCTCATCATCATTAAAAGGCACCCCAGTTTCAGCCTGGAGACAAGGTTTGGTTAAGCACAAAGTACATCCGACTTAAGCTTCCTTCTGCAAGATTTGCTCCTCGCTTTGTGGGACCTTTCGCCATCCTTTGGCGATTAGGAAATCTAACATACAGTCTAAAACTGCCTCCATCAATGAAGATACACAATGCATTTCATGTATCTCTACTAAAGCCAGTGATACTCTCCGAGTTCTCCAGGAAAGAACCAGAGCCTACCAGCCCGGACACAGAAGATGACATTAAATATGCTGTAGATGACATCCTTGATGTACGTAAAAGAGGCAAGACATGGGAGTACCTTATCTCTTGGGAGAACTATGGCCCAGAGGAAACCTCCTGGGAACAACTGGCCAATATTACAGACAAGGAGATGGTATGCCAATTCCACCTGGCACACCCATGCAAGTCCAGAACAACTGGAAGAGGTCTTGGAGGGGGCCTTTTGAAGGGGGGTACTGTTGCATCCGTCTATCGCAGATGGCTGCGACCGCTCTGCCTTACCTCTTTTTCTCCCCTTTCTCTTTCTTTGGGCAAGATGGCTGCCTCCAGTGCTGAGTGCCGAGGGTCTCGGCATTTCCAAACCAGCATGGGCATCCCCATCCGCCATGCTCACTCCCATGGCCTCATAGGGCGTGAGCGCGCACATCTCCTATGTTCAAATACACTTCATGGTGGGAACCTCGGGGGCGGCCCCACCGCATGACGTCAGTACCTCCGGGTATATCTAGCCTCCACCTCCACTACCACTTTGAGTTAGCAAAGACTTCGCTTTGCTACTCTGACTGCTCTAAGCTGCACACTTAGACGCCGCTTTCACGCTAAGAGCCTTGCTCCTGTAAGAAGCTTTAAACACCCGCTCCTCGGGGGTCTCTCGCTTCCAACTTCCCTTCGGGGTTCCTCACTAACTAAGACAACCGCTCCTCGGGAGTCTTTCTCTCTATTCTAATTTCAGGATATTGGACCATTGGGTACTTGCTCCTCGAGGGCCTATCTACTTTATATCCTGCACCAAAGACCTTCGGTCCCACCATTCTACCACCAGGAAGACGCCTTCATTCTGTGAGTACTACTACGATCCGGCGCTCCAACTCTACCCACCAGCCACGGCGTTACCTGCACTACGGGCTCCCGCCCATCGTGAACATCTGGGTGAGACTATACTTCTGAGCCTGTTGAACGTACTGGTACTTCGTGGATCAGTGCCTTACCTTCCTGCTTTCACCATCTATCTACAGCAGTACAATAAAGACTCTGCTATCTGTGTCAGCCTATCGCAGTGGTTCCCCACGGGGCTCCTCCCTGTGGGCGGAGTCATCTCCATTGCAACCAAGGGTCCACAATGCCTCAAACACAACAACAGCGAATCCAATGTGCTCCATCTGTGCTCCTTCTTCTCAAGGCGGTTCTTGCCCGCCGAAAGAAATTACGGAATCGGAGATAAAGTGTTACTCACAATTAAGCTGGCCTTTGAGGAGTGGCACCCTTGGCTGGAGGGCGCACATCAGATAGTAGTGTACACTGATCACAAGAACTTGGAGTACCTCAGACATGCACAACGACTCAACCACCGTCAAGCAAGATGGTCACTGTTCTTTAACAGATTTGATTTCCTTTTGAAATACCATCCGGGAGAGAAGAACATCCGGGCTGATGCCCTGTCATGATCCTTCTCACATCAGGATGTGCCAGACAAACCCCATCACATTATTGATCCCAGGAAAGTGGCTTTTGCAGCCACTCATGTTGTACCTGCTGGGAAGATAGCTGTGGCTAGAAATCAAAGTAAGAAACTGTTGAAGTGGGCGCACGATGCCCGCTTGGCCATGCGTCCTGGACAGAGTCGTACTTTGGCCATGTTACAGCGGTATTACTGGTGGCCAACAATGAAAAAGGATGTACAAACTTATGTGGGTTCCTGCACTGTCAGCGCGAAGCAAAAGCCACCAGCCAGATGTCCTTGGAGTCTGCTTCAACCCCTGCCAGCGCCGGATGAACCCTGGACACATATTGCAACCGATTTTGTGGTAGACTTACCACTCTCCAATGGGAACAATACCAGTTGGGTCACTGTTGATCACTTCTCCAAGATGGCACATTTTGTAGCCTTACCAGGATTACCTTCAGCCGTGGAGTTAGCAAGACTCTTCATCAAACATATCTTCTGCCTTCATGGAATGCCTAAGCATATTCTGTCCGACAGAGGAGTACAATTCACTGCTAAGTTCTGGAGAGCCCTATGTCAAACGTTTGCATCTCATTGGACTTGATCTCCACTTACCACCCTCAGTCTAATGGACAGACTGAAAGAATGAACAGAACGCTTAAACAGTTTCTACGGTCCTACATAAATTCAAGACAGAGTGACTGGGTGGACCTGCTGCCTTGGGCAGAATTTGCTATCAACTCACATCCTGCTACATCTACGGGGTCTTCTCCCTTCTAACTCATCTATGGACGACAACCGCTTCCTCCTCTGCCAATTCCCTTATCAGTGGCTTCTCCTGCCGCACAGGCCACTGCAGCAGAGTTATCTCAGCTTTGGAAGCAAACAAAGGATGTACTCCTTAAAGCAGGACAGAAAGCAGAAAAGATCTACGATGCTCACCATTTAGAGGCGCCTCAGTTTCAGCCTGGAGACAAAGTCTGGCTGAGTACCAAGTTATTCCGTCTTCAACTACCTTTAGCATGTTTTGCACCTCGCTATGTAGGACCCTTTGCTATCCTTCGGCACTTGGGAAATCTGACGTACAGTTTGAAACTACCCCATCAATGAAAATACATAACACCTTTCATGTCTCTCTGTTAAAACCCTTGATGCTCTCAGAGTTCTCTAAGAAGATCCCAGAACCCACTAACCTGGACACGGAGGACGATATTGAGTATGCTGTAGATGACATCTTGGATGTCCGCAAGAGAGGCAAGATGTGGGAATACCTCATCTCCTTGGAGGGTTATGGACCAGAAGAAAACTCATGGGAGCCAGTGGACAACATCATGGATAAAGACATGTAACTTCAATTTCATCTCACACACCCTTGAAAAACCAGACCACCAGGAAGAGGTCCTGGAGGGGGCCCTTTGAAGGGGGGTACTGTTGCGTCCGTCGGTCACAGACGGCTGCAACCGCTCTGCCTCAACTCTCTTTTACCCTTTTCCTCCTCCATTGGAAGAATGGCTGCCTCCGCTGCTGTTTGCCAAAACCCTCGGCACCTCCGAACCAGAATGGGCGTCCCTGTTCACCATGCTTCTTCCTGAGGCCTCCTAGGGCACGCACGCACATGCTGCCTACGTTTTTCAATACGTCATCGCGGGAACCTCGGGGGCGGCCCCACTGCATGTCGTCAGTACTTCTGGGTATTTAAACCTCCCCTCCGCTCCAATTGAACGAGCTAGCAAGGACATCGGTTTTGCTACTCTGACCACTTCTAAGCTGCTCGCTTGGATTCCTCACTACCCTCTGGGGTATCTCACTCCTACGGAAGCTCTAGGTACCTGCTCCTCGGGGGCCTCTCGCTTCTACTTGCCCTCCGGGGTTAATCTGCCTAACCTTAAGGACACCCGCTCCTCGGGGGTCCTGTCTGTTTTCTTTCAGGAACCCTCAACGCTCCTAGGTACTTGCTCCTCGAGGGCCTACTCTTCTCAGGGTATCCTGCATCTCGGTCCTCGGGTCCCTCTCTTCATTCAACTACGAAAGGGAGTTATCAGCACTGCTACTCTGAGTATCACTATGCTCCAGCTCTCTTCATTCCATCCTTCAGGTGCTCGGCCTATCCCGCACTGCGGAACACTACCGCGCCTTTGCTACATCTGGGTGAGACCACCAACTACAGAGACTGTCTGAGCTTACTGTGTTATCGCTGGACTACAGTACTGTCCGTTCCTTGGGGAAGATTCAACTCTTCAACAGCAGTATAATAAAGCTTTCTTTCCTCAATGTCTGCTTACTAGAGTCTAGCCAATCGTTGTGGTTCCCCACGGGGCCCCTCCCTGTGGGAGGAGTCATCACCACTTCGACCAAGAGTTCAAAATATGCTACAAACCCAACAGTATCCTGTTTCTAACAGTGGCCAATTCAAGTCACAAATACCTGGCAAGTACCCAAAAATTAGATAATCACAAGCTACTATTGCTTATTAATTACTGTAATAGCAATTTATGGATTTTTCCTCTAGGAATTTACCCAAACTTTTTTTTTAACTATTTATTTATCATTTTTATACAGTTAACTGTTGTGTTCCGCGGCCGAGGACAGCCACGACCTCGGCCCCCTACCTTGCCCACGGTGGCGACCAGGTTGCTCAATTTCCTAGCGACCTGGTCAAAACCAGTTACATTATGACCTTGCTCGACTGGAAACCCTTGATCTAGGCCTCTCACCTATGGGAGAGAAGAGACCCGGTGTTTGGAAGTCTGGATCAGTTTTTGTCCGCCTTTCGGCAAACTTTTGATGAGCCTGTCCGCAAATCCACTGCTGTTTCAGAACTACTCCAGTTGCAACAGGGTACTCGGACAGTGGCCGAGTACGCAACAGAATTCCGTACATTGGCCGCAGAGTTAAACTGGAGGGAGGATTGCCTCCACGGAATTTTCCTGGAGGGGCTAGCCCCGCGCCTTCAGGATGGACTAGCCGCAAGGGAACTGCCGGATGATCTTGATGGCCTAATAGATTTAGCCAATCGCATGGATCGTCGCATGCATTTTCGTCTTCCGGAAGAGAAGGCAGGAAGGAGGCTTTCGCCTGCTCCCAAGGCTGAAGAGGGAGCCCATGGAATTGGGCCATGGGAGAGTGTCTCCACAAGAGCGCCGGCAGCGAATTAAGGAAGGACTTTGTTTCTATTGCGGCACAGCGGGCCATCAAATAGCCACATGCCCGGCACAGCCGGGAAACTCTCGGGCCTAGGACCTGAAGGAGGTCTCTTCCTAGGCCTAACCTCACCTGCACCTCCACTAACGCTACCAGTGGCGTTAACATCTGCGGACGGTGAGTTCCACATGTTAGCCCTGGTGGACTCCAGCGCCGGCACAATTTCATTATGAAGAGCCTGGTGGAGCCCTTGAAGATCCCACAAGTCCGTCTTCTAGCTCCATTGGTCATCTCCTCGATCCAAGATAAAACTCTTCCAAAACGTGTGACACACACCACGGTTCCCGTCCAGTTGAAGGTTGGAATCCTTCATCGGGAGCAGATGCCTTTCCATGTTTTGGAGTATTCCATACATCCTGTCTTCCTGGGCCTTCCCTGGCTTCAGGAACACAGTCCTCAGTTCGACTGGAAGACCTTGCAGCTATCCCACTGGGGGCCGAATTTTCACGGCAATTGCCTCCAATTAGTGATAACAGTTTCATGCTCCATCGCCTCCACCAGTCTTCAGGGCCTGCCGGTCTCCTATGCCTCGTACCCGGATGTCTTCTCAAAGCAAAAGGCCAAGATACTTCCACCTCATCGATCATTCGATTGCGCCATCAACCTCCTCCCTGGCACTGAGCCTCCTCGGGGGCGCACCTATGCCCCCTCGCCTGCGGAGACACAGGCCATGACAGAGTACATCAAAGAGAACCTGGAGAGGGGCTTCATTCGGAAGTCAACGTCCCCAGCGGGGGCTGGGTTCTTCTTCGTTGGAAAGAAGTACGGAAGCCTTCGCCCTTGCATCGACTACCGGGGCCTGACACTATAACAGTTAAGGACCGTTACCCCTTGCCCCTCATCTCCAAGCTCTTCAATCGGCTGCAAGGTGCGAGGATCTTCTCCAAGTTGGATCTCCGAGGGGCCTACAAGCTGATCCGAATCAAGGAGGGTGATGAATGGAAGATGGCCTTCAACACCCGAGACGGCCACTATGAGTATTTAGTGATGCCGTTCGGGCTCTGTAATGCTCCAGCGGTGTTCCAGAACACCATGAACGAGATACTCCACGATCTCTTGTATCAGTGCATGGTCGTGTACCTGGATGACATTTTGATATTCTCGGACTCTCTGACCGCTCACCGTCAGCACTTCGTCCAAGTATTGCAATGCCTCAGAGAACATAGACTGTATGAGAAACTTGAAAAGTGCCCTTCCCTTCCTGGGGTATATTGTCTCCAGTGAGAGATTCCATATGGACCCCCAGAAGCTGAAAGCCATTCGGGAATGGCCGCAGCCGTCAGGACTGAAGGCACTCCAACGGTTTTTGGGTTTCGCCAACTATTACCGATCTTTCATACCTCATTATGCGTCCATCGTTGCCCCGATGACAGCCTTGACCCGGAAAGGCACGGATCCCAAGAACTGGCCTCCAGGAGCGGAGGCCACCTTTTGTCGCCTCAAGGAGGCATTCCTGCAGTAACCGTGCCTTCATCATCCGGATCAGCAGCGGCAGTTTGTCATCGAAGTGGACGCGTCCTCAGAAGGCGTGGGGGCCGCTCTGAGTCAGACGTCTGAAAATCACAAGTTACGCCCGTGTGCCTTCCTCTCCCTTCAGTTCTCACCGACAGAGCGGAACTACGCCATTGGCGACAAGGAGCTCCTTGTCATAAAGGTAGCCTTAGAAGAGTGTCGCCCTTGGCTAGAGGGGGCACAACACCAGTTTACGGTCTACACGGACCATAAAAATCTTGAGTACCTGCATCGGGCACAACGACTCAACTCTCGACAGGAACGTTGGGCCTTGTTCTTCACCCGATTCAATTTTATTCTTCGTTACAGACCTGCCGGGAAGAATCTCAAGGCCGACGCCTTATCACATGTATTAAAGTCTACAGAGACTTCGGATGACCCGCAGTTCATCATCGAGCTGTCACGCATCCTACTGTCCGCTTCCACGACCATTCCTCCTGGGAAAACTCTGTTTCCGCCGCACTTGCGGAAACAAGTCCTGGCGTGGGCTCACGATTCCTGCTGCTCTGGTTATCCAGGACAATCCCGGACCTTACAGACCCTACGCCGATATTACTCATGGCCCAAGGTCAACAAAGATGTCCGGTCTTACGTCGAATCCTGCCAGTCATGTGCTTGCCATAAGAGGATCCTCTGGTTCGACCCCAGGGTTGCTTCAGCCTTTACCAACTCCCTCGGAACCATGGACCCATCTGGCGACAGACTTCATGGTTGATCTGCCATCATCCAGTGGCAACACGGTCATATGGGTGGTCATCGACCGGTTTAGTAAAATGGCACACTTCGTGCCACTCCCAGGGTTGCCGTCCACACCACAACTAGCCCAGCTGTTCGTCCAACACATTTTCAGATTACATGGCTTACCAAGAAGTTTCCTTTCGAACCAAGGCCCTCAATTTACGGCCAGATTCTGGAGGGCCCTCTGCCAGAAGTTCGACGTCACCCTAGACTATATTTCTGCTTACCACCTGCAGACCAATGGTCTTGTGGAGAGAACGAACCAAACTTTAAAGCAGTTGCTCCGTATCTATGTAAACGAGAAACAGGACGACTGGGCAAGCCTGCTACCATGGGCAGAATTTGCACTCAATTCTCATCTTTCCACGGCTACCGTATTCTTGCCATTCCAGATAGTGTATGGGAAGCAGTCATGCCCGCCACTGCCAGTTCCCATTTCAGTCACGTCCCCGGTAGCCCAACTCTCTGCAGACGAGCTACACCATCTGTGGATTTCCACACGGCGCACACTGATCAAAGCCAGTCAGATGGCTAAAAGGTATGCCGATCAGCGAAGAAGACCATACCCGCCTCTCAGGCCGGGTCAAAAGGTATGGCTGAGCACGCAGTTCATCCGCCTGAAGCTGCCATCAGCGCGATTGGCCCCTCGATTTATTGGGCCGTTTCCTATCATTCGACATGTTAAGAACATAAGAACATAAGAATATGCCATACTGGGTCAGACCAAGGGTCCATCAAGCCCAGCATCCTGTTTCCAACAGTGGCCAATCCAGGCCATAAGAACCTGGCAAGTACCCAAAAACTAAGTCTATTCCATGTTACCATTGCTAATAATAGCGGTGGTTATTATATAAGTCAACTTAATTAATAGCAGGTAATGGACTTCTCGTCCAAGAACTTATCCAATCCTTTTTTAAACACAGCTATATTAACTGTACTAACCACATTCTCTGGCAACAAATTCCAGAGTTTAATAGTGCGTTGAGTGAAAAGGTTGATGCCGTATCGTACCAGCTTCGTCTACCGCCTTCACTCAAGATACACAACATGTTCCATGTCTCCCTCTTGAAACCCCTGGTGTTATCTTGGCCTCCCAGTATGCCTCCGACTCCCCAACTTATTGCCTCCGAAGACGACCTCACCTATCAAGTCCAAGAGGTCTTGGACGTAAGGAAACATAGAAAGAAATGGGAGTACCTGTTAGCTTGGGAGGGGTTCAGCCCCGAAGAAAACACCTGGGAACTGTTGGCCAACATCTTAGACTGGGGCTTGCTTGAACAATTCCACAGAGACCATCCGTCTAAGCCCAGGCCTCCGGGGAGGCGCCCTAAAGAGGGGCGTACTGTTGTGTTCCGCGGCCGTGGACGGCCATGACTGTTGTCCCCTACCTTGCCCGCGGCAGCAACTGCCACGGCAGCTTCTCAGGAATCCCCTGAACCTGTGCCCTTCGCTCCAGCGCGGGTCCCCGGGATGGCCGCCAGGTGGGGAGCCGTCCCTGCTCCTCCCTCGCGGCATCCGTCAGTGTTTCCTCCGCGGAGGAAATCCAAGATGGCCACCGCCATCTTTATGTGCGAGGCCACGCCTCCTCCCTAGATTTAAAGGGGCCTTGCCCCTTTAACTACTTACAGCTGTTTTCAATGAGCCAGAATAGAGGAAGTATAAAGGGAGGCTTCCTTTGCTCATTCCTTGACTTGGCAATGTCTCTTGTAGCGCTGTTTAAGTCTGCTTGCTTCGGTGAGTTGTCTTGCGCTTTGGATCCTTGTTCCTGGCTCCTGACTTTGGATTGGCTAGTGGTGATTCCTGGTGTGTGACTTCGGACTGGCAAGCAGTGATTCCTGGTGTGTGACTTCGAACTGGCAAGCGGTGATTCCTGGTGTGTAACTTCAGACTGGCAAGCGGCGATCCCTTGGTGTAAGACCTCGGACTGGTAAGCGACGACCCTCTGGCACTTGACCTCGGACTTCCTCTGGACCATCGTCTCCAGACCTAAGTCCCAGCGGCCCGGGGCCCTACGGGCTCCTCCCGGGAGGACCGCAGACTTCCAGGGGTGAAGCTCCAGTTAGCCCTTGCACTAACCTCGACTCCTTGACCTCTCAAAGGTCCACCTAAGTCCCAGTGGCCCAGGTTTCTATGGGCTCCTCCCGGGGGGACCGCGGGCTTCCAGTGGCGAAGACTCTGTTCCTCTCCTTGATGTCACGACTCTTCGTCTGCTTCCATTGTCGCCTCAGTTTCTAGTGCCGAGGGTCAACTGGTCGCATCTTCTGCTCTGCCTCGCCACCCGACGGGAAAACCTACGGATTCACCTCCTCAGGTATTCCATCCTCCCGTCAGTCCAAGGGTTCACAAGCCTGAGCATAACAGTTAACAAGTTAAAAAACTCGACAAGAAATGGTATAAAGAGACCAATACACATTAGAAGAAAAAAACATATCAAGTATTACATAAATCTAAATAATACCCTATTAGTCTACCAAAAAAGGAGGGTATTCCAATTGAAAATTAGTGAAGAAATGTTTAGCAATTATATATACGCAAAAAGCCTCACCATGCTGAAGTGTTGAGCTATCTAAATCATTATGTCAGAACACATTATTTAAGAGCTAGTCACAATGGGAGGCGAATCCTGTCTTATTCTATCATTCAAAAAAGAATTTAGCTGGGACAGGTCAAAGAAAACATATTTGACCCCAGCAAGCTTGATAACACATTTACAAGGAAAATATAACCAGAAAACAGCACCCAAGCTAACAACTGCAGGGCGCATTATCAAGAAACGTTTCCTTTTTAACTGTGTTACTTTAGCAACATACGAATCTTATATCCTAAAAACAATGTATCTCTCTTTCGGAAAAACATTTTTAATACAAAGTCCAGATCTGAGTCCAAGGCAAAGGTGACAATTAATGTTGAAGATGTTACTCTCTCTTCCGTTGAACTCTCTAGGAAGGAGGATAGATGAGATATATCAGTTGGAGCAATATCTGCAGACCTATTGTTCAATTGAGATGATGTTTTATTCGGCAGATAGTAAGCTTTTAAAATAGGTGGAAGCATTTTATCTTTAATGGATAGTACTTCTGAGAAATATCTACGAAGCATCTCAACTGGTGTTATAAACTTTTTCTTAGGAAAGTTTAAAATCCTAAGATTGCATCGTCGAATATTATTCTCCAGATTTTCCATTTTGTTCTGTAGAAACAAGTGACCAGCCGAAATAGTATCTACAGATTTTTGCCTAATTGGCCCCTTGGACTCCAAAGCTTCCACTTGAGCTTTAATATCTAAAACTTGGGACTGAGAAGAATTAAATGTACTGGCCAATTCACGTTGTTGAGAAACAAATTGAGAAACTTGATTTGAGAGATTTGCAATAGCTTCCCAGATTATACCTAAAGTAATATTAGGAGGTTTTATTAAAGGAACAGTTATTACCTCCGATACAAGTGCTGTAGATTGCCCAGCTATCGAAACTATCAGGGAAATATTCGGCAAAGATTAATTTCTATTGTTGAACCAGCAAACTGCTCCTTCTGCTTGCTCCTCCATGCTGGCCCCTCCCGACGCAGTTACTGCCAGCTGATTTTCATCATCTCTATGCGACAGGAGCAAGCTGATCACGTCAGCTTTTCCTGTGGGGGGCCAGGTCGAGGATGGCTCCGGCAAAAAAGATGACTCAGAGTCCAGGACCGACAGCGATGGAACACCACTCCATCGCCCTCCCAAGGACGACTCCACGGAGCCCTGTGAAAGCTCCCGGCTCCGGACAAAGCGCTGGTCCATCGGGCCCAAGAATGGAAAAACATCCGAAACCTTGGGGAATGCTCTGGCCCCTCCTCTCCCCCTCCCCATGCCGCAGGCACCCCAAAATGCACACTGGTGAGAAGAAACCTAAGGGAACAAGGAGAACTTGGAGCACCACAAATTAGCGTGCGGCCATCTTGGAATCCCCCTCCTACTTGCTTCCACTTACCCAAACTTTTTTTTAAACCCAGTTACACTAACTGCTGTAACCACATCCTCTGGCAGTGAATTCCAGAGCTTAACTGTGCACTGAGTGAAAAATAATTTTCTTTTATTTGTTTTAAATGAGCTACTTGCTAACTTCATGGAGTGCCCCTTGGTCCTTCTATTATCTGAGAGAGTAAATAACCGATTTACACTAACTTGTTCAAGTCCTTTCATGATTTTGTAGACTTCTATTATATCCCCCCTCAGTTGTCTCTTCTCCAAGCTGAACAGCCCTAACTTCTTTAGCCTTTCCTCATAGAACAGCTGTTCCATGCCTCTGTTACGCCCGTTGGTCGCAGACAGCTGCGACCACTAATGCTCACCTCTTTCTTTGCTGCCTTGTCATCTCTTGGCCGAATGGCAGCCTTCGCCAACTACCACTGACCAGCCTGGCATTCCCGGGACTGCGTGGGCACTGCCGACTGCCATCTTGTTTCAGGAATCACCTAGGCGCGTGCACGCACACAGGCCACCTTTGTACATGTCATGGCGGGAACCTCGGGGCATCCCCTCCGGATGATGTCATCTACCTCTTGTACTTAAGCTGGCTGGCCCTTCACTTTGACAAGTTAGCAAGGAGTTCCCTCGTTGCTGAATTCCGTTCCATCCTTGGACTTCTGGTTCCAGATCCTATGCTTGGTGTGAGACACTCTGGGTACCCGCTCCTCGGGGGCCCTGCTCCATCTCTGGCTATCCGCTTCTTGGAGGGCCTTTCTGCCTTGGACTTCTATCTGTCCCGCTCCCCAGGACCTCTTCTGGAACTACCTCCTGTGAGTACCTATTTCTACGGACTTCAACTATTTCAAGCCTCGTTGTGGGATCCTCTTTAATGTACCCCGTGCCTCGGGCCACTACTGCATCAACCCAGAAGGAACCACTCCAGTATATCCTGCCCTGCAGGTCATCACCGCACCACCGCTACAGGAACCTCATCGGGGTTCCTGCACCTCGGACTACCAGCTCAATACCACTACTGAGACACCTCTCCAGCGTACCCCCGCTCCGCGGGCCACTACCGGATCTACACGTCTGAGGTATTTTACACTACTGCAAGACTTCCAAACGTACCCAGCTCTGTGGGCCACTACCGGATCTTCACATCTGAGGTAGGGGTATACCCCTCTGCTCTGAATTTTACTTATACTGCATTCCCCGCTCCGCGGGTTGTGCCTTTCTCTTCTCTTAATAAAGACTGTATTCCACAGCTGTGTCTGACGTCACTGAGACCGCGCCTACCAACGGTGAGGCTCACAGGGCTCCTCCCTGTGGATGGAGACTTGTCTCACCTCGGCCCAGGGTTCACACTGTTACAAGACATAACAGCCCCTTATCATTTTGGTCACCCTTCTCTGCACTTTCTCCAATGCAGCTATATCCTTTTTGAGATGCAGTGACCAGAATTGCACACAGTATTCAAGGTGTGGTCTCACTATGAAGCGATATAGAGGCATTATGACATCCTCTGTTTTATTTGTCATTCCCTTCCTAATAATTCCAAACATTCTGTTTGCTTTTTTGATCGCCACAGCACACTGAGCCGAGAATTTCAATGTATTATACACCTTGATGCCTAGATCTCTTTCCTAAGATAGAAAAGAGATCTCTTTCCTAAGATCTCTTTCCTAAGATAGAAAAGAGATTATACACCTTGATGCCTAGATCTCTTTCCTAAGATAGAGCCAGAATCCTAACAGGCACAAAGAAACATGATCACATAACTCTGACACTAATATCATTACATTGGCGACCTATAAAGTACCGGATTGAATACAAAATCTTATGCATATTACATAAAGTTATTTACTGAGAGCAAACAGATTGGCTAAATGCTGCTATTCGATTGCACGCCCCACAATGCAATCTATGATCTGCAAATAAAGGTCTATTAAGTAATCTGTCAGTCCAATCAGCCCACCTCTGCCAAGTGAGAGATTGTGCACTCTCATTGGCAGGTTCCAAAATTTGGAATTCTCTCCCAGTAGAACTGCGGCTTCAATCAGAACTAAAAGCATTTAGAAAGGAAGTAAAAACTTGGTTATTTAAGAAGGCTTAACAGGATACAACATAACTCAGTATCCAGCCTTTTGCTGAGCACTTGTTTCTGATCTTACTATCTTTAAGATGTTTTATTGTATATGATTTGTTTTATTCTATTTATTATTAACATCACTGTTTTATTTTAGTGTTGCGTCCATCGGACTCAGACAGCTTCGTCCCACATGCCTCACCTCAGTATTCGCTTTCTCCACCAGCCTCGGGAAAATTGCAGCCGCCGCGTCTGCTTGCTGCTCTCCCCAGCGTCCCCAGAATGGCTATGGCAAGGCTTTCTGCCATGATTCACCTGAGGGCCTCCTAGGGTGTGCGCGCGCGTGCTACCCACATCTTTATTCCAACGTTGGCGCGAACTTCGGGGGCGTCCCCCTCGAGTGAAGTCACAACATCCGGGTATTTAGGTTGCCCATTTGCTGACTGACTTTGAGTTAGCAAGGATTGGATTTGTCCGGTCTAAGCTGCTCTGCCGCTTCTCGCTGCTGTTGGAAGCTTTCTCTACCCTCCAGGGTTTTACTAACTTGGGTACCCGCTCCTCAGGGGCCCTATGCTTCTTTCCAGGTGCCTATCCAATATCCAGGTACTCGCTCCTCGAGGGCCTGAGCTGTCTACCTTGGTGCCTGCTACCATTACTTCTATCTTGCTGGGAACTCCACCATTACAGCTACAAGAGTGTGAGTAATTTAACATCTACCAATCTGTCTCACCTACAGCTCCTCACTGAAAATCTGCATCGGAGCTCCCTATACCACCATTATGGGATGGGTCTCCTCAGCCAAGGACCCAGACTGTTGCTGCAGGAATCTACTCACTACTGCCACCTCTGGTGAACTCTACAAGCTGAACAATAAAGATTATCTCTGTGTTTGTACATCTGAGTCTAGCCTGGTACTGCAGTTCCCCGTGGGGCTCCTCCCAGTGGGAGTAGCCATCACTGCAGCACCTAAGAATCCACCAAAACCTCAAAACCATAACAGATTGCTAACTCCATGGATTCGGCTCAGCTCACCACATTGCAGGCCATTCCAGGCCTGGCCCAGCGAATCTCCGAACAACAGAACTCGCTGAATAGCTTGACTGTGGCCTTTAATCTACTGCACTCACAGATGAATGCCGCTATTACCACAGGTAAAGAAGAAACACTGCCAGAAGTGACGGTTAAGACTGTTGTACCCCTCTCTGCTCCTAAATGCTTCTCAGGGGAAGCTTGGAGATGTAGGGGATTCATCAACCAATGCTGCATGCATTTTGCCCTGCAACCTAACCATTTTCCTACAGCGTATGCCTAGACCCCATATATCCTGTCTTATCTGGATGGAAGAGCACTGGCTTGGGCTTCTCCACTGTGGGAGCGTGATGATCCCATCCTGAAGGATCTTACCGGGTTTTTAGAACTGTTCAAATCTGTATTTGATGACCCTGCCCAGTACACTACAACAGGATCTACATTGGTTCATCTGAAGCAAGGTAATAAACCTTTACTAGACTTTGCCATAGAATTCAAGACTTTGGCTTCAGAGTTAAATTGGGACTCGAGATGCCTGAAGACACTCTTCTTTGAAGGCCTGAACTCCTGGCTAAAAGACGAACTGGCGGCTCGAGAAATGCCCGAGACCTTGGAGGACCTGATGAAGTTGGCCACAAGGATTGATCACCGACTTCGGGATAAGGTTCAAGAGGTCAAGAGTTCCAGGAGACCTAGCCAGGGAGAAATCCGAATCAAGATCATATCTGAGCCTATTCAGTCTAATCCAGTTGCTGGCGAAGAAGAATCAATGCAACTAGGCCGCAGTCACCTGTCTTCTAAAGAGAGAAGAACACGAAAAAGATTGGGCCTCTGCATGTATTGTGGACAAGCTGGCCATGCTGTACAAACATGCCCAATCTGTCCGGGAAATTAGCAGACCTAAGTCCTGTGGGAGGACTCTTCTTAGGTCTAACTGCACCTCTCCTCCACTCTCTCTTCCAGTCTCCTTGATATGTGGACCGCTTGAATTTCAGACTCTTGCCCTAGTGGACTCCGGGGCAGGAGGAAACTTTATACTAAAATGTCTGGTGGAACATCTGTGGATCCCCTCCACTACCATGACATCTCCGCTACTACTATCCTCATCCATGGAGAGCCTTTACCGGGTGAAGTAACCCTACTTACTGAACCAGTAAGTTTAAGGACAGGTGCTCTTCATACAGAGACCATTTTTTTCTTTGTGCTAGAGAAGGCTATGCACCCTCTAGTACTGGGGTTACCGTGGCTGCAAAAGCACATGCCTCAATTCAACTGGGCTACTCTGGAGCTTTCACGTTAGGGTCCAGATTGTCATGGCAAGTGCCTGAAGGAAGTCTCTCCTATACCCTGCATGCCAACGACCCCGTTGTTGCCTGGGCTGCCGCCTCAATACGCATCTTTTCAGGATGTATTTTCTAAAGAAGCCGCTAATGTACTACCTCCACACAGATCCTATGACTGTGCTATCAACTTGAAACCGAATACTGAACCACCCAAGGGAAGGGTCTACCCCCTCTCTGTGGTAGAAAATAAAGCAATGTCTGAATACATCCAAGAAAATCTTCAAAAGGGTTTCATAAGGCCATCTAAGTCTCCTGCTGGGGCAGGCTTCTTCTTTGTGGGGAAGAAGGACGGAACCTTACATCCATGCATTGATTATCGTGGTCTAAATGAGATCACGGTCAATGACCGCTATCCCTTACCACTCATCTCAGAGCTATTTGACAGACTACAGGGAGCCAAGATATTCTCCAAGCTTGATCTTAAAGGAG
The DNA here is from genome assembly GCF_901001135.1 of Rhinatrema bivittatum. Classification (NCBI taxonomy): domain Eukaryota; kingdom Metazoa; phylum Chordata; class Amphibia; order Gymnophiona; family Rhinatrematidae; genus Rhinatrema; species Rhinatrema bivittatum. The sequence continues at coordinate 161,686,229 of NC_042622.1, read as the reverse complement.
CATATAACCTTGTTCGTATTCTTTCAGGCGACGAATGGAAGACAGCGTTTAATACCAGGGATGGACACTTTGAGTACTTAGTGATGCCCTTCGGCTTGTGCAATGCCACAGCTGTCTTCCAAACCATGATGAACGACATCCTGCGTGACCTACTCTACCAATGTGTTGTTGTGTACCTAGACGATATCCTAATATTCTCTCAAGACCTGAATATCCACAAGGAGGATGTCAAGAAGGTTTTACAGAGACTGCGGGAGAATAGTCTATATGCAAAGCTGTCCAAATGCGAATTCCACAAGGAATCTGTACCTTTCTTATGGTACATAGTATCTAACAAAGGATTCCAGATGGATCCTCAAAAGCTTGAGAGCATTCAGAAATGGACTCAACCCACTGGTCTAAAAGCTCTTAGCCGATTTCTGGGATTCACTAATTATTACAGATCCTTCATAAAGAATTACTCCTCACTAACTCTGCCAGTAACAGCTCTGACAAAGAAAGGTGCCAATGTTGCCAATTGGTCTATAGAGGCTGTTACTGCATTTCAAAAGCTGAAGGACGCTTTCTCTACTAAGCCATGTCTCCACCATCCGGATCCTGCACGCCCCTTCATCGTGGAGGTTGACGCCTCAGATGTTGGTGTAGGGGCTGTGCTAAGTCAGACCAGTGACTCCAAGATCCTACATCCATGTTGCTTTTTCTCCAGATGCTTCATGCCGGCAGAAAGAAATTACGGCATTGGAGATAAAGAGCTACTGGCAATAAAGATAGCATTCGAGGAGTGGCGTCCCTGGCTTGAAGGCGCTCAACATCAAATCACAATTTTTACAGATCATGAAAACCTAGAATACCTTCGCCATGCCCAGCACCTCAATCATAGACAGGCGAGATGGTCCCTGTTCTTTAACAGGTTTGATTTCGTCTTGAAATACCGACCTGGAGTTAAAAACATCAGAGCGGATGCCCTATCTCGCTCCTTCCTTTCTGACATCATTGACCCAGAGAGAGTCATTCTTTCTGCTACTTACCCAGTGCCCTCGGGCAAGACTATTGTGCCTAACAACCTCCGGAAGAAACTACTAGCATGGGCTCACGACTCTAAATTGGCTGGTCACCTCGGTCAACGGAGAAGGCTGGCGAAGCTGCAGCAATACTACTGGTGGCCGTCTATGAAAGAAGACACCTTTGCTTACGTAGCGGCCTGTACCAACTGTGCCAGACAGAAACCTCTGTCTGGACGTCCTTGGGGCCAGCTTCAACCCTTACCAGTGCCAGACGAGCCCTAGACTCACATCGCCACGGACTTTGTGGTGGACTTACCACTCTCTGGGGGCAACAATACCATCTGGGTAACAGTGGATCGTTTCTCAAAGATGGCTCACTTTGTGGCGCTTCCTGGCTTACCAACTGCTAGCGAACTTGCAAAGCTTTTCATCAGCCACATTTTTCGCCTTCACGGCATGCCGAAACACATCGTTTCAGATAGAGGTGTACAATTCACAGCCAAATTCTGGAAGGCTCTGTGCAAGAAGTTTGATATCACTCTCGACTTCACTTCATCTTACCATCCTCAATCAAATGGTCAAACTGAGAGGATGAACCATACCCTCAAGCAGTTCCTCCGTGCCTACGTTAGTTCACGTCAGAATGGCTGGGCTGAACTGTTACCATGGGCCGAGTTTTCCATCAACTCTCATCCAGCAACATCTACTGGATCAACACCATTCGAAGTGGTATATGGACGACTACCCTTCACCACCTTTGCCACTTCCGCTGTCGGTGTCATCCCCGGCAGCTCAAGCTACTGCCGATGAGATTCAACAACTTTGGAAGAAGATCAAGGAGATGCTCATCAAAGCTGGAATCCGAGCTAAAAGAGGTTATGACACTCATCACTGCAAGGCTCCTGACTTCAAGCCTGGTGATAAAGTCTGGCTGTCTACAAAACACCTTAGACTTAAGCTACCATCAGCTCGCTTCGCTCTACACTGTCGGATCACTTCCCATCCTCCGACATCTGGGCAATCTCTCCTACAGTCTCAGACTTCCCCCAGCAATGAAGATCCATAACGAGTTTCACGTCTCTCTATTGAAACCGCTCATTCTCAACAAATTCAGCACCAAGACACCAGATCCCCCTCCTGTTGATGCAGAAGAGAACATTGAGTACAAAGTTGATGTAATACTTGACGTAAGGAAGAGAGGCAGAGTTTGGGAATACTTCCTGTCATGGGAGGGCTATGGACCAGAAAATAACTCGTGGGAACCTATGGCTAATATCATGGACAAAGAGATGCTGAATCAGTATCATCGATCACATCCTCGGAAAGCAAGACCAGGTAGGGGGTCTGGAGGAGGTCCTTGAAGGGGGGTACTGTTGCATCCATCGGACTCAGATGGCTTCGTCCCACATGCCTCACCTCAATATTTGCTTTCTCCACCAGCCTCGGGAAAATGGCGACCGCTCTCTCCGGTGTCCCCGGAATGGCTATGGCAGGGCTTTACGCCATGATTCACCTGAGGGCCTCCTAGGGTGCGCGCGTGCGCGCATGCTACCCACGTCTTTATTCCAACGTTGGCGCGAACCTCGGGGGCGTTTCCCTCGAGTGACGTCACAACATCCGGGTATTTAGGTTGCCCATTTGCTGACTGACTTTGAGTTAGCAAGGATTGGATTTGTCTGGCCTAAGCTGCTCTGCCGCTTCTCGCTGCTGCTGGAAGCTCTCTCTACCCTCCAGGGTTTTGCTAACTTTGGTACCCGCTCCTCGGGGGCCCTATGCTTCTTTCCAGGTGCCTATTCAATATCCAGGTACTCGCTCCTCGAGGGCCTGAGCTGTCTACCTTGGTGCCTGCTACTATTACTTCTACCTGCTGGGAACTCCACCATTACAGCTACAAGAGTGTGAGTAATTTAACATCTACCAGTCTGTCTCACCTACAGCTCCTCATTGAAAATCTGCATCGGAGCTCCCTATACCACCATTGTGGGACAAGTCTCCTCAGCCGAGGACCCCAGACTGCTGCTGCAGGAATCTACTCACTACTGCCACCTCTGGTGAACTCTACAAGCTGTACAATAAAGATTATCTCTGTGTTTGTGCATCTGAGTCTAGCCTGGTACTGCAGTTCCCCGCGGGGCTCCTCCCCGTGAGAGTGGCCATCACTGCAGCACCTAAGAATCCACCAAACACCTCAAAACCATAACATTTAGATTTATGTACTGCTTTTCTTTTAATTAATTTGAATTTCATTATTTATAGCAGGGGTGGCGAACTCCAATCCTTGAGGGCCACAAACAGGCCAGGTTTTCAGAATAACCACAATGAATATGCATGAGATAGCTTTGTATACATTGGAGGCAAAGCATGCAGATCCATCTCAAGTATATTCATTGTGGATATCCAGAAAATCTGGCCTGTTTGTGGCCCTCGAGGACCGGAGTTTGCCACCTGTGATTTATAAGCTGATTATTTATATACCTATATAGCTGTTATTTTATTTGAACTTACAACAATTTTGTGAACCGTTGTGATGGTCCCCCCGAACGACGGTATACAAAATAAATAAAATAAATAAATAACATTGTGTAACTACAGCAAGAGTTATTTTTCCCTATATGCAACACCTTGCACTTGTACACATTAAATTTCATCTGCCATTTGGAAGCCCAATCTTCCTGTTACGACTGTCGCTTCCCGACGTCTCCACTCTGTCCACCTTATGTTTTTGCAACTCCTCCCGCGGTTGATGGACGTCTGGCTGCCGTGGCGTCTGCCTGCCGTCCTCTCCGGCGTTCCTGATCCGGCTTGGGCGCTGCATCCCGCCATGTTGTCCAGGTACCATAGGGCGTGTGCTCCACACGGCCCTGCTTCTTATTCTCTCTTTGGCGCAAACCTCAGGGGCGTCCCCCTGTCATGACATCACGCATCCCAGATACAAAAGCCTACACTGTTTGCTAGCTAATCAAGTTAGCAAGGGGAATCCTTACGGATGGGATTCGCTCTCTGTACCTAGCTACTCTGCATCTCTAACTTTTGGACTTTATCCTAACGGGGTACCCGCTCCTCGGGGGCCTCTCTCATTTCTTTCGGGTCGCTGTCAGGAGCCGGTGCTCGCTCCTCGAGGGCCCATGTTCCCTGACTCGCTGTCTGAACCTATCGCTTCTGCTTGGAAGAAACCGCTGCCTACATCATCAGTGAGTTACCAACTTTATTTCCTCAGAGCTGTTCCCTGGAACCAGGTACTCGCTCCTCGAGGGCCTGCCTCTATTCCAGCTTCTGTGTTGCCTTCTGGGAGAAACCATTGTGTGAGTAACTTTACCAACGAGGCTCTATACCAGAACTCTGTTTATGCTCCACTGTACTCACTATCTCAGTTTTCTCCACTACAGCACAGCCATAGAGGGAATCGCTATTCCAATATCCTGAGGAACCCTAAACCCAGCTGGGATTCATCTCTGCTCACTACTGCCACCTCTGGTAGCTTCTCAACTCTTTCTAATAAAAGATATAACTCTGTGTTGTGTGTCCCAAAGCTGAGCCTGACCTGTGGCCCCTCATGGGACACCCCTCCCCCGTGGGCATGGTCAGCTGCCACAGTGTCCAAGGGTCCAACCAAAACTTTACAAAAATAACAGATTGCTAACTCCATGGATCCGGCACAGCTCAATGCCCTGCAGGCCATTCCGGGCCTGGCCCTGCGCATTGCTGAACAGCAAGACGCATTGGAGAAGCTCACTTCAGCGTTTCATCAGCTGCACGCATAGAGGACTCAAGGCGCTACTTCCAGTAATGAAGGTCAGTTGCCTGAAGTAACTTTAAAGACTACTGTACCGCTGGCTGCTCCAGTTCGTTTCTCAGGAGAGATTCAGAGAACCAGGGGCTTTCTAAACCAGTGCTGCATGCATTTTGCATTACAGCCTTCTCACTTCCCCACAGCTTTTGCCAAGACTACTTACATTCTATCTTATCTTGATGGAAGGGCCTTGTCTTGGGCCTCAACGCTGTGGGAACGGAAGGATCCAATTCTGCAGGATATTGACGGATTTTTGGATTTGTTTAAATCCGTTTCTGATGATCCTGCTCGAGTGACCGTTGCTGGTTCTGCTCTGGTGGACCTGAAGCAAGGCAACCGACCACTGGCTGATTTTGTGATAGAGTTCAAGACTCTTGTTAGAGAACTCTGCTGGGACCCCAAATGCCTGAAAACTCTCTTCTTCAGAGGCCTGGATACTCGCTTGAAAGACGAGCTGGCCGCTCGTGAAACACCTGACTCGCGGGATGAACTAGTGGCTTTGGCTACTAGAATTGACCACAGGCTTCATGATAAGGTGAAAGAACTCCGGCCTAATAGAGGACCAGGTCAGAAGGAGGCTAGTGCTAAACCAGCACCTCGGATGGTTCTAGTAATTCCTGTTGCCAGTGGAGATGAGCCGATGCAACTTGGTCACAGTCATTTGACTTCTAAAGAGAGAAGATTTCGGAAGAGGCATGGTCTGTGTATGTATTGTGGACAGGCTGGTCACGATGTCCCAACATGCCCAATTCGTCCAGGAAATGGACGGGCCTAAGTCCTGCAGGAGGACTGTTCTTAGGCCTTACTACACCCTCTCCTCCGCTCTCTCTCCCAGTCTCCTTGATCTGCGGACCGCCTGAGTTTCAAACTCTTGCCCTTGTGGATTCAGGGGCAGGAAGCAACTTTATTCTTCAATGCCTAGTGGAATATTTGAGGATTCCCCTCGTCACTTTGAAGGTTCCACTACTCCTATCTTCCATCCATGGGGAGCCCTTACCGGGTGACGTGACTTGCCAAACCGAACCGGTAACTCTTCGCACTGGAGCTCTCCATACAGAGTCAATTCCCTTCTTTGTGTTAGAGAAAGCCATGCCACCTATCGTCCTGGGGTTACCCTGGTGGCAGTCACACCAACCCCAATTCGACTGGGCTTCCTTGGAACTCTGCCTCTGGGGCCCAGGTTGTCATGGAAAGTGCCTTAAGGAGATTGCTCCTGTCATCTGCATGCCTAGAACTCCAGCGATGCCGGGACTGCCGCCTCAATACACATCTTTTAGTGATGTGTTTTCAAAAGAAGCTGCTGACATTCTTCCTCCGCATAGGTCCTATGACTGTGCCATAAGACTGAAAACCAATACTGAACCTCCTAAAGGACGTGTCTATCCACTCTCAGTGATTGAGAACAAGGCTATGTCTGAATACGTCGAGGAGAATTTACAGAATGGGTTTATTGGACCATCGAAGTCCCCAGCCGGCGCAGGCTTCTTTGCAAGGAGGCAGGAGGCTAAAGTGATGTCAGATGTACCAGAAGTCGGGGCCATCAGCAGGCAGAATCAGGAACAGTCCAGAGGTCGGGGCTGGCAGTTAGTAAGAAGAGTCGGTGGATAGACAGATGGTCAGGATGGGGGGCATACAAGGCAGAATCCAGAGACAAACCAGGGTCAGAGCCAGAAGAGCAATCCGAGGGGACAAGGAGCAGGAACTGGAAACAGGAACAGGACCACAGAGTCAGGAGTAGGAGCTGGAGCTGGAGTAGGAACAAGGAACAGGAGCAGGATCACAGGAAGCAGGAACCGAAGCACAACGCACACTCTGAGCAGAGCAAGACCAGTTGCTGAGGTGAGGTGGGAACGGCAAGGCAGGGTTTTATACCTAACATCTTTTATACCTAACATCTTTTCTCTCAATTTTTAAGAATACGCAGAAACGTTATGGATGTTTCCAATTTCAAGTAGCATTCTAGAAAATTATCAGAAAAACTCTTGCAGACGGGTATTCCTTACAGGAGTGTGAGGAGAACTTTCAAGAGTGCATTATTTTTCAACCCAAATTTGTTACTAACCAGAATGAACTCTGAACATCCAACAGATAAATTTTTTATTTTCACCACCAGATATTCTTTTGTAATGCCCTATCAAAGTTATGAAGAAACATCAAAACATCTTGAATATACATTGGTGTTTTCAAGAACCAAAAATAAGAATCTCATATACAGGTTTGAAAAATTTGAGAGAATATTTGAGCCCGGCGCTATTGCAGAGACCTGGGCAATTGACAGAAACTGTTGAGGATCCTGCTACATGCGGACATTACAAATGTGGTAAATGTTCTGTTTGTGATTTTACTCTACAAATTAAGGAATTTTCTAATCCTTTTGACAAGAGGGTATATATTTTGGGACATTTTACTACTTGTGAATCTCAATATATGGTGTCTGCAATTCAGTGCCCTTGCCCTTTTCTGTGCATCAGCAAGACAAAACGGGCATTGAAAGTGCATACAGCGGAGCACAAGAGTTATTTGAAAAGGTTAAAAATGGATGCACCAATCACGTCTTATTGTGTATAATATAATCATGACTTCAGTAGCCTACGTTGTTTCGCAATCAACCATGTTATAAAACATGTCAGAGGAGGAGATCGGGACAAATTGTTATTGCAACTTAAACAACGCTGGATATACCCAGTTGAGAACTATAGAGCCTAACGGCTTAAATGCAATCATTGAATTGAGTTCTTTCTTTTAATATTTGCTTCCCCTTTTAGACCGGAAGAATTTGCAATTTATTTCAATTAATTCTTTTAGTTGATAACACCGGATCAAGGAATATTGGATCATTCAAAACAAGTAATGGGTATGGATTGGCTTGTTTTGAGCAGCTGGGTGCTCATGCTTCAGGACCTTAAATACATCATGCATGTGTCAGCTTTTTGATCAAAGAACATTAGTGACAGTGGTTGGCTCCGTGAACGAAGAGATCATTTATATATATATTGAAAAGCACCGGTCCAAGTACAGATCATTGAGGCACTCCACTGTTTACCCTTTTCCACTGAGAAAATTGACCATTTAATCCTACTCTCTGTTTCCTGTCTTTTAACCAGTTTGTAATCCATGAAAGGACATCTACTGGGTCACCTTTATCCACATGTTTATTAACCCCTTCAAAAAAATGAAGATTTGTTAGGCAAGACTTCCTTTTGGTAAATCCATGTTGACTGTGTTCCATAATACCATGTCTTTCTATATGCGACACGATTGAGCCTTTGCCCAGTTCCATCCCATTCTGCTCCAATTAAGGATGGGATTGGAAGGGAAGTTTCCTATACTCCTACCTACCTTTCCTCCCTTTTCCCCATTCCTCTCCGACCCCTAACCCCCCCCCCCAACCTATTTATTTTTGTTTTGGAATTACCCGCTCTTCCTCCTAATGGCCACTGTCCCAGCCAGCCTCCGGTCCCACCTCCGGCCTACCCCTTTTACAGAGCTCGACACTTCTGCATGTACAGGGAGATACGTGCATGGCCAGACTATTTTTAAAATGCACTTGGTGCACCCGGCCCTCCCGGTTTTTGCTCGCGCTGGATTTTAAAATTTAGCCATTAGAATTTGTGTGTTTGTTATAAAAAGCTAGGCAAAAATTAGGAAAAAGCTTACTTTGTGTGCTTGTTGTAAAAAGCTAGCCGAAGGGTAAGAAAAAGCTTAGAGTTTGTGTGTTTGTTATAAAAATCTAGCTAAAAGGAAGGAAAAAGCTGAGAGGGTAATTTTCAAAAGGAGTTATTCACATTCATGTAACTACTATCATAGCAATTTTCAAAATACATTTACTCTAGTAAAGTGCACTTACATGAGTAAATCCTTTAGTAGCATATATTGTAGTAATTTTCAAAAGCCCACTTACTCGAGTAAAGTACATTTATTTGAGTAAATCTCACTTTTACTTGAGTAAATGCTTTTTAAAATCAGGCCCTAAGAGTTTGTATGTTTATTATAAAAGGCTATCCAAAAGGTAGGAAAAAGTTTAGAATTGTGTGTTTGCTATTAAAAGCTAGGAAAAAGCTTAAGGGTAGATTTTCAAAACTTACGCGCTTGCATCCATGTGCGTGCACTACCTGGCGCGCACACATGGACGTGAGATTTTATAACATGCGCACGCTGGTGCGCGCATTTTATAAAATACTGGGTTGGTGCGCGCAAGGGAGGTATAGTTTAGCAAATACGCGCGGTGACGCATCAGGGCCTTTCCCAGTTCCCTCCAATTAAGGAGCGGACTGGGAGGGAACTTCCCAACCACCTAGCCTAACCTCCCTTCCCCTTCCCCTATCCTGACCTCTCCTTATCCCTATCCTAACTACCCTAGTTTTCTTTGTTGTACCTTTTGCTCCTGCCGGCACCCTGCCGGCACACAATTTCTCGGCACAGCAGCAAATGGTTTGAAAACCTACCCCTTAGAGTTTGTGTATTTGTTATTAAAAACTAGGAAAAAGCTTAGAGTTTGTGTGTTTGTTATAGAAAGCTAAAAGGTAAGAAAAAGCTTAGCGTTTGTGTGTTTGTTATAAAAAGCTAAAAGATAGGGAAAAGCTTACAATTTGTGTGTTTGTTATGAAAAGCTAGCAAAAAGATAGGAAAAGGCTTAGAGTTTGTGTATTTGTTATAAAACGCTAGCCAAAAGGTAGGAAAAAGCTTAGGGCCCAATTTTAAAAAGTTTTACTAAAGTAAATGCACTTTACTCGAGTAAATAGCTTTTGAAAATTGCTACAATAGAAGTTACATTTACACACATAACTCCTTTTGAAAATTATCCCCTTAGAGTTTGTGTGTTTCTTATAAAGAGCAAGTCAAAAGGTAGGTAATAGCCTAGAGTTGTGAATACCTATGTAAAAAGGTTGAAAAAGGTCAGAGACTCACTTTGAAAAGGTGTTAGTGTTACGATTCTGCTTGTGAGCTAATCTCACAAGCAGCATCTCACCTCTGTTGCGGCCTGGAGTCCACTGCCGTGGCCATCCCAACACCGCTGATGTCCTACCTGCAGCCCGGCCATTGCTCCTCGTGGCTGGGAGGCCGCTGCCCTCACCGCTGCTGCTTGCAGCAGGGAGCCGCTGCCGTTCTGGTCCTTATGCGGCCTGGAGGCCGCTGACGCTCGTCTTCCTCAGGCCTGGGGCTGCCGCTCTTCTTCACGGCTTGGAGGCCGCCACTGATGTCCTTCTTTGTGGCTTTGAAGCCGCCGCCATCGCCGCTGCCTTCCGCGCGGCCTGGGTGCCGTTCCCTCCTACACTTTGCGGCTAGGCCGCCGCTGCCCTTCTTTTGCAGCCTGGTGGCCGCCACCAATATCCTCTTCCGTGGTCTGGAGGCCGCTCCAGAGCTCTTCTTCATGTGGCAGGGAGCCGCCATCAATCTTCTTCCTTTGCGGCAGGGAGCCGCTCACGTCGAGGTCTTGCTTCCTCTTCCTGCAGCAGGACGTCGCTCTCCATGGTCCTGTCTCTTCCTAGGCACGCGGCCACGCCTCCTCTCTTCATTTAAAGGGCCAGCAGTGGGCTGTCTTCCTAGGCTCTTCCTGCCTATGTCCTCTAGGCATTTCCTCTTCAGCCCTAAAAAGAGGGCCTTCCTTCACTCAGTCTTCGCCTTCGCAAGGAGTTGTCATGGAGTCGGACTACTCCTGGATCTTCAGTTCCAGCTCTTCATTCCAGGAGTCCTCCATGATCCTTCTTCACTTCTCAAGGCACTCTGTTCCTCGTTGGTACTCCTTGTCTTCATCCATGGTTCCTGAACCTTCATCTTCGTTCCATGTCCTGGTCTCTGGCGGATCTCGTCTCCTTGTTCCTAGATGTCCAGCTCCCCTTGTCTCCAGATGTCCAGACATCTCCTTGTCTCCAGATGTCCAGACGTCTCTGTCTTCTGATGTTTTCATCCGTCATGCTCCAGACGTCCCTGATGTCCAGATGTCCTGAGGTACCGGTGTCCTCTTGTATCTGATGCCTTACGTTCCAGTCCTGATGTTCCAAGTCCTGAGTTCCAAGTCCTGATCTTGATGTCCCGAGTTCCAAGTGACAAGTCTCGATCCTGATGCCCTTTGTCTAGTCCTGATTCTGAAATACCATCAGTCCCTAGCTCTGGGTCCAGCTTTGCCTCGCCCTGGACCTTGTCTCCAGCTGACCTTTCCTGGGAGTAAATCTGTTTTGATCCGGTGTCCAATTCCGGTGGCTGGAGCCCTCTTTCAGTTGGATCCATCTTCAAGCACTGCCTGGATTCCTCCTTCATTTTGAGTCTCAGTCCTGTGCTTGTTCCGCTCTCTATGTGGACCTCGACCAGCCTCTTTGGCTGTGTAGGGCGCCCTGAGGGGCAGTGCCTGTCTAAGTCTCCGAGTATCCTGAGTCCTTGTCCTCGTCCCTTCCAAGTTCCAAGAATCCTTGTCTCGTCTCATCCGAGTTCCAAGTTCCAAGTTCTCGTCTGAGCCTTTCCAAGTTCTTGTCTGAGTCCTTCCAAGTTCCAAGAGTCCTTGTCTGAGTAACCGGTATTCTCTCCTCAGTCTACGTCTGATTTCCTTCCACGTCTGAGTATCTTGCGTCTGAGTTCCAAGTTCCAAGCGTCCTCGTCTCGTCTGAGTTCCAAGTTCCAAGCGTCCTCGTCTCGTCTGAGTTCCAAGTTCCAAGCATCCTTGTCTCGTCTGAGTTCCAAGTTCCAAGCATCCTTGTCTCATCTGAGTTCCAAGTTCCAAGTAACCTCACCTTGTTCAAGTTTTCTAGCCTAGTCCAAGTCCGAGGCCCTGTCTTTTTCCTAGTTCCAGTACCATCGTCTGTCCTCAACCTCTGTCCATCCTGCCGCATCTGCCGCTTCCTAGTGGCAGGTCTGAAAGGGATATCGAGTGGTCAGAGACCAGCATTACATTGCTGGGTCTCTACTGGTGTGTGCAGGTTCGGCAGAGGTTAGGGCTTGGTGGTCAGCCTGTTCCTCCCATGCTTGGACACAATTTGCCTGCCGCGGTGCTTCCACGGAGCTCCTCTCTGCAGTCCCGCCATGGTCCAAGGGCACACATCTCCCCGGAATCGGGATTGCTCCCTCAACATTTAGAATAGAGTGATTGATTTGAGTAGGTGCCAACATTTGTTAAACAGAATAGCAGTGAGTCACTCAGTGTTACGTAAGGTGTTTTAGTGTGACCTTGGGCCTCAGCCTGACCCCAGATGGATCCAGGACCGAACCGAGGGTTGACGGCGTGTTCCACCATGGCAGACGGTCTCACCCTCCACCAGGCCGGCAAGCTCCCAAGGCCAACAGCAGATGATGGAATGTGAATGGTCTTCCGACCATTCCGAGCCCTTTCGGACCTGCTGCATGGAACAGCATGGAGCAGCAGGCCTGGCCTGAGGTCAAGGGAAGACGGGCCTTGACACGAAGACAAGACAGCAGGGTCGATGCAACGGCATCGTGGACGAAGACTTGACACCAAGGCTGATGCGAAGACATCACGGACCAGTGGTCGATGCAACGGCATCCCGGACCAGGGTCGATGCGACGACATCAGGAACAAGACATGATACCAAAAGTGATGCAACAGCATCCAGGACAAGACGAGGAACTGACGAAGTCCAGACGAGATGAGAAGCTGGGCGGAAGGACATTGGCACTGTCTCTCAGGGTGCCCTACTCAGTCCACCCGCAGGACTGAGTCGCGGAAAACCCTGTCCCACTGCGCGCCCTACACAGCCCGAGGAGGCTGGTCACGGACCACGCTGGGAGTGGGACAAGCGCAGGGAAGGATCCAGTCAAAGCAGAACTCCAACGACGGAGCCGATGTCATCTGAAGCTCCACCAATGGCTGGCAGGATATGACGGCTCTGGAGCACAGGACATCCGTCCACCTGCAGGCTAGTCTATACTCGGGCACAACATCATCCGAGGGACCCACGGCCTACAGGACCAGAAGGCTCAAGAGCGCTGAAGACGAAGACCCAGGAGCAGGACATCAAGGAACCTGGAACATCAGGAAACGGAGGATCAAAGCGAGACACCAGGACACCTGGTCAGGGACCTCAGGCAACGAAGACATAACTTGACATGGCGTGACAACAAGAACTCCATGGAGAAGACAAAGAAGACCTGACAGAGCTCTGGCAGGTAGGTGCCTCCAGAGTGAAGCAATTCCGATGCAAGGCAAAGACTGAATGACGGAGCAGCCCTTTTATAGGGCTGGGCAGGAAGGCCACTCCCTAGGTGGGGTCAGCCACACTTCCAGTGGCTGGCCCTTTAAATCTTGAAGAGAGGCGCGCGCCGGCGCCTAAGGGAAGCAGGAAGAGCTGTGCAGGACCGCGGACAGCGGCCTGCACCAACGACTCCAATGCAGATGCAGGGCTGGGCCTGGACGCAGGCCCCGAAGACAGCAGCGGCTCCAGCCGCTGCAGACAACCTCGAGGGCGGCTCCAGCTGCCAGGAAAGACCGAGGCTTTTGCGGCTTCCAGCCACGAAGATGAGGTGACGTTGGCGGCAGTCCCAGCTGCGCAGGGGATGGCAGGAAGTCCGTGGCTCCAGCCGCGGTGAAGAGGAGCAGCACGGGCGGCCTCCGGGCCACGAGGGAAAACACAGTCCGCGACTCCGGCTGTGTGGGAAGGCTGATGGCGGCGTCCTGCCGCATCGGTGAAGCAGAAAACAGCATGGGGTGAGTGAGCCTGCTCGCGGGGGAACCCGCGGGCAGCGAATTCATAACACTCAGGCTAACTAACAAGTGTAAATCACCAAAGGGATAGTTTTGTACTAACCTGCCTTAGAGGCACAAGATTTATTCAGGTGAAAATTTCAGTAACTCACAATTCAGTGGGAGCACTGAGAGGAGATCATCTTGCTGGTGGCTGAAAAGGATCGGTAAGTATTGCTTTGGGAAATGTTTGATCTTAAAAAGGTTTGGGGAGAGGTAAATTATTGGAAGATATTATTTAGTGTGTGTGTGTACATGTGTGTTTGTTATAAAAAGCTAGCCAAAAGGTAGGAAATAGTTTAGAGTTTGTGTGTGTTTATCTTTCCCTCCCACCCAATCCTAGCTCATCCTTTGATTTATAGGCAGGAAACACTTTTACATTAAAAATATTTCAGCCTTTTATCTAAAACATAGGATTGCCCCAGGCCTTATCAAGAGTTGAATTATCCCATTGCAGATCACTACCAGATTAATAGTGAATATAGCAATAAATGTAAAGGTCTCTTATTTACACATTCCTACTCCCTTAGCAACCTAAACTTAACTAAGAACTTAAGGGTAGATTTTAAAAATCCTGTGTGCATAAATCCTAGGATTTACATGCGTGGCCGGGCCTTGTGCCGGGCGAATTTTCAAAGAGGCCCAGCCACACGCATAAACCCTGGTACGCACACAACTGCTGGACCTTTTCAAAGGGGGGGGGGGGGGGTCTGGGTGGGGAGGGGCGGGCCAGGACAGCGCCATTGAACACTGTCCCAAAGGCTCACGTGCTACAACTTACTTCAGCTTGGGCACCCGAAGTAAGTTCTGAAACAAACAAAAAAAAAAAAGTAGGGTTTAGGGGGTGGGGAGGAGAGGAGAGGGAGAGAGGGAGGGAGTTTAGGTAGGGGGACAGCGAAGTTCCCTCCCAGTCCGCTCTTTAATTGGAGAGGACTGGGAGTGAACTGGGGAAGGCCTGAATGTGTCGCCGCACAGATGTTGCATTAATTCTCCCTCTTTTGCATGTGCCGCCTGCACATACGCGTGCGGATTATAAAATCCTGCCCATCCATGTTTGCGCGCCGGGAAGCATGCACACATGGACGTGCGCACGCATGTTTTAAAATCTACCCCTTAATAACATTAAGATGAAGGCAGCAATCCAGCAGCAAGATGGGCACCTTCCATTCTTCTGCATCAAATGTCACATGTATGATTTTTTTACCTACCGGTGAGAAGTTGTATGTGTGTACCCGGTGCAAAGAGCTCCTGGCTCTCAGAGAACAAGTCCGATTTCTGGAGGCTAGAGTGGCAGATCTGAAGGAGTAGAGGCAGACAGAAAGGTTTATAGATGTGACCTTCACGGACATAGTAGCCAATCCCAACTCCAATCTGGCAGCCCTTGTACTGCCTTGGAAGAAGAAGGTCTCCTGGTCTGGGAGCATCAAATTGGTGCAGCAAGACGTGATCTTGTAGCATGGACTTGCTCTTCAGATGATGCATTATCCTCTTGCACTGAAGATGTGTCTCCTAAGGCTACTGCCCAGGAAGAAAGGGTTAAGTTGGCTGTAATAGTTGGTGATTCAATTATTAGGAATGTAGAGAGCTGGGTGGCTGGTGGGCATGAGGATTTCCTGGTAACTTGCCTGCCTGGTGTGAAGGTGGCAGACCTCATGTGTCACCTAGATAAAATTTTAGACAGTGCTGAGGAGGAACTAGCTGTTGTGGTACATGTGGGCACCAACGACATAAGAAAATGTGGTAGAGAGGTTTTAAAAGCCAAATTTAGGCTCTTAAGAGAAAGCTGAAATCCAGAACCTCAAGGGGGCATTCTCTGAAATGCTCCCTGTTCCATGCGCAAGTCCCCAGAGACAGGCAGAGCTCTGGAGTCTCAAGGCATGGGTGAAACAACGGTGCAAGGAAGAGGGATTCAGTTTTGCAAGGACTGGGGAACCATTTGGGGGAAAGGGGAGCCTTTCCAAAGGGACGGAATAGGAGGCAATGTCCTTTTGTGGATTGCAAACTGGTTAAAAGACAGGAAACAGAGAGTAGGATTAAATGATTCGTTTTCACAGTGGAAAAAGGTAAACAGTGGAGTATCTCAGGGATCTGTACTTGGACCGGTGCTTTTTAATATATTTATTCATAATCTAGAAAGAGGTACGATGAGTGAGGTAATCAAATTTGCGGATGACACAAAATTATTCAGAGTAATAAATCACAAGTGGATTGCGATAAATTGCAGGAAGACTTGTTAGGTTGGAAGATTGGGCATCCATATGGCAGATGAAATATAATGTGGACAAGTGCAAGGTGATGCATATAGGTAAAAATAACCTATGCTGTAGCCACATGATGTTAGGTTCCATTTTAGGAGTTACTACCCAGGAAAAAGGTCTGGGTGCCTTAGTTGATATGACATTGAAATTGTTGGCTCAGTGTGTTGTAGCGGTCAAAAACGGAAACAGAATGTTAGGAATTATTAGGAATGGAATGGCAAATAAAACGGAGAATGTCATAATGCCTCTGTATCGCTCCATGGTGAGACCGCTCCTTGAATACTGTGTGCAATTCTGGTTGCCACATCTGAAAAAAAGATAAAGTTGCACTGCAGAAAGTACAGAGAAGGGCGACCAAAATAATAAAAGGCATGGAATGACTCCGCTATGAGGAAAGTCTGAAGAGGTTAGGTCTGTTCAGCTTGGAGAAGAGACAGCTGAGTGGGGATATGATAGAGGTCTACAAAATCATGAAAGGACTTGAATGAGTAAATGTAAATTGATTAATTACTCTTTCAGATAATCGAAGGACTAGGGGGTACTCCATGAAGTTAGCAAGTAGACATTTGAAACAAATTGAGGAAATTCTTTTTCACTCAATGCACAATTAAGCTCTGGAATTCATTGCCAGGGGATGTGGTTAAGGCAGCTATTGTAGCTGGGTTTAAAAAAGGTTTGGATAAGTTCCTGGAGGAGAAATCCATAAACTGCTATTAATCAATAGGGAATAGTCACTGCTTGTTGCCGGTATTAATAAAATGGGATTTATTTAATGTTTGGGTAATTGCCAAGAACTTGTGATTTGGATCGGCCACTACTGGAAACAGGCTTATGGGCTTGATGGACCCTTGGTCTGACCCGGTATGGCATATCTTATATTCTTTATTGAGAGGTGCTTGCTGTTTTGGTTTACCAGAGGATTCTATGTTTGTTGTATCATAGGCATGAGGAAGTTTCAAGGCAGCAAGGAAAGGGACACATGAGTGTAAGGATTTATTTATTTATTTATTTATAGACTTTTCTTTGCCGACATTCGTGAGGCACATCATACTGGCTTGCATTGAACTGAAAGGAGGAAAATACAATGAACAGAATAACGTCATAGTTAAACGCAAATGGTGTAAGATATAAGCATTGTAAAAACATTCTGAGATTATATATAATAACATAAAAGAACTAAATAGCTATGGAGGAAAAAGGTAGAAAGAAAGAAAGAAAGAGAAACTTTGTACAAACTAAGAAAACTTTATCTTTAACAATGAGAAAGTGGTATAGGGGTTATGAAGTGCAGCAAAGTTCCAGGGGGGGAGGGTAGGGGCACAGATGGAAAAGGAGAAGAGCAAGGGGGGGGGGGAGGGCAGGTAGTGGAGATTCTTAGAAAGGTCCAGAAAGGATTGGGGAATAGATCTTTTGTATCATTTTAGTACCATTTTTTTCAAGTCAAGTGATTCATAAGTATTTTAAATAAAATAAAATAAATATGCATGAGGAAGTATTGGACAAGTAGGATTGGCCACGAATTCATGGCATGGGTGAATGCATTTGATATATTTATGTGCTGTATCTCTGCAGAGGCTTCTTTGGAAAGTCATGCCACAAATTTAAGAGCTGTTTTTGCATATTGTATTTTTTCCATTTTGTTTCTTTTTATTTACATGTATTTTATTTTTCTATTTTGTCATTAAGTTTACTTAAGGATTGGACATTTGTATATAGGCCAGGCATATTTGATAATAATATAAGGATGCTGCTAGAATTGTAGCTCGTGTGGGCTACAATTTTAAAAACTAAACTAAACTAAATAAATAAAGGGGACCTGGATTGAGTGAAGCGGGTATTGAATTAATTTATAATGGCCGGTGTGATCTCATTATTATTATTTTTTTTTTAGCAGAATTAGGCCTCTAGCTTTCTTACATTATTTTATCACATGCTCAATATTAAACAATCCTAAATAAATGACATGCTTGAATCTCCACTAGGGTCAAGGGGCAGGATGTTAACCCTCTTTCAACAGCAGTCAATGCCAGACACAAGGCCAAGAACAGACCGTTCTCAGCCCGAAATTCTGTTTCGTTCTTGAGGAGGCTCAGTCGCACCCTTGTGCCTGCGCTGGGTAGTTGGAGAGGTTCTTCCTTCATCGTGCGATGTGCGTGTCTCTGTGACTCATTCCATTTTATGGGCCAGTTTTTAAAGGGCCTGTCCCTTTAATAACTTCCCAGCATCAAAGTCTAAAAGTGCCAACTCACAGAAGCGCAGAGAGTGCTGGAAAGTGTAGTAAGGGAGAGCAGAACCACATCTCCCATTATACCGTGTAAAGGAGGTGGACACATCATGCGAAGTGATTTATTCTTGTTTGATGATTGGACAATCTGTGAGTACGTCACAACAGAGCGTAAGCGTTCGAGCGGCGGAGAAGGAGAAAATACCTTGTCAATCAGAACATTGTGGGCGGGAGCTGTAATTTTGTTGTTTTATTGGTTGCTCTTTCTGTCGGTCATTGCACGAGAGGCGCGGGCTCTGACTGCGTTCTGACGGTTCTGGTTGATTTATTTAGAAGGGTGTGCGTCCATTGCAAGCTATGAGCCTGATTGGTTAAATGTTCTGTCAGTTGGTTGCTACGTCATGACGCTGCCAGCTGATCGGGGATGTAGCCGGTGAGCTGCGCTTGAGCTGAGACTGAGCCGGCGGTGGCGGTGGAGTGCGGACGATGGGCGGAAAAAGCGAGAAGGAGCGGATTTTGGCAGCGGTGAAATACAGAGGGCGGGCTGGGGATGGTGAGTGCAGGGGACCAGCCTCCCTAGCTGCGGGCAGCCGGACCTGAACTGCGCTGCTCCGGCCACACCCTGTGAGCCCACCGGGCAGTGAGTGAGAGAAGTAGACATTGCGGAGGGAGAGAAAGCGAAACAAATGCGAGAGGGAGGAGAGAGATCTCCAGGGGAGGGGGGCGAGAAGGCGGATGGTGATAGATAGCCGGAGGGGGTAGAGGCAAGAGAGAAAGAGACTGGGGAAAGAGCTGGAGGGAGTGAGAGACGGGCATAAACTCAGAGCCAGCATGGAGGGTGGGGTGATGAGGCAGAGAGGAAAGGAGAGACAGCCAGTGGGGTAGACTGCAGGTAGATTGCTGAAGAAAGTGATTTGAGAGGGGGGAGAATGGAAAGGAAAAGAGGGGAGAGAGAGCTGGGATGGGTAGGGGGAAAAAAAGGGGTGTGGGAGAGCTGGGTGGGGAGAAGAGGGGATTGGGAGAGAGCTGGGTGGGGTGAGAGCTGGGTGAAGAAAAAAGGGGGTGGGGGAGATAGCAGAGGGGCGAAGGTCAGAGGGAGGAAAAGGGGTGGGGGAGGGAGAGAACCAGGAAGAGGAGAGAGGTGGGGAGGGAGCAGGAGGGGGAAGAAAGGGGGATAAAAAGCCAGAGGAGCTGGGGGGTGGGGGGAGATTTGAAGAAGATGGGGAGGGAGGGAGGGAGGGCTGGATGTGGCAAACACTGCCACCTGGGGGTGGAAGAAGAGATGGGCACAAGAGCCATGTAAGCTATGAGTTTCCCAGCAGAAATGGTGCCACAATGCAGTTGGCTTCCCTTTGTAAAGCCTGTCTGAACTGGCTTGGGCCACTGGTATCCCCTCTCCTGGCCCCTTCTGTCCAGTCTCTTCATTACTGCTCCCTCTCTGTACCTTAGCTTTGACTTCAGGAGATTGCAAATCATGCTTATGCAACCTGCACTTTACGTTTCCGACACTGGGGGGAATTGCAGCAGCTCTGGCCCTGCTCCAGACCGAGTCATGCCTGTGTGTGCGTGGAAGGAGAGACATTGGATTCCCCAGGCTCTGCTAGGAAATGTCACCTTTTCAGCTTCTGATCATATCCAAAGAGAAGCCAAAATGACACTACTTACTTTTTTCAGGCCAGCTTGTTAGGTTTTAGACACTATCTGGACAGTTGGCTTTGAAGTCAGGAAGAAGTATTCCTAATAGAAAGTGGGTGCTTTTTCTATAACTGTGCCATTTGCTGCCTTTGCTAGTTTAGGACTTGATTTACTAAAGTCTTAGTGAATCAAATCCTCAGATTCTTCTTCCTGATACTTTCCTCTGTATTGCTAACGTTTT
Source organism: Rhinatrema bivittatum (assembly GCF_901001135.1). Lineage (NCBI taxonomy): Eukaryota > Metazoa > Chordata > Amphibia > Gymnophiona > Rhinatrematidae > Rhinatrema > Rhinatrema bivittatum. The sequence goes on along the minus strand of NC_042622.1, from coordinate 161,666,388 downwards.
TTTCTATGACCCAGTTAGGTTAAAAGGATTTGCTTCAGTCTCTCCTCTGTACAGCCTCCTTATGAATTTACTGGTACTGCCTTCCTTTTTCTGCCAGGGTAGGTAGGATCTGGCTGCCACCTTGTCTTTTCTTCCTGTATTGTGGTGACATTTCGGAGACCCAGTTTATGTATATTTTGTTTAATGTATAATTATTTTTTTTAAAGACTTTAATTGAAAGAAACTGAAAAGATTTTAGTTCTTGACCAACTTTTGCAGTTCTGTCTGAGGCTTGTACAGTCCGCAGATTCTGGAACTTGCTGCAGTGGCTTTTGAAGGTGCTTCAAGGCAAGAGCGAGTTTAAAGTTAATCTGTCAGCACACCTTAAGTGCTAACAAAGATGATAGGATTTCTGTCTCTAACTTATTTGCAAGGGTTTGCGCTAATGCATCTCATGACACTGTGGATGAGTGGAACGAACTTTAGACCTGCTGTGGACATGTGGGCCTTCCACACAGTTTAGTTCTTTTTCTGCCAGGATCTCATTATCTCCATCCCGCCTCCCAAAGTTCCAGATCGTTTTCAGTTCAAGGATTTTGCTTTAACTGTGGCGTCAGGGAGAGAGTGAAGGCCTTTTGCTCCGGTGCTGACTCATACTGTAGAGGTCTGCACCGAGAGGCAGCAGCGGAACTGGAATTTTTACCATATGTACCAGGCATCTGTGGAATGCTCGGCATCTGGGCTGAAGTATTTGGTCCTGTTTACCAGCGGGTGCTCCACTTTCTTGTGTGTTGAAGTCATCTGTGCTGGGAAGTTTCCTGGTGAATGCACAACCCTGTCTGTGCTCCTTGCACTAGTTCTCTTAAGTGCATTTGGATAGCGTAGAAGAGGATCACAATCTCAGCTTTACATTTGACTGTTTTAGCAGTTCTTTAGCTCCTTGCTGCTTTTAAATTTGCTTCAGGAGCTCTTTGCTTTGTCTTAGCTCATGAAGACTCTGCATGTTTGGAATTTTTGTCCTTCGTGGTTTTCTTTGCTGGAGAAGAAGCCAAGCCTTTTATGCTTGGCTTTACTGGAGGGCTATTACTACGTGCTTTCATCTGGGTACAGCTCAGCTTTTCATTCCTGGTGACCAGCTGCTTATAGCTCAGAACGTTTACCCTTGCTCTTGAACCTGTGACAATGGTTGTTGACAGGCCCCCGGAAGACCACCTGCTCTCTTAATATGGGTTATGATGGTGGAGTACTGGTTCCGCCCAGTGGATGCTGGAGCACCAGCTGTCATTTGACGAGGACTTGAGGGAAACACACAGGAGTCTTGGTAGTAGAGTCTGGAACTCCTTCCTGATGCTGATTTTTGCTTCTTCCATTTATCCTCCTTTCTTCTAAAGTTTAAAGGAACACTTTCTGAACCATTGCTTTCTGGATTTCCTTGTAGTTTTCTTCCTCTCCTTTTAAGGTTTATGTAAAGTGTGTTTTACACTAAATTTTATTTAACTCTCAGCAGTTTTCTCTAAATCATATGATGTCAGCAGGATTGTCAGCTGCTTTTAGGCTCTGTAGTTAAATATGTATAATTTACATGGCTTGCAACTTTTAAAATACATAAGATATATTATAAGAGATGCCATATTGAGTTAGACAAATGTCCACAAAGCCCAGCTTCGTGTCTCTGACAGTGGCCCAACCAGGTCACAAGGACTACTATTTTATCACTTCTATGGTGCTGCTCGACATACGCAGCACTGTGTATAAAAATTAGATGGTCTCTTGGTAGAGCTTACAATCTAATCAGCATAAACAGGGCAAAAGACTCAATTTCTTTTTTAAGAAAATGGTTAAAAAATTAAGACTGTAAGAGGAATTAAGATTTTTAGACTGTATTTGAATAAGGCTGGCGAAGGAGAATAATTCACCAGCGCAAGAAGCCTATTTCAAGCATATGGTGCAGCCAGGTGGAAAGCTCTGAATAGTAAGAGGCATGGATAGGCGTTACTTACTCTGAGTAGAAGGATGTAGGAAGAGAGAGAGGTAGTGAGGAGTTAGAGTGAAGGCTCTTGTAGGTGAGTAAGAGGAGCTTGAGCTGATAGGGAGCCAATGCAGTGAACTCAGAAGAGGGGTTATATGGGTGTAGAGACTTTGGCAAAAGATAAGTCGCACTGCTGAACTTAGGATAGATTGTGGAGTGAGCTGGCTTGCCGGGAGACCAGTGAGGAGCAGGTTGCAATACTCTTAAGTGGGAGGAGATGAGAGGGTGGCTAATGGTTCTGGTAGTGTGTTCAGAAAGGAAGGGGATGGATTTTGGCAATGTTACAGAGACAAAAACAGTACATTTTTAGAGTTTTGGATATGAGGAGTAAAGATAACTCGTAGGTTATGGACTGGGAAGATGACTGTTATCCACAAAACAGCGAGGGGAGGTGGGCTTGGGAAGATAAACTTAGCATGGCCTAGACAGAGCTCCTTAAAGTGGCAGTGGGACATTCAGGCAGCAATGTCAGACAAGACGTAAATCTGGAGGGTTGGCATAAGAACATGCCATACAGGGTCAGACCAAGGGTCCATCAAGGCAGCATGCTGTTTCCAATAATGGCCAATCCAAGTCACACGTACCCAAATGTTAAATCTGAAGCTACTATTTCTTATTTAATTACTAGCAGTTTATGGATTTTTCCTCTAGGAACTTATCCAAACCTTTTTTAAACCCAATTACATTAACTGCCATAACCACATCCTCTGGCAGTGAATTCAAGTGCTTAACTATGCATTGAGTGGAAAAGAATTTTCTTAGATTTGTTTTAAATGAGCTACTTGCTAACTTCATGAAGTGCCCCCTAGTCCTTCTATTATCTGAGAGAGAGTAAATAACGGATTTATTTTAACCTGTTCAAGTCCTTTCATGATTTTGTAGACCTCTTATCATATCCTCCCTCAATCTCTTCTCCAAACTGAAAGCCTTGAGTGGAAATCAGAGTACCAAGGGAATTAGTACATTGGGAGAAGAGAAGAGGGCCCATGACAGAACCTGAGGAACACCAGTTGATAATGGGATGGCAGTAGAGGAGGAACCACCAGAAGAAATGCTAAAAGTGCAATAGGAGAGGTAAGGAGAGAACAAAGACGGGACAAAGTACTGAAATCCAAGTGAGGACAGAGTACAAAGTAGTAGGTGGTGATCAACAGTGTCAAAAGCAGCAGATAGGTCAAGGAGGCTAAAGACAGAATAAAGACATTTAGCTTTAGCCATAAATAGGTCATTGGATACTTTGGCAAGGGCTGTTTCAATTGAATGTAGAGGGTGAAAACCAGACTGGAGTGGATCCAGAATGGCTTGAGATGTAAGAAAATCAAAACAGCGGTGGTGAACACATTAAAGTAATTTGGTGGCAGAAGGGAGATCGAACAATAGTTGGCAGGACAGATATCCAGTGAGGGTTTAAGGAGTGATATGATTAGAGAGGCATAACCATTAAGAAAAAGGTGATGATGCAACTAACCCACACTACATGATGTAACATTATCATCACATAGTTATAATTTGTTGCATGTTTCTGTAAACTGTTCTGATGGCGAAACCGAATGACAGTATACAAAACACATTAAATAAAATAAATACATTTTGTACAGGTCATTGGTGAGGCCTCCCGTGGAGTACTGTGCTCCGTTCTGGAGCCCTTATCCTAAAAAGGTTAGAGATGGTATGGTGGTGGTCCAGAGAAGAGTGTGGGGTTTGTATCAGAAGACTTATTCAGATTCTTAGCCTCTCCTCATATGTATACCTTGAAGATACAGGGGAGATAAGATACAGACCTTCAGATAATTGAAAGATTTTAATGATGTACAAATATCAAACCTTTTTCCATTGGAAAGAAATCAGTAGAACTAGGGGTCATGAAATGAAACTCCAGGGAGGACGACTCAGAACTAATGTCAGGAAATATTTCTTCATGGAGAGGGTGGTGGATGCCTGGAATGCACTTCCAGAGGAGGTGGTGAAGACAAAACAGTGAAAGATTGCAAAGGGGCATGGGATAAACACTGTGGATCCCTAAAGGTTAGAGGATAAAAATGAGGAAAAGGAGTGCATGGGGGTAACTTGCTGATGCTCCTGTTACTACCCTTAACCAATAAGCCTTTATACTCCTAATGTAACTCCAACAGCAAGGGGAAGAGGGGAATTTGGATCAGATAGAATCCGAGGGTCCTGATTTTTACGATCTGGGGAACTGATGTGCAGACAAAAGGGGGGGAAAAATACAGGAGTGCTTCTATGGCTAAGTCCATAAGCAAAGCATGCCGAGCAGCACTGTCTGATTTTTCAAAAAAGGCTCATCAGCCAGGAAAAATATTGTTAGCAGTAAATTATGGGTTACTTAAGAGTAGGGTATAACCTCACGGAGCAGCAATTGCTACCCTTAAGAGAAACATGGGATAGCCTTCCCTGGTGTGGCAGATTCTACCATAAGAAGCTTGCTGGGCAGACTGGATGGACTATTTGGTCATTTTCTGCCATCATTTCTAATTGACTATGTTATGTTCTGTTTGAAGGCAGCAGCAACAGTAGCAGTGAAGAGTGATAGATGGAAGGGAGGACTGAGATGGAGCTGAGGAATCGGGTGGGGACAGGGTCAGAGGAACAAGTAGTGAGGAAGAGAGAAGTTGAGTAGCTTCCTCCACTGTGGCTTCAGGAAAGGAGGAGAGAGTGGTGAAGGGGTAAAGGAAAGAAGTGAGGATCTGCTAGAGGATGCACTAAACATGCGATGGGAGGGGTAAGAGGACAGGACAGAGTATCAAGAAGTAGGTGGTGATCAGCAGTAACAAAAGCAACAGTTGGCTCAAGGAGGATACGTGCTGAGGGAAAGGCCTTTGGTTTTGGCCAAAAACAGATCATTGGAGACTTTGGCATGGTCTGTTTTTTTTCATTTGAATGTAGAGGGCTAAAACCACTCCAGCTCCTCCTGGCTGATATTGGACTTTTCATCTAGGAACTTGTCCAAACCTTTTAAACCCCTCTGTTAGATGCCTTGACTGGATCCTCCAGCAACAAATGCCACAGGTGGATTGTGTGCTGAGTGGGAAAAATACTTCTTAGATTTTAGTTTAAATTTGCTGGTTGCTAGTTTCAGTAATAACTGTCCCCCACTCATGATTTTATAAACCTCTATCATATTCTCTTTGCCATCTCTACTTCAGGCTGAAGCACTCTCATCTGTGTAGCCTTTCCTTACAGGGGAACCATTCCCTTTATCATTTTGGTTGCCCTTCTCTGTGTATTTTCTAGTTCCACTGTCTTTTTTTTGAGATGGGGCGACTGGAAGTGCATGAGGTACTCAAGTGCAATAGCACCACAAATCAATACAGCTATTATCATATCCTCCATTTTATTTTCCATTCCTTTCCAAATTATTCCTAGCATTCTTGCTGGGTTTTTTTTTTGACTGCCACTGCACATTTGAGTTGGATTTTGATGACTTATCCACAGTGACCCCAAGATCCTTTTCCTGGCAGATTACTTCTAATATGGAATCTAGCTATGTGTACCTGCAGTTGGGATTATTTCCTCCCATGAGCATCGCTGTGCAATTTTCCACATTAAATTTAATCTGCCATTCAGATAAAACGGTAGCAATTGGGAAGAAGTGTAGCCTTGCGAGCCTCAGAGGCTGATTTGGAGAGACTTGTCCTTAGTAGATTTCCACCACCTGATACACCCTATTCATAGTTGAGGATCATCTGTTATCCATATCCACTCAAGTATGTAACCTGATCAGACCTGTTCATGTACTTCCATGTTAAATAGGTTTAGGTCATCTTTTGCCAAACTACATATGACCTCTTACTGCAAGCCCTTGTACTGACCGTTGATCACTGTAACACTTTACATTGGTCTTCCTTTCAAATTGTTCAAAATACTAATGCTTGCATTTTAACTGGTCTACATTATAAAAGATCACATTACCCCGTCCCTTTTTTTTTTTTCTCTTCTATTAGCTTCCATTGTGTTCACAAACTATTGAATAAGGTTCCAGCACCATAGATCTGTCTTCCATCTGTAGATTGCCACTTGTACTCTGCTTGCTTCTCTGTGATGTGTGCACTTGACAGACTCCTGAGCTGGAATACTCTCCCTCAGTGAACTTCTGAGCTAGAGGCATACATTTATACAGACCTGCTTTTATGTCCCGTTCCCACCCCCCTTGTGTTTTATGGTCTATTTTACTTGTTCCCCACTGCAAACCTGGAGCACATGGGCTATACATTATTTTATTTAAAAAAAAAAAAAAAAAGTTTGTATCATCTGCAAATGTGATCATTCATTGCTCTTTTGCAGATTGATGTAACTGGGTTTAAAAAAGGTTTGGATAAGTTCTTAGAGGATAAATCCATAAGCTGCTATTATGGTAATTAATAAACAGTAGTAGCTTGTGATCTATGTAATGTTTGGGTACTTGTGACTTAGATTGGCCACTGTTGGAAACAGGATGCTAGGCTTGATGGATCCTTGGTCTGACCCAGTGTGGACTATCTTATGTTCTTATGTAAACGGCACAGGTCCCAGTACAGATTCCTAGAGCACGTCACTATTTCCCTTTAGCCTTTGGGATACTGACCATTGAGTACCATTGTTTTCTGTCTAAATTCTGTTAAACTTAATTGATTTATATTCCATTTAATCAACACTTCAAAGTGGATTACATTCAGGTACTGTAGGTATTTCCCTGTTCCCAGAGGGTTTACAATCATAGCTACCAATTCACAGTAGGACACTGCCCTCCCTCCCTCCCATGACTTTTTAACGTTCTGAAGAGTCTTTCATGAAAGACTTTGTCAAATGCCTTCTGAAAATCCAGATATAGCGCACCCTTACCTGCATGTTTCATTTAAAAATGAAGAGATTGGGAAGGCAAGAAATCCCTTTGCTGAATCCATGTTACGTATTCTGCATTAGGTCACCTCTGTCTATATGGCCAGTAGTTTTGTTTTTAAGAGTGGCTTCTACTAGTTTGCCTGGTACTGATGTGAGACTCGCTGGTCTATAGTTTCCCGGATTACCTGGGGCCCTTCTAAAAAGTTGAGGTCACATTGGCCAGCCTTCAGGTACTGTGGCTGCTTTTAATGTTTGTCATATTTCATTAATAAGTTTAATCAGTTGGTGTACATGGTTCCTTAAGCACACCAAACCTTACAGTATAAACAATTTTAGTTTTACAGTTTTCAGCCTAGTGGTTAAAGCAGCAGGCTATGAATCAGGGTTCAAATCCCACTGCTGCTGCTTGTGACCTTGGGCAAGTCACTTTATCCTTCTCTGCCTCGGGTACAAACTTAAGGCCGGATTTTAAAACCCCGGGGTTTAAGCACGTGGCTGGGCCTCATGTGCGTCTGGCCAATTTTCAAACGGGCCTGGCCATGCGCATAAACACTGGGACGCGAGTAACTTCTAGGGCCTTAAAAGGGGACGGGCCAGGCTTGGACAGCGCCATTCCTCACTGTCCCAGAGCCTTGCACGCACGCCGGCCAGCTGCCGGCGTGCAAAAGTTACTTCAGGTCTGGCCCTGATGTAACTTGCAAAATAAAAGGTAATAAAATTTAAAAAGGTTTTAGAGGGAAAGGGAGGTTGGGGTAGGAAAGTTCCCTCAGTCTGCATGTGTATATATATATATATTTTTTATTATTTACCCTTTAGATTGTAAGCCCTCTAGGGATAGGGAAATACCTACATTCCCTGAATGCAATCCACTCTGAAGGGCCTGAAAAGTGGACTATAGATCAATCCAAATAAAAATGCTTTGTAAGAGTTTTTCATTCACAATATCCCACCCAAACTTTCATTGTATCCAACACTTACAACTATCTCTTCAAGAATCATGCTCATGTCTTTGACTGTTTTTAATGATAAGTTGTAAATTACTAGTAAAAGATTTGCAGTTTCATACTTGAGTTCTTTTACAACTCTGGGGTGAATACCATCTGGTTCTGGTGATTTTGTTACATTTTGTGCTTTCATCTTCTGTTGGCAGGAATTCGCTTCATTTCTGAATCGTCATAATTCAAGAATGTTTCCAGTGTGAGAATCTCCCAACATCCTTCTCTGAAGCAAAAAAATTCATTTAGTTTTTCTGTAATGGCCTTGTCATCCCTGAGAGACCCTTTTACCCTTCGGTCATCTGGTGGTCTGAATGTCACAGGCTTCTAATGTATATGAAAACGTTTGTATTAACTTTGCCTCTGGCAAGCTTCTCAAATTCTCTCTTGGCCTGCCATATTATTGTTTTACATCTAACTTGCTGGTGCTTATACTCTTTCCTATTTTCCTCATTTAGATTCACCTTTGCTTTCTGAAGGATGTCCTTTTGACTTTACCCCTTTTATGTTACCATTTAACTTAATTTAGTCCATACATTTGGGCCGATACAGTACAGAGTGCACTGTTAGCCGAAATTTGGACGCGCTAGCTTTACCCCTTATTCAGTAAGGGGTAATAGCGTCTCCAAAAACGCGCGTCCAACCCAACCCCCCCCCCCCCCCCCGAACCTAATAGCGCCCGCAACATGCAAATGCATGTTGCTGGCCCTATTAGGTATTCCCGCACGATTCAGAAAGCAAAATGTGTTTTTGTGTTAAACATCCAGCTACTCCAGCCTTTATTTCTTGGCTGTGATCTTGAAGGGGCCTCTAGCATTGTGGAGCAGGAGAGTAGCCTGGTGCACTATGGGTGATCTGGGAATGATATGCTAATGGGGACTCTTGCTGCTTGCCTCTGACCTGCACCCTTTTTTCCCCCCAGATGCTGCTGTAGCACCCATCTGGATTCTGGCTAACCAGCAGCAGTTCTTCAGTGGCAAGCTTTATGTTTGTTGTACCAGCTAAAGCTGCCAGTTGAAGAACTGTTGAGGCTGGCTGTATTCTGCTCATTGTGGACTGCAGAGAATATTCAGGCAAGAACAGAAAAGGTGAGTAGAGTTCTGCTGTTTGAGGAGCAGCTGATAAGTTGGGTCTGAGGTGCAGCTCATGCATGTGGAGTTCTCTGTGGCACTGCCTACCCCTCAGTCCTCTCCTTGACGCTAGCTGTTGACCTATTTCAAGTTGAATTATCCCTCAAAAAGCTGAAAGAACATAAATTCCACATTTTGCATGCAGTTTCTCTGTTGCAAGTTACAGGAGTCTGTAGTCTCTCTCAAATGACAGGTACCAGGAAGTGGACGGTTCTCCTACGCTAGGGATTGCCAGTCCTCTCTCCTCACCTCCCGAAGCAAGCAATGAAAGTGGAAAAAGCGAAAAAAAAAAAGTAGCAAGAGAGGGGAGAGAGGACGGGCAATCCTACGCTCGGGATTGCCAGTCCTCTACCCTCCTCCCGAAGCAAGGCGCGAAAAGCAGCCTTGCTTTTCGGGAGGAGGGGAGAGAGGACTGGCAGTGAAAAGCTACGAAGCGACTTACTTTTTTTGCAGCCCCCCCTCCGGAGACTGACATTGGCGACGACGGACGCGGCTCCCCTACCTCCAGCTGCCCGCGAAGATAGATGCATCGCACGGGCGAAAACGGTCCCTGTGCGTGCAATTGGGCCGCTCAAGATGTGACGTCATGACGTTTGGCGTCACGGCATGTGACGTCAAGTCTTGAGCGGCCCAATTGCACGCACAGGGACCGTTTTCGCCCGTGCGATGCGTCTATCTTCGCGGGCAGCTGGAGGTAGGGGAGCCGCGTCCGTCGCCGATGTCAGTCTCCGGAGGGGGGGCTGCAAAAAAAGTAAGTCGCTTCGTAGCTTTTCACTGCCAGTCCTCTCTCCCCTCCTCCCGAAAAGCAAGGCTGCTTTTCGCACCTTGCTTCGGGAGGAGGGGAGAGAGGACTGGCAATCCCGAGCGTAGGATTGCCCGTTTTCCCGCCCTCCCCCCCTCTCTTCCCCCCCCCCCCCCCCCCCCCTTGCAACTTCTTTTTTTTTTCCTGCTTTTTCGCTTTTTTCCGCTTTCCTTGCTTCGGGAGGAGAAGAGAGGACTGGGGCTGCCCCGGAGACCAGCACCCATGGACGCAGCCAGGGCAAGTGAGCGGGGGCTGGGGGAAGTTTGCCGCCTACCCTTGCCCCTGCCTCTAACGCAGGGGTAAGGGTAGGCGGTAAGTTAGCAGGTTAAACGCGCGGCAAAATGGCAGGGTAAAAAGATAGTCGGGGCGCACATTACTGTATGGGAGGGAATAGCTAGTTCGATCGTTTACATGTAATATACATGCCGCGGGCGGAAGGGGTTACCCGGTGATTTAAGGACGCGGTAAGAGTGGGTTAAAGGGGATTGTGTATCGCAGGAAGGGCTAACGCGGCCGAAAAGTGGGTAGAAAGCGGGTTAGGAGCAGGGTAACCGCGGCCGCACTTTACTGTATTGACCTGTGAGTGACATGGGCTGAGACTCAGCACCTGAACCCTCTGCCATGCCACCGCAGGGTCTGAGGGAGGAGACCTACCAAGTTAGTGTCCTTTCAGGCAAGGGCCAGTAAACAGCCTCTTGCTGTTAAATCAGATACGATGTGGCCTTTGCCCATTCTTTTCACCAAGGGTAACTGTTGTGCAAGAGACCTGCTGTAGGCCTCCTGTCAGTGTTCACCTCCAGTTCTTGTGCTGGGTTTGATTTCCTCACCCTCTCCCTCACTGGCTGGTGGGTGAAAGGTGTTTCGTTTCTGCATGCCTGTGGGGAATTTTAGTGCAAAAAAACTAAATTCTGCAGACTGTTTAGTAATTTATAACCCAGTACAGAAAGATGAGTGCTCAAAGACACAGAATTTTCCTGTAACTAATTCTGGCCCCTCCTGATTGTTCTCACCTTCTTGACTTTAACCTCTTCCCCCATGCTTGGTCTCTTCTCAAGTTCCTAGCTGCTTGCTACCTGCCCCACTAAGCCTCTGCTCACACTCTCTCTGCACCCAGCTTTCTGCTTGCTTTTTGCCCCACACAAGGCTTGAATCCCTTCCCCAACTCTCCTCCAGATATTCCCTCACTCCAGGAAGAACACTAGCTTTTTCTCTATCAACTCTCGCTTTAGCAAGACCCCCTAGCTTTGTCTACCTTCTCTCTCTTCCCCCCCCCCCCCCCCCCCAGCTTGATTTTCTGGGGAAGCAGACAGTTTCACCCTCACCAAGCAAAACCTCCCAGCTTTCTTTTTGTCTACCATGCTCTTTAGCAAGACCCCTAACTCTCTCTTCTACTTTCCTCCCAACTTGCTGTCTACTTCTCTTGTTCAAGCTCCACCGGATATCTCCCCCTTCTTTTTTTGGTCCCTCCTTTGTTCAGGCTGCACAGGCCAAAACTGCTGCTGTAAGCTTATCCTCTTCTGGCCAACATGGACCAATACTCTCCCAACTCTCTTCCAGCCTGCTGCTGCTCCTTTTTTTACTTCTAGCTGACACCAATGCTATTTCTTCTCATTTCTTGCCCCTGCATGGCCATTGCTGCTGCTTTCTAGTCCCTGTGGGATAAATGCAAACTCCTGTGTGGCAGGGGAAGCCTGTGCAATACAAAAGACCCTCAGACATAGAAATTCTCAAGCAGGAGACTTGTGGGTACTGGACAGAAGATGTGGCTCTTTAATGGGAAATGTGTTTATAGCAACTGCTCGGAAAAAAAGTTACATGCATTTATTTAAACCTTGGCAGAGTACCACAGAGAAATGTAGAATAAGGAACATTGTGCAGATAAAGGAAAAGAGCTGTGAAGGGTTCAGGCCTGGAAGTCAGTCCATCCAGTTACTGCAGTTTATGGAGGTGTTTTTTTTTATGGTGCTGCAGGTCTGGCGACTGCATTGGGCTTGCAGAAAAACTTGAGCCTTTGGAAATCTTTTAGAGCAGGGATTCTAAACTCACCAAGCTAGTTCAGTTCTCTGGATATCTGCAATGAATATGCATGAGAGATTTGCTTGTATTGCCGCCATTGTATGCACATCTCTCTTATACATTTCCTGAAACCTGACTGGCTAGGTGAGTCCCAAGAACTGGATTGAGAGGACCAACAGAAAAGTGTTGCAGTGACAGTTTTTAGGCTCTTACAAAAATGACAGAGCTTGTGGTACCCTTGAGATCAATGGGCTTTTTCCTCATCTTCCTGCTAGATCAGTCCAGACATAAGTGATTCCTCACCTAATTGCAAATGGAGACAAAGGGACACTCTCTCTCTTTTCCAGCAAAGTTATGATTTGTACTTTGAAGTGCCGAAAAGTGGAATATAAATGAAATAAATATTGACTGGTACTGCACCATGAGTATGTGAATGCTGGTCTAGTGAGGCAGGATCCAAGCTCCTAGATTCTTGGCCTTTCTGTCATTGCTTGCTGGAGCATGTACAGCTCCCAGGACAGCTTGTGCTAACTTGGCAATAGCGGCTTGGGAAACAGCCAAGAGTAATGAGGAGGCAGACTCTGGCTGTTTTTTATGTGCAATTTATTTACAATGAAAAGCAAATTCAAAGATTGTAGCTCACTTGAGCACACAGACATCAAACCTAGCGGGTCTTTGCATAGATTGGGTTCCTGCCTGCTCCCTGGGGGGCCTGTAACTCTTCTAGGCCCTGAGTTCTTACCCTCTGGTGAGGGGCTCCTCCCTTCACCCAGGATTCCTTGTGGGTCTGGATCTTAAGGAGGACTGGGCAAGACAGTTGTCTGGCCTCTTAAGGTAGTCTGAGGGAATTTCCTATAAGACTCCCTTGCATGCTCAGCTGCCTGTATTAGGGACACTGCTCTAGACAGGAAATCTACACTGGTGTTTTCCCTACCCGCCCTATGTCATATTTTATAGTTGAAGAGCTGTAGGGCTAGGAACCACCTCATCACTCTCGTATTGGGCTCCTTATTTCTATTTATCCATTGGAGTGGTTGGTGAACTGCCATCCTGGCAGGTAGTAGCGCAAGGCCTCTAAAACTCACTTAACTGCCAAGGCAGTCTTCTCGACTGTATAGTAACTCCTCTCTTGTGACATCAACTTCTGGCTAATGTATGCCACGGGATGTTCTTGGCCATCTTTCTCTTGGACTAAGACTGCTCCAAGCCTACTTCTCAGGTATCAGTCTGCACTGTGAAGAGTTGGATGAAGACCAGACTTATCAGGACAGGTTTGGAGCATAACACCTCTCAGAGCCTGGTAAGTCTCTTCTGCTAAAGCTAACCACTGGACTCGCTGATGCTTTTTTTTTTTCTACAACCTTGTGAGAGGCTCTGCCTTTCAGTAATTGGGGATAAACCTTCTATAGTACACCATGAGGCGTAGGAACACTCTCTTGTTTGTGGGACTGGCACCAGGGTGATCACCTTTATTTTCCAGCTCTGCAGATGGACCTTTCCCTTCCCCAGGGTGTAGCCAAGATAATGGATTTCTTACTCTCCTAGCAAACACTTCTTAGGGCTTGCCATCAGTCCTGCTTTCCTCAGACTTGTTAGTATGGCCTGGAATTGGCTTAGGTGTGTCTTCTAATCTGGGCTATACATCACAATGTCATCCAAGTAGGTGGCTGTGTACCCTTGATGTGGGTAGAGCAGGCAGTCGACCAAGCACTGAAATGCCATGGAGTCCAAAAGGGGCCTGGAAAATTCACCTTGGCGTTTAAGTCTTCTACTTTGCCATTGGCATGAGAGGTACCTGCCAATACCCTTTTGTAAGGTCCAGGGTAGAGATGAACTGGGCTGATCCCAGACACTCCATCAGCTCATCTACTCTCAAGGTATCAGGTATGTGTCAAGTTTTGAGATCTCATTTACCTTTTTTTAAAGTCCATGCAGAACCTTATATTCCCACCTGGCTTCAGGACAAATTGCTGTTAGAGGAATCTAACTCTAAGCTGGAGCATCTCCTTCACTTCGGTCTTACACATGGTACCTGGACTCAAGAATCAGATAAGGTCATTGCTGCACAGCTCTAGGAGACATACCCACCTGGTGTAGCATGACATTATGAGTTGGTAGGTTCAAGAAGATCTTGTTTAGCTTCAGTAGCTGCTCCCTCTTTTTTTTTTATTTGTTTATTAACAAGAATAGCATGTGCAGAAAATGGCAACAACACATAGCCAATACAACATGCCACCGCAACAAACCACCAAAGGCTGCCCCCCCCCCCCCCCCACAACAATTTTTCTGACTTATCAGATATCCCACAGGATTAGGACATATGAGAGGCAAGATACCCTGTGAAGAAACTATCAATTCAATAAATCCCCTAGCCTAGTCCATTATGATCCCACCAAGATATGAAAGCACTCCAGGTTTTCTCAAACCTCTGAATATGATCATGTAAATGGGCAGTTAATTTATAAAGTGTAAACAGTCAAGACATTCTCAACTCCAGGTGTGGTCTCTGTGGTACCTCCACTTTCTGCCACTATGCTGTAAAGTTCACAGTGCTCCCCTACCATAATATATCTAAGACACCTAACCTGTTTATCAATTTTAGGGAAGTCCACTGAAAGCAACAGTAGCCCAGGTGATTTGGGTAAATGAATATCAGTAATATCAGCTCCCAATTCTAAAACCATACCCCAAAACTCAGAAACATTAGGGCAGGTCCATCAAACGTGCAAGAAGGTACCACATTCTCCACAAATATGCCAACAGAGAGCAGAAGTCCCCAAGTAGATCTTGGCTAGCTTCTCCGGAGTGAGATACCACCTGTATAATCTGTAACCATTTTCCAGAATCACTGAGGAAGACAGAGCTTTTCTCCAACACCTGGTAACACATATCCCATTCCACATCGTCCAAGGTAACAAAGCTCAGACTCCCAAAGCAGGACATGTCTAGGTTTAATCAAGATCCCCCAATGAGTAAGGTGTATATATTCTAGAAATCATCTTATTTAATTTATCTGCTCTAGCACATAAGACGTCAAACATCGATTTGCTGCTCTCCAAGTCCATAGCTATCCTCTTAGATCGAACAAATGAAGCTCGTTGCAAATAAGAGAACGGATCCTTCTTTTTTTCCTCCAGGAGATAAGACTGGTGTAGCATCTCAAAGGATAAGACAGAACCTGTTCCAGTCTCTCAATGCCTAGTCGCTTCCAAAATGCAGCATTGTATGAATCCCCTGGTGGAACATCCTTATATAGAAAGGAGAAAGAATACCAGTAATGCTTATCCCCCACTAGCCAAGTGTGATGATGCCAGATCCTCAGGGAGTGACCAGTAAAAAGTGATCCCCTGCTGAATTCATGCTCGGAAATACACGCACACCACACAAGTGTTTATTGGAGGCCGCCTAAAGCGATCCCACTCTAACTCTACCCATACCTTGCTCGTACTCTTATAATGCCACTCCCATATTACCTTTAGCTGAGAAGCAACATAGTAAAATTCCTAATTTAGGACTCCCAGCCCTCCCTGACGTTTGTGTCTATACAACACTTTCCTTGTGACCTGGGATGGGCACCTTTTCCAAATAAAGCACATCAGCCTTCTGCCAGACTTTAAGAACCTGGGAAGAGACTGCCACTGGTAAAGTCTTGTAAAAGATAGCACAAGCATGGGAGAACATTCATCTTAACCGTGGAAATTCTACCAAGCCAAGACAGCTCAAATCTGTCCCACCTTTCCAAATCCCAACAAATTTCCCTAAACATGGAAATATAAATTAAGGCAAATAAGGTAGCCCGATCACACCCCAATCGAACCCTTAAGTACTTCACTGACCCGCAAGTGCTTTACATAAATGTTCCACCTGTATTCCATTTATCGAAAAATATAAAATCTGTCTAGTCCTCATTGACCTTGAACCCCGACATGGAACCAAAACCCCTCAGTTTACCAAGGAGTGCTAAAAGGAATCTGTCAAGGTAAACAGCAAGTCATCTGCAAATAGTCATTTTATGACTTCCCAGCAACCAGCATCCTGCATTCCTTTAACAAAATCAGAGTTCCTGACTGTCCATGCAAAGCGTTCCAAAGATAGTGCAAATAAAAGGGGGGACGATGCGCATCCCTGGCGAGTACCCCTGCCTACATCAAATAAACCTGAGTAACTCCCACTGACCCTAACCCGGGCTTTTGGCTGATCATAAAGCTATCTAATAATCCAGGTTAAAAAGGACCCCAACCCAAACTTCTCAAGTACCTAAAAAGGTAATCCCAATAAACCCAATCAAAAGCCTTCTCGGCACCTATTGCTAAGAGAACCACCAGTCTCTTATGATGTTGAACCCACCAATTAAGATGTAATACTCTCCGAACATTATCTGCTGCTAACCACCCCGGTACAAAGTCTAACTGATCCCCATGTATGAGTGACAGCTATCATTCCCAAACGAATAAGGTCTTGCCCTCCTTTTGCCAAAACAGTAATACCATATTCACTGCCACTGCCAGGGAACCCCGTTCTCTCAGGAAATTGAATATATTGGCTAGAGGCTTAGCAACAATTGACTTACAGGCCTTATAAATCTTGGCAGAGAACCCATCGAGGCCAGGCACCTTACCTCTCTTAAAGTCTGAGCTAACACTGAGAAGCTCCTCAATTCATATAGGTGCATTCAGGAGTTCTCTAGCCTCAGCAGGCAAAGAAGGAAGAGACAGACTTGAAGTAGGTTTGCCATAATCCCACGCAAAAAGTTTGCTGTAGAATTGTGCAAAGCGGTCAAGAATCTGCTTGCTATCAGATCATATTACCTGCCTTATCCTTAAGTTTAAGGATCTGGTTTTGCATCGATTGGGTTTTAAGGCATCAAGCCATAAGTCAACCGGCCTTATTACCAAAATCAAAAAATCGTTGCTTCACTCAAAGCATATGGGAAGCGATCTCTGCCAAGTCCAAAGCCTGCAACTCCTGCCTAGTGGTATCAAGGGCTGTCTTGATATGAACCTCCCTACTACGCTTATGTTAAATCTCCAATTTACCTATACGGAGCATTAAATGTAACCTCTTTACAGCCTTATGTTTCTTAAGAAAAGAGGCATGGGAAATAAGCTTCCCCCTAATCACCGCTTTCATTCCCTATTGCTGGATTAACATTACCAGTGTCATTAAGTGAGAAATAATCCTCAATATCTGTAATAAGAGCTGATGTAAATTCCTTATCTGCTAGGAGGGATACATTTAACCTCCAAAACTGGCTTCCCTGCTGCACCTTACCTATTTGAAACTCTACCGAAATCAGTACATGATCAGGCCAAGTAATGTGTCAAATACCAGTCTCTTGCACAGCTCCCACTAGCATGGCATCTAATAAAATAAATAAATAATCAGTACACACACAGGAGTTATGGGGCACACAATAGAAAGTATGATCTTTTAAGAGAGGATTCCACAACCCCCAAATATGAATTAAGCATCTCTGAGCGTGAGACCTGCCCCCGGCACCAGAGGAATTATTCAGGAAGGGGTAATACGTGATATTAAATTATCCCCCTAATAAAACTTGACCTTCTGCACACCCATGTAAAGTCTCCATAAGAGTCTGAAAAAAGACACCCCCCCCCCCCCCCCTGGTTTGTATTTGGTAAATCTATATGCTCCAAAGTTAGCAGTTCTCCATTAATAGACACCTTCAAAATCAAGAACCTACCATGTACATCATGAAGGACCGAAGTCATATCCACAATTATCTTTGCTTGCTGGAGCAAAATATTGAGTAAGGTATTTTTTACAACCCAGCAGATGTGAAAATATGGCCATAAGGTTGTGTTTCTTGGCAAAAGATTACATTTGTTCCCAAAAGTGCCACCTCTTAATTTCGATCCTTAGCATTGATAGACATATTTTCATTGATTGGGACCCTTAACACTAAGTACAACAAGAATGAGAGACAACCCCCTTATTTTCCGACCCTCTTTCACTCCATTCTTACGAGCCCTCACACAGAGGAAACCTGATAATCACAGACCTACATAAGAACATGCCATACTGGGTCAGACCAAGGGTCTATCAAGCCCAGCATCCTGTTTCCAACAGTGGCCAATCCAGGCCATAAGAACCTGGCAAGTATCCAAAAACTAAGTCTATTCCATGTTACCGTTGCTAGTAAAAGCAGTGGTTATTTTCTAAGTCAACTTAATAGCAGGTAATGGACTTCTCCTCCAAGAACTTATCCAATCCTTTTTTAAACACAGCTATACTAACTGCACTAACCACATCCTCTGGCAACAAATTCCAGAGTTTAATAGTGCGTTGAGTGAAAAAGAACTTTCTCCGATTTAGTTTAAATGTGCCACATGCTAACTTCATGGAGTGCCCCCTAGTTTTTCTATTACCCGAAAGAGTAAATAACAGATTCACATCTACCTGTTCTAGACATCCCAACCCCCGCCTCCACCCCATGAGGTGCATAAACCCCCTTGGAGGAAGGCACCACTAAACAGGGTGAGAGCCCTTCCACCCCAACGCAAAGTTAAAGACAACCCCAACTGAAAGCCGCACATCCCATAAAATCCCCTTAAGATAGTGCCCTTACCCCCGAGCTTCAAAAAGTTAGTTTGAAAATGCCCATCCCAACAGAGCCTAAGAAAAAAAACTCATAACACCCAACACAGAATCATCAAGCTAGTACAGTGAGAGTCCCATAGTGAGCATGTTCATCCAACACTCGCCATTCCAGGTGACAAGTGTGAATCCGGCTGCCTTCTGAGACATGTGCTGGACCCTCTACTACTTGGGTCGATCACTCTTCTTTTCCAGATGAAGTTCATTAATCACTGTAGCTCCATATTAGGAGCTACCACCCAGGAAAAAGATCTAGACATCATAGTGGATAATATTTTAAAATCATCAGCTCAGTGTGCTGCAGCAGTCAAAAAAGCAAATAGAATGTTAAGAATTATTAGGAAGGGAAAAGTCATAATGCCTCTATATCGCTCCATGGTGAGACCGCACCTTGAATACTGTGTACAATTCTGGTCGCTGCATCTCAAAAAAGATATAGTTGCGATGGAGAAGGTACAGAGAAGGGCAACCAAAATGATAAAGGGGATGGAACAGCTCCCCTATGAGGAAAGGCTGAAGAGGTTAGGGCTGTTCAGCTTGGAGAAGAGACGGCTGAGGGGGGGATATGATAGAGGTGTTTAAGATCATGAGAGGTCTTGAACAAGTAGATGTGACTCAATTATTTACACTTTTGAATAATAGAAGGACTAGGGGGCATTCCATGAAGTTAGCAAGTAGCACATTTAAGACTAATCAGAGAAAATTCTTTTTCACTCAACGCACAATAAAGCTCTGGAATTTGTTGCCAGAGGATGTAGTTAGTGTAGCTGGGTTCAAAAAAAGGTTTGGATAAGTTCTTGGAGGAGAAGTCCATTAATGGCTATTAATCAATTATACTTAGGGAATAGCCACTGTTATTAATTGCATCAGTAGCATGGGTTCTTCTTAGTGTTTGGGTAATTACCAGGTTCTTGTGGCCTGGTTTTGGCCTCTGTTGGAAACGGGATGCTTGGCTTGATGGACCCTTGGTTTGACCCAGCATGGCAACTTCTTATGTTCGCCTCCTGTGGGAACAGAGATTTTGACCAAATGCAAAAAATCCACTGCATCTTCCACTGTTTTCACTTTAATGGACTATCTTCTAGCAGTGAACTGAAGTCCAAACAAAAAAGTCCATCTGTACCAGATATCCTCACACTTCAACACAGTGAGAATGTCTGAAAGGCTCTTTGCTTTCAAATGGTGATCAGGGAAAGATCCTGAAAGATATCCACCTGGTGGTCATGCCATATAATTTGGCCCTTCTTTTTGGCCATCATAGCAGTCTTCTCCTTCAGCGTAAAGTCATGAAAGCAGACTACTATATCCATCGTGGGGAAGGTTTCCTCTGGGCTAACCAAGGGCTCTATGTGCCCACTCTAATATCAGGCAATGGAGCTGACACATCATCAGAGACCAGCACTTGCATGTAAATGCTGGATATAAGCTGGTAACTGTGGGACACCTCCCCCCCCTGAAAATTGTTAGCTCTCCTGGACCTATTTTCTAGGTCCTCCAAATGTTTCTCCATCTCAGTCAGTGAGTTTGAAATACCTGCAGCTTCCTCCTGACAAGACCCTGCTCGGGATTCTACCTCTGACACATGGTTTCCAAGAGACACCACTTTGCTCCACAAACATGTTGCCAAATTCCTATTTTATATGTGCCATGTCCTGGCGCAATTCAGTGAACTATTGGTGGGAATCTGCCCGTGAGGGAATCCCCTCCGCTTTAGCTCCAAGGCAAGTCTCCTTGTCAGTCTCTGCGATTGCATGGTTAGCGGCGGCCATGTCTTCCTTCTTGCCACAGCTAAGGGCCTGCGAGATTTCCCAGCTGGCAAAGGAGAACTTCAAGTCTGTGGGGTGTTTGTGGTTTTTTGCTGCAACATCTCCAGTTGCAAGTGGAGACCCTTCTGAGACTGTACAGCCTGGGTAAGCAACCTTGGTGCTAGGATAGCAGCTGCCTTTAGAGTCTGGGCAGGAGCTCAGCTTTTAGGCAGCTGTCTCTGGAGGTGATGTCGCTTCCTCCCACCAGCTGCTCTTAAATCAGCTGCCTGTGCAGTAGACAGCTGCTTTCTGAAAGGAATCTGGGTTTGGTCCACTTCAGGTCTGACCTCTGGACAAAACTCTTGTATCACACCACACACCTATAGAACCCACTTCTTCAGAAGGTTTACATGGTAGATCTGAGTGTTTTCGTTTATCTGGCTGGGCTATTTTGTAATCTACCAGCCCTCTTTTCTCCAAAACTTCATAGGGTCCTTGCCAACGGGCTAACCTCTTGCTTTCCGAAGAGGGAAGGAGGAAAAGGATGCAATCCCCTGGCTGGAATACTCTTTGGACTGTGGGACGATTGTAAGCTTGGGCTTGCTTGTGCCTTCTCTAGGCATAGGTGGGCTGTCTATCCTGCACTTGCAGAACATAGCCCACAAGGTGTTCTGCCTGGGGTTCCTTTGGTCTTCCCAAGCTATTTATTTAAAATAATGTAATCACCTAACTTTCTAGGTGATGTACAACACATTATAAAACAGCATCTCAACCGCTTTACAAAATTACATAATAGATTTCCAGCTCAAATGTTTCTCATTAACCCTGTTGAAATTTTTTTAAATTTCAAGTCCCCCCGCCCCCCCCACCCCTTAAATTTAAGGGGAGATCATTCCATTGCTTTGGAATAGAGAAAATGATCTATTCTATAAATACACCTGTCGCAAGGCCTTAACTGCAGGAATTTATAAGAGCTATTTCTATCAGTTATGCCATTTCAGCTGTTTTGCCCCAATGCCTCGTAGACTCTTAAAGGCCATTGTCAAGATTTAAAATTTTACATCTTTATAACTGGAAGCCAATGGAGTTCCAGTAGCAATGGACCTGCTGGTATCCTCCTTGGGCTTCCAGTCACTTAACCTCACAGTCATGTTTTGAATCGCCTGCAGTTTCCGCATAGATTTTAAAGGAAGTCCTAACAATATTGCATTGCCATAGTCAATATGCGAGAGTATCGGTGCATATGCTGTGTCTGATTCCCATCTGCCTCCTTCCATACAATAATTCAAAAAGAGAAAATCTCCATCGAGCTCTGGGGCACTTCATGGAATACAAAAAGCACATAGGGCAGCATGGAGTCCTAGTTCTTGCTGTTTTTTTAACACTTTTTATAATTTTAAATCTGTTAAGTTAATGACTTGACAAGAAATGGTACAATGGAGATCCAACAAAACAAAATAGGAAACTAACATAAGAAATATAAGATCCCAATAGTACATTATCAGACCACAAATAGGAAATCCAAGGGTAATTAAGAGGAGAACTAAAAAAAAAATCATAAGAAAGAGGGTGAACATTAGTAAGGGCAAGAATCTACAAGTATTAATGTGCCAACACAGGAACTATGGGCTGGAAGTTAAGGCTTCGGTATCCTCTCTAATTATCATTAAGAAAAACATTTAGCTGGGAAGGATAAAAAAAAACAAACATATCTAACACACTTACAAGGAAAGTAAAGCTAGAAAAAGCCCCCAAACTCAAAACAAGGTGCATAAGGAAAATCACTTCCTTTTAGGCTGAGGTGCTTTAGACACATCTGGGAACATACGCATCTTAAAGCCTAAAAAGGAATAATCTCTCGTGCAAAAACAATTTCAAAATAAAGTCCCGATCGGAGTCCAAGGCAAAGGTGACAAGGAGAAGGAACAACAGCTTCAGCCATTTAATTTTCAATAAAAGAAAGGTGAGAAGAATCAGCTGAAATATCATTCGATTGAGAAGCTTTCAAATTCACTGGAAGATAATAGGCTTTGGAAATAAGTGGAAGCAGATTTTCCTTAATGGATAGTATTTTCTTAAAATATCTACATAACATCTCCACTGGAGTAATGATTCTTTTTTTTTTTTGGAAAGTTAATAATCCTGATGTGATGACGTACGACATTTTCCAAATGTTCCAGCTTATTCTGCAAAAATAGATGACCAGCCAAATTAGTATCAACATAATTTTGCAAAGTGACCCCTTTGGTCTCCAAGGAGTCCACTTGCAATTTGATTTCAAGTAACTGAGACTGGGCAGCTTGAAATGAATTGGAAAGTCCATGCTGTTGTGAAGCCTGATTAGAAAGATTGGCTATAGCTTCCCAGATAATATCCAATGTAATATAAGGGAGTTTAAACAAAGGAGTGAAAATTACCTCTCTGGAAACAGTCCCAGCAATCAAATAAGTAGAAGAGGAAAAAGCAGGCAGGAATTCAGCTCCCCCAACCATGGGTAAGAGGAAGGGCGAGGCTAGAGCGTTCCCAGCTGTCTCAGTGGGTTTGCCGTTAGTCGGCCCAATGGACCAACATGTTATCCGGCGCCAAGATTCTCGCTCCAGCTCTGAAGTGTCCTTGGGCAGCCAGTCGAGAAGTGATCTTTTTGCCAGCAGCCCTGGACCTTGAGTCATCTCTAACTCCGGAATAGCGTCATGTTCCCTCCCGGCGGGTGGTGCGGATGTGATTGCCTTGCTCCTGTCACACACAGCTGGCAGTCTCTGCGTCAGAAGGTGCCTGTATGGAGGAGACAAGCCATGGAGCTGGTCTTGCCATCTTCATTCACAAACTTCCTCACCATTTTGCTTGAGCATCTGGTTGAAGCACTTGAGGCCATTGGTCTGCAGGTGCTATACCAAGGTGCAGAGTTCTTTCATTACCTTAAACACAAATGGGGTCCTCTGATCTTCATGGGCAGCTCAAGCCTTGAAAATACTTCCATTAGGGTGGTCGCCACCTTCAGGATCTTCATGTTCTATAGCGCTACTGCCTCTGGATATCTTGTGCAAATTCCACTGAATGTAATAACAAAAATTAAAAAATGACCATAAACATGCTGGTGGACTGTATATATTTTTTTGAGATTTTTAGAATGCATGTAAGACACTTTTTTTTATAAAAAAAAAAAAAATTTTAGACTCAACTTGTTTAAACACTTATCTTGCAAAGTTGTGGACATCAATTGCAGGTCCAAATGCTGCCTGTCAGTTTCCTTGTCAGCAATGACTAGAGCATAGCTGGGAATAACATCTGATGTCACAACATTTCGAGAGGAAAACTCTCTGCTTCAGGGATATTGATAAGTGTTCAAGGATAATTGTATAACCGGTCCATAAATTGAGTTTCAAAACTGAAAAGTGGGACAATAGCTGACATTTAAACATGGCAATGCTACTGCTCTGCAGCGAGAGGGTCCCTGCTGTGCCTGTTTGAGGCATGGGGGTGCAGGTTTGGATCAGTTGAATCTTCTGAGCTAAAACTCACTCCAGATACGCCTGTCCCCCTCTCCTTGCCGTCTTTCCATTCTTTGTTAAAAGCTTTTTCTTTTGTTTTTTTCTTTTTTTGGAAAAAAGGTAGGCCCAGCTTGAGGGGCTGTTCACCACAGAGGCCTGCAGTCTTGGACTGAGAAAGTGGATAGTGTTGCGGCTGGGATTCCAGAAGGGAGTTAGCAGGGGAGGCCTCCCTTGAGTTGACTGGGTTTTATTGGTCCAGATGAGATAAATCTAGTTTCCTACCTCTCCTTGGAGGGCAGCTCTGCATCCCTTCCCTCCCTGATTTCCTTTCTTTAATTTTGGAAGTCTTCAGGCCCACAGACTAGGTTTTCCATGTGAGGTGGCTGTAGTATAGCTGGTTCCTTCTGCCAGGCTACCTTCACGAGAGCCAATTTCTCTGGGTCAAGGGCTTTCTGTGGTAACAAGTTACTTGTCATCCTCTGCTGCTACTGAGCTCTCGCAGTGAGGAAACTTGCTAGTGATATTTGCTTTTACCTCTGATCGAAATAACTTACTACATTTGTTCTTTTGTAATTGATCTCTTATTATATTATGGCCCAAAAGTATAGATATATCTTGATCTTAGTAAGGCCACCCAGCTCCGTTGGGGAAAAAATGTCTTTCTTTGCGTTCTGAGGTACTATCTAAGGGGAGTCAACACAAAACAACTTACCTTTGCAAATGCTCTATTAGATATTTTGATGATTTTATATATTTTTTGAACCATCCCAACTTCGGGCATTTCTAGACTCACCCCATCGATAGTCATCTATATAGTCTGGCTTTATTAAAAAAAACGCCAAACAGAGCCAAACTGCACTCAGCAATCAAATCATAACCAAGAAAAGTGCAGGGAACTTGTATAAACTCAAAACTTGTATAAACTCAAAACTGGCTTCTTCAAGCTAAATGTACTAAAGAAACTCAGACCCCTGCTCTACGCCCATGACCTCCGCACAGTGATCCAAGCTACCCTCACCTCCAAACTAGATTACTGTAATGCCCTCCTCTTAGGGCTCCCATTGTCTTCTATCAAACCCCTTCAACTTCTGCAAAATGCTACTGCAAGACTCATTACAAACACACGCAAACATGACCATATTACCCCCATCCTCAAGGATTTACATTGGCTCCCCATAATGTCCCGTATACACTACAAAACTCTGACCATAATTCACAAGTCCATTTACACCCACAACTCCAACTGGCTCGACCTCCCTTTCACTGCCCCCCTGTCCACCCGAGCCACCAGATCTACCAACAAAGGCACCCTACACGTTCAATCCTTGAAACAGGCACATCTCTCCTCCACCCGAGACCGTGCCATCTCTATTGCCGGGCCCGTTCTCTGGAATACACTACCTGTCCACATGCGACTTGAACCCTGTGCATTTAAATTCAAAAAGAAATTAAAAACTCTCCTGTTCAACCATGCTTACACAGAATAACTCCTTCCACCCCCCCTCGCAGTCCCCTTTCAGGTAACCTCCTTATTAAGGAGACTTTCATTGTAAATTGTTTTGGTTATTACCTTCTTGTTCTCCTATCCTTCCTACTGCCTTTCTGTTCTTCCCCCCGCCCAGTTACATTCCCCTGTTGCAATGTATTTTCCAATCTTTCAGTTACTATGTGAACCGGTATGATGTCCCCACAAATACCGGTATATAAAAGTTTCTAAATAAATAAATAAATAAAGTCCAAATTCTTGTAAATTCTTTATTTTATACCGGCAACTCCACTGTTATGCAGTCTATCATCAGGCATAGTACAATATGTCCCCCGACACGGTCCCGTGTTTCGCAGAGGCTGCGTCGGGAGGGACAGTGAATTTAATCAAGCAGTCTACAATAGAAAATGAAAATGGAGTATGTAAAGATTACCATGGCCGCACAGATCTTAATGACACAAAGATTAATACAATTTACATACCTTACAGTAGACTTCAAAGAGTTCAACAGGGAGCACATCTGAGCGCTTAATCTAAAGGGTATTTAACAGAGGGAAAAAGGCGCGCGAATCAGGTCAGCCAATCACATTTCAGCAGGGAACAGCCAATTGGGAGACAGCCTAGTTAGCCAATCATATTCAGATAAAGTGAAACCATTGAAGTTCCTTGTTCAGACCAGCCGAGGCTACAGTGTTTAATGTAAATATCCACTTTTGCTCTTTTTGGATTAAAAGTTCTGAAAAGTTGCCCCACGGGTGGGGGCAACAATTTCCAATACAAAAAAGAACAAGTCAGAGAGAGAATGTGAAAATTGAACCCAATGTTCAACAAGTGGTGTGTTCTCACGTAGCCTATTAATATTAGATTTATGTTCAATAATTCATGTTTTTATCATCCGTGAAGTCTTCCCCACATAATTTTTTACACGGGCATCTTATAGCATAAACCACCCCCTCCAAAGTACAGTCTGAAAATTGTCTTAAAGTGAAAATCCTACCCGAGATTGGATGTTCAAAAGATGACATTAACATTGTATGAGGACATATAGAATAGTGCCCACACGGTTTGTTCTCCTTCCGAATTACGGTTGCTATCGACCATAGTCATGTCGGAGTGTACTAATAAATCACGAAGATTTTTACCTCTCCGATAAGTGAATCTTAATCCTCTTTTAAATACATTTCCTAATGTCAGCGAATTCCAATGCTTGCGAATGATACTAGTTATCAACTTACTCTTGGTGGAAAAAGGTAATATGCAATTAACTGTGGTATCACTTGCATGTACTTGAGGCAGGGACAACAAGTCTCTATTCACATAGAGAGCTCTTTTGAAAGCTTTCCTCAAAATCCTATTAGGGTACCCTCTCTCTAAAAACCGCGATGTCATCTCCTTAGCTTTTAAAAGGAACTCAGGTTTAGAAGAGCATAGCCATCAGTCTCATAAATTGGCCTGTGGGCATGTTGACTTTAAGGATCTTTGGGTGGCAGCTATCATAAGTCAATAACTTATTACGGTCCGTATCTTTCCTAAAGATGGTCGTAGAAAATTGCCTTTGATCAAATGAAATTAATAAATCCAGAAATGAAATCTGAGAGGTATGAATATTTTAAAATTAATCTGTAAATTTGTGTTGCAACCATTTAGCCAATCCAAAAACATGTAGAATTGTACATCTGTACCTACCCAAACAATAAAAATGTCATCTATGAATCGTAGCCATAAGTGAAGAAAACCTGACCAGTTTGAACCATAAATGAATGTTTCTTCGAATTCTGCAACATATAGGCAGGCAAGGCTTGGTGCCATGGTGGCGCCCATAGCAGTACCTTTAACCTGTTTATAGAAGGTGCCATTAAAGCTAAAGTAATTCTGTGTAAGTGCTAGTCGGGTTAATTGTAGTAAAAAGGAAGTGGGTACTCCGTTCATTTGCCGATCTTATATTCAAAACTTTTTCAATAGTGCTTAGTGCTTCTTCCTGCGGAATATTAGAGTATAAGGAGATAATGTCCAATGTGACCAAAAAGCAGGATGATGAAGGAATATCAACAGTATTTAAGATAGTAATCAAATGAGACGAATCACGGACATAGGATCTAATAAGCGGAACAAAAGGTTTAAGAAAAATGTCCATGACCAAACGGCCCAGCAAGCTATGCACTTTTTTTTTTTTTTTTTCCTCTTACTTGTTACGCTTGCGTCTGTTCTCGAACCCGCTGACAGCCACGGGTTCGGAAAATGGACGCCAGCTAAGTTGAGCGTCCGTCTTCCGACCCGCGGGCAAATTAAAAAAAAATTTTTTTTAATTTTTGGGGCCTCTGACTTAATATTGCTATGTTATAAAGTCGGAGGGTGTACAGAAAAGCAGTTTTTTTTCTGCTTTTCTGTACACTTTCCCAGTGCCGGCCGAAATTAATGCCTACCTTTGGCAGGCGTTAATTTCTGAAAGTAAAATGTGCGGCTTGGCTGCACATTTTACTTTCTGTATCATGCGGGAATGACTAATAGGGCCATCAACATGCATTTGCATGTTGCGGGCTCTATTAGTTTCGGGGGGGTTGGCTACGTGGTTTCCATGCGCTCTTACCCCTTACTGTATAAAGGGTAAAAATAGCGCATTGAATACGCACAGCCAAATGGGGGCTAACTGTGCGCTCAGCCTGAGTGCACTTTACTGCATCGGCCTGTAAGTTAGGCATGGGAAAGGTGAGTGCTGGAGGAAACCAGCTGGAGATCTTGTATGCTCTTTTGTCCAGGATGGAATATGGGGGAGGGGGGAATTGGTCTGGTTAAGAAATCTTGCAGTTAGTCACATTCTGTGACTAACAGCGGGGATGTATCCTTACCGTGCACAGGATAGCTGGTCACGCTGAAGGCTTTTTTCCGCTGTTTTACTGTCACAGGATGATGGTTTTAGTATTACTTGCAAGGCCAGCATCTACCACCAGAGGGAGCTTTCATGCATGCCTTGTCTACCACAAAAGCAGGAAATTAAACTAATCGTAGCATCTGTGTTTCTTACTTTCTCCCAATATGACTAAAAAGCTTACTTGGTTGTCAGAATTGGAAATGGCAGAATCAGCTGGGGTCTTCCAAAAGTTTTAATGCCTGTTTCTGGGTTAATTCCTCCATTTTATACCTTTTTTCAAGGTTTGTTTTCAGCTGCCTTGCTGATTTCAAATATTATGTTGCCTAGTTGATCTGCTCTTCAGTTATTGGTGCTCTATTCATACTTTAAAAAGGCCTTGGCCTGCTGCCCTTTACCAGCTTTTGGTACCGTCCCGCACCCTGCCTTGGGGGCAGTGCTGGGTAGCCCAGCTAGGGAGCTCTGCATTCTTACCTGTCACACACCAGAGGCTTGTGATCTTAAGTCATAGGAGTGGCCTCTCTGCTGCCTGCAGTTCCTAGTCACTTATAAACAGGCCGATTCAGTACAGTGCGCTCCGGCAGAGAGCACTGTTAGCCCGCGATTGGCCATGCATTTTCGATGTAGAAAATGCGCAGCCAACCCCCCCCGAAACTAATAGCGCCCACAACATGCAAATGCATGTTGTGGGCCTATTAGTTATTCCCACGCCATACAGAAAGTAAAATGTGCAGCCAAGCCGCACATTTTACTTTCAGAAACTGCCTGCACAAAGGCAGGCGTTAATTTCTGCCGGTACTGGGAAAGTGTACAGAAAAGCAGAAAACTGCTTTTCTGTACACCTTCCGACTTAATATCATAGCGATATTAAGTCGGAGGCCCCAAAATTAAAAAAAAATTAAAGAAAATTAAAAATCAGGTCGGAAGACGGATGCTCAATTTAGCCAGCGTCCGTTTTCCGAACCGGTGCTGTCAGCGGGTTTGAGAACTGATGCCAGTAAAATTGAGCGTCGGCTGTCAAACCCGCTGACAGCCGCCGCTTCTGTCAAAAAGGAGGCGCGGGGGGGGGGGAGAATAGTCTTGAGGCTGCTGAGGTTTGGAAAATGGATGCTCACTTTTACAAGTGTCCATTTTCCTAATAGATGCTCCTAATATTGAGCATCTATTTTCCTAACGCATGCACAGCCACTTCACCTGCGTGACCAATGCCGAGGAGACACTAGCGATGCACAATTTCCCTTCATGCCTCCTTTTTAAACGCTGCAGCTCAGCCTACTATATCGCGCACCTAGAGGAGGGGGATGAGCGCGGGTTAGGAAAGCAGGTGCTCAATGCTGAGCACTCGATTTTCGCATGCTTCTATTGCATCGGCCTAGGAGTCTTGAAAGCCAAGGAATGATTTAGAGGCTGGGACAAAAAGAGTCTGACCCGCCCCACAAGGTCATGGAAGCTCCAGGACCCCAGGTCTGCTATGCCAGACACTGCTAGAGGACGCCCTGCTACTTTGACTTGCATCTTCCCTATCTGGACCTGGTCCTGCTCTCTGTGCCCCCCCCCCACGAATTCGCCAGGAAGGAACTTGGCTATACATGAGGAGATGGTCAGGGAGGTATCGAAGCGCGCACCCAGAAAATTCAACGACTGGGATGGAGAGAGACTGCTCTTGGGAAAGTTGATGATCCACCCTAGGGACCGAAGTAATCGCACCACCTTGCTGACCGCTTGGACCCCCCTCGGTGCGAGATTTTGCCCCAACCCCAGACAGCTTAGTCACTGACTCCATGCCAGAGAGGATGCATCTCCCACCAACTTCCCCAACCCCAGACAGCTTAGTCACTGACTCCATGCCAGAGAGGATGCATCTCCCACCAACTGCCCCAACCCCAGACAGCTTAGTCACTGACTCCATGCCAGAGAGGATGCATCTCCCACCAACTGCCCCAACCCCAGACAGCTTAGTCACTGACTCCATGCCAGAGAGGATGCATCTCCCACCAACTGCCCCAACCCCAGGGAGATGTGGAGGTTCTGTAGCAGAGGTATAAGGGAGATGGGGAGGGGGAGGTTCTGTAGCAGAGGTATAAGGGAGAGGGGGAGGTTCTGTAGCAGAGGTATAAGGGAGATGGGGAGGGGGAGGTTCTGAAGCAGAGGTATAAGGGAGATGGGGAGGGGGAGGTTCTGAAGCAGAGGTATAAGGGAGATGGGGAGGGGGAGGTTCTGTAGCAGAGGTATAAGGGAGATGGGGAGGGGGAGGTTCTGAAGCAGAGGTATAAGGGGAGGGGGAGGTTCTGTAGCAGAGGTATAAGGGAGAGGGGGAGGGGGAGGTTCTGTAGCAGAGGTATAAGGGAGAGGGGGAGGGGGAGGTTCTGAAGCAGAGGTATAAGGGGGAGGGGGAGGGGGAGGTTCTGTAGCAGAGGTATAAGGGAGAGGGGGAGGGGGAGGTTCTGTAGCAGAGGTATAAGGGAGAGGGGGAGGGGGAGGTTCTGTAGCAGAGGTATAAGGGGGAGGGGGAGATTCTGAAGCAGAGGTATAAGGGAGATGGGGAGGGGGAGGTTCTGTAGCAGAGGTATAAGGGAGAGGGGGAGGTTCTGTAGCAGAGGTATAAGGGAGATGGGGAGGGGGAGGTTCTGTAGCAGAGGTATAAGGGAGAGGGGAGGGGGAGGTTCTGAAGCAGAGGTATAAGGGAGATGGGGAGGGGGAGGTTCTGTAGCAGAGGGTATAAGGGAGAGGGGGAGGGGAGGTTCTGAAGCAGAGGTATAAGGGGGAGGGGGAGGTTCTGTAGCAGAGGTATAAGGGAGAGGGGGAGGTTCTGAAGCAGAGGTATAAGGGGGAGGGGGAGGTTCTGTAGCAGAGGTATGAGGGGGAGGTTCTGTAGCAGAGGTAAAAGGGAGAGGGGGAGGGGGAGGTTCTGTAGCAGAGGTATAAGGGAGAGGGGGAGGGGGAGGTTCTGTAGCAGAGGTATAAGGGGGAGGGGGAGGTTCTGAAGCAGAGGTATGAGGGGGAGGTTCTGAAGCAGAGGTATAAGGGAGATGGGGAGGGGGAGGTTCTGTAGCAGAGGTATAAGGGGGAGGGGGAGGGGGGAGGTTCTGAAGCAGAGGTATAAGGGGGAGGGGGAGGTTCTGAAGCAGAGGTATAAGGGAGATGGGGAGGGGGAGGTTCTGTAGCAGAGGTATAAGGGAGATGGGGTTCTGAAGCAGAGGTATAAGGGGGAGGTTCTGAAGCAGAGGTATAAGGGAGATGGGGAGGGGGAGGCTCTGTAGCAGAGGTATAAGGGAGATGGGGAGGGGGAGGTTCTGAAGCAGAGGTATAAGGGGGATGGGGAGGGGGAGGTTCTGTAGCAGAGGTATAAGGGAGATGGGGAGGGGGAGGGGGAGGTTCTGTAGCAGAGGTATAAGGGAGAGGGGGAGGTTCTGAAGCAGAGGTATAAGGGAGATGGGGAGGGGGAGGTTCTGTAGCAGAGGTATAAGGGAGAGGGGAGGGGGAGGGGGAGGTTCTGTAGCAGAGGTATAAGGGAGAGGGGGAGGTTCTGAAGCAGAGGTATAAGGGAGATAGGAGGGGGAGGTTCTGTAGCAGAGGTATAAGGGAGAGGGGGAGGGGGAGGTTCTGAAGCAGAGGTATAAGGGGGAGGGGGAGGTTCTGTAGCAGAGGTATGAGGGGGAGGGGAGGTTCTGTAGCAGAGGTATAAGGGAGAGGGGGAGGTTCTGAAGCAGAGGTATAAGAGAGATGGGGAGGGGGAGGTTCTGAAGCAGAGGTATAAGGGAGATGGGGAGGGGGAGGTTCTGTAGCAGAGGTATAAGGGAGAGGGGGAGGGGGAGGTTCTGAAGCAGAGGTATAAGGGGGAGGGGGGAGGTTCTGTAGCAGAGGTATGAGGGGGAGGGGGAGGTTCTGTAGCAGAGGTATAAGGGAGAGGGGGAGGGGGAGGGGGAGGTTCTGTAGCAGAGGTATAAGGGAGATGGGGAGGGGGAGGTTCTGTAGCAGAGGTATAAGGGGGAGGGGGAGGGGGGAGGTTCTGAAGCAGAGGTATAAGGGGGAGGGGGAGGTTCTGTAGCAGAGGTATAAGGGAGATGGGGAGGGGGAGGTTCTGTAGCAGAGGTATAAGGGAGATGGGGTTCTGAAGCAGAGGTATAAGGGGGAGGGGGAGGTTCTGAAGCAGAGGTATAAGGGAGATGGGGAGGGGGAGGTTCTGTAGCAGAGGTATAAGGGGGAGGGGGAGGGGGAGGTTCTGAAGCAGAGGTATAAGGGGGAGGGGGAGGTTCTGTAGCAGAGGTATAAGGGAGATGGGGAGGGGGAGGTTCTGAAGCAGAGGTATAAGGGAGATGGGGAGGGGGAGGTTCTGAAGCAGAGGTATAAGGGAGATGGGGAGGGGGAGGTTCTGAAGCAGAGGTATAAGGGAGATGGGGGGAGGTGGAGGTTCTGTAGCAGAGGTATAAGGGAGAGGGGGAGGGGGAGGTTCTGTAGCAGAGGTATAAGGGGGAGGGGGAGGTTCTGAAGCAGAGGTATAAGGGGGAGGGGGAGGTTCTGTAGCAGAGGTATAAGGGAGATGGGAAGGGGAGGTGCTGTAGTGCAGTGATAAGGGAGCTTTGTGCTTTTATGTTTTTAGCTAAATGTTTTCTTGTTCTCTCCAGGTAATCACCTGTTTTGGGATTGCCATACTGCTACATTGTTATGTTGGCTATGGTATGATAGCATTACTAGTTGAAATCAACTCTTTTTCTTCATCTTTGACAAATCCTGCTTATGGCCAGCCTGGCACAGAGCACACTGTATCGTGTGAACTGCATGGTGAACCTGGGGGCATTTGTAGTGTTCCGCAGCAGTAGGCTGGCTTGGATGATACGCTGGCTCATCCCTAAACAAACTAACATTCCTCTGGCCTTGTACATCATTGGTAGTGCTGGCATGGCAGTGATGATCTGCATGAACATCGTCCTCTTTTACAGGCTGCTCCACAGTGACTTTCTCAAGTCTAGCTGTGAAATCAGATAAACCACCAGGGCAAGCAGGCAGGATTGCTTTATACTCTTGCCAGTGATGTTCTCTTTCAGCTATGCCTAGGCGAGCATGCACACAGGTCAGGAAATAAGCACACAAAATAGGATGCTGCCCACCCATTTTTATATATGAGAACTTTGCACACACAGCCAGAAAAAATGAGAGGGAACATTGTTTACTATGATAGTGTAGGGCCTGAACAGCAGTTTCTAAGGGCCAGGAATGTTTCAATGTCAATTGTATGTTTTTCTGGGGGATAGATGGGGGAGGGGAGAGCTAAACCAAGATACAGAATGTGATGGCAGATAATGTGACTGGTGGAATTGGAAATCTTGTCTCTTCCTGATCTAACTTGGCCTCTGGTTTGACCCTTGCTTTGCCCTTACCGTCTTGAATTCTAATACCTTTAAAATCCTCCCTGGTATCAATGAGCAGGAGGCTATGGAACAAAGAGGTCAAGGGATAGATTCAGTAGTCGTCTATGGAAGTGTTTCTTTAGAGAGGATGGTGGATGTATGGACATCCTCCCAGTGGAGTCAAGGACAGTATTTGAATTCAGAAGAACATGGGACAAGTCCTAGGGATCGCTGAGGGGCTAGAAATCTTAGCAGGAGATGTGGATGGGCTGAATGCTCTTTATTTGTTGTCATGTTCTATGTTTTTACTCATTGCCTCCTCCAGAAGGTTATTTAAATGTACTTACCATCCCTTCTATAAAGAAATGCTTGTTTTACTCCTGAGTTTGCTTTCTTTAGCCTATCATTACTGAGTGTTCTGGGAATTCCTTGCCCTTAATTATACCTGCCTCTGATGCATCAGAATGTCTAACATATTACCCCTTCTCTCTCTTTTCCAGTTTAGAGTATACACATTTAATTCTTTGGATAAACAGGGATTTCAGTGTGCATCGTAATTCGTGGCTTTGCCTGAGACTTGTGTTTTCACTAGAGAGAACTCCTTTCCTTTAAGCTGAGATAGAGGTGCTGTTCTGAGCTTTGCATCCTTGTAACTACACTTGAGACTTGGAATTATTTTACCTGTTGACTTCTTGCAACTTAAAATTTTTATTTTCTATGCATTGTTTGCTATTTGTTAATAAACTTTCTAGTTTATTAGTTCTGTCTCTGTGACTGATTTGTGAGCTCAACATTTTTTTTTTTTGTTTATGGAGGTGCATTTCTAAGAACCGTGTAATCCCTGGACATTGTGGGGTCCTTGTCCCTAGACACTACTAGAGGATAATATGCAAGGCAAATTACTTGCCTAGATACAAGTAAGAACCCAGTTGGTAGGTTGGTTACCAATGTAGGGGCACAAAGGCAGATGCAGATGAGTCTGAGAACCCTCCAAGTGTCTCATCTTGCCTCAGAGCACGTGAGTAACAAAATCTTCACCATTTTGGTGGCTTTCTTCTGGATTGCAGTTTTCACAATATTTTGATTTTGGAGCTCTTCTTTAGATAACTACTCAGCAGTAGGATGCTACAAATGCAACCCTATGTTCTTCCTTGTTAGTGGGACATGCCAAGGTAATCTGCCAGCAGGTAAGGTACACTCCCAGATTCTGCAGTACTTGAAGGGAATGGTGAGAATATAAATAGCAATGACTGAAGCATGAACACGAAAGGTGACAGAATTAATATAAAAGAGAAAATCTGTGTGAATTAACACATTTGAAAACTGTAAACATCTTTCTTTTTTTTTTTTTTAATTTGCATTTTTTATTGTATTCCAGAAGACAGATAATAAACCAAGCACAAAAGGGCCCGAAGGCCTTTACATCTTCAAATAAGGAAATACAATAGAATATATATATAAGCCAGTTTCCCTCCCCTCAAGCTGTTAACCATGTAACTACGAGAAACATAAATCGCACACATAGAGAATAATCATGAGTAAATACACTTAACATCGTGAAACAGACATAAGTGTCCGACGGTATTGCCACTGAGATCTACAAGAGAAACTAGCCAATATATCAGGGTGATGGCCGTTCAGCTTAACCTACGCCTCGAGTGCCAAGCATGGAATGGGTTTGGCTCCAAGTTAAGTATGGCAACCACACTTTATCAAATGTATCCATTCTGTGGTGTTTGGCAGCAGTTATCTTGTACATGGAGCTAACTGTATCCAGGCGTGTTAGAACCTCACGAACGGTGGGAGCAAAAGCTCTCTTCCAAGATCGGGCAATCTCCATTCGAAGAGCAATACAACAGTGCTGAATTAGTCTGCATGTGTGGATTCCTGTAAACACCTTTCTGATTCCAGAATGAACAGTTTCTCCTGTGAGCAGGAAAAACAGAACGCTGTTACTGTCCAGCAGCCCTGGAGAAAGGTTCCTCTCTAGGAAGTCTTGCAGGTAATCTGGGTGCATCCACTGCTGTCAGATTTTAAATAGGGTTTGCAGCCCAAAACTAGCCCAAGTAACCAGGGAAAGGGAGGTTCCAAGCCCAGTCTTCAAAAGACCAAATACAGGCTATGATAAATGGTATTTTCAATAATCATTTTATTGTGATGGATTAAAACATGCAAACTTGTGTATTTATAGTATGGCAACAGGTGGATGTACAAAACTGCATCAAGCAAAATTCAAAAGAAGTTGAACTTTGCAACTAAAACATCCTTAAAGTGTTCACAAACCTCTGTGCCATTCCCATGGTCCTCAACATCCTATTTTTCTTCTCCAATCCCATAGTGCTACTCTGTCTCTCCCCCTTTAAATAAAATCAGATTTATTTACAATTTCTTTTAGA
The DNA here is from genome assembly GCF_901001135.1 of Rhinatrema bivittatum. Taxonomy (NCBI): domain Eukaryota; kingdom Metazoa; phylum Chordata; class Amphibia; order Gymnophiona; family Rhinatrematidae; genus Rhinatrema; species Rhinatrema bivittatum. The sequence goes on along the minus strand of NC_042622.1, from coordinate 161,630,651 downwards.
CCAATAGCCGCTCAATTTCAAAGCTTTACTGATCCAAAGATGTTCCAGAAAGCTCTTAAACGACTTCTGTTAAATAGCGCTTACAATGAATTAATAGCATCTAGCTGCAAACAATCATTCCTTTACAATGGAGCACAGTGTCCTGGATAGATCGGGTCCAGACCCCTGCATCTGTCTATTTTATACGTTTGTATGTGCAAGTTTTATACGTGTTTCTGTGTTACCCATGGGATACAAGTGATTTTAAATAAAATTCCAAGCTGTGTACAATCTACATGCACATGATATTAAAAACAGGAAAATTACAAACAAACTTAACTATTTAATACAAGCATCATGGAACAAATAAGCCTTCAGGTTTTTTTTTCTTAAACACAAAAAAGAGTTGTGTGTCATGGTGCAGAGGTTGTTCCACAATGTCGACCCAGCATCTTGGAAAGCACTTAAACAGGTAGCCTGCAATTGTACATTTTTTACAAGAGCACACTTCCAACAAGGATGGTGACAGAAGGCAAGACTCTAGATGGTCTATATTTGATAATACTCTCAGATAAATATAAAAATCAGATAAAGTAAGTGAGGGACCTTCTTGTAATGCCTTATAAAACAGAACAGCACTTTAAAACTATTTGGCCGGGACACAGGGAGCTAGTGTAGCTGCTGTAAAACCGCAGTAATTTGCTCTTTGAGTGAGGAAGAAGTAATTAGGTGAGTGGCAGAGTTTTGCAAAAGCTGTAAGACATTTAGCAGGTATTTTGGAAGGCCTAAATATAACGAGTTGCAGTAATAAATGCCTGTATTGCTGCAGGAGGAAATTCAGTATCAGTATGATATTGCTTCCTAAACCCATTTTGAATGGGGAAACAAAGCGAGCACGCTTTTGGCTTGGTGGCTAAAAAGGCAACAAGCTACCAATCCAAAAGAGCAGGCGGGCCATTTTATGATCAGATTAGAAAGTGATTTGTACAGTTTTACCAACTCCTGTATGCAGTGGACAGCACGATAGGAGAGGTGGTCATGGATCGATTTTTGGAATCTTCCAATTTGCCTTGTATATCGCAGGAAATTACAGGACCTGAAATCTTAGCAGCCATAACTTCTCAATTCTAACAAAGCCCTGGGCTGGATGGATTTCTGCACAATTTTATAAGGAATTTAAAGACCTATTGGTAGCATCCCTCTTGAAGATGTATATTACTTTATTGAAAGATCCTGTATTACCTAGATCCATGGAAGTGGCAGGTATTACAGTTTTGCCAATATCCCTCCTTAATTTTGATTTAAAAATATTAGCTAAAATTCTTGCAACACAGTTAAGCCCGCTTATGCCATTGTTAGGACATACTGATCAGGGCTGGCTTTATATAATTGGGAAGACAGGATGCAGACAATATTAGGAAAAACATTCATCTGATCTACAGGGCAAAGACAAAGGTAGATATGGTATTATTGGCGATAGATGTGGAAGAAGCTTTTGACCGCGTACAATGGGGAATATGTTTAGGATTTCACAGAAAGTGGGGCTGGGTCTGAATTTCCTGTCCTGGGTGAAGGCCCTATATGCCTTCCCTAAAGCATGTATTAAAGATAATGGGAAGTATTCCACAGAATTTGACTTGCGGAGGGGCACACAGCAGTGAGGTCCTCTGTCACCACTGCTGTTTGCTCTAACTGTGGAACCATTTGCAAAGAGAGTGCATCAAAATTAGGATATACAGGGTATTCAAGTAGGTAACTCAGCATTTAAGATATCATTAATTGCCGACGATCCTCTCTTTACAGTTTCACAGCCCTTTATTTCTTTACTTGTGTTGATTAGGGAAATGGAAATGTTTGGGGTGTGTGGGTGTCAGGATTCATTCTCCGTTCTGCCAATCAGAACATTCTCGATATTTCTTCTCTTAAACCAACTCGTTTATCCATAACCCATGAATGCGCCTTTTCAATAGCAGGGCCTATTTACTGGAATTCATTCCCAGTTGTGATCTGTTCCATCAGTGATCCAAAATTCTTCCAAGCGTGTCCTGAAAACTTACTTGTTCAAGCAGACTTTGAAGATATCAGATTAATTCCAGCCCCTTAACCTAGCAGTTCTAATTTGTCTCAGCACCATATCCTCCAGCTACTATTCCACCTGTATCAAGTTTAGCAAGTAATTTGTATATTGTATTTTATTGAGGTTTTACGTTATGTAGGTCATTGTGTAACCTGCCCTGAACCATTTGGAAGGGCGGGATATAAAAACTTTTAAATAAGATTAATATAGGAAAATTGGAATTATTAAATTTGAATTGGATGAGACCCAGGTGCAAATACAAAATCATTTTCCCTTCAAATGGGCAAAAGGGAGTACAGTAAGGGGCAGAGAGATGTCTATTTTCATTAAACTATATATCCATAATGGGAAAACACATTTAGAGATTTGGAGATATGGTTCAGTTATAACTTTTCGTGGTTGGGGCGTATTGCTATAATAAAAATGACGGAATTACTTCAATAGAATTATTTGTTCCAGGTCCTACATATTGAGATTCCCAGTAAATTTACTCAGCTCCTGTAGAAAAGGGCGTTTCATTATATTTGGGGGAAAAAAAAAAAAAAAAAGACTCTCTCATTGCACGCAAGTTCTTATTTCTGAAAAAGGGAGAGGGGAGGGGAGGGTTGGTGTAGCAAACTGTTGGCAGTATTATGTAGCACCCAACTTAGAATTATCTGTTAATGGCTGCCAAAGAATATTCCTAAACAATGGGATTCAGAATGGATCTCTGTGTGCTAGAATACGGGGCCCTCCAGGGACGGCTGCAGCTAAACGAGTGGACAATCACAACATGGGGAAAATACAAGAGGATATTAACAGGTCACGATCTGTGCTCTCCGGTCATGCCTCTGGAGTTCTCCTGTTATGCTTAATAGAATAGACTTGGTAGATGGTGTCACGGGCAATGGAATTTGACCAATTAATAGCGTGCTGGGGGTTCCTAATATCGAGTGGTTAAGATACTTTCAGAGTAAGCATTGTGTACTTGGTGAGCCCATTAAGAGCCAAGTAATGCACAATTTAACACCTTTTGAAGAACTATGTTATGGTTTAGCGGTGTTTGGGTAGATTCCTGGGTACTGTGGCAGATGACCACACCCACAGGGAGGAGCCCCATGGGGAACCACAGTACTGGGCTAGACTCAGGACGCACAAACACAGAATTAGCTCTTTTATTGTACAGCAATTGTGTACCACCAGAGGGGGCAGTAGTGAGGTGATCCAGAGGTAGCAGTCCCGGGACCCTCGGCAGAGGGAACCCGTCTCACCACATTGGTATAGGGGAACCCAGGCAAGGCAATGCTGTAGATGAGACAGACAGAGTTAGATTACTCACTAGATGGTAGCTGTAGGTTGGCAATTCCACCAGGCTGAAGTAGATGGTACTGGCACCGAGGAAGGGAGAGCAGGCCCTCAAGGAGCAAGTACCTGATCCCAGTAAGGCACCTGAAATAAAGCAGAGGGCCCCCGAAGAGTGGGAACCCAGGTTAGAGAATACCCCGAAGGGCAGGGAGAGAGCTTCCAGCGGCAGCATGGAAGTGGCAGAGTAGCTTAGACCGGCCGAGACCAATCCTTGCTAACTCAATGAGCTAGCAAACAAGTACAGGCTATATACCCATATGGTGTGACATCACTTGAGGGGGACGCCCCCGAGGCTCGCGCCATAGCTGAAATAAGACATAGGTAGCGCACGCACCCTAGTAGGCCCCTGGGAGGAACATGGCGGGAGGCAACGCCATAGCCATTCCGGGGACGCCGGCTTCTAGAACCAGCGGTAACCATCTTTCCAAGGTAAGCAGGAGGAGCCGAGAAAAAGGTGAGGCATAAGGGGCGAAGCCGTCTGACCCCGACGGACTCAACATATGTTTTAAGGGTAACATGATGAAGGGGCTGAGATCTAAAATTATATGTTCTTATTCTAGTCTCCAGAACACAAACCTAAGCATATCAGTAAATGTGAGCAGGAGGTTGGGGAGTTTGCCTGAAAAAGAATGGGAAAAATGTTTTATGACAATGGCCAAGAGTTTGTTAGCTGCTGTGATTGTAGAAACCAATTATAAATTCTGTAAAGATAGTATCTCTCTCTGCACAGAAGCCTCAGAGCGGTGATTGACAACCTGTGGAGATGTGGAGGACGATCTTATCACATATGGTAGTCTTGTAAGAAAATTACAGGTTTTTGGATTCTAATTTCCCCGAGTACTAATGATATGCTATCAATACTCCAGCGATCAATACTCCAGCGAGACCCTAAAATATTCTACTTTCCATACATCCAAGCAGCTGGTCCCCTAAGAAGAGACTAATAATGCACCTTTAGAATGTAAGAAATCAAGATGTGAAATAGCTGCCAACTAGAAAAAGATCAATGCTCCTTCTCAGAAAAGGCTCATAAGTAAAGTCTGGAGTTACCTCACAGCTGCTCGAAGGAATAGAGTGTCCTATCATGTGCTGATTTGGGAATCATTTTTGCTATGGTACAGAAAATCCAGTTAACCATTGTAGTAGTTCTAAGAATATGCAGGTAGGTACCGGTAGGAGGTATAAAATGGGAAAATACGGCTGAAAGTATGCATAGGTTAAATAGAAGCCTGAAATGAGATGTCTCTGGAACTATGTAATCGTTATTGATGTTGGTAACTTAGGGGGTCATTTTCGTAGCATATCACACGCGAAAAGTCCCGTTTCGTGTGCGAGAGCTAGATCAGGGCAGAGTTGACCCCGGAAGAGGAGGAGTCGGGACGGACGCGGCGGAAACTTTGCTGGCGGCGAAAAGGTAAGAACCCTTTTCGCTGCCAGTAGCGCGCCCAATAGCACCACCTTTTACGATGGCGCTATTAGGTGTGAAAGCCGGCAGCGATCGCACCACGGAGGTGCGATCGCTGCCGGCTTTCGCAGGCCCGCCCTCCGCTTCGCCCCCTGTTACCGCCGGATGGTCTAAGGTCTGTGACCTTAGTAAATCCAGGCCTTAGTAAACAGTTACAAAAAAAAAACCACCCTCAAAAAAACCTGAATTACATTTCTGAAATCTTCCATAGACAATAAGTACTTTAATCACAGTTTAAAAACACAGCATTGATTTAGTTTGAAATTTAGCAGCTGCCTAGCTACAATTCTAGACAGCATACAAATTAACATACACAGTATCATTCGAGACATAAAACTTTATAAACAATAAAAACAGAAATGAATACATGAGAACTAAATGTTCCATTAAAACCAAAAAGCATAAAACAATAAAAGCATAAGAACTGCAGTTTCAATTGCAGTCTCAGATGGCAAAAGGGAATGAGTTGGCAGTAATAAAATAGGCTTTTGCTGAGTAAAAACTAAAAATTATTTTATGCAAATGCTTGCTTGAATAAGTGTGTTTTTAAAATCTTAATAGGTCTAATTCTCTCCTCTGGGTATCAGGCAATGAATTCCACAATGAGGGCCAATGACAAAAAAAATTTTTTTTCACATGATTCCTCCAACCAAACTTGCTGAACTGAAGGAATTTCAAGCAAGTTCTTAAAAGATGATCCAAGTGTACGCACCGGACAGTAGTTTTTTTTAGCAAGGAATTCAAGCAAGATGGGGCAATACCATTGATTGTTTTAAAAGCTAAAATGATGTTCTTAAATGTCAGTCGCCAAGCAATAGGCAACCACTGAAGTTTGATCAGAAATGACATGATATGATCTCTTAACTTGGAACCTATGAGAAGATGAGCCACTGCATTTTGAATTACTGACTGTAAGGCCTTCGGTGTGGATTGAGGAAGGCCTAAATATAAGACATTACAATAATCAACCTGGGAAATTATTAATACCTGTATGATTGTCCTCCCATCAGCTTCTGCTAAAAAAGGTTGAATGTGACAACTGAGGTTTGAGAGAAAGTGTCAAGTTAATTAAAACGTCCAAGTTTCAAACAAAATCCCTGAAATGAATGGAGCTCCTTCTACCATCAGACCAACTAACTGAGATGGAAGTGGAAACTTGCTAATCCAGAGAGCTTTGATTTTAGCAACGTTTAAAATTAAATGTTTTTCTCTCAACCAAATGTTGACTTCATGTACACAAGCAAGCATGGACCTAATGGTGGAAGTTAAGCAAGTGGACACCTGGAACAACAACTGGATGCCACCTGGTGCAAAGGTGGTGGATCTCAGGCATCACCTAGATAGGATTTTAGACAGTGCTCAGAGGTGCTGGCTGTCATGATACATGTGGGTACCAACAACATGGAAAGTTGTGCAAGGGATGTTCTGGAAGCCAAATTTAGGCTCTTAGGTAGAAATCTTAAATCCAGAACCTCCAGGGTAGCATTCTCTGAAATGCTCCCTGTTCCACGTGCAGGTCCCCAGAGGCAGGCTGAGCTCCGGAGTCTCAATGTGTGGATGAGACGATGGTGCAAGGAAGAGGGATTCAGTTTTGTAAGGAACTGGGGAATCTTTTGGGGAAGGGGGGAGTCTTTTCCGAAGGGATGAGCTCCACTTTAACCAGGGTGGAACCAGGCTGCTGGCACTAACCTTTAAAAAGGAGAAAGAGCAGCTTTTAAACTAAAACAAAGGGGAAAACCGACAGTCGCTCAGCAGCGCATGGTTCGGAGAGAGGTATCTTCAAAGGATACTAATGATGCATTAGAATTAGGGCATCCCAACAGTGAGGTTCCAATAATAAGAAAAGTAGTCCAAGTGCCTGTAACTAAAAACTCACCTGAGCTAAAAAATTCTAACTTATCCCTATCAATTAAAAAGCAGAATGAAAATACAAACAAAAATCAAACTTTGAAATGTTTGTATGCTAATGCCAGAAGTCTAAGAAGTAAGATGGGAGAATTAGAATGTATAGCAATGAATGATGACATAGACCTAATTTGCATCTCAGAGACATGGTGGAAAGAGGATAACCAATGGGATAGTGCTATACTGGGATACAAATTATATCGCAATGAGAAAGAGGGGCATCTTGGTAGCGCCTTATGTCTGGGATGGCATAGAGTCCAACAGGATAAGGATCTTGCAAGAGATTAAATGCATAGTAGAATCTTTATGGTTTGAAATCCCTTGTGTGTCAGAGAAGAGTATAGTGATAGGAGTATACTACTGTCCACCTGGCCAAAATTTATTTATTTTTAACTTTTATATACCGGCGTTCCTGTATGACATACAAATCAGGCCGGTTTACAATGAAACTGCAACTTCGCACAATGGCAATACATAGAACATGAAAAACGAGTAACAGGGAAAGGAACTCAAACGGTATAATCTATACGATGAATCGGTCCATGAGACCTTCTAAAAGATTACAGGAGAGTAAATATAATCGTAAAAGCTCAGGTAAAATAAAATAGAGTAGTAGTTACATTCATTAAGGTACGGGAATGGGTAAATACATTTGGGAAAAGTAATCAAAGGAACAATAGGTAAATACATTTGGGAAAAGGTAAATACATTTGGGAAAGTAATCAAAATAAGACGGGCAATGAAATGCCAAGAGAAATTAGGGAAGGTAAACCAATTTGGCAGTGCAGTAATGGGAGATTTCATATTGACTGGGTAATTGTAACATCAGAACATGCTAGAGAGAAAGCTCCTGGATGGAATAAATGACAGCTTTATGGAGAAATTGGTTCAGGAACAGATGAAAGATGGAGCTATTTTAGATCTAATTCTTAGTGATGCCCAGGATTTGGTGAAAGAGGTAACAGTGGTGGGTCCACTTGGCAATAGTGATCATAAGTGGGACAATATGTAGATCTTACAGCTCTACCATTAAACTTTCAAAAGGGAAACTGTGATAAAATGAGGAACCTAGATAAAAACAAAGGTTAAGAGTGCACAACTGGCATGGACATTGTTTAAAAATATCATCATAAGGACATAAGAATTGCATACTGGGTCAGACCAAGGGTCCATCAAGCCCACTATCCTGTTTCCAATAGTGGCCAAGACAGGTCACAAATATTTGACAGGATCCCAAGGGGTAGAGAGATTCCAAGCTGTTTATCCCAAGGCAACTCTACCTTAATAATGTTTAATGGACTTTTCCTCCAGGAACTTGTCCAAACTTTTTTTTAAACAAAGCTACACTAATAGCTTTCACCATATCCTCTGGCAATGAATTCCAGAGCTTAATTATGTATTGAGTAAAAAAATATTTTCTCTTCTTGGTTTTAAATGTAACACCTTGTAACTTCATTGTGTGTTCCCAGGTCTTTGTGCTTTTGAAAGAGGAAACAACTGATTAACATTTACTTTTTCCATTCCATTTATTTTATAAACCTCTATCATAGGGTGGCCAACTCTAGTCCTCGAGAGCCAGAAATGGGCCTGGTTTTCAGGATATCCACAATAAATATGCATGAGACAGATGTGCATGCAATAGAGGCAGTGCACGCAAATCTCTCTCATGCATATTCATTGTGGATATCTTGAAGACCAGGCCCGTTTGTGGCTCTCGAGGACCAGAGTTAGTCACCCCTGCTATATCATATCCCCCCTCAGCCGTCTCTTCTCCAAGCTGAAGGGTCCTAACCTCTTTAGCCTTTCCTCATAGGGGAATCGTTCCATCCCCTTTATCATTTTGGTAACCCATCTCTGTACCTTTTCTAATTCTGCTATACCGTTTTTGAGATGTGGTGACCAGAACTGCACACAATACTCAAAATGAGGATACACCATGGAGCGATACAGAGGCATTATGATAATCTGTTTTATTCTCCCTTCCTTTCCTGAATAATTCCTAGCACCCTAGAAGTGCAGTCCAGATGTATTTTCGGCATTGAGGAAGGTGAAATAAAGGCCAAATGCCACCCAGCTTGGTTAAAAAGTGAAGTGAAAGAGGCTATTTTATCAAAAAAAAACAAAACTTCCTTCAAAAACTGGAGGAAAGATCCAACTGAAGAAAATAGGAAAAAGCATAAGCATTGGCAAGTTATATATAAAACACTGACAAGACAGGCTAAGATAGAATTTGAAAAGAAGTTGGCTGTAGAGGCTAAAACTCATTATAAAAACTTGAGGGAGTCTATTGGACCATTAGATGATCAAGGGGTTAAAATGGGGCACTTAGGGAAGAGAAGGCCATTGCAGAAAGACTAAATTAATTATTTGCTTTGTTGTTTACTAATGAGGATGTTGGGGTGATTCCACAGAAGATTTTCAAGGGTGATGAGTCAGATGAACTAAACCAAATCACAGTGAACCTGGAAGATGTAGCAGACCAGAGTGACGAACTGAAGAGTAGCAAATTTCCTGACCAGATAATATACACCCCATGGTTCTGAAAGAACAAAAAAATGAAATTTCAAACCTATTACTAGTAGTTTGTAACCTATCATTAAAATAGTACATTATACCCGAAGACTGGAAGGTGGCCAATGTAACTGCCAATATTCAAAAAAGGCTCCAGGGGTGATCCGGGAAACTATAAACCAGTGAGCCTGACTTCAGTGCCAGGAAAAGTCATGGAAACTGTTCTAAAGAACAAAAATCACAGAACATATAGATAGACATGATTTAATGGGCCACAGCTAGCATGGATTTACCCAAGGGACGTCTTACCGCATAAATCTCCTACATTTTTTAAGGGGTTAATAAACATGTGGATTAAGATGAACCAGTGGATTAGATGTATTTGGATTTTCAGAAGGCATTTGACAAAGTCCCTGTGGAATGTAGTGGTAATCTCTCAGGCCTGGAGGCACAAACTTAATCTGATTCTAGTCTGTTAAAAGAACTTCTATCTTTATTTAGGTAATCACAGCAAACATTAGTAGACTGTCTTATCTTCAGAATAGTGTACCCTCATTACTCACAGTTTGGGACTGCTTCCCTCAGTACTCACAGTTTCGTTACAGCTCAGTGTTGGATAGCATTATTCTGCAGGAGCTGCCTTCCTCCTGGAGACCTGGGCCTGGTCTGACTAATTCCACCTGGGTCCCAGTTTTATTCTTCCCCTACTGGGCCCCACCCACAGAGCTCTCTCTCTCTCTTTTAGGGGAATTAAGGTGGATCAGGCACCTAGCCTGGTCCTGCACAGGTTTAAGGGGGAAAATAGGGCCACTGTGTCACATACCCCCCCCCCCTCCCCTCCCAGCTTGGACCCCGTTGGTCCGAGCATTTTCACTTATGTGCCTCATATCCCCAGCCCTTCTTTTCTGGCTTCCCTACCAGTTAGGCTTGAGGGCTGGGATTGTAGGGTTATGCTCACCTACCAAGGTTACCACTAGACCGCACTATAATCAGCCCCTAATATACAGCGTGTTCCCCAATCCTTTAACCAAGTCTCTTGCTGGCTCTGAGTTCAAATTCTACCACAGCAGAACTTTTCTGACTGGCTGTGGTGCCTCCACTGGTAGTTTCTCAGTTATCTTCATGGTGCTCTATGGCCACTCGCCTGTGCCGATCACTGGTTCTGCTGTAGCCCCACTTGATGGGTTTTCCACATCGCCACCCTCTGGGCTCTCTGCTATGCCTCTCTTGGGAACCTCCACGGTGCCTCTCACTGGGTACTCCATAGCGTCTCTCACTTGACTTTTCATGCCCTCTCTCTCTCTGGGCTTCTCTCAGGAGTTGTTTTTTTGACTCCCAGTTGTGTTTGAGAACCCTCAGGGTCTTCTTCCTTGGGACCTCCTTTAGCACCAACTTTAGACTTCTCAATATTGCCTCTTCCTGGCAATCTGTGTTGCCCTCTCCAGGGCTTTCTGTGACCCCTCTCTCAGCATTTTCCTCAGCCTCCTCTGGGCTTCTCACAGGAGCAGTTTCTTGACTTTCAGTAGTGTTTTGGCACCCTACAGTGTCTTCGTCAGGACTTCCTATAGTGCCATTCTCTGGGCTCTCCGACGCCTCTCCTTCTAGGGCGCATTGCCAGAGCTTGCTGAGCACCTGGTCAATCTCTGCCGGAATTGCCTTTATCTCTGCTAGTCTGTGCCCATCCCTCTCCCTGCATGGCCAGGGCATCTGGGAGTGGGCTTTCTGGCTTCCCAGCCTCGGCTTGTCTCTCAAGCACCCATACCTCCAGCCTCAGGTTTCTCTTCCTCTGGAGAGCTGGGAACTCCTACCAGCCAGATGTACATGGCTGCATGCCTTAAACTGCAGTGTAGCTTGCTTGCTGGAAGAGGGCCCCACCCTGTTCCCATTCACTGCACTCACAGCCCACTCTGGCAGCTTTTCCAGGGTCACGTGCTGCTCAGCACTGCCTTGCTGCACCAGTATTTCACAAGGCAAAAAGTTAAAAAAAACCAAACAAACCCCCCCCCCCCCCCTCTGCATAACCAGCATTAACTTGCTTATTTTTTTTATTCCCTAGCCATTTTTAGACATTTCTAACTTTCATATGGTTTTACACATTTGTAATTCTTTATTACTAGGGTTGCCAAAATATATTTTGTGATCCTTGCAGATGATTCAGAATTCTGCTGCAAGAATCTTATGGGCAGTTCAAAGTTTGAACACATTTCACCAGTTTTAAAATCTTTGCATTGGCCTCCGATTGAATATAGAATTTAACAGAACATTTTAACTTTAATACATACTGCTTTAAGCCATGACTCTCCTGTTTATCTTGATATTCTTGTAAAGATTCACATCGCAGTTAGAAATTTAAGATCAGGGGGGCAGTGTTTATTGGATATCCTGAATCACAAAATTATTCATCTACTAGACTTCCGAGATAAATTACCGTATTATCTGTTGCTGGTGCCGAGATGTGGAACAAACTGCCTTTATTATTTCGTAAGCAGGCATGGCCTAAGTCTTTTAAAAAGCAGCTTAACACACATTTGTTTGAGATTGCATTTTTATATATATAGGAATATTAATCAGCTTTGTGAGCAAATTTGGGCCATTTTTATTTTAGTTTTATTTTAAATTTGTTTTTTCTGCATAAATTTATATAGTTTTGTTTATAATAATTATGCATGTTTTAACTGTAAGCCATTCAGAATTTTAGATGATGCAGCATATCTATTTGTTTTAAAAAATGTATATCTCCAGCAGAGCTTCTCTCTTTAGCCGATTTGAATCTACCACTTTCTAGTTATCCCTGTAACCAGACCCATGAATTAGTTCCCTCTCTATCTGAAACTTTTAAACTGTGGGTTTTTTCTTCTCTTCAGTGCTGCTTTCTGAGCCATACCCTTTCACATGCCTCTGTGCTCTCTGCACTGTACAGCCCCCCGCCCCTGGGTTCCAGACCTTATTTTAGAACCACAGGTCCTCTTCTCCATTTACAATACTGTTCCTCTCTCTTCTGCAGGCTACACACACACTCTCTCTCTCTCTCTCTTCCTTCTGAAGGCTTTTGGGTTTTTCTCTATAATAGGTTTTAGAGAAAAAATCCCATGCCTTACACCATATGTGGGACTGAGCAGTAATCCCTCAGGCCTGGAGGCACAAACTTAGTCTGACTCTAGCCTGTTAAAAGCACTTCTATCTTTATTTAGGTAATCACAGCAAACAAACATTAGTAGACTGTCTTACCTTCAGAATAGTGTACCCTCATTACTCACAGTTTCGTTACAGCTCAGTGTTTGGCCAGCATTATTCTGTAGGAGCTGCCTTCCTCCTGAAGACCTGGGCCTGGTCTGACTATCCCCTGCTGGGCCCCACCCACAGAGCTCTCTCTCTGTAGGGGAATTAAGGTGAACCAGGCATCTAGCCTCATCCCACACAGATTTAAGAGGGAAAATAGGAGCATTGCATCACAGTCTGCATCTCAAGAACAGATATTGATGCATTGGAGAAGGTACAGAGAAGAGCAACCAAAATGATAAAGGGGATGGAAAGGCTAAAAAGGTTAGGGCTGTTCAGCTTGGTGAAAAGACTGCTGAGAGGAAATATGATGAAGGTCTATAAATTCATGAGAAGACTAGAATAGGTTAATGTAAATTGGTTTATTTTTTTCAGATAATATAAAGGCAAGAGGGGGGGGGGGTGGGGCACACCATGAAGTTAGGAAGTAGCACATTTAAAACAAATCAAAGAAAACTATTTTTCACTCAACACATAATTAAGCTCTGGACGTCATTGCCAGAGGATGTAGTTAAGGAAGTTAGCTTACCTGGGTTTAAAAAAGGTTTGGACAAGTTCCTGGAGGAGAAGTCCATTAACTGCAATTATAAAGCTGACTTAAGGAAGAGCCACTGCTATTACTGGCATTAGTAACATGGGATCTATAGGAAAATTGGTTCTTACCTGCTAATTTTCATTCCTGTAGTACCAAGGATCAGTTCAGACTGCTGGGTTATGCCTCCCTTCCAGCAGATGGAGTCAGAGAAACAAACTAAAAGGACACCCCCTATATAACCTGGCGTGCAACCTGCAATCCCTCAGTACAATGAATATCAAAGCAGAATAACGTAAATTTTAATAACCATTGACTAGATCAATCCAAACTGTAACTGAAAAAACCAGAAAGGAAAAAAAAAAAAAGGAAAACCTGTGCCATAAAACAACCATGGCGAAGTGTCGGTACCTAATGTTGTGAAAAACTCTGCAAAGAGGAAATACAATCAGCTGAGCGGACTCTCAAATACTCATGGGCAGGCGTCTGGACTGATCCTTGGTGCTACAGGAACGAAAATGAGCAGGTAAGAACCAATTTTCCTTTCCCTGTACGTACCAGGATCAGTCCAGACTGCTGGGATGTACCCAAGCTGCCCTGAGAGGGGTGGGACCCAGAGAGGCCCGCTCGAAGTACACTGCCACCAAAAGTATCCACGTGTGGATCCCTGACGTCCAAACGGTAATGCTTAGCAAACGTGTGCAAAGATTTCCAAGTGGCTGCCCTGCAAATCTCTTGAGGAGACACGCATTGGCTTTCTGCCCAGAAAGCCACTTGCGACCTGATGGAATGCGCTTTAAGACCGTCTGGTACCTGTTTTCCGTGACATATGTAAGCCGAGGCAATAGCCTCCTTCAGCCAGCGCTCAATGGTAGTCATAGAAGCCTTAGACCCCTTCTTTGGACCACTCCATAAGACAAACAAATGGTCAGAAATACGAAAAGGATTTGTCACCTCCAAGTACCGTAAAAGAATATGACGAACATCCAACCGCCGCAGATCCTGGTACTGAGGCGAAGTTCTATCCACTCCTGTGAAGGCCAGCAACTCCACTGTCTGGTTGACGTGAAAAGCCGAAACCACCTTAGGCAAAAAGGAGGGTACCATCCGAAGCGAAACCCCCGAGTCTGAAATGCGTAAGAACGGCTCTCTGCATGACATTGATTGAAGTTTGGAGATCTGTCTGGCCGAACAGATAGCCATGAGAAACACCGTTTTGAGTGTTAAATCCTTCAAGGTTGCCTGCTTGAGGGGCTCAAAAGGAGAACTGCAAAGACCACGGAGAACCAAATTTAAACTCCACGAGGGAGTCTCAACTGTTTGGCTCAACTTTTTTGGCTCCCTGGCGGTCTCAACTGTTTGGCTCCCTTCAAAAAACGGATTACATCCGGATGGCCCGCTATAGTAGAACCATCAACCTTACCTCGCAAACATCCTAACGCCAATACCTGGACCCAGAGCGAACTGTACGCCAAACCTTTCTTTAAGCCCTCCTGCAAAAAAGCAAGGATGTGAACGATGGAGGCCTTCCGCAGGGAAACCTTCTTCCTGCCACACCAAGAATCAAACACTTTCCAAACCCGAATATAGGAGAGAGAAGTAGAAGTCTTAGGCGCTCGAAGTAAAGTGGAAATCACTGCCTCCGATAGCCTTTCTTTATTAATTGCTTCCGTTCATAAGCCAAGCCGCAAGACAAAAGTGAGCTGCCTGATTGAAAAATACTGGACCTTGTCGCAGTAAATTTGGTAGGTGACCCAGGCATAGTGGGCCCTCGATCACGAGGTTGATCAGGTCTGCAAACCAAGGCCTTCTCGGCCACTCCGGAGCTACAAGTATGACCGGACCCTGGTGGGATTCTATGCGCCTTAACACCTTTCCCACCAATGGCCACGGAGGAAACAAATAAATAAATAAATAAATGTAAAGGAGAATGCCGGGAGGCCAAGGGAGGACCAGGGCATCCACCCCTTTTCTGAGCCGACACCAGTTGGACCTAGGAGAGTGGGAGCTGTCCGAGGAGGCAATAAGCTTCCTCCGCTGCAGGTGGGGCACGCTGTGCGTGGATCTGATGGTGACATCTCTCAATGCCAAGGTCCGCGGTTCTTCAGTCGACGAAGAGAAAGGAGAGCAGAAAGAGTGGATGCCTTAGTTCTACCTTGGCCGACAGGTGACCTGTATGTGTTTCCACCTTGGCCGTTGGTCAGCCAGATCTTGCGTCGCAAAGAGGTCCATCCAGGTAAAGTGATTCTCATTGCCGCAGAGTGGCCGAGGTGTCTGTGGTTTGCGGATTTGGTGAATCTAGCAGTGGATGGTCCGTTATGACTAGCTCATCTGCCCAATCTGCTGCATAAGGGACCAGTTTGTTTGGATCAGGCATTTCACTTTTGTCTAGTGGCTTGGTTTTTGAGATGCAGTGACTGAAGAATAAGGGTTAATCGGAAGGGGTCATCACTATCCTCTTACAGTCTAGAAAGACTTCCCCTTCCCTGGCATATGTGAGAGTATGGAGAATTTTTGAGACTTGGTGTATGGGGCAGAATGTTGATCCTAGGCGAGCCTTGGTGGTAGATGTTTTGGCCTTTCTACAGGAGGGTTTGGTTAAAGGTTTATCCTTTAATTCCCTCAGGGTTCAGGTGGTGGCTTTAGGCTGTCTTTGTGGTAAGATTCAAGGAGAGTCTCTGGCGGGGCACATCCAGATGTTGTGCGTTTTCTTTGGAGAGCGAAACATTTGTGCCCTCCGGTTCGGAAACCTTGTCCTTCCTGGAACCTTAATGTGGTGCTTAAGAGCATGTGTGTGCCTCCTTTCGAACCTCTGAAGCGAACTACTTTAAAAGTGGTCTTCTTGGTGGCAATTTGTTCGGCTCATTGGATCTCCGAGCTTCAGGCCTGATCATGTAGGGGCCTTTTTTGAGACTATCTGATGCGGGAGTGTCATTGTGAACAGTCCAGACTTTTCTGCTGAAGGTGGTATCGTTCTTCTACTTAAATCAGCCAGTGGAACTTCCGTCCTTCCCAAATTTGGATGCTGCAACGCCTCAGGCGAACAAGTTAAGTTGGTTAGACGTGAAACGTGCTTTGTTTACAGTACCTGAAGGTCATGAACCGCTTCCGCTTATTGGATCATCTCTTCGTGTTCTGGAGTGGTGCCAAAAAGGGTCTTAAAGCATAAAGAGCCACATATCAAGTTGGTTGAAGGAGGCTATTAGCTCTGCGTATATCTTTCATGGTCACCCTGTTCCGGAGGGGCTACGGGCACATTCTACTCATTCTCAGACGGCCTCCTGGGCCGAGTGTCAGCAAGTTTCGCCACAGGAAATCTGTAGAGTGACTACTTGGAAATTGCTGCACACTTTCACCAAGCATTACCCTTTGAATGTCCAGGCCTCTGAGGCCATTTGGTGAAAGAGTGCTTCGAGCAGGACTCTTGCAGTCCCACCCTGTTTAGGGAAGCTCTGATACATCCCAAGAGTTTGGACTGATCTGGGTACGTACAGGGAAAGGAAAATTGGTTCTTACCTGCTAATTTTCATTCCTCTAGTATCACAGATCAGTCCAGAGTTCCCACCCACTAGAAGAAAGGGGAATTGGAGAGTCTGCTCGACTGCTTTTGAGATTTTTCTGAAGAATGGCACAGGTTTTTGGTTGATCCTACACAGGAGTTGTGGGGGTGCGGTTTGTGTTCTTAGGTTTCTTCTTCTGACTGCTGGTTCAGGGGGAGATTAGTTAATTACGGTGTTGCTTTTGTTTCTTCATCTGGCTTGGGTACAGTTCAATACTGAGGGATTGCAGGTGGCACCTCATGTTAAGTAGCAGTGTCAGTAAAACTTTCTCTGTCTCCATCTGCTGGAGGGGAGGCAAAACCCAGGAGTCTGGACTGATCAATGGTACTACAGGAACCGAAATTAGCAGGTAAGAACCAATTTTTCTATACCAGCCCAAGAACAACTATTTACCTTCATTTAAATCTGTAATTTGTTTTATAACCACAGAAGTGGAAAAGCTCACCCAGCAGCAGCAACAATTGTCTGCTATTGTTCCTGCTGCCAATGCCTGCTGCGATTGCTGCCTAGGCTGCTTCACCTACAGCAAAGAAGAAAGGTGCCAGCAACCAAAGAGCTGCTGACACTCGGTCGCTCATGTGTTCAGCCCAAAACTCGCTCAATCCGAATTGAAAAAAAAGTCCCATGCTACGGAACAAAAATCTAGAAACACTTGATTTCAAGCTTCATTTTAAGTGTTTAGGGACGAACAAGCGCTTGTAACTCCATTACGTATGTACGCCTAAACTCTGGTGCAGGGGCCGATAGGACTTGTAGTTCCATTGGTAGTGCCCGTTCTCCGCTCTAGCACCTGATTGGTTGATGGTCTGTCCGCTTCTTCTATTCCGGTCTCTCACCAAATCACTTCCGGGGTCAAGGAACACTCGGTAAACGTTTGGCTGCCATAGTACGCTGGCGAGCGGAAGGCCTAGGCGGACAGATAAGAATATCCGGGAGAGTGGGTCCTGGACCTGGTGAAGGTTCAGCGCGAGGCGGAAAGGCTGCGATTGCTTTAGTGCAATGTAATTAGTTCGTTGTTCTGCTGTTGAATAGGTTAATCGCTATGGCGGGGGTTTTCCCGTATAGGCCAGGCGGCAATCCTGCCCCCGGCGCATCCAGTCCGCTTCCAGACTACATGTCCGAGGAGAAGTTGCAGGAAAAAGGTAAGGGCGTTGCGTCAGATGCTTAGGGGTTACTAGTTCTTCCCACGGGTTTGTTTCTTTTTCGGAGGAAGACGCTGGATTTCTTTAATTGGGAGAGGATAGACGTGCACAGGAGCTAATACCTGCTCTGTAAGCAGACATTTAGAATCTCGTCCAGGAATGCTTGCTGCTGCTTTTGGACCATCAGTTTATGGAAAAACTTACTGGATTCAGTTGTTGGGACTACTGACTTTATCCCCTGATGCCAGTTCTTATGTATTTATTTATTTATTTTTGTTCAGTGGGTGGTTATCTTCTTTGTACAGTATTTGTATAACTATTGCTATTACCCTTTTTTGCGGGGAAAGATCTAAAGACTGTAAATGTCTCCTAGCTCGAAAATGGCAGCAGCTGCAGGCGAAGCGCTATGCGGAGAAGCGCAAGTTTGGGTTTGTGGATGCTCAGAAAGAGGACATGCCCCCTGAGCATGTGAGGAAAATCATTCGGGACCATGGAGACATGACTAACAGGAAGTTCAGGCATGACAAGAGAGTGTATTTGGGGTAAGGATGCCATTGTTGTTGGATTTAACCCAGCACCCTAGTACTTTTACTCGGTGATTAAGTTTGTTTTTGTTTGCTTTTTTAATTCCTTTATTGAAATTCATAGTGTGGTGTTCAGTTGTAATTAATTTTGATTGAAATATGTTTTGTGCTAATAATTATCTCTCTCTCACAAGGCCCTGAAGCTGTTAGCACCATAGTAAATACAATGTTTTCATAACATAAAATACATAAGCATACAATTAATTTAGATCATACTGGTTTAATTCTAATCCCACCCCTTACTCTCAATAAGGGATAAAACAGATTGCAATAATAAATACAAAGGTAACAAGTCAGTTTTTTAAATACAACTCAAAAACCAAAATCAATATACAGTCCACCCCATAACATCGTACTATGTCACCCACCCACAACCAACCCTAAATAACTATCACAGGTTATTCCTAAAAGACAATGTAATGGTTGCTTAGTAACCATATGTTTCTAAAGGACCCAATAATGTTCTTCCTTCATGAACTTTCCCCTTCATGCAGGCAGAAAGTAAGTTATATAGATGAGCTCCTGCTTGTGGCTTGCGCTGCAAATCCAGGATTAAGAGAAGTCTGAGATGTATTTAGGAGAAGGTATTGAGCTATTGGTGCATTCTTAGTATATTGACCTATGACAACAGAAACAAAGATTGGTCCAGCTCTTGCCTTCTTTTGATAAGCCCTGTGTTTACTTTGCTATACGAGTTTGTCATGGGGCTTTCCATCTATGCTCATGTTATTGCTTGATGTTGGAGGAACTAGCTTGATATCTTCTAATATCGTTCTGCTTGGGTTAAGGGTCAGAGAGAGCTAATAATTGTTTCGCTAATGGACCAAATGAATATTTTTTTGTTTAATCAATTAATTTATTTCTTGTCTTCAGGGCCCTGAAGTACATGCCTCATGCTGTGCTTAAGCTCCTGGAGAATATGCCTATGCCTTGGGAACAGATCCGAGATGTGCCTGTCTTATACCATATCACTGGAGCTATCTCCTTTGTTAGTGAGATTCCATGGGTCATTGAACCAGTTTACATTTCACAGTGGGGGTAAGGATGTTTCTTCAGATAACAAAGTGACCTGAGGATTTAATATTGAGAGGCTGAAGGGGAGGGGACTGCACAAATGGACTGGACCAGGAGAGGTTAGAGGGAGTGCTGTAGGCTCTAAATAATCACTTTAACACTGACCGCTAAAAGATTGAGATAAATGGAATATTCCAGGAGATTGCCTTTACTAGCAAAGGCAATTCAGGAGCAGTCTCAGAGAATGTTTTTGTTATAGTGGGTTAAATAGGTCACCAACTCTAATTTAGACATCAGTTTTGGCGTTTATAATTTTCTCATATGTTAATGAGTGAATTCTTGTAAATTAAGCCAGAAGGCAAAAACAAAACTGTGTTGAACCGTAACATATTTTTTGGACCTTTTACATACATTCTAGCATTTCAGAAGTCCTGGAAAGTTCTACAGATCTGATCATAGTGCTGTAATAGTTTCATAGGAAACCATTTTTAAAGCGCTCCTACATGGGGAGTATTGTAGTAATGGGCCATGTAAATTGAAGAGTATAGATAGCAGTAGAACATTGCTTTTTGAACTGGAGTGCTACATATGCAAACTTTTTTTTTTCTTTTTGCCTTGCACATTTATTAAATCTGATTATTGACCATATAGTGAGGTATAGGGTGATGTGTGGTTTGTGTAGTTTTTGTAGCGTTTTTCCTTCATAGGATATTTGCATCTGTTTTCCAGATCTATGTGGATCATGATGAGGCGTGAGAAGAGAGACAGACGGCACTTTAAAAGGATGAGGTTTCCCCCCTTTGATGATGAGGAGCCACCTCTGGACTATGCAGACAATATCCTGGACGTAGAGCCCTTGGAGGCCATTCAGCTGGAGCTGGACCCTGAAGAAGATGCCCCTGTCTTGGACTGGTTCTATGACCATCAGCCACTCAAGGACAGTAAGAAGTGAGAGAATATATTTGGATCTAAGACTGATTTTGGGAATTGTCCTTAATTGCTTAGTAGCTAAAGAAATTTGTGAGTGGAGAACTGAGTCAGCTGCTACCCTCTTAAGCCCTTCGTAGTCTCAGTATGCAGCTAAACGTATATTCCCTGTACGTATCTAGAACTGCAAACTCCTGAGTTTTGCCTCCCTGCCAGCAAATGGAGACAGAGAAAGTTTCACTGACAATGTAAATAATTGTGTATCATCTGCAGTCCCTCAGTATTTCTATGGTGTAAAACCTACAGTCTGGAGAGAGAGAAAAAAAAAGATTAAAAGACACAGTTTCTGGATCCTCCCAGGGGGGGGTTGTGAAGTCCTGGTGGGGCCATCCCCTCTGGTTTGAGGCAGACGAGCAGAGATTTGGTGACCCTTTTGATAGCCCGGTCCAGAGGTTCATGGGGTAGGCATCTGGTGGTCCAGATCCTTCATGGAAATTGGTTCTCCGTGCTCTTTGTGATGCTCCCTTTGAGCCATTGAAACAGGCAACTCTAAAGAACCTAACGTTGAAGGTCTGGTTTCTAGTGGCTATTTCATCAGCAAGGTGTATTTCAGAGATTCAGGCCTTATCTTGCAGGGAGCCTTTCTTGCGGATTTCTGCTTTGGGTGTTTCCTTAAGAACAGGTCCCTCGTTTCTCCCGAGGGTGGTCTCTTCCTTTCAGTGGAGCTTCCTTCTCTTGCAGACATGAATTCTTCTACGCCAGAGGCCAGAGATTTACGGAAGCTGGATGTAAAGAGGGTGGTGTTGCGTTACCTAGAGGTTACGACAACTTTCGTGTCTCGGACCATCTGTTCGTCTTATGGAGTGGACCCAGGAGGGGTCGTAAGACTTCGAAGGCCACTATCGCACATTGGTTGAAGGAGGCTATTGTTTCGGCATACCTTGTGCAGGGTCGTCCGATTCCGGTCTGACTTAAGGCTCATTCTACGCAATCGCAATCGACCTCTTGGGCGGAATGCCAGCAGGTGGCGCCTCAAGAGATTTGTAGGGCGGCTACCTGGAAATCGGCACATACTTTTGTGAGGCATTATCAACTGGATATCCGGAGCCCGGTTCTTTTGGAGCTAGTGTGCTCCGAGCGGGACTCTCTCAGTCCCACCCCGGTTAGGGAAGCTTTGGTACATCCCAGGGTACGTATAGGGAAAGGAAAATTTGGTTCTTACCTACTAATTTTCATTCCTGTAGTACCATGGATCAGCCCAGAGTCCCACCCATGGGGTTATAGGGAGAGTCTGCTCGGCCGGCAGTTAACAATCTTTCTTCTACGAGTTACATAATGCCGCCCTTTTTTAGGGTATGATTTGGTTTCTTCAGTTACATGTTTTTCATTACCTCTGCTCTTTGGGGGGAGGTTGTTCATGTGAAAGCTATGGTTTTATTCTCATTCTGCTTGGGTACAGTGTAATACTGACAGACTCTAGGTGGCACCTCAGGGGTATATGATAGGGTCCATTGAAATTTCTCTGTCTCCATCTGGTGGAGGGGAGGCAAAACCCCAGGACTCTGGGCGGATCCATGGCACTACAGGAAAGAAAATTAGCAGGTAAGAACCAATTTTCCTTTTCTTTCCCTCCCTGTATCCAATTCAAGCGTTATTGGATTTAGAGAAGGTAAATGCGGCTCTCAAGGTTCCCCGTTTCCGCATGGAAACTGAGGTCTGTCATCGAGGCGGTACGGAAAGGAGAGTTCTTGACGTCGCTCGCCTTGACAGAGGTGTATTTTCACCTAGCCATCAGGCTGGAGCACCAGAGATTCCTGAGGTTTGTGGTCCTAAGGGAACATTTTCAGTTTTGAATCCTTCCCTTTGGCTGGCGACGGCTCCACATACCTTCGCCAAGGTGATGGTGGTGGGGGCAGCCACATTGCAAAAGGAGAAGATGTGTTGGTGCATTTGTATCGGGATGACTGGTTCATTCGTGCAAAATCTGATGACAGAGGTCCTCTATCAGTACAAAAGGTACCAATGTGCTGGAAGTCTCTAGGATGGGTGGTGAACCTTGCAGTGAGCCATTTAGTCTTCCTTCGAACTCTGGATTGTCTGGGAGCACAATTCGACACACTGGCAGAGAAAGTGTTTCTCATGGAGAGAGATTGCTGAACTTGCAGAGTCAGATTAGGCTTCTGCTAGAGCTTTCGGTGCCCAGGATCTGGGACTATTTACAGGTCCTGGGTGTCTATGGCATTGACATTGGAATTAATACATTGGGCATTTGCGTATATGGGGCCTATGCAGGAGGCTCTTCTCTCCCACTGGAATCCGTTATTGGAAGAATTTTTCATCTTCCTCTTCCATTAGAGGAAGAAACCTGGAACATTCTTTTGTGGTGGCTTACTTGCACCAGTCTTGAGCATGGTGTGGAACTGGAGGTTCTGAATTGGGTAGTAGTCACCACTGATGCAAGTCTCTATGGATGGAGAGCAGTATGGCAAGATCAGTTGGAGCAGGGCCAGTGATCAAAACAGGAGGCCGTATGGTCTATCAATCGGTTAGAGAGGAGAGCAGTGCATTTTGTGTTGCTTTCCTGCCTGTGAAAGTTCCATGGCCATCCAGTATGGATCCTATCAGACAATGCGACGATGGTGGCCTATATCAACCGTCAAGGCAGAACCAAGAATCAGACAGTGGCTTGAGAGGCCTGGGAGTTGATTCTCTGGGCAAAGCAGCACTTGGAGCGGCTGGCAGTGACTCACATCACCAGAGTGAACAATGTTCAGGTGGATTTTCTCATTCGAAGAAAGTTAGACCCCCAGGGAATGGGATCTGTCTGAGGCAGTGATGGGGGTATCCTGACCAAAGAACACGAAGGTATCGCAGTTTTACAGCCTCTGAACAGAACACGATATGGATGGAATTGGAGCTCTGATGCTGCCATGGAGTCAAGGGATTTATTTTTGTCTTCTCTTCCGTGGCCTCTGGTGGACAAGGGGTTACGGCTGATAGAGAAACATTTGAGCAATGTAATCCTGATAGCTCCAGAATGGCCATATCGACTATGCTTCCCAGTTCTGATCAACATGGCCATAGACAGGACCCTGAAGTTTGGACATTAGTTGACTCTTTTCTACCAGAGCCTAATATTTTCGTGTCAGGCAGCTCACTTCTGTCTCACGGCTTTGCTTCTGAGAGGAGATGACTGAGATGGGGATATTCCAAAGCAATTACTTTCACCTTATTTGCAGGCTAGGTGGCCTACATTCTTGACCTATGCGTGAATTTGGAGGATCTTAAAGTCCTGGTTTGCTGTGGAAGTGTAGCCTCCACCTTTTCAGGCTATGGTGTCACATATTTTGGCTTTTCTACAGAGAGGTTCTGGTCAAGGGACTGGCCTTTGACTCTGAGAGGCAATGTAGTGTCATTGGGTTGCCTTCAGGGTAAGATGCTAAGATATCTTCTGTCCGCACATCTAGATGTTATACAGTTCCTTTTGGGGAGCTAAGAACTTGCGTCCTCAGGTACGGAGCATTTGTCTGTCTTGGAATTTGAATCTAGTCCTTAGAGGATTGTTTGTGGCTCGGTTTGAACCACTAAAGAGAGCTACGGTTAAGGACTTGACTCTTAAAGTGGTTTTCTTGGTGGTTATTTGTTCAGTCAGGAGTTTTTTGGAGCTCCAGGCACTGTTTTGTCGAGATCCTTTCTTACAGATGTCTGATTTGGGAGTATCTATATGCATGGTACCTTCTTTTCTGCCCGAGGTAGTCTCGGCGTTCCATCTTAATTAGACAGTGGAGCTTCCAGCTTTTCCGGATTTGGATTCCTCTACACCTCACGAGGGGGAGCTTAGTCTCTTAGATGGGAGGCATGCATTATTGAGGTATCTAAAGGTCACTTATGATTTTTGTAGATTGGATCACCTCTTTGTATTATAGAGTGGTCCACAGAAGGGAAGCAAGGCGTCTACGGCTACAATTGTGCGGTGGCTGAAGGAAGCGATTGAGTTGACTTAATTTCTAAATGGTGCCCTCTGGGGGGGTTCTCAGGCAATTTTCTGGGCTGAATCACAGCAGGTGTCTCCGTGTGAAATTTGCTGGGTGGCTATTGGGAACATTACACACTTTTGCCAGGCATTATTGCTTGGATGTCAGGGCTCCGGTTTCCATGTGCTTTGGTGAGAGTGTTCTACGTGCAGAACTTTCCAGGTCCCACATTTATTAAGGAGAGCTTAGGTACATCCCAGGAGTCTGGAATGATCTGGGTATGTACAAGGAATGGAAAATTGGTTCTTACCTGCTAATTTTCGGCTCCTGTAGTACCACAGATCAGTCCATTTATTGGGGGGGGGGGGGGGGGGTTGGTCCGCTGCTTGTACTGTTGCTTTGTATATAGTGCGGAATTGTTGGAGGGTTTTCGGTGCTGATTGCTTATGTTTAATTTGGGAAATGAGTTTTCCATTGACTTCTTGGGCAACTTCACCTTCTTCCAGTTCATTGGAGAGGAGGGATTTTGCTTAGAAATTTATGGTCGTTGCTGTCATCTTGGCTTGGGTACAGGTCAATACTGAGGGATTGCAAGTGGCACACTGGGTTATGTATATTGTCAGTGAAACTTTCTCTGTCTCCATCTGCTGGCAGGGAGGTAAAACCCGGGAGTTTGGACTGATCTGTTGTACTAAAGGAATGAAATTTTAGCAGGTAAGAATCAATTTTCTTTTCTTTGGGCAGACAATACCTGTTCTAGCTATCTGAAGAGTGAGCCAGATCATTTTGTTGGTGGTTGCTGTAGTTACTGGTCATGTGTGAGGGAAATGCCACATATGGTTACACATTGCAGTAAAGAAAATGTTTGGTTTACGCTTAACTTGTTTTTTTTCTTTTGTTTTTAGATTTGTAAATGGCTCAACATACCAGCGCTGGCAGTTCACACTTCCAATGATGTCAACATTGTATCGTTTAGCTAATCAGCTCCTTACAGACCTGGTAGATGATAACTATTTCTACCTATTTGATCTTAAGGCCTTCTTCACTTCTAAGGCTCTGAACATGGCCATTCCTGGTGGTCCAAAGTTTGAGCCATTGGTCCGGGACATTAACCTTCAGTGAGTAACAAAACCATAGGTTGTGGTAGCTCTTTGCCTCACTTAAAGCACTTGCAGCTGGTAGTGTCATTTGTAGCTCTGCTTTATAAGCTATTTGGGACTGAGGGGGAGAGTGGGATAAGAAATGTTAAGCTATCATTTAGCTTGGAAGTATCCTACAGTGTAGTGTGGGTGAGATGAAATATTTATTTATAAGGATGGAACATATTTGCACTTTTAAGGGAGGAGGTGAGGGAAGAATTATAGGGTGGAGGGAGATACCAAGGTTGTATAGAGAGAGAGATGCATGTGAGAAAAGAGCTGTTTGGCTGCTTAGGTGAATCAGTGAGGAGGAAATGCACAGGCTTCCTTTTTATTTTTTTTCAGGGATGAAGACTGGAATGAATTCAATGATATCAACAAAATCATTATTCGACAGCCAATCAGGACAGAGTACAAGATTGCCTTTCCTTATTTGTACAATAATCTGCCACATCATGTTCATCTGACTTGGTAAGTGTGATAGATTGCACTCTAGCATGCATCTTGTGTTCCTTTCTGCGATGCTTTCTGTGGCACTTAATATATATATTTTTGTTCTAGGTATCATACTCCAAATGTGGTGTTCATCAAAACAGAGGATCCAGACCTTCCAGCATTCTACTTTGATCCACTAATTAACCCAATCTCTCACAGACACTCTGTTAAGGTGAGTGTGGGGGCCCATAAGTGGTACTTCCTATGATGGAGACCATACTGTGGGGAGGGAGGGTCTTCTGTTAGGTCTGTGTCCTGTGACATGGTATGAAGTGTTATCTGAAAAATTCTTATTTCCCTGTACGTACCTGGATCAGTCCAGATTCCTGGGTTTATTCATCTGTGCCATCAGATGGAGAGAGAAAGTAAAACTGATACTGCTTTATATACCCTGGTGCCTCATGCAGTTCCTCAGTATTTCTCTGTCTCCAGCAGATGGTGGCTGGTGAATAAACCTGCAGTTTTAGTCTGCCCAGTATTTTTTTTTTTTCTAACTTTGGATTCTTTTGAGCCTTCTTCCCAGGGGTTGGGGTTCCTAGTGAGGGATCCCTACCCTGTTTGGTTGAGACGGACGGGCTGGGGATTGGTGACCTTTTTGTATGCCTGGTCCAAGGGTAGCCATAGGGTGCACATCTGGTGGTCTGGATCCCTCCCCTTCATGAGGTCACTTAAGTGACTTTTCCTTTGGCTCACTTAGCTGATCTCACTTTGCCATTTCCCTCTCCTTTTCTTAATTTGCTAAATTGAGCTGGACAGCTCTCTTCAGTGTCAGGAGCAGGGAAGGGCGGTGAGGCTGATTTAAAGTGAGACCGCACTTTGAATACTGTATACAATTCTGGTCGCCGCATCTCAAAAAAGATATAATTGCGATGGAGAAGGTACAGAGAAGGGCTACCAAAATGATAAGGGGAATGGAACAACTCCCCTATGAGGAAAGACTAAAGAGGTTAGGACTTTTCAGCTTGGAGAAGAGACGGCTGAGGGGAGATGTGATAGAGGTGTTTAAAATCATGAGAGGTCTAGAACAGGTAGATGTGAATCGATTATTTACTCTTTCGGATAATAGAAAGACTAGGGGACACTCCATGAAGTTAGCATGTGGCACATTTAAAACTAATTGGAGAAAGTTCTTTTTTACTCAACGCACAATTAAACTGGAATTTGTTGCCAGAGAATGTGGTTAGTGCAGTTAGTGTAGCTGTGTTTAAAAAAGGATTGGATAAGTTCTTGGAGGAGAAGTCCATTACCTGCTATTAATTAAGTTGACTTAGAAAATAGCCACTGCTATTACTAGCAACAATAACATGGAATAGACTTAGTTTTTGGGTACTTGCCAGGTTCTTATGGCCTGGATTGGCCACTGTTGGAAACAGGATGCTGGGCTTAATGGACCCTTGGTCTGACCCAGTATGGCATGTTCTTAAAGTGTAAAAAAAACCCCACAACCCCCCCCAAAAAACCCTCAAAAGTGAAGCGGGCAGGAGCAGTGGTAAGGACTGCTCTCTCTTCCTTCCCCCCGCGTGTTGCTTTTCCCTTTTTCAGCTCTGTTTTCTCTGCCCTATCGTGAATCGATGGTGAGGGGTCGGCCTGCGTGCTGAATTGCCACGGACTTTATGCGCCCTGTATCTTGGTGGGGGGGAGGGGCCCTCCTATCTCCTGCTGCCCGCGAAAAGGAGGAAATTCGGTGCTAGCGTGGCCGCCCCGACTTTGGGTGCCTCTGACCGTGTGCAGCCCTCCGTTCCCATAACTGTGGGAATGGCGGCCATTTTGGAATCCCCAGCAGTCATGCCCGTGCTTTTGGGGCCTGATGGGGATTTCCCTCTTACACTTTCCCTGGTCTACCTGGGTCCTGTTGGGGGACTCAGAGGGCACCCTGGGATAGGGTCCCCCACCTGTGGGTGGGGAGTTGTTGCGGCCGCAGGCTCTTCCTGTGGCCTCTTGTCCCTTCTCGCCCAAATTCATCCTGCTGCTGCACAAGGCCTATTTGGCACAGCAGGAAGGGCTTGCTTTTCAGTAGGGGGGGGTCGGAACTCTCCCGCTTTGTCCCTGGAGTCGGGCACATGGCTGGTTGGCTTGGGCCGTTGCAGGACGCCTTGAGCATCAGAGTTCTGCATTCGGCTTGTCCAGCTCTGCTGAAAGATGTGTCAGACCTGAGGGCGGTGCTGTCGGGAGACCCAGCTGCAGATCCAGTGGCTACGGATGCCGTCCAAGGGGATGATGTGGACTCTATCCTGGTGGCTAAGGAGGATGACCCCAAAATCCTTCGTTCCCTGTACATACCCGGATCAGTCCAGACTCCTGGGTTTTGCCTCCCCTCCAGCAGATGGAGACAGATGTTTTGGCGGACTCTGTCCTATACCCCGAGGTGCCACCTACAGTCTGCCAGTATTTCTCTATCTCCAGCAGATGGTGGAGGTGCAAAACCCTACAATCTTAGTTTAGTCAATCAGTTTAAAAAAACAAAACAAAACTGTAGAAGTTTAGGTTTTTCTTCACAGTGTGATCTGTGGGCATAGTTTAAAAAAAAACTGTGGCTGAGAAACTGGTCTGCTAATGTCTCCTCCAAAGCTCAGTTGGGATCTCTACCATTTAAAGGCAAGCTGCTCTTCGGAAAAGATTGGAGGATCTGATTCACTCCTTAGAGGAGAACAAAGTCCTTCGGCTGCCAGAGGATAGACCTAAGATGAGAGTTTCTTTTACTCCTCTGTCCTGCTTCCGGGAGAATTGGAGATTTCGTTCTTCTAGATCGTCAGGTTCCTCGGCTAGACAGTCTTCCAGCCGGCAATAGTCCTGGCTGCAGTCCTTTCGAGGTCGTCGCTTCAGCAGACCTGGGTCAAGCCAGTCTCCAGGAGGGCCTAAGTCCTCACAATGAGATGAGGCCGGTCCCCACTTCTGTACCAATTGTGGGAGGCAGACTTTCACAATTCTTCTTCCTCAGTGTGATAAAGTACGGCTACGATTTTAGATTTTGTTTGGCGCCTGCGAGACCGCTTTCTCGTCTCTCCATGCTCGTACGTGGAAAAGCGTCAGACGGTGCAGGATACATTACAATGCCTCATCCACCTTGGAGCCATCGTTCAAGTGCCTCCTGCTGAATGGCGGAAGGACCGCTATTCCATTTACTTCGTGGTGCCAAAGAAAGAGGGCACCTTTCGACTCATTCTCAACTTGAAAAGAGTCAACAGATGCCTTAGAGTACCTCTGTTTTGCAAGGAGACCCTGAGATCAGTCATTGCTTCAGTGCACAAGGGGAAATTCCTAGCGTCTCTGGATCTCACCGAAGCATATTTACACATCAGTATCCGGCCCAACCACCAAAAGTTCCTGAGATTTTCGATTCTGGGAGATCATTTTCAGTTTTGGGCTCTGCTGTTTGGTCTTGCCACAGCACCCAGGACCTTTACCAAAGTCATGATCGTGGTAGCAGCGCAGCTCTGGAAGGAAGGACTCTTGGTTCACCTGTATCTGGACGATCAGAGATCCTTGTCCCTCATGGAACTTAAACCTGGTACTTAAAGCTCTGTTTGCGGCACCTTTTGAGCCCCTGAAGAGAGCGATGTTAAAAGATCTGATGTTGCAGGTAGTTTTCCTCGTGGCTATTTCCTCGGCGCGCAGAGTTTCGGAGCTTCAGGCGTTCTCATGCAGGGAGCCCTTTTTGAGAATTAAGGATATGGGAGTTTTCTTGCGGGGATGGTGCCTTCCTTTCTTCCGAAGGTGGTATCCTCTTTTCATTTGAATCAGTTGGTTGAACTTCCGTCTTTTTCTAGTTTAGACTGGTCTGATCCCCAGTCTCGGGACCTGAGAAAGCTTGATGTACGCCGGGTTCTGTTGCGCTACTTAGAGGTTACCAACAGTTTTCGTACATCAGATCAACTTTTTGTATTGTGGAGTGGCCCTAAAAGAGGACATAAGGCGGCTAGAACTACGATCGCCTGCTGGTTGAAAGAGGCTATTGGATCAGCCACTCCTGGTCGGTCTTCGAGTGCATTCTACCCGGTCGCAGGCGGCCTCATGGGCGAAGTGCCAACAAGTGTCACCGCAGGAGATTTGTAGAGTGACCATTTGGAAGTCACTTCACATCTTTGCTAGGCATTACCGGTTGGATGTGCAGGCCCCAGGTTCTTGGGGGATTTGGTGAAGGGGTGATCCGAGCGGGGCTTTCTGGGTCCTACCCCGTGTAGAAGAGCTCTGGTACATCCCAGGAGTCTGGGCTGATCCAGGTACATACAGGAAAAGGAAAATTGGTTCTTACCTGCTAATTTGTTCCTGTAGTACCATGGATCAGTCCAGAGTCCCACCCAGTTCAGCATAGAGATATCGGAGAGTCCGCTCATTCAGTTATTGATTTTCATCGCTCTGCAGATAAGTATTTTTAAGAGTTTTCAAATTTTCATTGAACTTGTGCTACGTTATCACGGGCTCTACTGCCATTTGGGGTTAGTGAGCCTGGTTTCTGTGGGAGTACATCCCAGCGGTTATAACTTGTAGTTGGCTAAGTTAGGTTTTGATTCATT
Source organism: Rhinatrema bivittatum (assembly GCF_901001135.1). Classification (NCBI taxonomy): domain Eukaryota; kingdom Metazoa; phylum Chordata; class Amphibia; order Gymnophiona; family Rhinatrematidae; genus Rhinatrema; species Rhinatrema bivittatum. The sequence continues at coordinate 161,600,210 of NC_042622.1, read as the reverse complement.
CTGCTTTGATACAGTGTAATACTGGCAGAGTCTGTCAACTTCTGTCTCCGTCTGCTGGAGGGGAGGCAAAACCCAGGAGTCTGGACTGATCCGTGGTACTACAGGAATGAAAATTAGCATGTAAGAACCAATTTTCCTTTTGTTCCGCAGGGAGAAACTTGCCCCTCTCATCCCCTAGGTACTAGAGGAGCTGGGGCTCCAGCCCCTGCTGGAGGAATCTCACAAAGATGGGGCAGATCTGAACCTGGAAGGCATGAGGAACCTTCCTTCCAGTTTTCTATATCATGCGTCGATAAAGAAGATGATGGATCAGGAATGGGTAACTCTGGATGCTGGTTTGCACATCGGCAGGGCAATGGCAAAGCTTTATACCTTGTCGGAACAGACCTTGGAGCTTTATGCCCTCCCCATGGTGGACGCGGCAGACTCTGCTGTCACAAAAGACTACCATTCCACTGGCAGGAGTAGCAGCGCTGAAAGATGTTCAGAACCGCAAGCTGGAGGTCCATTACAAGTGGATTTTTGAGGTTTTGGCTTTGTCTCCGGGCTGCCATTTGTTCCAGCTTCATGCAGAGAGCTTGCTTGCACTGGGTGCTGCATCTCCAGGATAGGTGACCGTTGATTCCTAAGGGAGTCAGGCGAAACATTTGGAAACTTTGATAGCTTATGTGGCGGATGCCTTTGATTTGGTGCGGACATCTTCCCGTATTATGGGGGCTGCAGTTTCCGCATGGCATCTCTTATGGCTCCATAACTGGTCTGTGGATGTTTGATGTAAGTCCCAGCTGGCTTCCTTACCTTTCAAAGGACATCTTTTATTTGGGGAGGACCTGGAACAATTAGTGAAGCAGTTAGGTGACAATAAGGTGCATAAATTGCCTGAGGACAGACCTAAGGGCAAGCTAACCTTTCTATCACGTCTGTGTTTTCAGATCAATTGGAGAGCTAGTCAGGTGAGGGGGCCTTACGCGGCGCAGAGACCTTTTTTCTTTTCAAGGTCAGGCCTGGGGGCAGTCCGTTCACGGAGGTCATTGGCTCTTCAGGGCCCCCGTCAGTGGTGAATCTTCGGGGTCCAAATCTGCACAATGAGGCGAGAACGGACCACTCTGTAATTCCTTTTATAGGGGGTCATCTGACTTGCTTTTACAAGGAGTGGGCCAAAGTCACCCAAGATCAGTGGGTCCTCAGTGTAATAAGAGATGGTTACGCATTAGAATTTTTGCCCCATGCGTGACCTGTTTCTTGTCTCCCTCTGCGGCTCATTGCAAAAGCGCCTGGCGGTGCGGGAGATTCTAGACTGATTGCAGTGCTTGGGGGCCGTGGTCCCAGTGCCTCAGGATGAAATCTGAACGGGTTGATATTCCATTTACTTCGTCATTCCGAAGAAGGATGGGACCTTTCGCCTCATTCTGGACTTGAAGTGAGTGAATGCGACGTTGAAGATTTCCCATTTTCGAATGGAAACATTGTGGCTGTAAGTGTTCAGGAGTTCTTGGCGTCTCTAGACTTGACGGAAGTGTACCTGCACATTCCAATTCAGCGAGATCATCAGCGATACCTGAGGTTTATGATCTTAGGGCAGCATTTCCAGTTTCAAGCTCTTCCGCTTTGGGCAGGCCATGGTGCCCCGTGCCTTCACCAAGGTCATGGTGGTCGTGGTGGTGACTTTACGGCGCCAGGGAGTCCTGGTTCATCCTTATCTCGACGATTGGCTCATTCGGGCAAAGTCGGAGAGCAGTTGTCGCTCCGCTGTACAGACAGTGCTTCGGACTCTGCAATCCCTAAGCTGGGTAGTGAATCTAGCCAAGAGTCACTTAATCCCATCTCAAACTCTGGAATATTTGGGAGTATGTTTCGACACAAGTCAGGGCAAGATGTTTCTGACAGAGGAGAGAGTGTACAAGTTACAAAATCAAGTCTGTTGCTTGTCAAAGTTGTGCATCCCCAGAGCCTGGGATGTCTTACAGGTCCTCGGTTTGATGACTTAAACGCTGGAGCTGGTACCATGGGCCTTTGCTCATATGATACCACTTCAGAGAGCTCTCCTATTACAGTGGAGTCCATTATCAGAGATGTTTCATCAACCATTGTCTCTCACTTCTCCTGCCAGGGACAGTCTGTCTTGGTGGCTTCAAACACCCAACCTGGTGCAGTGGGTCGCATTGGCGTTCCGGATTGGGTCATACTTACTACTGATGCCTGTCTTTCTAGTTGGGGAGCAGTATGCCAGAGACAAGTGGCCCAGGGCACCTGGTCAGCGGAGGAGGCTTCTTGGTCGATCAATCGCTTGGAGACCAGGGTAGTGCGGTTAGCTTTACTTGCCTTTCTTGCCTTTGGTTCGAGGGTGTTCGGTTCGGGTTCTGTCGGACAATGCAACAACCGTAGCTTACATCAACCGACAGGGCAACACCAAGTGTCATGCAGTAGCACAGGAGACACAGGAGTTGATTCTTTGGGTGGAGCAGCATCTGGTTCAGATAGCAGCATCGCATATCGCAGGGGTCGAAAACGTCCAAGCAGATTTTCTCATTTGCAGTCTTCTCGATCTAAGAGAATGGGAATTGTTGGACATAGCAATGCAGCTCATTTGTTAGAAATGGGGACATCCACATGTTGATTTGATGACGCTTTTTCAGCAGACGGAGGGAGCACAGGGCCAAGGGCGTAGACGGTTTAGTGTTGCTTTGGCTTCAGGGAGCTTTTCTGTACTTTTTCCCTCCGTGGCCTCTAGTAGGCAAAGTCTTGCAGCAGATAGAGAGGCATCTGGGGGATGTGTTGCTGGTGGCCCCGGAGTGGCTTCGCTGGCCGTGGTTCGCGGATCTGGTCAATCTGGCGATCGAGGGACTATTGCGATTCAGTCATTTCCCTAGTCTTCTTTGGCAGGGCCCCATATTTTCCGACCAGGCAGATTGCTTTTGTCTACTGGCTTGACTTTTGAGAGGAGGTTTTTGAGGGGCAGGGGGTACCCGGAGGTGGTGATTACAGCCCTTCTCCAGGCAAGGCGGAAGTCCACTTCCTTATCATATGTCCAAGTCTGGAAGATTTTTGAGTCCTGGTGTATGACTAAGGGAGTTCAGGCATTGCAGTCTTTGCTGCTTTCATCTTATCGTTCCTCCAGGATGGGTTAGTCAAGGGCCTCGTCTTCAACTTTATGAGTTCAGGTGGCAGCCTTGGTTTCCTTAAGAGGGAAGGTGGATGGCTACTAGCTGGCCTGTCACCCTGATGTGGTCAGATTTATTCGAGGAGTCAAGAATTTGCGTCCTCCCGTGAGGAGAGTTTGCACTCCTTGGAATCTTAATCTTGTTTTTTGAGATTTGTGTGAGGCTCCTTTCGAACCTATTCGCGGAGTGACCCTTAAGGATTTGACTTTGAAGGTTTTTTGGTTTTTTTTTTTTGGTAGCCATTTATTTTGCGAGGAGAATTTCTGAGTTGCGAGCTTTGTCAGGTCGCGATCCATTCCTTCAGATCTCGGCAGCTGGTGTATCTTTGCGGATGGTGCTGTCCTTTCTTCCGAAGGTGCTAATCAGCTTTTCGTATCAATCAGACAGTGGAGCTGCCGGCCTTTCCGGACTTGGGTGTTTCTGAGATGAATGCACGGGAACTTTGGATGTTGGACATCAGTAGAGCTTTGTTGCGATATCACAAGGTCACAAATGATTTTAGGAGGTTTGATCACATTTTTATTTTGTGGAGTGGTCCGAAGAAGGGTACCTAGGCTTCCAAGACTACCATTGCGAGGTGGCTTAAGGAAGCTATTGGGTCTGCATACATTCTCAAGGGTCGGCAAGTGCTGGAAGGTTTGAAAGCCCATTCTATTCGGTCTTAGGCAACCTCTTGGGTGGAGGCTCAGTTGATTTCTTCACAGGAAATTTGTAGAGCGGCGACTTGGAAGTCACTGCATACCTTTGCAAGGCATTATCGACTGGATGTGGGGGATCCAGAGTCTGTCTTTTGGCGAGAGTGTCTTGCGAGCGGGATTCTCCAGGTCCCACCTTGATTAGGAAGCTTTGGTACATCCCAAGAGTCGACTATGCACAGGGAAAAGAAAATTGGTTCTTACCTGCTAATTTTCGTTCCTGTTGTACCACAGATCAGTCCAGAACCTGCCCGGCTTATGGAGATGGAGAATCGTCTACTCAGCTGTTGTATTTTTGAAATAGCAGAACATTTATCTATCAAGATTTTATACAAGATGTTTTTTTTTTTTTTTTAACCAGTATTCTTGGAAGGTTTTTTGAATGCACGTTTTGTTGGATTTAGCTTGGGTACAGGTCAATACTGAGGAACTGCAGGTAGCACCAGGGTATATGAAGCAGTGTCAGTTTTACTTTCTCTGTCTCCATCTGCTGGCACGGATGAATAAACCCAGGCGCCTGGACTGATCGTGGTACTACAGGAACAAAAATTAGCAGGTAAGAACCAATTTTCCTTTACTGGTATAAGGTTGAAGTTTTGACTTAGAGTATAAATCTCTTATGGTAATTTTTTTTTTTTCTTCGTGATAAGTGGCAGGTAGAAAAAAAAGTCTTGGACTAGTCAGAATTTAAGCTGGAGATCTTTTGTCTAAGGTGCCAGGGAAGAAGTCTAATTTAATCAGATCTATACCTTCCTTGGGTGTCTTTTGTAATCTTCTGTGATAGAAGTTGTTTGCTGGTTCTTAAAATGTGCAGTTGACAGATTTTCCTTCTTTCAGAGCCAGGAGCCACTGCCTGATGATGATGAAGAATTTGAGTTACCAGAATTCCTGGAGCCTTTCCTTAAAGATACCCCATTGTACACAGATAATACAGCCAATGGGATCGCTTTGCTGTGGGCGCCACGTCCCTTCAACCTTAGATCTGGCAGGACACGGAGAGCCATTGACATTCCCCTGGTTAAGAACTGGTAAGGACTGCCATGTTTTTTGTTTTTTTTCCCCCCAAAGTATTTTATTAAACAAATCAGTTCAGCCATAACAAGGAAAACCAACAACGGTACATCCAAACAAGTAATACAAAGCCACAGCAGAACCACGTTCAACAATACCATTTGTAGATTCTGATATTTTGTGTCCATTTTCCCCCACGTATTCCACCCACCCCTCCCTTTCCCCGCATTGCTGATATGGTTTATCATAGATATGTATGCGCGCTTCAGGTATGCACATGGAAGTAGAGAAACATAAGTAACTCATAATTATACTCTAGTTCTGGTACTCATGGAAGCGTCCTCTTTTAGTGGGAACAACTGTTGAATTGATTCTGGAAGGGAAACTAAGAAAGTCAGCCAAATGTCACGAAAAATACTTTTCTTCTTGTTAGAAAAGGTAGTATTTATTTATTTATTTAAGTTTTATATACCGAAGTTCTGGTAACAGAGTTACTAATCATTTCGGTTTACATTACAACAATTGAATTGACAGTATATAGAATAATGTCTTACAATGAACAAGGTAAATTGAACTTGGAAAAAATAAATAATAACTTGAATGAACAAGGAGAGTATAATTTAAATACAATATATTTTGAGGAAAAGTGAACATAATTGCTGGTACTGATTTTGTTGAGACTGAAGTCGACGGTCATGGAGATTCAAAGCTTGGTTATTGGGATTAAGAGAATGCTTGGTTGAACAACCAGGTCTTGAGTCTCTTTTTAAAGGTGGGTGTCTATTGTTCAATTCTAAGGTCAGGAGGGAGTGAGTTCCAAAGTTTAGGGCCAGCGGTGGAAAGAGCTCTTCTACTTAGAGATGTTTTGAGCGGATGGGCCCTTAGCATGCCTCTCTGGGCTAATCTCGTCGGACGGGAGGTGATGTGAAGCTGTAAAGGGATGGTGAGGTCAATTGGAGTGGAGTTATTGATGACTTTGTGGATTATTGATGTGGTTTTATAGAGGATTCTATATTTAATAGGGAGCCAGTGAAGGTTCTTTAAGATGGGAGTAATGTGGTCCCTTTTGTTAGATTTAGTTAGAATCCTTGCAGTGGCATTTTGCAACATTTGTAGAGTTTTCAAAGTGTTTGCGGGTAGACCAATCAGCAAAGAGTATAGCAAAGTATATAGGGAGCCATACTCCATCTGAAACAAATTAGTCATTTGTGCTGTCCATATTGAGCCATCTGGGGGAACAGCTTCGACCCATTTCAGCAGAATACGTTTCTTATCTATCAGACATGTTTTGGAAAAAAACAATGTTATCATGATTCAACGAGGCGTCTCCTATATCAAAAGGCCCGGGACCACCTGATCTGTTCAGAAAACATATCTGACAACCAATAAGCGTACCTGTTCCCAAAAGGCTTGAATTAAAGGGCATTCCCAGAGTGCATGTATCAACGTAGCAGGCCCCTGAGAGCACTTCAAACAGACATTAGAAGGAGTAGGCCCCATTCGGAAGGCAGCCTGCAGCGTATAAACCACCCTGTAAAATATTCTCCCTTGCATTTCCCTCAGACACATTATTGGTAATCTTAAAAATCGACAAGTAACATTCTCTTAACATTGCTGCATCCAAATCCTCTGGGATATCCTGCCATTTGTGTTCTAATTGTTCAAACATTTTGTAATGTTACATTTTGGCAGAACTTGTATAATAAAGACAATGACCCTTGTTTCCATTGATATAATTTAAGAAGAATGAGATAAACATTACTGTCCAATGGCCCCTGAACTTTCTGCAAGAGTTTTTGGACATAGGCGTGTAGTTGCTCATATCCCAAAAAATGTGTCTTTAAGACCCAACTGCGTTTGCATCTCTTCAAAGGATTGGAGACGACTGGACTTGGGATCTAGGAGCAGTGGACACCTAATGTCTACTGCTCCAGTGTCGGCGAGAAACCTCTCGACAGTAAATCAAAAAAGGGGGTCTGTGGATTATCTTTTAATGGATATTGAGATGAAATCTGTACGGGTAGTTTTAAGATATTCCGTAATTCCACCCAAGCTCAACGGACAATAGGGGCCAAGTGTGCAGTGATTCCCATTGAGGAGAGTTCTCTCTTCGTTAAATGTAACACCAATTTAGGGTCTATAGGATTGCAAATATCTACTACCAAAGAGTAATCAGTGAAATCTGAAGTACCATATAACCAATCCCCAAGAAAACGCAAGTTTGCAGCCCAAGCATACTTTTTGAAATCGGGTAAATTGAGTCCGCCTTTTTCCTTTGGGGCTAATAAGATGTTATATGCCAACCGTGCTTTCTTACCCTGCCAAAGAAAGCATGTAACATCACGTTGTAGACGCTTTAAATCCTTACCTAATAAAAAGGGAGGCAGCATGGTTAACAGATATAATAGTTTAGGAGCAATTATCATCTTAACGGCTATCCGACCATGCAAAGATAAAGGAAAGTGCCGCCATGCCCCAAGTTTCCCCCAAATCTTATCCAACAGGGGGGGGAATATTAATGCGATACCACTGGTTGGTATCTCTGTGAATTTGGACCCCTAGGTATTTAATTCTGTCTCCCGCCCATTTAACCGGAAAAGCGGGCCAGCATGATGCCATATTCCCCGTTATATCCAGGTCTTCTGTTTTATCCAGATTTAATTTAAAACCCGAGACCTCCTGATATGTAGTAAATAGGCGCAAAGCTAAGGGGAGTGTGGTACATGTGTTGGTCAGGAGTAATAGCAAATCATCCGCAAATAGCAGGGTCGTGTGATTATGCGCCCCTACCCGTATTCCTTCTATTCCTGGGTGCGATCTTAAAGCTATGGCCAGGGGTTCAACTGATAAAATAAACAAAAGCGGGGACAGAGGACAACCCTGCCGGGTCCCTCGACACAGGGTGAATGGTTCCGAAAGAGTGCCATTTACCAGAATCCTGGCGGTGGGATTGGTATATAATAAAGTAATGTAATCAAAAAATTCGCCCCTAATACCAAATTTCCAAAGTGCTTGTTTCAAAAAATTCCATGCCACCCTGTCAAATGCTTTTTCAGCATCACAGGCAACCAATAGAGGATCTTTCAATTTCCGGGAGGCACAGCATTCCAGGGTGCAAAGCACCCTATGTATATTTACAGTAGTCCTGCGGCCCTTAACAAAACGCACTTGATCTTTCTCTATAATGGAAGGCATAACATTTTTGAGCCGATTGCGGAGAATGTTTGCATACATTTTTATATCTAGATTTAATAAAGATATAGGTCTGTAGGAACCTGTGAGAAGAGGGTCCCTGCCAGGTTTGGGGAGAACTATAATGGTCGTGGACCTCATTGTTTCCGGCATATATCCCATATCTTTCATTGCTACATAAGGTCTCCGGGATTTCTTGATTTAGAGATTTGTAAAATAGGGAATCAAAGCCATCGGGCCCGGGTGCTTTATGTGCTGGCAGAGATTGTATCGCTTCCGTCATTTTTTCCACCTTTTATTTCGCTATTCAGCATAAGATGCTGATCTTCTGTTATTTCAGGGCAGGAAACCTGGTCTAAGAAACGGGTTATGCAATCAGAGCTAGCTTCTTCTGAAGAATAAAGTTCTTTATAATTAGAGAAAATATTGGCAATATCTAAGGCAGCCTTTCTCAACCGGTGTGTCGCGACACACCAGTGTGTTGCCAAGCACCGGCTGGTGTGTCGCGTGCTCCCGGTCTCTCCCGCTGCTCTTTCTTCCCTGCTGCCGTTGCCGCCGGGCTATCAGCACGTTCAAGCCCAGTGGGAACGGCAGCAGTGCTAAAAGAAGCTGTGGCACCTGCGGCTGGCCTTTTCTTCTTCCCGTGCCTGCCCCCCCCCCCCCCCCATGACCCGGAACAGGAAGTGAATCATGGTGTGCGGGAAGGAGACAGGCCGTGCCGCATGATAAAGTAGCAGCTGCGGCTGCAGCATCGGCCCCTGAGCAATTGAAGCAGCCAGGGATCGAGAAAGGAGATAGCAGCTTGAGCCTCCTGCTGCCGATGGGATTCTACTTTCTTGGCCTGCGGGGGCTGGAGGAGGAGGCTGCTGCAGCTACCATTTGTGCTCGGGAGGGGGGGAGAGGAAGTGAGTGAGAGAGAGAAGCAGCCAAGCCAGCCTGTGTGTAAGTGAATGTATATGATTGAGAGCATGAGTGTGATTGAGAGAAACTGGTCAGAGAGCTGGTGTGTGTGTGTATATGTGAGAGACAATGAAAGTGACTGCTCAGGGAGATGACTGATGTGTATGTGAGAGTGTGAGACAGTCAGGGAGGTGACTGATGTGTGTGTGAGAGAGAAAAAGCATGGAAGTGAGAAATCTGGGTATGGGAGAAAGCATGGGAGTAAGAAGCCTGGTGTTGTGGGGGTGTTTGTGAAAGAAAGCGTGGGAGTGAGAAGCCGGATTATGTGAGAGAAAGCATGGGAGTGGGAAGCCTGTGTGTGTGTGCATGCAGGAGAGAGAGAGACTGGTTGGTAATGGCCCTAGACATCGCTTGCCTATGTGGCCAGTTTCGAGAGTCTTTCTGTTTTATCTGGACTGATCACCAAATTTATCTGGACTGATCACCAAATGGTTGTGGTATATTGGTGATATCTTTATGGTCTGGACTGGCACAGATATTCAATTCTATGTATTCCTGTGATCCTAACTTGTGGTTTCAGGCCCAGATACATCCCTCCACTGTCTATTTTTTGTACATTTCTATCACACTGCATTGTGGTGTCTTTTCCACCTGGCTTTTTCGTAAACCCACTGACCGCAACATTGTTCTTCACTTCACAAGTCATCTTCCTAAAATCTTGCATGAAAATATACCGGTCAGCCAGTTCTTTCATCTTAGGAGAGACTGTTCCTCCCGGGATGACTTAATGATTCAGGCTCGATCTATGTTCACATGCTTTCAATCACGTGGTTATCCGTATAAACTTTTGAAATGCGCTATGAAACACACGTTTTACAGTAACCGTGAGCTGCTTCTATTGCCACATAAGAAATTGCCATGCTGGGTCAGACCAAGGGTCCATCAAGCCCAGCATCCTGTTTCCAACAGAGGCCAAAACCAGGCCACAAGAACCTGGCAATTACCCAAACACTAAGAAGATCCCATGCTACTGATGCAATTAATAGCAGTGGTTGTTCCCTAAGTATAATTGATTAATAGCCATTAATGGACTTCTCCTCCAAGAACTTATCCAAACCTTTTTTTGAACCCAGCTACACTAACTACATCCTCTGGCAACAAATTCCAGAGCTTTATTGTGCGTTGAGTGAAAAAGAATTTTCTCAGATTAGTCTTAAATGTGCTACTTGCTAACTTCATGGAATGCCCCCTAGTCCTTCTATTATTCGAAAGTGAAAATAACCGAGTCACATCTACTCGTTCAAGACCTCTCATGATCTTAAAGACCTCTATCATATCCCACCTCAGCCGTCTCTTCTCCAAGCTGAACAGCCCTAACCTCTTCAGCCTTTCCTCATAGGGAAGCTGTTCCATCCCCTTTATCATTTTGGTTGCCCTTCTCTGTACCTTCTCCATCGCAACTGTATCTTTTTTGAGATGCGGCGACCAGAATTGTACACAGTATTCAAGGTGTGGTCTCACCATGGAGCATTTATAGAGGCATTATGACATTTTCCGTTCTATTAACCATTCCCTTCCTAATAATTCCCAACATTCTATTTGCTTTTTTGACTGCTGCAGCACACTGAGCTGACTATTTTAAAGTATTATCCACTATGATGCCTATATCTTTTTCCTGGGTGGTAGCTCCTAATATGGAACCTAACGTCGTGTAACTACAGCAAGGGTTATTTTTGCCCTATATGCAACACCTTTCACTTGTCCACCTTAAATTTTATCTGCCATTTGGATGTCCAATCTTCAAGTCTTGCAAGGTCCTCCTGCAATGTATCACAGTCTGCTTGTGATTTAACTACTCTGACACGGCCTTCATCTTCTGAACGTTTCTGTACTGCCATTTTCTTCAAAAGTTGGTCGTGTGTGTTCAGTAATACGCTGTGTGTTTCAAAATCCCCCTTCCCCCGCCCTGGTTTGCATTTACTCGTGATTGCCATCTTAAGAGATATGCTAGTATCATCTGAGCTATATCCTATACAACATGATGCTTTTGACACACTCTGCCACGCGCCTTCTGGCTCACGTGCTGCCTGTCCCTATTCCGAAAGAATATGCAATTTTGTCTATCCCAGTACCAGCCAGTCTCTTCCGCTTTGTCACTCTTCCGCCTGTAGCATCACTGATGTAGTATATGTTTCCTAGCATGTAGCAAGATGGATTCAGGACCAAAGGGTTATATGCTCCTCTGCTTGCAGATGGAGACTGAGTCAGGTTTCAAAGCTGATGTCACTTTTGATATACCCCTGCAGTGACATCAGCTAGTCAGTATCTCTCTGTCTCCTAGCAGACGTGGACGTGCTATCCCTGCACTATCATTGGTGTTTAGCGGTATTGCAGTACTCAGAAGGAAAAATTTCCTTTAAATTGGAGAAAGATTGAGCCCCGCTCTCCTGCAGTGAAAACTAAAGGTCTCTCCCCCAGTTGAGAATTCCTGAGGCAATTTCTGAGATCCTACAGAGGTGTGCCTTGGTCCGGTAGCCGGTTTCCGGCATGGACTTTGCTGCTGAAGCAGCTGAAAGGCAGCGGGTGCAGGAAGCTGAGCGTGGCGTTGACGGCCAAAGCCGTTTTCCCCCCTCAGCTGGAGATGGTCTCTGTACTCAGCCGGCAAGTGCTGAGCCCAGGTAAGTAAAAGGATTCCTCCGATTCAGATATATGGAAGGGCTTTGGTAAGTCTTTCCCTCGGTTTCCTTGCTCGGCGCGCCATACTGACAACATTCCCGATCCCATTGGGGCAGCGAAAGGGGCTTCTGAGCGGGTTGAGTGGCCCCCCGATGGTCTAGGCCCCGCTTCAGGCTCAGTGGGCACTCCACATGGCAGGCTGCTGCGGTACCATCTTGCACGCGGTTTTGTGCGGTGCCATTTTCCCCATAGATAGGTATGCGCAGTGCGGGCCGGCCCTGCTGTGCGCTTATCGCATGCATATGTGCACGCGTACCTGAGTGCATAACTGTGCACATACCAGCACGCATAAGTGCACGCATATGCTCGTGCACAACTGGATGCATACGTTCGCGCTCAAGGACGGCGCTTTTACGTATGTGCATCAGGGCGGATCTGTGCGCGCTCAAATCCAAGCAATAGCCGGCTGAATGCACATCAACTATGGCGCCGGCAGCAAAGAAGCACAAGCGACACTCTGTTGCCTGCCATATTAGGGCTGCACAGTCTGACCTGGAATCCTTCCTGTGTCAGCACTGTGAGGAGGCCCAGGAGGGCTGGACTCTCAGAACTTCCAAGCCCGGCCCCTCCCAGTCAGAGGACGGGTCAGCCACGGCCTTATCTGTACCAGTGTCGTTCCCGCTTCCGCGGGCCTCCGAGTGGGTTGAGCAGCCCTCAATGGGCTTGGCCCCGCATTAGGCACACCACGTGGTCTGCCTCATCGGCGCCATCTTGCGCGCGTTGCTGTATGTGTTGTATGGCTCCACATAGAAAGCCGGTACTCATAGTACGTCGACTGCGCGCATAACGTCAGCGCATACTTATGCACACAATTCTGACAGCGCTTGCATTGTGCTTGTGACATCAGTGCATTCTTATGCGCATAACTTTGTAAACGCATACAGGAAAAGCTGAGCGCCCGCCTTTCCGCGCCCCATCTAGAAACTCTAAATTTGTGCGCAGATAATTTTTTAAGCGCGAGCCGATTGGACCGCACAGTTACCGGCAACCAAGGATCCTAAGTGCTTTGCTCTCTGGGCTGCTTGTTGTATTAAGCTTTCTCAGCCTGACCTAAATTTCAACCTGTCAGCATTATGAGGAAGTCCAAGAAGAGTTAACTTTCTCGGACTTTAAGCCCAGCTTCAGATGATGGAATAGCCACAGCCTTAGCTGGAAGCACCCCAGATCCTTGTACCCCAGGACTGGGCCATCCGTAGGAGAAGGAAATTCAGCGGCACCTACCACCTACCCCAGTACTCCTGTCTTCTCTAGGATGGAATTTTTTTCAGGGCCATGAAAGCTGTCTCACAGGCACAGCCTGCTACCTCACTGGCCCCTGTCCTGTTGGAGGTTCCATCCGTTTAAAAAAAAACAAAAAAAACCCTCTCCCACAGCTATTGACAGACCTCAAGGCATGCCTTGTCTCGCCAAGGGTATCCCTGGCAGGGACCCAGATGACACGGAGAAAGTGCCAGATTCCTTGGTCCAATCTCATCTCCCTACGGAAAGCCTCTTGCTACTTTCCATGACTGGAGCCGACTATCTCTTCTATCAGCGGTGGGTCGCGATCACGTCGGACTAATGGCACTTTTATTACAATGTTGTACTACATTGTTAAGACTGTTAACTAGATTGAAACTTGTAAACCGTTGTGATGGCAAAACCGAACGATGGTATATAAAACTCAAATAAAATAAAAAATACTGGACATAATATGAGAAGGATATGCTCTGGAATTTCGCAGCATCCCTTGGGACATGTTCATGATGTCACCCTGTCACTCCCAGCACAAGAAACTGGCAGTGGCATCTACATTGATAAGGCTCCTCAGTTTGAGGGCTGTAACGCTGGTACCTACATCCCCAGGAAAATATGGGGCGTTATTCCATCTATTTCATTGTTTCCAAGAAGGAAAGTTCATTTCTCCCCATCCTGGACCTCAAGAGCATCAGTCGTCATCTGTGGATATTCCACTTTTGTATGGAAACTCTCAGCGCCATCATAATGGCCGTACAGCTGGGAGAGTTCTTAACCTCCCTGGACCTCTCGGAGGCCTAGCTTCATATTCCTGGGAACCATCCCCAGAACATTCTCCACACTTATGGTGGTTGTGACAGAAGCACTGAGGAAAGAAGGGATCCTGGTGCACCCTTATTTAGGCGACTAGCTGATCCAGGAGAAGTTGTTGGAAGAGGGACTCCAGGTGACCAGCAGGGGTCATGTCCCTGCTTCAGGGGTTAGGTCGTGAACATGAACAAGAGCAGCCTTAAGCTCTCCCAGTCCTTAGAGTACCTGGGAGTCCGGTTTGACACCAAGCAGGACAGTCATCCTCCCCCCTTTGAGGATAAGGAAGCTGCTCTGCCAAGTGCGTTGGTTGATGAATACGATGCACCCCAGAGTGTGGAGCTGTCTTCAGGTCCTTGGACTGATGGTGTCAACACTGGAGGTAGTACTGTGGGCGAGGGCTCACATGCAGCCACTCCAACACTCCCTGCTGTCACATTGGAACCCACTGTCTCAAGACTACTTGATTCACCTCCACTTATGATAGAAGTATGTTCTCGGCTCCACTGGTGGCTACAAGAAGTTCACCTAAGCAAGGGTGTAAGCCTGTCCCCACCAAACTGGTTATTCCTCCCGACAGACGCAAGCCTCCGAGGGTGGGGAGGTCACTGTCAGGAACTGACAACCCAGTGGCGATAGACCATGGAAGAAGTGTGCTGGAACATAAACCGCCTGGAAGCCTGAGCTGTCAGGTTAGCATGCCTACAATTCAGCTACAGACTCCAGGGCCAGTCGGTCTGCATGATGTCAGACAACGTAACAGCGGTAGCCTACATCAACCGCCAGGGAGGAATCAAAAGCCACCAAGTGGCTTTGGAAATAGACCCCCTTATGGAATGGATGGAGTTAAATCTACAAGGGATCTTGGCCTCCCACATTGTGGGTAAAGACCACATCGGGGCAGAGTTTCTCAGTAGGGAGAGTGTGAATCCAGGAGAAATAGGTGTTGTCGACCAGAGCCTTCCAGATCCTGGTAGATCGCTGGGGCCTCCCATCCATCGATCTACTTGCCACATCTCACAATGTGAAGGTCCCCTGATTCTTCAGTCACAGATGAGATCAGCACTCCCAAGGGATCGCCGCCCTAGCCCAGGCCTAGCCAGAGGAGGACTGACTGTACCCCTCCCTCTGTGGCCTCTGCTGGGCAAGGTTGTTTGCAAGATCAAATGCCACAGAGAATTAGTCCTCCTGGTGGCCCAGGATTGGCCCAGACGCCCGTGGTATGCAGACATGCGGAGGCTTCTGGTGGAGAGCCCCCTATGCCTCCCTCAGCACAGAGACCTTCTCCAATAAGGTCCGATCCTTCACAAAGACAACCCCTGTTTTTATCTTACGGTGTGGCCCCTGAGAGGGTTCGCCTGACGAAGCGTGGATATTCAATGGCAGTAATTGCCACTTTGCTCCGTGTGCGACAAGTTCTCAACGTCCCTGGCCTATGTACGTATCTGGAGAATATTGAGGCCTTGTGCAAGGAACACGGGGTGCCCCGTCGAACAACCAAGATCCCCCATGATTCTGGAATTTTTACAGGACAATCTGAACAAAGGGTTGCCCCTCAACTCCTTGAAGATCCAGGTGATGTCTCTCTCTCCTGTTTCAGAGGCAAGGTGAACGGAGCCCACATCCGGATTTGACCTTTTTCCAATGTGGGGTTAAACACCTCCGACCACCCTTAAAGTGGCCTGTCCCCCTATGGAACTTCAATCTAATATTGGACCTTTTAGCAGAGTCTTCCTTTCAGTCTGTCTCTACTTGGAAATGCTGAACACTGTATTCTTGGTGGTGATATGCTCGTCTCATCTCTAACTAAAGGTGCTGTCATGTCGGGAGCCGTTCCTCCAGGAACGTTACAGCTTCACATTGTTCCTTCCTTCTTGCCAAAGGTAGCCTGGGAGTTTCACCTGAACCAGCCCATTTCCTTACCATCTCTAGATAGACACAAGGACACGGCAGACTACCACCTCCTATGCCACTTAAATGTCAGTAGGCTTTTAGTACAGTATCTAGAATGTTCAGAACCAGTGTGCAAGACGGACTTCTTATTTGTTGTTCATGGTGGAAAGAAACCAGGCGAAGCAGCTTCACGAGCTACTATAACTCACTGGATCAAGGAAGTGATCAGATGAGCTTGTGTAGAGGCAAGAAAGCCTTTACCCCTTCAGGTTAAAGCTCATTCCACTAGGGCCCAGGCAGTATCCTGGGTGGAAGCTAAGCTACTGTCTCCTGTTGACATCTGCTCAGCAGTGACAGGGTCCTCCTTGCACACCTTCTCCAGATTCTATTGCCTGGACGTCCAAGCACAAGAAGACACAGCCTTTGCAAGAGTGGAGTTAACCAAACCATGGGCAGCCTCCTGCCCTGATCAGGAGTAGCTTTTGTACATCCCATTGTTCCTGAATCCATCTGGCTACATACTAGGAAATGGAGAAATTACTTACCTGATAATTTCATTTTCCTTAGTGTAGACAGATGGACCCAGTATCCCACCCACAGCTGCCCAAGAACTCGCCAAGGATTCGCCCATGGAGATTACGGGTAAGCCATCTTCCAGTCCCTAGATCAGGGCATCTGTAATCTTACCAGGGTTCAGTGTCTGGTTGAGTACAGTTACAGTTATCCGTTCCATGTACGTACCCAGATCAGTCCAGACTCCTGGGTTTATGCATTCCTGCCAGCAGATGGAGACAGAGAAAGTTTCACTGACACTGCTTCATAAACCACAGTGCCACCTGCAGTTCCTCAGAGTTTCTCGGTCTCCAGCAGATGGCAAAGGGTGTGAAACCTGCAGTTCTATAGTTTTGGATGACTTTTTTTTTTTTTTTCTTTTGAGCTTTCCTCCCAGGGGTTTCTTTATTTTTCTCTTCAAGGAATCCTTTTAGGTCCTACCCTGTCCGGTTGAGTCAGATGGGCTGGGGGTTGTTACCCTTCTGTGTACCCGTCTGTGCACCCGTGGGGTGTAAATCTGGTTGTCCAGATCCCTCCCCGTCACGAGGCCGCCAAGGCAGCTGCAGTCTCCATTGCGGTTTTGATCCCGTATTCCCGAGACATGCCTTATTTTTTTTTTTAGGCTCTAAATCTCAGGAAGATAGTTTTTGTTGACCAGAAAAAAAAAAGGTATTTGCTTCAGTCAGGCAAGGCACAGCACGGCTGTGCGGGCGACCTTTTCTTCTCATTTTGGTGGTAAGAGGGGCTGTATTTCCGCAGGGGACTGTTTTCTTTTTGGTTTTTATTGCTCTTTGGGTCTCCCTGTGTCGGTGACTTTCCTCTCCATGATGGCCTGCGGTGCCGCGCATGCTGCTCAGCTTGTTCGTGGCTTAACAGGGGTGGGCTGTGCTCAGATGGTCTTGAGGGAGGGGAGGGCTCCTCCGGTGGTATGAAGCAGTGTTGCAGGTCGGGCGATTCGGGGGCGGGTGTGTGCAGGGGCTCGGACGCTGCTTCTAACATGACCAGCGCAGGAGCGGCAGCCATTTTGTATTTTTTCGGCACCTGTTCCTGTGCCCTCAGAGTGGGGGAGGGTCCTCCACGTTTGTCCCCAGCCCGATCCGACTTTGGGAATGGACCTGGAGGGGGGAGGAAAACCCTCTACTGCCGGTCCCTGCAGGATGCCCTGAGGGGGCTGGAGCAATTAGTTCTTTTTCACCTGAATTTGTTTTGTTACTCCCTGATGCCTTTTTGACATGGCAGCAATCTACTGGTGGAGACTCACATTTTCAGCCCCTACTGGCCTAGCCTGTGCAGAGGGTGGATTCTGGTTTAGTTCAGGCTAAGTTGGGCAGGCAAAGAATTTCTCCTGTTCAGTCCTTGTTCGGGGGGCTGCTCAGGGAGAGATGAATCCAAGGAGTCCGCTCCTAGGGAGACAGGAGACGAGCTTGACCAAGGGGCACCGAGGGGTCTGGTTGATCCGGCAGCCTGGGATGCAGTCAAGGAGATGACCCTGTGGGGTCTGCTCCCTGGGCAGATGACCCGAAGGTGGTACACCTCTTTCAGAGGGAGGAGCTGGATGTTTTTTGCTTCCTTCTGGCTTTTCAGGTGTTAGGGGTCAAGATGCCCCAAGATGACCCGGATTTAAAGGGAGCGGATCTGGTCCTTGATGGATTAAGGAGTCCCCTGATGTCCTTTCCATAAGAGGATAGTTGAGGCAGAATGGGGGACACCCGATTCTGGCTTGAAGGTCGTAGGACCATGGGGAAGCTCTGTCCCCTACCGGAGCAAGACTTGGAGTGTTTTGCACTCCCTAAAGTAGATGCTGTGGTGGCCATGGTTGCTAAGAGGACTGCTATTCCCATAATAGGTTCCGTGGCGTTAAAGGACGTACAGGATCACAAGTTAGAGGTGCACTTCAAGCGGATTTTTGAAGTCTCAGCCTTAGGTTTTTTTAAGCGTCAATCTGTGCTAGCTTAATGCAATGTGCGTGCCTCCACTGGGTGCAACAGATGCAGGAACACTTATCCGAAGTCAGGGGAACCCACAGACAGGGCTGAGCTCATTGAGGCTGCCGTGGCTTACAGGGTGGATGTGCTCTATGATTTGGTACCACGTTCTCTAGGTATGGCTTCTGCTGTGGCAGCCAGGAGATTGCCCTGGTTGCATAACTGAGCAGTGGATGTCTCCTCCAAGGTACAGTTGAGCTCGCTGCCCTTCAAGGGTCACCTTTTGTTTGGGGAAGATCTTGAACACCTGATTCAATCTCTCGGAGATAAGGCACTCCATTTGCCTGAGGGTAAGCCTAAAGCCAAAAGGTTTTTTCAGGTACAATTTCTGTTTCGAACTGATAGGAGATCGAGGCCCACGAGGGCCATGCCACGTTCTCAGAGGCAGTTCTCTCCTTGAGGGCAGTCCTGGGAACAATCCTTTCGGGGTGCTCGGAGGCAGTTCCGAGGAGCCGCTGGGGGATCTTTGTCTGACAGTAAGTCAGTCTAGTGAGGCGAGGCCGGTCAACTCAGATGTTCCTATTATAGGCGATCGCTTGACTCAATTTTACAACGAGTGGGCCAGAATTACGCAGGACAGTGCGTTCAGTGTGGTGAGAAACGGCTACGCTTTAGAATTTGCTTGGCCCGTTCGAACTGTTTCTAATTTCCCCCTGTGATCCCAGGAAACCCTAGATTGTCTCCAGCACTTAGGAGCTGTAATTCCGGTTCCCTTTGCGGAAGTTCACACATGAGACTACTCCATTTTGTTGTCCCAAAGAAGGAGGGCATATTTCGCCTGATACTCTATTTAAAAAAGGTGAATGCAGCCCTGGAGGTGCCATGCTTCCGGATGGAGACCTTGCAGTCCGTGATAGCGGCGGTTCGCAATGGGGAGTTTCTGGCTTCCCTGGATCTCATGGCCTATCCATCAGGGCTCGCAGTGTTTTTCTTCGCTTCATGGCCCTGGGTCAACATTTTCAGTTTCAGGCCTTTCCTTTTGGACTGGCCACAACCCTATGCACCTTCACCAAGGCAGCGCTCCGGAAGGAAGAGGTCCTGGCGCACCCATATCTGGATGACTGGCTAATCAGGCAAAGGCGGAGGTTCTCTGTCACTAGTCTGTTCGCAAAGTTCTCGAGGTTCTTCAGTCATTCGGTTGGTTGGTAAAGACGGTGAAGTCATTTGACACTGACTCAATCCTTGGCGTATCTGGGCACTTGGTTTGACACTCTGATCGGCAAAGTGTATCTTTTAGGAGAGTGTTCTAAATCTGCAGAGTCGAGTACGGTGGTTGTTGCACTTGCGCATGCCCAAGGTCTGGGATTACTTGCAGGTTCTGGGCTCAATGGCTTCAACTCTGGATTTGGTTCCATGGGCATTTTTTCATATGAGGCCCTTACAAAGGGTGCTTTTGGCTCGTTGGAAGCTGATCTCAGAGGAATTTCAGCTACCATTGCTTCTCAAGGGCATAGATAGAGAGAATCTTTCTTGGTGGCTTCAGACTTCCAATCTTAAAAGGGTGGACCTTGAGATACCGGACTGGATGATAGTTCTACTGATGCCAGTCTCTCTCTGGATGGGGAGCTGTTTGACAGAATCGTTCAGTCCAGGGTATCTGGTCTGCGAGAGAATCTGCATGGTCTATAAACTGGTTGGAGACCAGGGCGGTCCGCCTAGACTTACAAAAGTTCTTACCGTTTTGTGAGAGGTCGATCGGTGAGGATTCTTTCGGACAATATGACAGTGGTAGCTTATATCAATTGGCAGGGCGGAACCAAGAGCCAGGCAGTAATCAGGAAGCTCATGAGTTTATTCTGTGGGCAGAGAGATACTTAGAGTGCATAGTGGCGTCCCACATAGCTGGGGTCAAAGGCTCAAGCGAATTTCTTGAGTCGGACTCAGTTAGACCCAGGTTAGTGGGAATTGTCGGAGGCCGCGATGAGACTCATCGGAGATCGGTAGGGATATCCTGATGTAGATTTAATGATGACTCGTCAGAATGCCAAAGCATTTTGATTCTTCAGTCGAAGGTGTCTGCATGAAGCTGATGGCGAGGTGATTTTGATCGCTCCAGAGTGGCCACGCCATCTGTGGTTTGCAGATCTGGTCAACTTGGCGATGGATGGGCCGATTCGCTTCAGTCATTTGATGGGTCTACTGCGTCAGGGTCCCATATTTTCAGACCAGGCTGCTCACTTCTGTCTAGCGACATGGCTTTTGAAAGGTGGCAATTAAGGCGTAGAGATTATCTGGAGTCTGTCATAACTATATTATTGCAGGCTAAAAGGAGATCCACTAATATGGCTTACATCAGAGTCTGGGAGGTGTTTGAGTCCTGGTGCACTGCTAATGGAGTCCGGGCTCTCAGGTCCTCCGTCTCTGACATTTTGTCTTTTTTTCCAAGATGGTTTCGCTAAAGGCTTGTCTCCTAGCTCTCTTAAGGTGCAGGTGGCGGCCTTGGGCTGTCTTCGTGGAAAGATTGAAGGTTCCGCTATTTCAGCTCATCTGGATGTTATTAGGTTCCTTAGAGGAATAAAGAATTTGCGTCCTCTGGTCAGAAGAGTTTGTCTATCCTGGAATCTTAATCTGGTCCTCCAAGGTTGGTGTGCAGCTCCTTTTGAATCTCTGTGGTGAGCAATTCTGAAGGACTTGACTTTCAAAGTGGTTTTTCTCGTGGTGAAATTCTCGGCTAGAAGGATTTTTGGAATTGCAAGCGTTGTCCTGTCAGGATCCCTTCCTTCAGATATTGAATATGGGGGTTTTATTGAGGATGGTGCCTTCTTTTTTGCTGAAAGTGGTGTCTGCCTTTCATGTGAACCCAGACGGTGGACCTTCCAGCCTTTCCATCTGTAGATACATCTGCTGCTCAGGCAAAGGAGCTCAAGCAGTTAGATGTTCGGTGAGTTCTATTGCATTACTTAGAGGTGACGAATGATTTCAGGAGGTCACCGTTTTGTGGAATGGCGCGAAACGTGGTTTCAAAGCTTCTAAAGCTACTATTGAGCATTGGTTGAAAGAGGTGATTGGGTCTACTTAACATTACTTGCGGTCGTGAAATTTCGGAGGGCTTGCGGACTCATTCTACGTGTTCGCAGACGACCTCCTGGGTGGAGGTGCAACTGGTGTCTCCTCAGGAGATTTGCAGGGCAGCAACTTGGAAGTCGCTACATACCTTCACAAGACACTATTGCTTAGATGTGGGAGATTCAGGCTCCCCTTCATTTGGCGAAAGTGTTCTGCGTGCGGGAGTCTCCAGGTTCCACCCTAAGTAAGGGGCTTTGGTACATCCCAGGAGTCTCATCTGATCTGGGTACGTACAGGGAAAGGAAAATTAGTTCTTACCTACTAATTTTCGTTCTTGTAGTACCACGAATCAGTCCAGAACCCGAACAATTGGTGAAGGTGGAGAGCTGACCGCAGAGCTGTAGTTTTGTTCTTATGCATGCAGGCTTGTTTGAAGCAGTTTAGTACTTTTCAATATTTTAATTAGTGTGGTTTTGCATTGGTTTGTCAGTTGTTATGCTTGGATACAGATCAGTACTGAGGAACTGCAGGTGGCACTGGGGTTTATGAAGCAGTGTCAGTGAAACTTTCTCGGTCTCCATCTGCTGGCAGGGATGCATGTACCCAGGAGTCTGGACTGATCTGTGATACTACAGGTAAGAACCAATTTTCCTTTTTTAATCATGTTTTTTCGATAGTATGTGCACAGTGACTTTTGTGAAGAGAATACTTGAAGGGCTGAAGTCACTGCAGGGGGGTGTATCTTGGGTGACGTCAGCTTTGAAACCTGACGGTCTCCATCTGCTAGCAGGGGAGCATAAACCCATTGGTCCTGAGTCCATCTATCCACACTAAGGAAAACGAAATTACCAGATAAGTAATTTCTCCAATGACCTGTATGCTTACCCACGTCTACCACACTTTACTATTAAACATCTTTTTTAATTTTCTTGTATTGAAGCTTAGGCTTTCTTTCTCTTTTCTGCATCTCCATCTATATCCTTAACTGTGAGATTTTGTGGTTCATCTTTTACCCTTAGGTACCGAGAGCACTGTCCGGCAGGTCAGCCAGTTAAAGTAAGAGTCTCTTATCAGAAGCTGCTGAAGTACTACGTACTCAATGCACTGAAGCACCGACCCCCCAAAGCACAGAAAAAGAGGTGGGCAAAATGGCTGGTTTATAGGATGCTGGACGGTTGTCGCGCAAGGTACTGCAGGACCTGATGAGCTCTCACTTCTCCCTCTGTCTGTAGGTATCTGTTCCGCTCCTTCAAGGCCACTAAGTTCTTCCAGTCGACAAAACTGGACTGGGTGGAGGTTGGACTACAGGTTTGCCGTCAAGGCTACAATATGCTGAACTTACTTATCCACAGAAAGAATCTCAACTATCTCCATCTAGATTACAACTTTAACCTGAAACCAGTCAAAACCCTGACCACCAAGGTACTATTCCATTTGTAGCCTCTCTTCCCTCCTACCTTATTGTTGAATCAGTCCCTAACTGTTTGAGCTTTGTGTATGTCTGCCTTCCTGGTCAGGAAAGCCATGAGATGCAGTTGCTGGCTGAGCTAGAGAAGGTCTGTGATTGTTATTCTAATGGTGTATCATTGCTTCCCAGGAGCGCAAGAAGTCTCGGTTTGGAAATGCCTTCCATTTGTGCCGAGAAGTTCTGCGTCTCACCAAGCTGGTGGTGGACAGCCATGTACAGTACCGACTGGGGAACGTTGATGCCTTTCAGGTAGTGTGACCCGCTTTAGAAGGCAAAAAAAATGTATGTACTGCTCAGGACCCATGTTCATAGCAGTTAAAAACATAAAAATAAAAAGAACAAACATGCAGGCAAACCCTATAAGATCATAGTATGGGTAATTCTCTTCCTGAAGATACAATCCTCAATTTTATACCAAATCTTTTCAGTCATTTAATATATGATGAGCTTGATATGGTTTTAGAAATATTGCTCCAACTCTTGATGTGATTCGTGTACACTTTAGAGATGGCTTTGGCAGCTGTGGAGGGGTTTTGCCTTTGCAGCTGTGCTCTGAGCAGTGGGGCACGCGTTCACACTCCCTCGCTTTCTCTCAGTTGGCAGACGGCTTGCAATATATCTTCGCCCACGTGGGTCAATTGACAGGGATGTACCGATACAAGTATAAACTGATGAGACAGATCCGCATGTGTAAGGACCTGAAGCACCTGATCTACTACAGATTCAACACGGTGAGAGATGGCCTGCCTCTCCTCTTTCCTCTCTCATGGGGATCACTTCTTGGTGCTTTGCCTTTTTGCTTTCCCTCCAAGCTGTCCATTCTCTTTGGAAAAACATTTTGCTTCTACTTTACTTCCTGTTCTTTTCTGGGTTGGTGGGGACTCAACGAAAAAATGCTTTTAGGCTGAGTTTTTTTTTCTTTAGCAGTACAGGCATATATTTCATTTCCATGAGACACAGCACTTTATCTGTATCATGGTGTTTGTTTGTAAATGTACTACTGAGTCTGAGAAAGGGGCTGCACGTGTTGTGTCTCCAAGCCCTGGGAAGAGGCAGAAGTGTGCTTTGTGTCCAGGGATTTCCTCCAAAACTAAAAACAGGGAGTACACTGAAGGTGGGGAAAAAGGAGGTGGGTGTTTCCAGTGAGGGATAGCAGTCTGAGAGTGGGGAGGTTTCAGTAGATGCAAGGGAAGGGAGATGAGTATAGGCCATGGCTGAGCCTAGAGTAAAATAAATGAATCTAAAGCTAAGAAAAAGGAAAATGTGCTTCTCTTACGGTGAAGGTCTAATCTGACTCTGCTCAATTCTTTGAAGGGTCCTGTGGGAAAGGGGCCTGGCTGTGGTTTTTGGGCTGCAGGCTGGAGAGTTTGGCTGTTTTTCATGCGTGGTATCACACCTTTGCTGGAACGATGGCTTGGGAACCTGCTGGCCAGACAGTTTGAAGGTGAGTTGCACAGTGATGCAATCCTGTGCTGCATCTTGTTTCACAGCTTACGTCCAGGGAGAATGCAGGTGCCATTTTCTTATGTGGTTTGCGTGTTTTCTTTTCTTCTCAGGGCGCCACTCCAAGGGCGTTGCTAAGACTGTGACAAAGCAACGTGTGGAGTCTCACTTTGACCTGGAGTTGCGAGCAGCTGTCATGCATGACATTCTGGATATGATGCCTGAGGGGATCAAGCAAAACAAAGCCAGAACTATCCTGCAGCACCTGAGTGAGGCCTGGAGGTGCTGGAAGGCCAACATCCCCTGGAAGGTAGGTGTGCCCACAGCTGGGGTATGACAAAGTATGCACCTTAGCTAGACTCGCATGCTACTTCTCTCCTCATTCCTGTTCATACCCAGATCAGTCCAGACAAGTGGGTTTTGCATCCCTACCAGCAGATGGAGGCAAAGAACAAAAACTTTTGAGTACTGCTACATATCTGAGAGTGCCATCTGCAGTCCTTCAATATTTATCTGTCTCTATAAGATGGTAGAGGTGCAAATCTGCAGTCTGACAAAAAAAAAAAAAAGCTACTTCTCTCCTCATTTCTGAAGCAATTCTATCTTTCCTTTTTCTGAGCCTTGCATGTCTGTCAAATCAATTTATTTATCATACTGCCTTCTTTATCCAGACCAGTGGGTTATGTCCCCCTGCAAAGGAGACGGAGACAGAATTAAAAGCTTGAAGCTGGCTTGACTCCCCACGTAGGGGTCTGGTGCTGCCTTCAGGTCTTCTGAATTTCTCTCTCTCCTTCTGTTGCTGATGTCTCTTCTTATATACATCAGTGGTGACACCAGCCTGCCAGTAGTCTCTGTCTCAAGCAGATGGTTGACAAGCAGCCCGTGCAGTGGACTCAGGCATGTTAGACTGAGCAGGGAAAGCTTCTGAGCTCCTGAGCTGAAACTAGTTTTCCTAGCGTGTAGCCAGATGTATTTAAGACCAATGGGTTATATGCTCCCCTGTTAACCGATGGAGACGGAGTCAGGTTTCAAAGCTGATGTCACCTTACATATACCCCTGCAGTGACCTCAGCCATTCAGTATCTCTCTGTCTCGTAGCAGATGTGGACGTGCTATCCCTCCACCAGCATTGGTGTTTATCGGGGTCACAGTTCTTGTTAGAAGAAGAACATTTACCTTTAAATTGGAGAAAAAAATTATGCCTCGCTCTCCTGCGATGATACACAATGGTCCCTCCCCCAGTTGAGAATTCCTGAGGCGATTTCAGAGTTCCCTGTATGTACCCGGATCAGCCCAGACTCCTGGGTTTTACCTCCCCTCCAGCAGGTGGAGACAGACCAATTTCTGTGGACTCTGTCGTATACCCCTGAGGTGCCACCTAGAGTCTGTCAGTATTCTTTTGTCTCCAGCAGGTGGAAGAGGTGCTTCCCTGGAGTCTGGTATTTTCTATCAGGATTTAGTTGGTTTTTTTTGGTCAGGCTTCAGAGTTAGGTCCTAATGGTTAGCGAGGGGTCAGATTTTTTGATCTTTTAGCTAGTTTCCCCTTTAGCCTCCCAGGGGGTTGTTAGGTCCTGGTGGGGCCACCCCCCCCCCTGGTATTTGAGGCTCGGGAGCAGAGGGTTGAGGACCCTGTAACTGCCCGCTGAAGGTGGTCCCGGGGTCTCTGGCTCCCACCTTGTTAGCCCCTGCACAGTTTTTAAAGCATTTAATTAAATTAAAGTACTGTGCCTTTAAATTCTCCTGCTCTGCTGGCCTTGCTTTCTCTCTGCAAGTGTTGCACTGTGCGCTCTGCTTCAGACCATGGACAGCTCCCGATCGGTAGGCCTTTCTTTTCGCATCTCCTCTCTCCAGCTGGGCTAAATGTAGAGTGCTGCTCATGCTGCGTGGTGCGGCCTGTGCTGCGTGCGGCTTTCCCGTGCCAGTATTTGCACGATGTGTTTATCTGGTGGGGAGGGGTCACCGGGGGTTGTGGCCCAAGCGAATTTGGCGGGGGGTGGATCGTGACCACGTCGGGGGGCCAGCGCCTCGATTCTGAATAGGCAGGCCCCGGATCTGTTCCTGCTCAGCGCGGGAACAGAGGCCATTTTAAGGACCATGAGGGAGCAGGAGAAGGCTGCTATGGGGGATGGGCCTTTGCCTCCCCCGTTGTCTCTGCAACAGTTTGGTTGGGGCTGCGGAGGACTTGGCAGGGGGCAATGAACGGGATGACTCAGTTGGGGCGTTTTCATCGTTTACCTCGGATTTTATGCTTTTAATGCACAAAGCTTTTAAGGCTCGCAAGGCTGGGAAGTGGCAGGGGCACAAGCTGGATCGCAGGGGACCCTCGACCCGAAAGCGGGTTCAGGCACTGAAGCACAGTGGAGCGCCCAAGGAGAAGCATCCGCTTCGCTCCGTAGTCAGTCCGAGGGACAGCGCATCCTCTGATCTGTCAGATCAGAAGGGGTCTCTGCGGCCGGCTCCTGATCAGGGTATGGATGGGGATCCTGATGCTCAGGCTCCGCCGACCAAGCAAATGGGCTCCCTTCCGGTGGAGGGGGATGACCCTAAAGTGGTTTGCTTTTTTCGAAGGGATGAACTGGGGCCTCTAATTCCATTCATCCTCGACGAGCTGGGAATTGAAGTCCCTCAGGAGGATTCCAGGTTTGGGCCTAATATGGATCCGGTGATGCTGGGTCTGAGGTCCCATTCCACTTGTCTGTGTCTGACCTACTATT
This sequence comes from Rhinatrema bivittatum, assembly GCF_901001135.1. Classification (NCBI taxonomy): domain Eukaryota; kingdom Metazoa; phylum Chordata; class Amphibia; order Gymnophiona; family Rhinatrematidae; genus Rhinatrema; species Rhinatrema bivittatum. The sequence goes on along the minus strand of NC_042622.1, from coordinate 161,573,411 downwards.
TAAGGAGTGGGACACTCCTGATCTGAGGTTGAAGGTTAGTAGAGCCATGGATAAATTGTATCTGCTCCCAGAGGACATGCTGGATCTTCTCAGGGTGCCTAAGGTGGATGTGCTGTATCAGCGGTGACGAAGAGGTTGACCATTCCGGTGATGAGAGCCACAGCTTTGAAGGACTTGCAGGACCACAAGTTCGAGGTACATCTCAAGAAGAGTTTCGAGGTATCAGCTCTCGGGGTACAGGCTGCGATCTGCAGCAGCTTCGCTCGGTGGGCCAGTCTCCGCTGGGTCCAAGATTTACAAGAGTCCGTGGAGCTTACTGATGCCCAGTCACAACAGGCTAAGAGGTTGGAGGCTACGGTGGCTTACAGTGCGGATGCACTGTATGATCTTTTAAGGACCATGGGAAGGACAATGGTCTCAGCACGTCGCCTCCTATGGTTGCAGAATTTGGTCTGTGGACGTATCCTCCAAAGCGCATTTGGGTTCTCTGCCCTTCAAGGGAAGATTGCTGTTTGGACAGCAGTTGGAAGATATGATCAAGTTGCTGGGGGGAGAACAAGGTACACAAGCTGCCGGAGGACAGGCCTCGGACGAGAAGCTTGTTTCCACAGAGAGCAAGATTTTGGGGGACTCGACGTTTTCACTCTTCTCGATCCACTGGCTCCTCGTTTTGTCAAGGGCCAAACAGTCAGTATACGGGCACCCAGTCCTTTCAGGGCCGGCGACCCTTCAGAGAAGGAGCCACTCGGGCGCATGGGGGCTCCAAGCCCTCACAATGAAGTGCAGCCGGTCCACTCCAAAGATCGGGGCAGGCTGTCCTTATTCCTGGAGGGGAGTGGACCACAGTAACGTCGGATCAATGGGTCCTAAACATAATCGAACACGGCTACGCTTTGGATTTTGCACGGCTGATCCAAGACCGCTTCATGGTGTCCCCATGCGCATACTGTCAAAAGAGGCAAGCGGTATGAGAGACCCTGCAGCGTTTGCAGGATCTCGGCATCATAATTCCGGTTCCTACCAGAGAACTGAGGCATGGGCGTTACTCCATCTATTTCATTGTACCGAAAAAGGAAGGAACCTTTCGCCCCATTCTCGATTTGAAACAGATCAATCGGATGTTGAAGGTGCCTCGTTTTCGGATGGAAACTCTGCGCTCTGTGATAGCATCCGTACACAAGGTAGAATATCTGGCGTCGCTGGACCTGATAGAAGCTTATCTGCACATACCCATTCATCCGGATCACCAGAAACTTTTACGAAATTGCGATCCTCTGTCAACACTTCAGTTTTGTGCTCTCCCATTCGGCCTCGCGACACCACCGTGCCAGGGTTTTCACCAAGGTGATGGTGGTGGTGGCAGCGGCCCTTCGGCGCGAGGTCATACTGGCTCATCCCTATCTGGACGACTGGCTGATTCGGGCGAGGCTGTGGTCCAGCGAGTCCTTCAGAGATTGACTTCCTTAGGCTGAGTGGTCAATCCCAACAAGAGTCATCTGACTCCTTCCCAGTCCTTGGAGTTCCTGGGGGCCAGGTTCGATATGGTCTTGGGCAAGGTTTTTCTTACAGAAGAGAGGCTTTCCAAGTTGGTTTCCCAGGTGGATTTATTCAGATCCATGCCACGGCCCAGCGCCTGGGATTACTTGCAAGTTCTGGGATCGATGGCTTCCACTCTCGAGCTCGTCCTGTGGGCCTTTGCTTATATGCATCCTCTTCAGTCTGCGTTGCTCTTCTGCTGGAGTCCACTTTCCCAGCCATTCCAGCTTCGTTTACCACTGACTGTTTTTGCGCGCTCCAGTCTACATTGGTGGATGTGTCTGGACCACTTGCATCGGGGAATGGACCTGGAGATTCTGGATATCATGCAGGAAGGATACGTGCTGGAGTTTCGCAGTATTCCACATGACATATTCATGATGTCCCCATGCCACACTCAGCACAAGGCTCCTCAATTTGAAGGCTATAATTTCAATGCCTGCGCCCCAGGAACATACGAGGCGCTATTCCATCTATTTTGTCCTGCCCAAGAAGGTTTCCTTTCATCCCATCCTGGATTTCAAGAGCGACAACTGTCTACGGGTAGTTCATTTCCGCATGGAAATTGTATGCTCAGTCATAATGGCCGTACAACCGGGGAAGTTCTTAACCTCCCTGGACCTCTTGGAGGCCTACCTCCACATTCCAATATGGAAAGACCACCAGTGTTTCCTATGCTTTGCGGTGCTAGGCCGCCATTATTAGTTCCGGGCGCTGCCCTTTGGCCTGGCTACCGCCCCCAGAACATTTTCCAAAATTATGGTGGTCATGGCGGCGGCACTGAGGAAATAGGGAATCCTGGTGCACCCATACTTGGACGACTGGTTGATTCGTGCGAAGCCATTATAGGAGAGCCTCCAGGTGACCCGCAGCGTGATGCCCCTGCTTCAGCAGCTTGGTTGGGTCGTCAACATGGACAAGAGCAGTCTCAAGCCCTCCCAGTCCCTAGAGTATCTGGAGGTCTGTTTTTACACCAAACAGGACAAGGTCTCCCTTCCACCCTCTAGGATAAGGAAGATGATGTGTCAAGTCCGCTGGTTGATGAACACCATACCCCCCAGGGTGTGGAGCTATCTTCAGGTCCTCTGGATGATGGCATCAACCTTAGAGGTAGTACCATGGGCAAGGGTACACGTGTCCACTCCAACGCTCCCTGCTGTCACGTTGGAATCCGCTGTCCTGGATCTATTTAATTCTCCTTCACCTACCAATGGAAGTATGTGCTCTGCTTCAGTGGTGGCTGCAGAAGCCCACCTGAGCAAGGGAATAAGCCTGTTCTCTCTGGAATGGCTAGTTCTCACAACAGACGCGAGCCTCCGGGGGTAGGGAGCTCACTGTAAGGAACTGGTGACCCAGGGGCATTGGACCAAGGAAGAGGCGTGCTGGAACATAAACTGCCTGGAAGCCTGGGCGGTCAGATTAGCATGTCTACAGTTCAGCCACAGGCTTCAAGATCAGGCAGTCTGCATGGTGTTAGACAACGCAACAATGGTAGCCTACCTAAACTGCCAGGGAGGAACAAAGCCAGTAAGTGTGCCTGGAGATAGACCTCCTTATGGAAAGGGTGGAATTGAAGCTACGGATGATCTCTGCCTTATACATCACAGGAAAAGGCAACTTCAGAGCAGATTTTCTAAGCAGATAGTCTGGATCCAGGAGAATGGACGTTGTCATCCAGAGCCTTTCAGCTGCTGGTGGATCACTGGGGTTTCCCATCCATCAACCTGCTTGCCTCATTTCACAATGCGAAGGTCTCCTGATTCCCAGTCACAGAAGAGATCAGCAACCCCTGGGGATGACACCCTGGTTCAGGCATGGCCAGAGAAGGACCTGCTATATTGCCTTCCCTCCGTGGCCACTGCTGGGCAAGGTCATTTGCAAGATCAAGCGCCACAGGGGACTGGTCCTAGTGGTTCTGGACTGGCCCAGTGGTATGCAGACCGGATATTGCTTGGTTTCTCAAGGGAGTTAAACATTTGCGGCCTCCCGTCCGTTCTGTGTGTCCTGATTGGAGTTTGAACCTAGTGCTTCGGGTACTTTGTGGTCCTCCTTTCAAGCCTATCCGAAGAGCTTTGCTGAAGGATCTAACGTTGAAAACGGTCTTTTTAGTGGTCATTTGCTCGGCGCGTCTGATTTCAGAGTTACAGGCATTTTCGTGTCGTGACCCCTTTCTTCGGATCTATGACAATAGGGTGTCAGTCGCACGGTTTCGTCCTTTCACATCAATCAGACTGTGGGGCTTCCAGGGTTTCCTCAGTGGTCTCGGGAGTCCTCTCAAGGCAGGGACCTTCATCTTTTGGACGTACGACTCATTTTATTGCGGTACCTGGAAGTTACCAACGATTTTCAACATTCCGATCATTTATTCATTCTGTTTGGTCCTAAGAAGGGGGAGAAAGCGTCCTAAGGCATCCAACTCTCTTTGGATTAAAGAGGCAATTTGTTCGTCATACATAGCCTGCGGACGCCAAGTGACTTTGGGTCTCAGAGCTCATTCCACCAGGGCTCGGGCTACTTCCTGGACAGAATGTCAGTTGCTGTTGCCTCAGGAAATCTGTTGGGCGGCTGTGTGGTGCACACTTTCACTAAGCATTATTGATTGGACGTTAAGGCTTCGGATGAATCGTCTTTCGGTGAGAGTGCCCTGCGGGTCTTTCGGGTTCCCGCCCAGTGTAAGGTGTCTTTGGTACATCCCACTTCTCTGGACTGATCTGGGTATGTTCAGGAAATGAAAATTGATTCTTACCTGCTAATTCTCGTTCCTGTAATACCACAGATCAGTCCAGAGGCCCACCCCTTCGAAAGACTGACTGGCTAGACTTTGCTATATTTCTTTCTTTTTTCACAATGCTCCTTTTGCAGATAAATTTGATGGAGCAGTTCTTTGAAGTTTGTTTGGTTTATGTGTTCATGGGGCAAAGTGGTAGTTAGTTTTAGTTGGTTTCTACCCTTTGTTCCTTAGTTCTGTTTGCATGGGCTTGGGTACAGGTCAATACTGAGGGGTATGGCAGTTGGCACTCTTCTATATATGGCAGTGCCCAAAGTTCTTTGCTTTCTGACTCCACCTGCTGGTAGGGATACACAACCAACTTCTCTGATCTCTGGTGTGTGTTACAGGAATTAAAATTAGCAGGTAAGAAACCAATTTTCATATCATCCAGTGGTCCAACCCGACTCCCTTGCAGGCTTTCTGCTTCGGATATATTTTAAAGTTTTTATTGTGAGTTTTTGCCTTTATGGCCAACTTCTTTTCAAATTTTCTCTTAGTCTGTCTTATCAGTGTCTTACATTTAACTGGCCAGTGCTTATGCTTTCTACTATCTTCTTCAGAAGGATCCTTCTTCTAATTTTTGAATGAAGGTTTTTGTCTAAAATAGCCTCTTTCACCTCATCTTTTAATCATGTCCGTAATCGTTTTGCCTTCCTTTCATCTTAATGCATGGAATACATCTGGTCTGTGCTTCTAGGATGGCATTTTATAACAATGTCCATGCTTGCACACTTTTTACCTTTGTAGCTGCACCTTTCAGTTTTTTTCTAACTATTTTTCTAATTTTATCAAAGTTTCCCTTTTGAAATTTTAACACCAGAGACCCCCTTCCAGTCATTAATTCAAATTTGATCATATGATCACTATTGCCAAGCGGCCCCACCACAGTTACCTCTCTCACTAAATCCTGCGCTCCACTGAGAATTAAATCTAAAATTGCTCCCTCTCTCATCTGTTCCAGATCCAATTGCTCCATAAAAACTGTCTTTTATTCCATTCAGGAACTTTCTCTACATGCCCTGATGTTTCATTTACCTGTCAATATTGGGGTAATTGAAATCTTAATAGTAAAAGGAGTCGACAATACTTTTTCATCTTTCAAAACTATTTGATTCGATGTCTAAGAATACCTCATTACTATTTTTAGGTTAAGACTCTCTTGATACTGTTGTTCATATGCCCCTGATGAAGCATTTTGCGAAACACTGGCTGTGTTGGGCTTTTTTCAAAGGATATTTAAAAGTCTATCTCATGTGCCTCTTTGGCATTTGCTATATCTCTTTATTGAAAAAATGCAAAGGAAATTCCACCAATTTTAAATTTACCTTTGAAAATGGCATATTCTGTAAATGGATGGAGTTCAAAGAGTTGGATGAATGTTTTGAGATTAGTTAGTTATTAGCCTACATTTTGTGGACAAATCTTCCAGACAGGCCAGGATAAGTGTCACTCCAGTAATATTTCCAATGCCATCTTGACTCCTCCATGCGGCTCACTGGCCTCAACTTAGAACAGCAACCGAACACGGCTATCTGTCTAAGCAGATCGCATCAAACCCCACTTGCAGTATCCTTCGATCTCCTCCATTGGCTAAGAAAAGTGCTCTCTTTTTTTGTTTGTTCCCCTTTATTAATCACTGCTCGCAAACCAGGCTAATTTGAAAGAGACAGACTTTTTTTTTTCCCCCCTGGTCAGAGGGACACCCATGCATGTGGGTGGGGCGGGGGATCAGAGGGAAAGAAACTGAGATCCCACAGACAAACACCTTACTCTCCTAGAAGCTCCCCATACTGAAGCCTGCTCAATAGAGGGAGGGAATCTGTGACATCACCTCTGGAGCCCTTTCAGATCTGATCTAACTGTCACTGAGAGGAACCTCTCACATATCCTAGTCAGCTAGGCTAAGTAAGCCCAGAGTCTAGGTTAGTACATCCACCATGTGCTGGAGATAGAGGTTACTGGCAGGCTAATGTCAGCACAGTAGTATATGAGGGGTGACTTCAGTGAGCTTCTGATCTGTCTCCATCTGCTGGTTGGTGTGCATAACCTGTTGGTAATGGACCGGCTTGACTGGGAAAAGAAATCATCATGTAACTTCACCATTGCTACAATATTATCCAAGGAAATTTTATATTAGTCAAATCTGGGCAAAATACAGGTCTAACATTTGACCATCAACATTTGTAGGAACATCACAGTCTGTGAAAAACCTGACTATTCAGTAGCCAGCAAAAAATCAGATGCAGAACAAGGTGATACTAATTCATTGTAAATACTGAAGTTATCAATAACAATAGTACAGGGATATTGCAAACGTATATCAACCAGATTCTTCAGTAGATTACTTAAAAAAAAATTAACCTGATGTGGTGGTTAATTATACCAAAAGGTGGGTTTTTTTTTTAAAATGCACCAATAAATATTCAGCTTTTCTACACTAGTAGAAAGACAAATATAGCATAACCCTTCCTTGCCCCCATCTCATATGTGGTTTCTTACAGGTACCTGGGCTTCCAACTCCCATAGAGAACATGATTCTACGCTATGTTAAGGCGAAAGCAGACTGGTGGACTAACACAGCACATTACAATAGAGAGCGTATTCGACGCGGGGCCACAGTGGACAAGACTGTGTGCAAGAAGAACTTAGGTCGCCTGACTAGGCTGTATCTGAAAGCAGAGCAGGAGAGACAGCACAATTACCTGAAGGTGAGAATCCCTAGGCTGTGAAGCTCAACTTTGGGATGTTGCTGTAGAGATGATTAACCCTAACACTGGCGTCCAAACTCATCGACGGGGATCCCCAGCTGGTTTGCTTTCTAGGGTATTCACTGTATGCAAATATCATGTGTTCATTGTGGATATCCTGAAAACTCAATTGGATGGGTTCCCTGAGGAGTTGGGATCTAACAGTGCTGCTGTGTTTTGTGTGCAGGACGGCCCGTACATCACAGCAGAAGAGGCAGTAGCCGTGTACACCACCACTGTTCACTGGCTAGAGAGCAGGAGGTTCTCTCCCATTCCTTTTCCTCCCCTCTCTTATAAGCATGACACCAAGCTGCTGATCTTGGCTCTAGAGAGGCTGAAGGAAGCTTACAGGTAAGGAAGATGCCCACAGTGTTGGGTGGGGCATCTGTTGTGCAGTCCTAAACGTGACCTTAGTAGATGGGGTAGTATATGTGCTGGGTAGCTGGCAGATGACTGGAGGAAAACGCGAGTAAATCTCCGTTTAGACACAACTGATGGTCAAAGCAGGTTCTTGAGTACTGTGGAATTTAAAATACAGTTCTCACTTCAGTGTTCATTTACTCCTCAACCTCTGGATGAAATTTCTCAGTGCCAGGGAGCTGGAGAATCTGACTTTATTTTCAAAGCTGCTGTTCCTGGTTGATTTGGAATATCATAAGTAGATGCTATCAAATATTAAGATTGGCAGAGGGGCTTAGGATGATCTCAGATTTGCATACTATGACGACACCTTTTACATTGAAAGCAGGTGTAAGTGTTAACTCTGTTCAATTTTAGTGTGAAATCTCGTTTGAATCAGTCACAGAGAGAGGAGTTGGGTTTAATTGAACAGGCCTATGATAATCCCCATGAAGCGCTGTCCAGAATCAAACGACACCTGCTCACTCAGAGAGCCTTCAAGGAGGTAAGTGAGCATAAATTTGTTAGTGGGTGACCTTAGTCTGGTAGTCCAGCAGGTAATTCTGATGGCACCAAGTTTGGGTTCATGTTCAGTTTCACCTGCTTAACCTCAAGGCTTTAGGGATTATTGCTATGGTCATCACTGCCTTCTTATTGCAGGCATACACACTGATGCCTCTTCCATTCTTCCTGATCAGGTGGGCATTGAGTTTATGGACCTCTATAGCCATTTGGTTCCTGTCTATGATGTTGAGCCCTTGGAGAAAATCACAGATGCCTATTTGGATCAGTATCTGTGGTATGAAGCAGACAAGCGAAGACTCTTCCCTCCTTGGATCAAACCAGCTGATACTGAGCCACCACCTCTGTTGGTGTACAAGTGGTGTCAAGGTTAGAGTGTGCACTTTATTTCCTGATCTTATTGGGGCTGTAAGAGATCCTTGCAACAATATGTTCACAGTGAACAAACTAGACCTGCATACATCCATAAAGCACTTTTCAGTATGCTTAATGCAAGTTTTCATTTTAAAAACAATTGCTTTTCATTAGTAATTGCGCTTATGTGATATGGATTTAATTGATGCAAGAGGCACTGTATCCACATCCAGTGTTAAAGCTCAGTAACTCAATTTCCCTGTGCGTACCAGGATCAGTCCAGACCGCTGGGTTGTGTCTCCCTTCCAGCAGAGGGAGTCAGAGAAAAAAACTGAAAAGGCACCCCTCTTAACCTGGTGTGCCACCTGCGATCCCTCAGTATTTTCTCTGACTCTCAGGAGAAGGGTTGACAAAACCTGCGGTCCTGATCTTTCAATTTCTTGAAATTTAGTTACATCTTGTTTTTACAGAGTTCTAAGGCTCTGGAAGCTTTAGTTCCCTGTACGTACCAGGATCAGTCCAGACTCCTGGGTTTTGCCCCCCCTCTAGCAGATGGAGACAGAAGTTTACAAACCAAACTCCACCTATATCTAGGCTGGTGCCACCTACAGTCTGGCAGTATTCTTCTGTCTCCTAGCAGGTGGAGAGGGTGCAAAACCTACAGTCTGTGTTTTTGGGCCTAGGCGGTAGTGAAAAAAAAAAAAAGTAGAAAAGGAAGTAGTTTTGAGTTTAAAAAAAAAAGGAAAGGTAGGTGTTGGTGATTAGGGGGGAGGACCGCAGAGGCTTGCCTGCTGGTCCCGGCCCCCGCCTCCCAGGGGGAGGGTAAGGTCCTGAGGGGACCGTTCCCCCTGGTCGAGGCAGCCGAGGAGTGGGGGAGCCCCATATCCGGCAATTCCGGCCTGGGGGTGATACCGGTGGTGCTGGCTCCGGACCAGAGGTAAACTTAAAAAAAAAAAAGACAAGTTGTTCTATTTGTTTTTTTGTTTCTTTGTTGTAGGCTGTCCCGCCGGGGTTCTGGGCTCTTTCTTTTCTCTCTCTCTCTCTCTTTCGAGTCGCGCGGCGGGCGAGGGAGGGCTCGGTGTTCTTTTTTAGGTGCGCGGCTCTTCTCCTCGCTTCGCTGCGGATCATGCCCCGGCAAGCGGCTTGCCGGGCCTGCGGATCCGCGGCGGTGCGGCTGTCCAGGGACAGCCTGTGGGAGGGGGAGAGGGAGGATCGACGCCAGGGACCCGGGGAGGTAGGCAGCCTCGCGCCGGGTCCACCGCGACTTCCTCAGTTGTTCGGGGGGGTTGTCTTTGGTGCCGGCGGCGGCCGCCATTTTGGGAACTTTTCGGCGGGAACGGCAGCCATTTTCTCTTCTCGGGGAGCCGAGAAAAACGCGGGCCGGAGGGAGAGCGGGGAGGCTGACGCCCCGCCGCGTTTGTCACCCCAGCAGGGGCCTGCTGGGGGGATGAGGCCTGCGAGGCCCACTGACCCCAGCGAGGATTCCCCCGTGGAAGAGGGGGATGATGAGGGGTCCTCCGACTCCTCTTTCAACTCCCAGTTTGTGCTACTCATGCACAAGGCCTTTAAGGCCCGCCGCATGGCCCGGAAGCGGACCCAAGGAAATCCACCCTCGGACATAGGTTCCACGACAGAAAAAAGAGCAAAGTCCGGGGCGGAGGGTCCGGCCAGGGTCCGACCCCTTCGGTCCCGGGGGGCAGGGGGCCAACAAGACTCCTCTACGGAGTCAGAGGAGCCAGAGGAACCAATGGAGGACCAGGAGTTCCCATCCCAACCCCCGAGGGGGGTGGATGGAGACGGAGAAACGGGGTCCAAAGGCTCGGCAGCGCCTCATGGAGCTGAGGGGGATGATCCGAAGGTTGTCAGATTGTTTAGGAAGGACGAACTGGGGCCCCTCATTCCGGAGATCCTGGGGGAGCTGGGAATCCCGCTTCCGCAGGTTGAATCTCGTCTTGGACAGACGGATCCAGTTGTGTTGGGACTATGGGGCCCTTCCTCAGCGTTTCCTTTACATTTCTCGGCCTCGGATTTGCTTTTTAAGGAGTGGGATACTCCAGATTTGGGGCTGAAAGTGGCAAAAGCCATGGATAAGTTATATCCCCTGCCGGAGGACGTGCTGGAGCTGTTGCGCTACAGCTCAGCATGCGGTGCGAGTCTTGTCAGACAATGCGACGACTGTAGCCTACATCAACCGCCAGGGGGGAACCAGGAGCCGGTCGGTGGCTTGGGAGGGGAGGCTGAAAGGCACATGACGTGGGCAGAGCAACATCTGGTCCAGCTGGCGGCCTCGCACATAGCCAGGGTGGACAATGTGCAGACAGATTTCCTCAGCCGCTAGCATCTGGATCCCGGTGAGTGGGAATTGTCCGCAGCTTTCTGGCTGCTCACTTGTCGTTGGGGAGTCCCACACCTGGACCTGATGGCAACTCGGATAATGCAAAGGCGCCCCGAATTTTCAGTCGTCTGAGAGACCACGGGTCGGAAGGAGTGGATGCTCTCGTTCTTCCGTGGCCTCGCGGCATACTGCTGTATGTGTTTCGCCTTGGCCACTAGTGGGCAAGATCATGTGTCTGATAGAGAACCACGGGAGGTCTGTCATTCTGGTAGCCCCAGAGTAGCCCCAAAGGCCGTGGTTTGCGGATCTGATCTTGTTGGTGATCGATGGTCCGGTGCGTCTCACCCACCTTCTGAATCTACTTCGACAAGGTCCAGTATTTTTCGATTGAGTTGGATCGCTTTTGTCTAGAGGCCTGGCTTATGAAAGGAGGCAATTGAGGAAGAGGGGATATTCGGATTCGGTTATTTCTACCCTCTTGCAAGCACGGAAATCGTCCACGTCGTTAGCCTATATTCGTGTTTGGAGAGTTTTCGACTCTTGATGTCAAGGTTTGAACGTACCTCTGCGTCTGACTTCGGTAGCACACATTCTATCCTTCCTGCAGGAGGGACTGAAGAAGGGTCTAGCTTGCAGTTCTCTCCGGGTGCAGGTCGCAGCACTGGGTTGCCTGCAGGGCTAAATTGATGGGTTTTCACTGGCAGCTCATCCAGATGTGTCCCGTTTTTTAAAGGGGGCCAAGCATTTGCGCCCGCCGGTACGACAAATTTGTCCTGCCTAGAGCTTGAATGTAGTTCTCAAGGGCTTATGTGGTCTTCCTTTTGAGCCCCTCCGGCGGGCTACGTTGAAAGATTTGACACTCAAGACTGTCTTTTTGGTAGCCATTACCGCCGCACGGCCAATTTCAGAGCTTCAAGCTTTGTCGTGTCGGGATCCGTATCTTCGTATTTCGGATTCTGGAGTTTTGCTGCGGACCGTTCCCTCCTTGCCCAAGATGGTATCGGCTTTTCATGTCAATCAGACAGTAGAGCTACCGGCCTTCCCGAATTTGGATCCAACTTCTCCGAAGGATAAGGATCTGCATAGGTTGGATGTGCGCCGGGTTCTCCTTCGCTATCTAGAGGTGACCAATGCTTTTCGATTATCGGATCATTTGTTTGTCTTATTGAGTAGTCCTAGACAGTGACACAAGGCATCCAAAGCTATGGTTGTTAGGTGTTTGAAGGAGGCCATTTCCTCCACTTATCTTTGCGCTGGGCGTGCCATACCAGAAGGCTTGAAAGCGCACTCTACCAGATCTCAAGCGGCCTCTTGGGCGGAGAGCCAGTCGGTCTCGCCGCAGGAGATTTGTAGCGCAGCCACTTGGAAATCATTGCATACTTTTGCGGAACATTATCGTGTGGACGTCCGGGATCCGGAGGTAGACTGTTTTGGCAGCAGTGTTCTTCGTGCGGGACTCTCCAGATCCCACCCCAATTAGGGCAGCTCTGGTACATCCCAGAGGTCTGGACTGATCCTGGTATGTACAGGGAAAGGAAAATTGGTTCTTACCTGCTAATGTTCGTTCCTGTAGTACCAAGGATCAGTCCAGATGCCCGCCCTTGGGTTTTTTTTTTTTGTTTTTTTTTTTTGGAGAGTCTGTTTTTTCTGTATGTTTTCTTCCTTCTTCTTACCTCGGCAGAGTTCTTTACAGGCATGGGAAGGAATCTTCTTGATGGATATGTTATGCGGCGGTATGGTTAGTTTACCGCGCGTATTGTTGTAGCCATTGGTGGTTATGTTTGGGGATTTGTTCTCCTTTTTTGGTTATTCTGCTTTGATATCGTATATACTGAGGGATTGCAGGTGGCACACCAGGTTAAGAGGGGTGCCTTTTCAGTTTTTTTCTCTGACTCCCTCTGCTGGTAGGGAGACACAACCCAGCAGTCTGGACTGATCCTTGGTACTACAGGAACGAAAATTAGTAGGTAAGAATACATTTTTCTATCCCTGTCAGCCTCAGGCACACCAGAGCATCGAGGCCCACTGCTCTGGTCTATCGCCTGCGACTGAAGAACCTTTCCATCTTGGCATTGGCCCGCGTTGCCATGAGGTCCAGCTGAGGGTCCCCCAATGGGCACAAATGTGATTCCAGGCTTCTGGGGACAGTTCCCACTCCCCCGGATCCAACTGCTGTCATCTGAGATAGTCTGCTTGCACGTTGTCTACTCCTGCGACGTAGGAGGCTGCGATGCCCTTGAGATGAAGCTCCGCCCACACAAACAAGCTGAGCCTCGCAAGCCAAAGCAGGACTCTTGGTTCCTCCTTGACAGTTGATGTATGCTACTATTGTCGCATTGTCCGAAAACACTCTCTTCTGAAAGGCAAAAACACCTGGAGGGCCCTGGGCATCGCCTGCGTCTCCAACCGATTGATGGACCAGGTCCGCACCGACACCAACCAAAGGCCTTGAGCCGACCTGTCTAGGCACACTGCTCCCTAGCCCGTGAGACTGGCATCCGTGGTGATTACCACACTTCGAGGGGCATTCCTTTCTCCAAATTGCACCCAGACATCCACTACACCAGGCTGGACCTGGCCTCTCTCGAAAGAGGCAAGGGAAGAAAGTACTGTTCCGACAGGAGCTTCCATTGGGGGGATAACGCCTTCTGCAGCGGGCACATATGAGCGAACACCCAAGGAACCAGCTCCAACATAGAGGCCATTCAGCCCAGGACTTGCAAGTAATCCCAGACCTTCAGCACAGGGAGGTGGAGCAAGCGACATATCTCATCCCGAAGCTTGACCATCCTGTCGGTTGTGAGGAAAACTCTGCCCTGCTGAGTAACGAAGAGAGCTTCCAAGTACTCCAGGGACTGAGAAGGCACCAGGTGACTCTTTGTCAAATTGATGACACAACCCAGCAATTCCAGAAGAGACCTCATTCTGCACTGAACGCGAGCACTCCTCTTGCGTCTTCGCCCGGATGAGCCAGTCTACCAGATAGGGGTGCACCAACACTCACTCACTCCCTCAGGGCAGCCGCTACCAATACCATCACCCATATGAAGGTTCGAGGAGCAGTGGCTAGCCCGAAGGGGAGGGCCAAAAACTGAAAATGCTTACCCAGCACCTTGAACCAGAGAAACTTCTGGTGGTCCTGACAAATTGGGGATGTGCAGGTAGGCCTCGGTGAGATACAGAGATGCCAAAAACTCTCCTTTTCGGGCCATCCAAATCATAGTACGCAAGGTCTCCATCCGGAAACACGGCACCTTCAAACTCCGATTCACCTTTTGCAGGTCCAATATGGGGCAAAAGGTGCCCTCTCTTTTGGAACTACAAAATAAATGGAGTACCTTCCTTGCCCTTGTTCAGACAGCGGGATCGGGATATAGCCTCTAAGCTTATCAGTCTTTGGAGCATCTCCTCTGTCGCCATACCCTTGTTTCGGGAAAGACAGTATGACTCCTGAAAGACCTACCTGAGTGGGTGAGAGAACTCTTAAGGCGTAATCTTCCCTGACAATCTCCAGAACCCACTGATTGGAGGTAATCTTGATCCACTCCTCGTAAAAGCGAGACACCCTGTCTCAGATCGCTGACTGAGCGGAGTGGACTGGTCTGACTTCATTGGGAAGATTTGTTTCTGCCCGCTCCCTGAGCGGGTCTGCCTCTGTAAGGCTTTCCCGCACCCCAAAAGGACTGCTGTCTACCCGAGGACTGCCTCAGCACTGAGTTCCCTGGGCCCCTCCCTGAGCGAAACCGGGGTTGGGAGGAAAAAGACTTCTTCGATGTTTTCTTATCCTCCGGTAGCCTGTTGCCTTTTGTTTCTCCAAGGGATTTCATAAGCTGGTCAAGATCCTCCTCGAACAGAAGCTTGTCTTTGAAAGGAAGGTTACATAACTGAGGTTTGGATGACAAAGCCGCAGACCAATTATGCAGCCACAAAAGTCTTCTTGCCGCCACCACGCAACCATGCTCCGTGCCGTGGTGCGCACTAGATCATACAAGGCACCACTTAAGTGACTCCCACCTCCAGAGGGCCGCCTGGGCAGGGGTTAGCGTTCCCGAGGACGTTTGCTCCTGTGGTTTTTTAATCTAATATAGACAGGCCCTCTGCATCAGGCTGGCACAGACTGCAGCGCGGAGAGCTAGCGCTGACACCTCATACACCCGCTTAAGCTGAACCTCCAATTTGCGGTCATGAACATCCTTCATGGCAGCAGCACCGGCTACCAGGATTGTGGTCTTTTTTTTGTGATTGCTGACACAGCGGCATCCACCTTCGGTGTTTTGAGGCAATCCAAATGCTCCTGCAGCAAGGGATAAAGGTTTGCCATCACTCTCCCCATCTTCGAGCCAGTGTCCGGGGAGCCCCACTCTTGGCTATTCAGCTTCTGGATCTTCTTTGGGATGGGGAAAGGTGCTGGGTGGCCTCCACAGGCCGTCCAGAACTGGATTGACACCCTCGCTATCTGTTTCCTCCAGGGAGAGCTTCACCCCCAATTCCTCCAAAACCTGGGGAATAAGAGGCCACAGCTCCTCCTTCTTGAAAAGGTGGACCATAATAGGATCATCGCCCTCCGCCTCAGGCCTCTCACTCATGGTCTGATCTTCCCTAGGCCCATCTGGATCTGGGGGCTGCGTCTCATCGGTCTACATCCAGATCCATCGCTAGAGAGGAATCGCCCTCACTCTGAGGGTCATCGGAGTTCTCAAGATCTCATAGGTCTGAGGCAGCGCATGCAGGACGGGATCCTCAAGGCTGAATAAGGGTCTTCTGAGGCCTCTTGATGGAATCTGAGGGGCTGTCCTTGAACCTCCACTTTCCTGCTTCCCGAGCCAGGAAAGCCTCTTGCATTAGGAGGACTAATTCGGGAGAAAATCCCCTTGGCGCCCCCCCCCCCCCCCCCCCCCCCGAGGACTCCTCTGGACTACTGGGGCCCAACTCAGCCGCCGCCTCCTTGTGCTGCTGAATCATGGCGGGGGGGGGGGGGGGTGTGTGGAGATCCCTGGATGCTCGAAACGACTGTGCCCCCTTATTCAGGTCCCCTTCTGCTGAAGAAGAACTGTGCCCCTGGGACCCTCCTGTGGGCCCTGATGACCGCAAAGCCCTCTGAGGCCTATAATTTTTGGCAGAGCAACCCCCCCCCCCCCCCCAACGCACAAACTGTGCAGAGAGAGGGAATTAAGATAAGCAGACCAAACGCCACAGGCCCAACAGGCCTCTACATGCGGCTTGTCTGCCATTGGGGCCTAATCCCGCCCACAAGCAGGGAAAATGGAAATCACGGAGGAAGGGGCTGTCGCCGCAAGGCTAAGGAATAGAGCCCATTGTAGCGAAGTTCCTGCTGGCGTGCGAAACAAAGTCCAGCAGCAGCGGGAATCGCATGCACGGACTGCCACCCCCAGATATTTCCGGGTCTGGCCGCTTTCGGCACTGCCGTGCAGGCCACTTGTCAGGCTGCTCAGCTCTCCACCTGTGCTCAAAAGACTGAGCTCCTTTTTTTTTTTTTTTTTTTTAACTTGCATAGAAACAGAGAAATGGCAGCAGAAGAAGACCAAATGGTCCATCCAGTCTGCCCAGCAAGCTTTCATGCTTTTTTTTCATACTTTTCTGTTACTCTTGTCCCTTTAAATAACTTTTTTGGTTCTATTTCCCTTCCACCCCCACCATCGTAGATAGCAGAGCTGGAGCTGCATCTGAGTGAAGTATCCAGCTAATTGGTTTGGGGTAGTAACCGCTGTAATAAGCCAGCTTCTCCCACACTTGTTTATCCAGCCTGTGAATTCAGTCTTTGTTGGTTGTTTGAATATAAATCCTCCTCTCATTCCCCCTGCCGTTGAAGCAGTGGGCTGCGCTGGATATGTATTCTAAGTGAAGTATCAGGCTTGATTTGGGGTAGTAACCGCCGTAACAAGCAAGCCACACCCATGCTTATTTGTTTTACCCAGACTATGTAATTCAGTCCTTGTTGGTATATGTCTGAATATAAAACATCTTTTCTTCATTCCCCCTGCCATTGAAGCAGAGAGCTATGCTGGATATGCATTGAAAGTGAAGTATCAGGAATTTTTGGTTTGGGGTAGTAACTGTCGAAACAAGCAAGCTACTCCCCTGCTTTTATGTGGATGCAAATCCTTTTTTCCACATTTCCTCTTGCCGTTTAAGCATAGAGCAATGTTGGAGTCGCATTAACCATGTGAATGTTTATTGAATAAGGATATTCATCTCCAGGTAGTAGCCATCATTCCCGCAAGTCACCCCCATGCCTCTTCTCTTCATTCACATCCTCTAGACTTTATTGATCCACAGTATTTATCCCATGCCCCTTTGAAATCCTTCACAGTTTTGGTCTTCACCACTTCCTACGGAAGGGCGTTCCAGACATCCACCACCCTCTCCGTGAAGAAATACTTCCTGATATTGGTTCTGAGTCTTCCTCCCTGGAGTTTTAAATCGTGACCCCTGGTTCTGCTGATTTTTTTTTTTTGCAACGGAAAAGGTTTGTCATTGTCTTTGGATCATTAAAACCTTTCAGGTATCTGAAAGTCTGTATCATATCACCCCTGCTCCTCCTTTCCTCCAGGGTGTACATATTTAGATTCTTCAATCTCTCCTCATAAGTCATTTGATGAAGACCCTCCACTTTTTTGGTCACCCTTCTCTGGACCGCCTCCATCCTGCAAAGGAAAAAAAAAACCCAAAAGGGGAATACTACTCTGAAGCCAAAACGGGCAGGAAGGGACTTCAGGAGCCACTGAGGGAACCAGTCCCCTGGCTATCTGTGGCCTTGGGGGTCTCGGGCTAAAATTGCCTGGCTTGACCTAAGGGATGTTCCTCAACAGAAACCTGGCACCTTGGAAAGCACCAAATCTCCAGAACTCCAGATCACTTAGGACTGCAGGTTTGCACCTCTTAACATCTGCTGGAGGGACAGAAATACTGAGGGACTGCAGGTGGTGCACTCAGATAAGTAGCAGTGTCCCAAAATGTTGTCCTCTGCCTCCATCTGCTGGTAGGGATAAATAAACCCACTTTTCTGGACTGATCTGGGTATGTTCAAGAATCGCCATTTCTCTGTGGGCTTTTTCTTTAGGACTAACTATGTCCCAAAGCACTGGCTTTCTCACCAGTAACACGGCAAAATGTTACAATATTGCAACTCCTTGAGTAGACTGGGGAACCTGCAGTACAAGTTTCATTTTGGAACTAATGCAGCAAGGTTAACATTCAGTTCTGGCTAACACAAAGGAAGCTTCCCACTGCAAGGTACTGTAAAATCTAATCCAATAAGAATATCTCTTACAGGTCAACTTAAGAGTTTGTAAAGGAAGGTAGTCCTCGTTGAAAAAGATAGGGTTCACAGCAAAGCAGGAAATCAATGGAACACACACCCATTCCCTGTACGTACCCGGATCAGTACAGACAGTGGGTTATGTCCCCCTTCCAGCAGGTGGAGTCAGAGCAAAACTCAAAGGCTGGCCTCTTATAAGCTGGAGTGCCCTCTCTGTCCCTTCAGTATTTCTCTGACTCCAGCAGGTGAAAGGTAGCAGTCCCTTCGGCCCTCCATTTAACTTACAAAGGGAAACTTTTCTTTTTCCTTCTTATTTCTCTTGAAGTATTTCTTTCTTGGATGGATCTCTTTAATTAAAAAAAGAGAACTTTATAACAAATTTTACTCAGCAAATTTTCAGGGATTCACTCCCTCAGTTCTAGGCTCCAAATTGCAAGGGGAGCCAGTGGTTCTTTTCCTTTCTTTCTGGGGGTAAGTGCTGTTCTTTTTTTTTTTTTTTTTAATTACTTTCAGGTCCAGCTTTTTCTTCTGGAGTGAGTTCAAGGGCTCAGGGGTTCACACTGGTGGTCCAGCCTCTCCCCAACCCTCAACATAGTGCCCTGCCCTGAGAGGTCGTTGCCTCAGGGCAGTGTTTCCAGAGAAGCGTTATTCCTCTGGTTTTTTTTCAGGCTTCTAAGCTTTGTCGTTCTGCTAGCGGATGCCTGCTTCCCGCTCCAATCAGCCTGCAGTCGGCGGGCTCTGCCTAGCAGCCATGCTGCGCCCGTCTCGTTGCTGTGCCTGTAGAGATCCAGGTTCGCGGCTCTCCAGGGAGGGTATTTGCGTGAGATGTCTCCCCAGCGGGGAGGGTCCCTCAAGAGCAGCTGGGCGGCTTCATTCGTGCTCGCAGGCCATTTTGGATTCCCTGCCGCCAGCTCCCGCACAGCCAGGCCCTGACTTGGACCTCGATTTTCCACAGGACCTCTCTCCAGTAACGGACCCGGAGCCACAGCCTCCTTCAGCACAGCCTGTGGGAAACCCCACCCCGGCATTTGCTCCGTCGGGGCCCTCCCCCTGGTCCTTCTTCCACTGATTTCATTTTATTGTTACATAGTGCATATTTGGCCAGCATGAGCCACCAGCAGGGCTCTGCTGCAGGACCTCTACCTCCCAAAGTAATTCATTGGTCAGATCCAGGCTGTGGTCAGCCTTCTGGATCCCAGGATGACGTGGGGATTGCCCAACTGGGGGGTACGCTAGGAGCCAGTCAGCCCCCGGCCCTCCCTGGAGTAGGGGGACATTAGCCAGCTCCCAGGATACGGGTCGTACCACCTGTATCCGCTCCGGATGATCCAGATACGGATGACCTTTCTTCTCCCATGCAAGTGGAAGGGGATGACCCAAGAGTCCTACATCTCTTTCAAAGGGATGAGTTGGACCCCCTAATTCCTCACGTTCTAGCCAAACTGGACATAGATACCCCACAGGACCCTCCTGCTCCTACTGCATCGTCCTGGAAGGGCGACCTGCTCCTCGCCGGTCTGCGCTCACCTTCTTGAACTTTCCCTTTCCATCCAATGCTACTGCAACTGTTGACTAGAGAATGGGATTCGCCAGAGTCTTCTCTCAAGGTGGGCAGAGCTATGGAGAAGCTCTACCCTCTACCTGAAGAGTACTTGGAGCTCCTGAGGGTCCCCAAAGTGGATGCGTCTGTGTCGGCGGTTACGAAACGCACCACGATTCCGGTTACAGGCAGAACGGCCCTAAAAGATCTGCAGGACCGTAAGTTGGAAGTCTTCCTCAAACTGATTTTTTAGGTGTCTTCTCTGGGGATCCAGGCTGCCACCTGCAGTTCTCTCATACAGCGAGCAGGGCTTCGTTGGGTACAGCAACTGCTCGGCGCCCAGGATTTGCCGCCCGAGGAAGCGCAGCAGGCTGAGTGCCTGGAAGCAGTCATGGCATATGGGGCGGATGCTCTTTATGACCACCTTCTGGTCCTTGCCAGGTCCATGGTTTCAGTGGTCTCAGCCAGGCTGCTCCTTTGGCTTCGCAACTGGTCGGCAGATTCATCTTCCAAGGCACAATTGGGATAGTTTCCTTTTAAAAGAAAACTGCTTTTTGGTGAGGACTTGATACAGCTCATCAAGTCCTTCGGGGAGAACAAATTCCATAAGCTGCCAGAAGATCGGCCAAGAACCTTTTGGACCTTCAGCTCTTCCTTATCTCGCTTCCGTGGGCAACGACGGTTTCATCAGACCAGGCCTCCTGCTCTCAGTCCTGGTCTCATCCCTTTCGTGGCTGAAGAACAGTTTGAGACAACCTCCCTCATGGGGCTCCTGCCAAGTCTTCCCAATGAAGGCTTGCCGACCCACTCTTCCATTCCCAGGATAGGCGGCCGCCTGTCTTTATTCTACGAGGAGTGGGTCAAGATCACCTCGGATCAATGGGTCTTGGACATTCTACGACATGGCTACGCTTTGGAGTTTGCTCGACCCCCCCCCCCCCCCCCCCCCCCCCTCAGGGACAGGTTCCTCTTCTTCCCCTGCGGAAGCCTTCAGAAGCAGGCCATGGTCCCACAGACGCTTGACCGCCTCTTGGCCCTCGGGTCCATTCTCCCATGGCCACTGAGGGAACAAGGATTAGGCCATTGTTCCGTCTACTTTGTGGTTCCCAAGAAAGAAGGCTCCTTTCTTCCCATCCTGGATCTCAAGCTGGTCAACAGGGCTCTCAAGGTGCCTCACTTTCGTATGGAGACCTTACGGTCAGTCGTGGCGGCGGTGCACTGCGGGGAGTTCCTGGCCTCCTTGGACCTGACAGAGGCATATCTTCAAAGCACATCAATGCTTCCTGCGTTTCAAGGTCCTTGGCCAGCATTTCCAGTTCCAGGCCCTACCGTTCGGGTTGGCGACAGCTCCCCCGCACCTTCACCAAGATCATGGTAGTGGTGGCAGCTGCTCTACATCGGGAAGGAATCTTAGTCCATCCCTACCTGGACGACTGGCTCACTCGGGCGAAGTCAAAAGAACTGTCTTCAAGCGGTAGAACGAGTCTTGCACCTTCTCCGCTTCCTCTGCTGGGTCGTCAATTTCCCCAAAAGCAACCTTACTCCTTCTCAGACCCTAGACTTCTTAGGAGTACGCTTCGCTACCAATGCCGGGAAAGTCTTCCTGCGCCAGGATCGGACTCAGTCTCTTCTAATGCAGGTCCAGCGTTTCCGGACCCTCCAACTTCCCACCACGTGGGATTACCTCCAAGTCCTAGGCACTATGGCTTCTACTATAGATTTAGTGCCGTGGGCTTTTGCGCATATGCGCCCCCTACAGAGGGCGTTACTCTCCCGCTGGAAGCGGTATCTCAGGATTTTCAAGCCCTACTTCTGCTGCCTGACATAGCCAGCCGCAGCCTGGGCTGGTGGCTCAGCCTCGACCACTTGCTGAAGGGAGTGGATCTGGAGGTCCCACAGTGGGTGATCGTCACAATGGATGCGAGCCTCTCTGATTGGGGAGCAGTGTGCCAGCGGCAGTTGGCTCAGGGAGTTTGGACGTCATTCCAGGCCTCATGGCCGATCAACCGACTGGAGACCAGAGCGGTCCTTCTCGGCCTGCAGCGATTCCTCCCTTTGGTTCATCGTCAAGCGGTGCGGATCCTCTCCAACGATGCACCCACGGTGGCATACATCAATCGCCAAGGAGGGACGAGGAGCCAACATGTCGTGCGGGAAGCGGACAAACTGATGGCGTGGGCGGAGCTGCACCTTACTTGCCTCGCTGTGTCCCACATAGCCAGGGTCGACGACGTTCAGGCGGACTTCCTAAGCCGACAACGCATAGATCCAGGCGAGTGGGAGCCCTCAGAGGAACCAGTGTCGCTCCTCTTCAACACATGGGAAGCCCCATACCTGGACTTGATGGCGACCCTCCGGAACGCGAAGGCTCCCCGCTTCTTCAGCCACTGACGAGAACACGGTGCAGAGGGCGTGGATGCTCTTGTCCTTCCCTGGCCACAAAATCTCCTCCTCTATGTATTCCCGTCATGGCCCCTGGTGGGCAAGGTGCTGCGCATATTAGAGCTTCATCAGGGGCCTGTCATTCTAGTGGCCCCGGAATGGCCTCGAAGACCATGGTTTGCAGACCTCGTCAACCTAGCGGTCAACGGTCCTCTCCGCCTTGGACACCTACTGAACCTTCTGCGCCAAGGGCCAGTATTTTTAGACCGGGCAGATCGCTTCTGTCTTGCGGCATGGATTTTGAATGGCGGAGGTTGAGGAGACATGGCTATCCAGAAGCAATCATCTCCATGCTCCTCAACGGGCGAAAGATGTCCACCTCCATTTCCTATGTCCGGATCTGGAAAGTGTTTGAGGCTTGGTGCGCTTCCATGGACATCTCTCCACGCCGGGCTTCCATTGCACATGTTTTGTCTTTCCTACAGCGTGGCGTGGACAAGGGTTTGGCATACAATTCCCTGCGGGTTCAGGTTGCAGCACTTGGGGCTCTGGTTCGTCATCAGGAGACAGCTCCTCTTTCTGCACATCCGGATATTGTCCTATTTTTGAAAGGAGTAAAGCATGTCAGGCCACTGATTCACCCCCTTTGTCCTTCATGGAGTCTCAACTTGGTCCTTTGGGTGCTCACCAGCCCGCCAATTGAGCCTTTGCGGAGCGCATCTCAAGGATCTCACCCTCAAAGCAGCCTTCCTTGTGTCCATTTGTTCAGCGCGCCGGATCTGAGTTACAGGCTCTATCCTGCAGAGAACCTTTTCTCCGTTTTACGGACTCCGGGGTGTCCCTGTCCACAGTGTCCTCCTTCTTGCCTAAAGTGGTTTCGCTTTTTCATCTGAATCAGTCGGTGGAACTTCCTTCGCCACCTAGGATCGGCTGGACCTTTGGAAACTGGATGTCAAACTGGTTCTTATTCATTATCTGGAGGTCACCAATGAGTTTCGCTTATTGGACCACTTGTTTGTTCTCTGGAGCGGTCCCAGGCGAGGCCATCAGGCGTCCAAAACCACGATCACGCGCTGGTTGAAGGATGCCATTTCCTCAGCGTATATTGGTGTCGGCCGTCGCCCTCCGGAAGACATCAAGGCTCATTCGCTCCGTGCTCAAGCAACCTCCTGGGCTGAGAGTCGATCTGTCTCGCCGCAGGAGATATGCAACGATTTCCATATAGCAGCTCTACATATCTTTGCACGACACTATCGCTTGAATCTGCAACCTCCTGGGTTTTGCTCCTTTGGAGCCCAGGTCCTTCGAGCAGGGCTATCCGGGGCCCACCCTACGTAGGGAAGCTTTGGTACATCCCACTGTCTGGACTGATCCAGGTTCGTGCAAGGAAAAGAAAATTATTCCTTACCTGCTAATTTTCGTTCCTGTAGTACCACGGATCAGTCCAGACTCCCACCCTCAGATTCATGGGTTTGGGATAGCAGTTCTCCTTACCAGCATCTGTTTTCCTATATGCTCTCTGCTGTTACTACTGTTCTTATCAGTTGGTTCACGTTGCAAGTTTTTTGCCTGTTGGCATGTTTCTTCCAAATTTTGTTGTGGTTCATAAGTTGAGTCTTTTATACCGATTCCTTGATCCATCCAAACGTTTTCTCTTGCTTTGATATTCTTAATACTGAAGGGACAGAGAGAGCGCTCCAGCTTATAAGAGGCCAGCCTTTGAGTTTTGCTCTGACTCCACTTGCTGGAAGGGGGACATAACACACTGTCTGGATTGATCCGTGGTACTACAGGAACGAAAATTAGCAGGTAAGGAATAATTTTCTTTTTTGCCACAATAAGTTTCAACTTTCCATTTAGACAAGGCATGAATTTCAGTTGCTGACTATGAAGGACAGAGGAACTGTAAATCCCTCCAGTGGAAAGATGTAGGGCTGCATTACTGCTAGAAGATTCTTCAGAACAGCACCCTTGGAGGCTGAGCGTAGACTGACTCTGATCTGTTGCATGTCTCCTCTCCAGGCATCAATAACCTCCAGGATGTCTGGGACACCACTGAGGGAGAATGCAATGTGATGCTGGAGTCACGGTTTGAAAAGATGTATGAGAAGATTGATCTGACGCTACTGAACAGGCTCCTGCGTCTCATCGTTGATCACAATATTGCTGATTATATGACAGCAAAAAACAATGTAGTGATAAACTACAAGGTAAAGAAGGCTCAAGACCTCTCCCTGCTGCAAGTTGTTGTTCATATCGTTTGCAAAATTGTTCTGATTAGACAAAATGCTCCAGTGCTAGCTGATAAGATATGAAACTGAATAGGCAAAGTCTTGTAGGGAGGGTCCCTCTGGCAAGAGTGAGACTGGAGGCTCCTCTATGCATTCCAACTGTCAGACATGTTTAACCCACAGCTGGTTTGTCCAGAGGTCTGGAGATTCTGTTATGTATGTGTGTATGTTATCATTCTCTCCATGCTACCACTCTGTCTCCTGTCTTGTCGCTTTCCACGCACCGTAACTTGTCTCTGCCTCTTACAAGTAAACTACATGTTGTCCTTAGTTTGAATAAAGCCAGTGGCCCTTCTTCATTATCAGCTCCTATCATCGCAGTCCAGCACTGCTTGCCACCATCTCTGTGCAGCACACTCATTCAGCCCCTAATCACATTCCCCAGCTGTTCCAAATCTGCTTAGCTTTAGCTGTGGTGACTCAACCAGATCTCCACTTTCTCACAGGACAAGCAGGATGGTAGTCCTCACATATGGGTGACATCACAAGATGGAGCCCAGACACAGAACACTTTTGTCAAAGTTTCTAGAACTTTGACGGGCACCTACTGGG
Organism: Rhinatrema bivittatum; assembly: GCF_901001135.1. Lineage (NCBI taxonomy): Eukaryota > Metazoa > Chordata > Amphibia > Gymnophiona > Rhinatrematidae > Rhinatrema > Rhinatrema bivittatum. Next base: position 161,548,704 of record NC_042622.1, on the reverse strand, counting down.
CATGCCCAGCACAGCACCAACCCTGCATCCAGCAGGGGTCCCCCTTCAGTCTCTTTTTCTGCGCAGCAGTAGCCACGTGGGTTAAGGAGCTCTCTACAGATTCCTGACAGGAATTTTTCTCATGGAACTTCTTAAAAAAATTTTTAAAATTCTACCCCATAGGGATTCCCCTATCGATATCCGTACTCCGCGGTCGAAACGTAAGGCTTTACCCTCGTTTGCGGTCGATTCCCATAGAATTTTTCCTGTGGGGCCTACTGGCCATCGACTGCACCAGGGCTAAATTTTGTTGAAGCCATGGTGTCAGGTTTTCGTCGGGGCCCCGATTGTCCTCGGACAGTGTCCATCACAGACCCACATAGAGTTTGTGTATTGTGCTTGGGGTCCGGCCATGATACCCCCACTTGCACCAAATGTGCCCAAATGACACCGAAGGGCCGTAAAGCCCGCTTAGAAAAAATGGAGTTTCTTTTTTATTCAAAACCCCCAACTCCATCGACCACTTCGTCTGAGCCGGTGTCATTGACCTCTCGCCAGCAGTGGGACACCGGTGCTGCCCGACCTGCATCGACTACTCCGAAGGTGTCGACTTTGTCCTCATCGCCTCAGGAGAAAGGACCGAGGGGAACATCGTGAAAAGCGTCAACACCGGCATCGGAAGGCTCAATCCGCTGATCCAGGCAAGCCCTCGGCGTCGACAGAGCCTCCGACAAATCCCGCCCAGAGAAGATCCCATCCTCCTCTGTGACTGGGTCACCGAGGCATTCCCCACCATCATTGGTGCAGGGAGCCGTGACTCCACTTTTACCGGTGGACCCTCCGGCTACGCCTCTATTGCCTCCTACTCTGGAGCTGGGGTTACACGCCCCAAGCTTCCGTGAGGAATTGGATCAGATGATCCAAGAGGCCATTGGGAAAGCACTACAAGGATTCCAGCCTCCATCGGTGCCGGTACCGGTCCCCGAACCAGTCACCAATCCGATTTCCTTGGCGCTCGCACCGCTACTGGGTAGACTGGATGCGTTGATCGGTGCCCTTCCACCGCTGGAACCAAGGACACCGGTATACCCTCTCCCTTCGACACCAATTTCTTTATCATCGGATGGCGAAGAAACACAGATACCCATACCGCCGTCTGGAATTCTGCCACCGTCTCATCCATCAATGTCACCGGTTCCGTCGGCGCCTCCTTCGATGCCGTTGATGCCCAGGCCTGGCCCTTCAGGAATAATGCCGTTTCTTCCCTCTGAAGATCCTCAGGGAGCTGGTGATCAACCTTATGATCCTTGGACTGATGATTCTTCCCAGGATACAGATGATCTCCCTTCACAGCCCTCTCCTCCCGAAGAGAGAAGGCGTTCTCCTCCAGAGGATCTGTCCTTTATTAACTTTATTAAAGAAATGTCTGAGACAATTCCTTCTCAGCTTCAGACAGAAGAGGACTCATGGCACAAGATGCTGGAAGTACTCCAGTTTCTTGATGCCCCTAAGGAAATTATGTCTATTCCTATTCATGAAATCCTAATTGATCTTCTAAAGAGGAATTGGGAGCACCCAGGTTCAGTTCCGTCTGTCAACCGTAAGACAGATGCCACCTATCTGGTTCAGTCAGCTCCTGGGTTTCAAAGATCACAACTGGATCATCACTCTATGGTTGTGGAATCAGCCCAGAAAACGGCACGGCGTTCCAAACCTCATTCCTCCATATCTCCAGGGAAGGAGCAAAAATCCCTCTATGCTTTTGGCAGACAGGTCTTTCATAGCTCAATGCTTCTCTCTCTCATTGCGTCTTACCAGTTATACATGACCCAATATAACAAAAACCTTTTTAAGAGTATCCAGGATTTTGCTGAATCTTTCCCTAACCAGTTCCAGGATGACCTTAATGCTCTGGCTCAAAAAGGCCTGGATGTGGACAAGCATGAGGTCCGTACTGCGTATAATATTTTTGACACTGCCTCTAAGGGTGTACGCAGCGGGGATTATTTATTTTATTTATTTTTAGATTTTTATATACCGGTGTTCCTATATGAAATAAAGATCACATCGGTTTACATTGAAACAGAACATGAAAATTGCCAAAAGGCATTACATAGAACAAGGTTATGAAACAAGAATTAGTGGAAGAAGATTAGTGCAAGAAGGTGGGCCTGGTTGAAATCTTACAACCTGAGACCAGAGGTACAGGATAGATTGGCTGACCTGCCCTGTGCTGGTGACAGTCTCTTTGGAGATAAAATCCAGGAGACTGTGGCGCAACTAAAAGACCACCATGAAACGCTGCGTCAACTTTCCTCAGTGCCTGCTGACTTCTCGTCCACCTCTAAGAGGATATTCAGGCGAGATTCTAAGAGGCCGGCTTACAAACCAAGAAGGTATTATCCTCCGGCTTCCCAAGGGCACCCTTCTAAGCCTTATCAAAAAGGTCAGTCTAGAGAATCCCAACCTCAGAAGGCCCAACCAGCTCCTCAGCCGGGTCTAGCGTCGGGGTTTTGACTCCTTCCTGGAGAGCATATGCCAACCTCCTCTTCCAGCTGTACCGGTTGGCGGCCAACTGTGCCACTTCACCAATATTTGGCACACAGTCACCACCGATCAGTGGGTGCTTGTGGTAGTCATTCAAGGTTACCACCTCAACTTCCTGACTGTACCGGCGGATTCTTCACCTCGGCTGACGTGGGGATTGTCCGACCACTCTCCCCTTTTAGAACAGGAGGTCTCAACCCTCCTACAATCCAAGGCAATAGAACCATTGTCCCTCTCCCAGCAGGGGCAGGGATTCTATTCCCGGTATTTTCTCATCCCAAAAAAGTCAGGTGGTGTTCGTCCAATCCTGAACCTTCGCGCCCTAAGCAAGTTCTGCAAAGGGAGAAGTTCAGGATGGTGACCTTGGGCTCTCTACTTCCTCTGCTACAAAAAGGAGATTGGCTGTGCTCTCTGGATCTCCAAGATGCATACACACACATCTCACTCACTCCATCTCATAGCAAATTCCTGCGATTCCTGGTCTGTCCTCGCCACTTCCAGTACAGAGTTCTACCATTCGGCCTAGCATCTGCTCCATGAGTCTTTACCAAGTGCCTCGTAGTGGTCGCAGCCTTCCTCAGGGGTCAGGGTGTCGATCTACCCTTATCTCGACGATTGGTTGATAAGGGCTCCGACTCAGCAAGCCGCTTTGGCGTCCTTGCGTCTCATTCTACATACCCGGATCTCCCTTGGGTTTCTAATCAACAATCCCAAATCCAAGATAGTTCCATCCCAAACCCTATCCTTTATAGGGGCTGACCTAAACACCTGACAGGCGAAAGCCTTCCTCCCTCAGGATCACGCTTTCACCCTGGCCTCCCATGCACACCATTTACAGGCTCGAGTATCCTCAACTGCTCATCACTTCCTCATACTGCTGGGTCACATGGCGTCTGCGGTGCATGTCACTCCAATGGCGCACCTAGCCATGAGGGTGTAATGCAGTGGACCTTAAAATCCCAGTGAATTCAAGCTTGTCAGCCAATGTCCAGCATTGTTCATGTTACCACACAGCTCTGCCTGTCACTCGCCTGGTGGACACAACACTCCAATCTACTTCAAGGCCTTCCATTTCAGGCTCCAGAACCTCAAATTACCTTGATGACAGATGCCTCCAACCTAGGCTGTTGTGCTCATGTCGGTGATCTACAGTCCCAGGGAACCTGGTCTCCAGAAGAAGCCAAACATCAGATACATTTCCTGGAGCTTTGGGCAATCAGATATGCCCTCAAGGTTTTTCAGGATTGACTTTCGAACAAGGTCATCCTGATTCAAACCGACAATCAGGTAGCAATGTGGTACATCAACAAGCAAGGGGGAACTGGCTTCTACCTCCTGTATCAGGAAGCTGCACAGATATGGGCATGGGCCCTTTCCCACTCTATGTGCCTCACAGCCACCTACTTGCCAGGTGTGGACAATGTGTTGGTGGACAAGTTGAGTCACACCTTTCATCCTCACAAGTGGTCTCTCAACCCCACGGTAACGGACATAATATTCCAACGTTGGAGTTACCCTCACATAGACCTCTTTGCATCAGTCCACAACTGCAAAGTAGAAAACTTCTGCTTTCTCACTCACAGCTACCATTCTCAGCTGAGAGACGCTTTCACCTTCTCATGGGCCAGCGGTCTCCTCTATGCGTACCCTCCACTTCCACTCATATCGAAGACTCTCGTGAAGTTGTGGAGGGACGGGGTGAAATGGTTCCCAATCCTCCAGGACCTCTGTGTGCCAGCACATTCCTCTGGGGAAGGATCTGCTTCTGATAACTCAGAGCGGGTGCCTTCTCCACCCCAGCCTCCAGGCCCTATCCCTGACTGCCTGGATGTTGAAAGGTTAATACTCCAACCTCTTAACCTTTCAGAGTCTGTGTCCCGAGTCCTGGTAGCTTCACGAAAGCCTTCCACGTGAAGGTCTTATCGTTCTAAATGGAAGAGGTTTACGGTCTGGTGCACTTTCATGTCCATAGATCCCTTCACTTGTTCCACGGCGAGGTTTCTGGACTATCTCTGGCACCTGTCAGTCAGGCCTGAAAACGTCCTCCATCAGGGTGCATGTCATTGCGGTAGCCGCAATCCATAAGGGCATGGGGGATGTCGCTATTTCAACACAGCCCTTAGTAATACACTTTATGAGAGGCTTACTCCACTTAAAACCTCCACTGCGTCCTCCGGCCCCTGCTTGGGACCTTAACGTAGTTTTGGGGCGGCTCATGAAATCTCCGTTTGATTCTCTCCACTGTCCTGAACTCAGTTATCTCACCTGGAAAGTAGTTTTTCTTCTCGCTATTACCTCCGCTTGCAGAGTTAGTGAGTTGCAGGCTTTAGTTACCTACCCGCCTTACACTAAAATTCTGCATGACAGGGTAGTGCTCCGCACTCACCCTAAGTTTTTACCAAAGTTAGTATCGGAATTCCACATTAATCAATCCATCATCCTACCTACCTGCTTTCCCAGGCCCCATTGAAACCCAGGAGAACAGACTCGGCATTCCTTGGACTGCAAACGTGCCCTAGCCTTCTATCTAGATCGCGTGTCAGCCCACAGGAAATCCACTCAGTGAGGATGCAGTTTTTCATTTGGCCATAGGCACCACATTGCCTGGCTATGGCTCTGGGGGGATTTGTCAGAATCATATTGTAGATGAGTTGTAGGAGACTAACTGTACTTTTTTCCCCCTTTAGGACATGAATCATACTAACTCATATGGGATTATCCGTGGACTTCAGTTTGCATCCTTCATTGTGCAGTATTATGGGCTGGTGATGGACCTGCTTGTGCTTGGCCTGCACAGAGCCAGTGAGATGGCAGGGCCACCACAGATGCCAAATGACTTTCTCAGTTTCCAAGACATTGCCACGGAGGTAGCTCATCCCATTCGTCTATACTGCAGATATATTGACAGAATCCACATCTTCTTCAGGTACATACTGCCTTCCTCTCCCCTGCTCTTTGAAACTTGGTTTTTTAGTGTATCCCTTTCTGTCTTGCTGTCTGCACGATTTCTGAAGATGATAGAGTAGCAAGACACAAAATGGTAGTTCCTGGACATACCCAGATCAGTCCAGACCAGTGAGTTATGTATTCCCACCAGCAGATGGAGTCAGAGAAACAATTTTGAGGCACTGCTACTTAACCGATAGTGCCACCTGCAGTCTCTCAATATTTCTCTGACTCCAGCAGATGGTAGAGGTGCATACCTGCAGTCTAGGTGCTAGTTTAAAAAAAAAAAAAGAAACAGAGTAGATAATACTAGTTTAGGCAACGGAAGAGCTTCCTGAGGTGTTAGGCACCTTCTTGGGCCATCCCTCAGCTGGATCCAGGAGACCGGGATGGGTTTGGATGCCCCTGCCTGGGTCTAGCCCACAATGTTCCGGAGGGCTTGGTAGCCAGAGGTTCTGGTTCCCTCTGCCCTCCGTGGCTGCTCTCTTGGGCACTACCGTTCCTGCGGGAAAGATTTCCCTTTCTGTGGAGAGAATAAAGTTTAAAAAAAAAGAGGAGCTGTTGTGTCTTCTCAGAGCCAGCTTTTTTCAGGCGAGGTCAAAACGATGGTGAGTCTAGTCCAACGGCTGCTGGCGACTGGTACAGAGGAGAGCAGTGGAGTTTTTGGTGATGGTCGGCAGCCTGGAGCTCTGGGCTTTAGCGATGAGGGGCTTGGGGTTTTCGGGCCCATCTCATGGATGAGGGTCTTGGGGCCTCTTCATTTCCTCGGTGGGGTTGTCAGTGGTGGCGTTTGCGGCCTTCACGCTAGATACCTTGTGCTCAGGGTCCCCGGGCGGTAGACTCGGCGCTTTATTTTTGGATCTGCATGTGCGCCCTAGCAGGAGATGGCCCCCGTGTGCCGTGCACCTTCCTCATGGCACCCAAACCCAAGATGGCTGCTTGCCGTGCATGTGGCAAGGCTTCGGGCCGTCTGGACTCCCACTCCCTCTGCCCCGCATGTAAATCAGGGCAGGAGGGAACTTCGGGTAGTCGACTGGTTACCTGTGGTCTGCACTCTGCCGGGCTGGTGCCGCCTCCCGCAGTGGAAAGCCCTTGGGGCAGCCCAGAGAGTTTGTGTGATTCCCTTCCCCCTCCCCTCTCCCTGATGGGGCTGGGTGCTCTGGGGGGGGGGAGCGTGGGCCCGGGGATGGGCTGCCTCTCTTGGGGGAGGAGGACCCAGGGGAATTTTCCTTTGATTTCATGCTCCTGTTGCACAGATCATATCTGGCCAGGAAGGTGGGGCAAAAAGACCCGCAGGGAGAAGCTTGGAGACCCCTGCTTCTGAGCCCAAAAAGTCTTCCCAGGGCTCTGGGAATCTTCTCCATCGTCTGGGCCTCAGGCGGGTTTCTCCCTTCTCCTTCTTCGGTGTAAGATGATGGTGATGTGGCGGCACCGCAGGGGGACCTGTCTGACCCCCCCCCCCCCCCCCCCCCAGGGAGATCCGGATGCAGCGGATGCTGCTCCTGTTCCTGATTCAGCGGATGATCCCAAGGATGATGATCCGGACGACTTTGACTCCTGAGGGTGACGACCCATGTGTTATACGCCTCTTTAAATGGGTGAAATTATGCCCCTTAATCCCCCAGGTCTTGGAGGAGTTTGGGAGTGAAGGTCTCTCAGGATGAGTCTGATAGTGAGGGAGTGAATCTGGTTGTCAGTGATCTTCGGGGGCCGACGACTGCCTTTCCTTTGCCCAGAAAGATCTGGAAGTTGGTGACCCTGGAGTGGGACTTCCCTGATGCAGGTCTAAAAGTGGGCAGAATGATGGCTAAACTTTATCCCTTGATGGAGGAGACACTGGATCTTCTGAAGATTCCGAAAGTGGATGCCGCAGTTTCAGCGGTCACGAAGAAAACTACGATTCCTGTTGCGGGGGCCACACCGTTGAAGGATGTGCAGCACCGCAAGCTAGAGATTCAGCTCAAGCGGATGTTTGAAGTCTTGGCGTTTGAGTCTGTGTGCGGCTGTGTGTGCCAGCTTGATGCAGTGAGCCTGTCTCTTGAGTACAGAAGACCCTTGGGGTTATGCCTGCTCATCTTGAGGTGGGTTTCGCTTATGTGGCGGACGCGCTCTATGACTTGGTGCGGATGTCTGCACGTACTATGGTTTCTTCTGTGGCGGCCCGCAGGCTCTTGTGGCTCCACAATTGGTCAGCGGATTTGTCATCCAAAGCTTAGCTGGGTAACCTCCCTTTTAAAGGGAAGCTACTTCGGAGAGGATCTGGATCAGCTGGTGAAGCTGTTGGGAGAGTTCAAGGGCAATAGGCTGCCAGAAGATAGGAAGCCGGGCAAGAAGGTTTTCCCATCTTGGGCGCATTTCTGGGATTCGCATCGTTTCTGGGCCAATAAGTCTGCTACTGTGGTAGCGAAGCAGGGCTTGGGGCGGCAGCAATCCTTTTGTGGTACCCGCAGGCCATGCAGAGATGGAGCAGGTTAGAGCTCCGGAAGTGGAAAGGTGGCCCACTGAAGCCAGTGTTCCCCACTCCTCTGTAGAAGCTGTAGGAGGCATATTGTCCAGCTTTTAGGAGGAGTGGGAAAAGATTACCTCAGACTATTGGGTCTTAAAGGTAATAAAGGAGGGGCTATGCTCTAGAATTTTCCTGCCCCATCAGGGAGGCCTTTGTGAAATCCCACATCTCCTCTTGCAGCAAGCGGGAGGCGGTGTCGGGGACCCTACGACGTTTTTTCACTTTAGAGGCCATTGTTTCTGTGCCGTCTCCAGAATGGGGGCAGGGACGGTACTCCATACTTTGTGGTTCCCAAGAAGGAAGGTACTTTTCGGCCCATTCTCGATTTGCAGAAGGTAAATAGATTCCTTCGGGTCCTGCACTTCCGCATGGAAACCCTGCACACGGTAGTGGCCGCAGTGCACAAGAGAGAGTTCTTGGACTCTCTGGACCTCATGGAGGCGTATTTGCACATTCCCATTTGACTGAATCATCAAAGGTGTCTTCGTTTCATGGTAATGGAACAACACTTTCAGTTGCGAGCCCTTCCCTTTGGTCTGGCGATGACACCCCGCATTTTCACCAAGGTGATGGTAGTAGTTGCGGCAGCTCTTCGCAAGAGGGAATTCTGGTTCATCCTTGCCTGGACGATTGGCTGATTCGAGCGGTCAAAGGAGGAATGCGAGCGGTCCCTGCGGAGAGTCATGAGCACTCTTTGTGCCTTGGGTTGGGTCATCAATCTCCAGAAGAGTCACCTGGAGCCTTCCCAGTCCTTGGTGTACCTGAGAACCCTGTTCAACACTTAAAAGGGCAAAGTATTCCTTTTTTTTTTTTTAAGTTCTATATTTATCAAATTTTTTTTAACATTAAACAAAGTTTACATCTTATGTTAATCTCACATATGAAATCTGCATAACAAATCTAGATGATATAAACTATAATTTCTGTAAACCATTTTATAAAGCAAAAAAAGGATCTCAGGAGTTATCCAGAACATTTCAATCTATCTTTCCAAACCTTCAATATAAGTAAAGGAGGCTAGCAGCTTCTTTCTTTATATCACATCAAACAATTAGATGTTACTGGTCTTACCCTTGCATGTATCAATAAAAATTCTTAATTGCGAGGGCTCATAGAAATATATCTATTATCCTTATAGTTAAACATGTATTTGCATGGATATCTGATAATTAACTGGATTCCCCATGATTTCACTTCCGCATCATACCAACCAAGATTTTCCTTCTAGTTTGTGTCTTCTAGTAACGTCTGGGTAGATCCATACTTTTTGTCCGTAATACAATCTATTACGACTACGGAGAAACAATCTCAAAATTAAGTCTCTATCAGTCATGGACAAAAGTTACCAGTAGTATTCTCCTATATTCAATCTGTTCTTCAGTAGGCGCTTCTAAAAAAAAAAAAAAAAAAAAAAAAAAAAAAAAAAGCAGTTCTAAATCTATATTTATATTTGGAGATCTTACTCCTGTATCATTACCATTCTTAGGAGTAGGGGCATAATACATTTTTGAAATCTGTGGTAATGAATCTGGAGAAATCAAAAGCACTTCCATAAGATATTTTTTAAATTGTTCCCTAGGTGATATTAATCTTATGCAAGGAAAGTTTAGTACTCTTAAGTTCAAATAACGCAACTTATTTTCGATGTTTTCATATTTTCTTCTCATATTATCAGATTGAATTAAATTTACTTGCACTTCTTTCACAGACGAAAGCTGCTCTGTAATTTCATTAATTTTAGTCTCATGAGCGTTTAACATGGGATCCATATTTTGTATCTTATTCTGAGAAGGGGATGCAGGCTCATTGGCGAACGGGAAAATCCTTCCAAGCTTGGAACCATACCAGACCATGTTACGGTTTTTCCACAGAGATGAATTGCCAGCACTGGTTTCCCAGACCCTGAAGACTCAGAGTTCCTGGCACAGGCCCTATGTCGGATCCAAAGAAGAACCACATCCTGGTGTCTATGGAAAGCCTCTTGCTATTTCCCGATGCTGGAAGCCATCCAGGAGTTAATTGACCTGGAATAAGCTGGAAGCCAGCTTTAAAGGTGGCTGGGCATTGAAGACCCTGTACCCTCTGGACCCAGAGGCCAAAACGCCTGCGTTTCCCGAAAGTGAATGCCCTGGTCTGCGCTGTTTCGAAGCGAACTATCCCTGTAGAGGGAGGAGCAGCCTTGAAGGGTGCACACAATAGGTGGCTGGAGTCCATCCTTAAGCAAGCCTTTGATGCAAAAGCAATGATGCTGCAGATCACTTCCTGTTGTGCCCTGGTGGCTCACTCATGTCTGCTTCTCGAGAGAGAGACAGATAGCTCAGGGGTGCATTCCAGAGAGGCGATGGAGCCCGCCACAGCATTCTTAGCGGATGCAAGCTCTGACCTAGTGCGTACCTTGGCCAAAGGGGTAGCCTCAGCGTTGGCAGCCAAAAGATACCTATGGCTGTGAAATTGGTCAGCAGATACAACCTCTAAGGCAAACCTCATAAAGATGCCCTTTAAGGGATCCCTCCTATTCAGAAGAAAATTGGAAAAGTTGGCCAGTAAATGGGGTGAATCTCCAGTGCTGCAGCTACTGGAAGATAAGAAAAAGAGGTTTCAGTGCCCCTTGCCTATGAGGGGTCGGACCAGGTGCTCCCAGTGTTTTCAGCCCTACAGAAACTTGCCATTTCAGACATCTCTACCTTCGGGGAAGTCTCCGTCCTTTTCAGAGCCATTAACCAAAAAGAGGAACTGGTTCGAGCTCAGGTTTGACCCGAGCACCCCAATGAAGTTTGACCAACCCATCCACGGGACGAGGAGGTAGGGGGCTGACTACCCCTCTTCTATCAGCAGTGAGTCGAGATCACTTTGGACAAATGGGTACTTGAACATCATTCGAGAAGGATACGCTCTGTAATTTCGTAATGTCCCTCGGGACATGCTCATTGTGTCTCCTTGCCACTCCCAGCACAAGAAACTGGCAGTGGAATCTACATTGATAAGGCGCCTCAGGAGGATTCCTTTCGCCCCATTATGGATCTTACTCCTTGCTGCAACAATACTAGACCAGAGCCTATGTATAAAGTTAGGTTACATTGTTCACCAGGTTTTGTCACTTGTTACATTGTTTACCTGTTTTTGCACTTGTTCTTGCACTTGTTTGCTAGCTCCTTGCTATCGCTCTTGTTCCTTCTAGTCCCATACCCTGTACCTGTTTAATGTAATTTCAACCTGCAGTTATGATTTAAACGGTATGATGTAACTAATATCGGTATAATAAATCTCGAGCGCATCAATCTTTATTTGCGCATAATACACTTCTGCATGGAAACTCTTCGTTCAGTCATAATGGCCGTACAACCAGGAGAGTTCTTAACCTCCCTGGAATTTCTTGGAGGCCTATCTTCATATTCCAATCCGCCAGGACCACCAGCGTTTCATAGAAACAGAAATGACGGCAGAAGACCAAACGGCCCATTCAGTCTGCCCAGCAAGCTTTCACGGTTATTTTTCTCATACTTATCTGTTACTCTGACTGCTGAGGTCAGGGCCCTTATTGGTAACTTTTTGGTTCTAATTTCCTTCCACACCTGCTATTGATGTAGAGAGCAGTGCTGGAGCTGCATAAAAGTGAAGTATCAAGCCTAATTGGTTAGTGGTAGTAACCGCCGCAATAAGCAAGCTACTCCCATGCTTATTTGTTTACACAGCCTGTGCAATTTAGTCCTTGTTGGTTGTCTTAATATACATCTTCTTTTCTTCATCCCCCCCTGCTGTTGAAGCAGTGAGCTGTGAAGTATCAGGCTTAATTGGTTCGGGGTAGTAACCACCGCAACAAGCAAGCTACTCCCACGCTTATTTGTGAATGCAAATCCTTTGTCCCACATTTCCTCTTTCCGTTGAAGCATAGAGCAATGTTGGTGTCACATTAACTGTGTGTATGCCCTTTGGACTCTCAGATGTTTAACCAGTTGCTCCGTCTTCCCCAAACAGGAGCTTGCCACTAAAGCGGCAGAGTTCCTAACTATGACTTGGATCACACATCCACCAACCAGTTCCTTAACCAAAGCAGTCTCCTGGCCAACACTATCGACATCATAATCCTGGAGGACGTTCTGATCAGGTCATATATAAGGCATCTGCAACATGTTACCACCGTCTCCAAATGCTCCCGAAGGTTTTTAGGCCTGCGAGTGTTGGACCCAGCACAAGCATGCCCTTTGCATAAAATTACTGCAAATCGCAGCTCGTACGTCCAACACTGACACCTCAAAGATCTTCTTGAGATGAACTTACAGTTTCCTGTCCTGAACATCCTTTAGCACGGCTGACTCGGCCACTGGAATGGAAGTCTTCTCAGTCACCACCAACATTGAAACGTCCATTTTCAGACGCATCAAAAGCTCAAGTGTCTCCTCTGGTAATGGGTACAATTTTGCCTTTGCTCTACCAACCTTCAGGCTGGTCTCAGGGATATCCCACTCCCTGAACATCTACTTCCTCACTGATTTGTAGAAAGAAAAAGTCATAAGAACATAAGAAAATGCCATACTGGGTCAGACCAAGGGTCCATCAAGCCCAGCATCCTGTTTCCAACAGCTAGTTCTTGGGCATTTGCTCATATACAGTCTCTACAGAAGGCTCTTCTCTCTTGTTGAAATTCATTATTGGAAGAATTTCATCTGCCCTTCCTCTCAAGGAGGACGCCAGATCCAGTCTCTCAATGATGGCTTGGTCAGGCCAGTCTGAATCAGGGAGTGGCGTTGGAAATCCAGAACTGAATGATGGTGACCACCAATGCTAGTCTTTCCAGTTGGGGAGCGGTGTGCCAAGGTGAGTCGGCACAAGACCAGTGGTCGAAGGAGGAGGCATCGCGGTCTATCAGTTGGTTAGAGATGTGGGTGGTATGTTTTGTGTTGCGTGTTTTTTTCTGCTGCAGTTACGCAGTTGACCTGTTCGAGTCCTGTCGGACAATGCAACAATGGTGGCTTACATCAACTGATAGGGAGGAACCAAGAATCAAGCCAGAAGCTCAAGAGGCCCAGGAGTTGGTTTGTTGGGTGGAGGAACATCTGTCACTCTTAGTGGCATCTCATATTGCTGGGGTAGACAACGCCCAAGCGGATTATTTCAGTCACAAACAGCTGGACTCTGGAGAGTGGGAACTGTCAAGGAAGCAATGCATCTCATTCGGGTCAAATAGGGAATACCCCACATGGACTTAATGGTATCTTGACAGAATGCCAAAGCAGCTTGTTTTTACAGTCACAGGCAGGAGCACAGAGCAGAATGAATCGATGCTCTGGTTCTACCCTGGCCTCCAGGAATTCTTTTGTGTTTCCTGCATGGCTGCTTGTGGGCAAGGTGCTTTGGCGGATTGAGAAAAATCTGGGCCAGATTCTGGTGGCTCCATAATGACAATGTCGACAATGGTTTGTGGATCTAGTCAACGTAGCAGTGGTAGGCTACTAAGGTTAGATAATCTGTCGAGGCTTTTGCACCAGGGTCCAATATTTTCAGATCAACCGGCTCACTTCTGTCTTGTGGCTTGGCTTTTGAGAGGAAACATCTGAGATAAAAGGGTTATTCCGAGGATGTCATCACCACCTTACTGCAGGCTAGAAGACTATCCATATGCCTGGCTTATGTGAGGATTTGGAGGGTTTTCAAGTCCTGGTGTCTAGGACAGGAAGTGCAGCTGACTCATGCTTCGGTTTCACATATTTTGACTCTTCTGCAAAAGGGATTTGTTAAAGGTCTAGCCTTTAACTCTCCAAGTACAGGTGGCAGTTTGGGATGTCTTCAGGGAAAACTACAGGGGATGTTCCTGGCTGCGCATTCATTTTCTTTGGGGAGCCAAACATTTGCGTCCACTGGTACGTAAGATATGCCCATCTTGGAATCTGGTTCTGAGGGGCATGTGTGAGGCTCCATTTGAACCACTGAAGAGAGCAACTCTGAAGGATCTAACTCTGAAGGTAATTTTTTGTGGTGGCAATTTGTTCGGCCAGAAGAATTTCAGAGCTTCGGGCGTTGTTGTGTAGAGATCCATTTCTACAGATTTAGGACTCTGGGGTCTTGTTGCGCACAGTATCCTCCTTTCTTCCAAACGTTTCTCTGTTCCATCTTAGTCAAATGGAGCTTCTGGCCTTTCCAAATTTGGAATCATTCGCACCTCGCGTGAAGGAATTTCAGGTGTTGGATGTACATCGGGCGTTATTGAGATATCTTATGGTTACTAATAGTTTCCAAATGTCGGGTCATCTCTTTGTGCTTTGGAGGGAGTCAGATGAGAGGCTGTAAGGCATCTAAAGCTGCTATTGGCTCAGCTTACATCTGTAAGGGTCATCCTGTTCCTGAGAGTTTGAGGGATCGCTCATATTGCTCGCAAGCAATTTAAGCAATGGGATGAGTATCAGCAAGTGTCGCAGCAAGAGATTTGTCAGGCAGCTAATTGAAAATAGTTTCACATGTTTGTCAGACATTATTGATTGGATGCCTGAGCCCTGGATTCTATGGGCTTTGGTTGAGAGTGTTCTTCAAGCAGGAGTGGCATGGTCCCACCCTGTTTAGGGGGAAGCTTGGGTACATCCCAGGAGTCTGGATTGATCTGGATATGAACAGGAAAAGAAAATTGGTTCTTACCTGCTAATTTTCATTCCTGGAATACCACAGATCAGTGCAGAACTCTGTCCATTCAGTAAAGCTTGCTCGTACTTGACAGTATGTATAATGCAGAGTTGTTGAAGGATTCAGTGAGATTCTCTCATGGTTCTTGGAAAGGTTTTCTAAAATTTCGAAACATCACCTTCCTCCTCGTTGGGAGGGGGGGGCGGTTGGGGGTTGGGAGTTTCGGTAGTGTTTTATTATCACCTTGACTTGGGTACAGGTAAATACTGAGGAACTGTAGGTGGCACACTGGGTATATGGCAGTGTCAGTGAAATTTTTCTCTGTCTCTATCTGCTGGCAGGGAGGCAAAGCTCAGGAGTCTGGACTGACCTGTGCTATTCCAGTAATAAAAATTAGCAGATAACCAATTTTCCTTTTTCTGCCTCCATCGGCTGGAAGGAGGAAATATCCCACTTGTCTGGACTGGTGTAGCAGGGCTAAAGAAAATTAAGAGATGATAAAAATTTCCTTCTGATATTGATTAAGAAAGGCAGCAAGTGGGAGATAGGGTCAACATAAGGAGAGACAGAGAAAACAGACTCGTGATCTTGGGCAAGACACTTCACCTTCTGATGCCTCAGGTGCAATCTGCTCTGGGAATAGGAAAATACCTACGATATGGAATAGCCCTTTAAAACCTTTTGGTCCTCATGCCTTAATGTTTATCCTGGATCATCACTTTCTTACACTTTCATCTGTAAGTCCACTCTTCCGCAATCTGTTTCCTGCAAAAACCCATAATTGTCAGAAAATTGGAAATGTGTGCAAATTGATTTCATGTATCCTACTTTCTCTGCAAGGACAAGAGATCACACAGTTCCCCAGAAGAGATTCTTCTGAAGGGTCCCTGGAAGGAGCTGTGCCTGTGCTCCCACTTTGAACATGGGTTCATGTGTCATTCTGCTGTGGCATTGTTTCTTTGCTACACTGGACCGCGTTCTGTTTGCAGACTCCTTGGCCAGTGGAATTTTAGCCTTCAGATAGTCTGTCACTCTAATCTTCTTAATAGGAGCAGAAAGCAGCTTTGAAAGTGCTTTAATTCTCCTTATGATATTTTTTTCCTGTGAATTTCCAGGTTTTCAGCAGATGAGGCTCGAGACCTGATCCAGCGCTATCTGACAGAGCACCCAGATCCCAATAACGAAAATATTGTGGGCTACAACAACAAGAAGTGCTGGCCAAGGGATGCCAGGATGCGGCTAATGAAACATGATGTCAACCTGTATGTATGCCGTGTGGTAGGGGAGGGGTTTATTCATGGTACTTGCCTTGGGCCTCCAAGCACAGGTTGCATGTCATCTCTCACTTGCTCATGTTTTATGCTTTTTATCAGAGGCCGTGCGGTGTTCTGGGACATTAAGAATCGTCTGCCTCGCTCTGTCACAACTGTGCAGTGGGAGAACAGCTTTGTGTCTGTATACAGCAAGGATAACCCCAACTTGCTGTTCAACATGTGTGGTTTTGAGTGTCGCATCCTGCCTAAATGTCGCACAAGCTATGAAGAATTTACGCACAAGGATGGGGTCTGGAACCTGCAGAATGAGGTAGGCAAGCGCTGGGCATGGAAAGTTTCAGCAGTGCAAGAACTTGCATGTCTCATAAGTCCTAAGGGGAGGCCAGGTAGCGAGGTGCTGGTGGCTTCCCTTAGTCAGTCTGACATAATTTGTGCAAGTTTGCATTAGATGAAGGATTTATGTTCTAAGGGCATATAGAGCACTTGTAGCATTAGTATTTCATAGTTAATGAGAACCTTTTTGTGGGTGGGGTGAGAGCGCTACCCTTTCATATTTATGATTGCGGACTCCTCATTACCATTGTATTGGTTGCAGGTAACAAAGGAACGCACAGCTCAGTGCTTCCTGAGAGTAGATGATGAGTCTATGCAGAGATTCCACAACAGAGTCCGACAGATCCTTATGGCTTCTGGCTCCACCACTTTCACCAAGGTAATATTTATTTATCATTCTTATAAACTACCTTCGCAGTTACATGATGTCCTAAAGCAGTGTACAAAACCTCAAAAGAAAACAGTCACTGAGACAGACTGATCCTCATCCCCTACCATCCCATCTCATCCCTTACTCCTCACTCCCTATCCTCTTCCACATGATCACAAGCCAAAGTTCCAGTCTTTGTATGCTGTCTGAGGTGAAGAATGGGGTAGGATCCTGCTGCTTATAGCATTTGTATGAAATACATATGAACAGGATGGGCATGGAACTGTTGGGGGTGGTGTATGGAGGTTTCTGTGGCTGCTTTTCTAATATTGTGGCTTTGGGTCATGTGTTTCAAAGGTCTTGATTAGAAAGTGCTCTTGGTTTCTCTTTGTGGTAGATTGTGAACAAGTGGAACACTGCACTCATTGGGCTGATGACCTATTTCCGCGAGGCTGTGGTAAACACTCAGGAGCTGCTGGATCTGTTGGTAAAATGCGAGAACAAGATTCAGACCAGAATCAAAATTGGACTGAATTCTAAGATGCCAAGTCGTTTCCCACCTGTGGTTTTCTATACCCCTAAAGAATTGGGGGGCCTGGGAATGCTGTCCATGGGGCATGTTCTGATCCCACAGTCTGACCTGAGGTGAGTCGGTACAGATGCTCTTCTGATTTTGGCTTAGGGTCCTAGGATGCAGTGCTCTTTCTTACTTCATATTCTGTGTTCCCTTCAGGTGGTCCAAGCAGACTGATGTTGGCATCACGCACTTCCGCTCTGGGATGAGCCATGAGGAAGACCAGCTGATTCCTAACCTGTACCGCTACATCCAGCCATGGGAGAGTGAATTCATAGACTCACAGCGTGTCTGGGCTGAATATGCCCTCAAGCGACAGGAGGCCATTGCCCAAAACAGGTGAGTCGCAAGCCAAAGCTGCGATGCCAGACTCAGGGATGCCGCTGGACTTAGCAACATTTTTCTTTCATTTCTTGGAGAAATAGTGATTAAAGACTGGTTGTCTTTTACTTTCGGAGCCTTACTGAAAATGTTTAGCTCCCCATTTGGGGGAGGGGTGTGCATAGTGTCCCCGTTTCCCCCACCCTCCCCTCCCCAAGAGATGTCGGTTGGATAGAACGCATGGGTTTTTCTGAAACTTTGTACTGCCTTTGTGCCCACATCTCGGGCAGAGTACACATCTTTTCAGTGTAACAGCCTAAGGTTCTGTTAAGCTGTTCCTCCTTGATGGAGTGCCTCTCACCCCTGCCAAATGCATTAAGCACTATGGGGAGTGGCTGCACAGCCCTCTATTGCTGAAAGTTCAGTATCTTTCTCTTAGGGAATCCTACTTAGATGTATGGATGAACTTTGTTTTTCTAGACTTAAGCTTACGCTTGCCTGTTCTTCCTACCTAAAATTAGTTTTGTGTTCCAGGCGACTGACTTTAGAGGATCTGGAAGATTCCTGGGATCGTGGGATTCCCCGCATTAACACCCTCTTTCAGAAGGACAGGCACACCCTGGCTTACGATAAGGGTTGGCGAGTCCGAACAGACTTCAAACAGTACCAGGTATTATCTCTTATAGAGCTTCACACTGGCACTGAGTACTGCGTATGCTACTGTCACTGCCTTTCTTATGTGTATTCAGTTTTTTGACCTTGCAATTTCCTCCTGCTCAATTGGAACTGAGCTCTATTGCCATGATGAACCTTGTAGTTTTGCCCGACCATTTCTACCTGACCATTCCTCTAATCTAGCCCAGCCATTGCACTGACAATCCTTGATCAGGGGTCCCAGATTGCCACTCCTTCTGGAATCTGGTATAAAGCATCTGGAGTTCGACTGTCAGGTGTTGCCATTAGGTTAGGTTTGGGACGACATCTGCTAGGGCTGTGAGTGTAACGTCTGTAGCAGCCCCAGTCATCTGAGAAGCAAAAACACACCCAGGTCTCCCACAAGGCAGGGCAGCGGTACCACTGTATTACCAGACTGATCCAAAACATATTAACTGTTTCATACTGTCCTACCACAGCAGTCCACAGTTTTAAACTTCCCCATCCCCGCCAGCAGATGAAGATACAACTGGTTTCACTGACATCACCACTTATAGGGCACTGTAAAGCTTGCAACAATTAAGTATTTCTCTGTCTCCAGCAGAAAATAGAAAGTGTAAATCTTGCAGCCTGGAAGTCTTGGGGCAGATTGCTCCTAGGAAGTTTCTGCCTTCTGAGGCATACTTTGTAGTGGAGTAAGGACGAGCAGGGAGGATGGTGGTGTCCCGTCCCCCCCCCCCTTGGTCTTTTTTGTAGTAGAGACTGATAGTGATGTTGGCTCCCTCATTTCCCTCCTGCCCTGCTGGATTACAGACTTCCTTTCTCCCGTTTCCATTCCTGGAGGGTTAAGACTGGTCCCTGGCAGGGATGAGGAGAGCCACAAATAGGGAACAGCTGAGCAGGCTCTTCTTTTGGGGAAGTATTGATTTTAATTTGTTTTGGTTGGATCAAAGTTTAAAAAAAAAAGCTTGCATCTGAAGCAGGATCTGGACATGGCATTGGTCTTGTTAGGGGCAGAGTCCCTGGAGGAAGCCCCGGAAGGGCTGAGCCTGGGTGGCAGTGATCTGGAGGGTAAACTTCTAGAAGAAGGAGAGGTTTCCTGCGCAGAAGGGGATGATCTATGGATTGTCACTCTGTTTAGGAGGGAGGAGATTCCCTCTATAATTAGCCAGGCCTTGGCAGAATTAGGTATCAAGGAGGCTTTGTTGGAGCCTTCAGTAAAAGGGGAGGACTCAATTTTGGAAAATCTGCGAGGACTGGTTAGAACCTTTCCTTTCCACAGAATGGTAACGGCTCTGCTGATTTTAGAACGGGATGTGCCAGAAGCTGGCTTGCATGTGGGTATAGCCATGGTGAAGCTGTATCCATTACCCATGGAAGATATGGAACTAATGAAGTTTCTAAATGTGTATGCTTTGGTTTCAGTGGTCACAAAGAAGACTGTTCTGGTGGAAGGCAGCTCAGCCTTAAAGGATGTTTTGGATAGGAGAATAGAGGTTGCTTTAAAACAGTTACTTCCCTTTACGTACCAGGATCAGTCCAGACCGCTGGGTTGTGTCTCCCTTCCAGCAGAGGGAGTCGGAGAAAAAAACTGAAAAGGCACCCCTCTTAACCTGGTGTGCCACCTGCGATCTCTCAGTATTTTCTCTGACTCTCAGCAGAAGGGTTGACAGAACCTGCGGTCCTGATTTTCCAATTTCTTTAAATTTAGTTACATCTTTTTTTTTTTTTTTTTTTTTATAGAGTTCTAAGGCTCTGGATGATTTAATTAACACCTTTTGGCTACAGCAAGTTGGTTGTATAAAAAAAAAAAAGCTCAGTGCGGTTTTATTTTCCCAGGCTTTTCACTCAGCAGCGGTAGAGGTAAGGCAGCTCTAAAAGCCTTGTTCCCGGAGGGCCGTCTATCTCTGGAGGGGGATTAACCGGTGGGCCGGTCCCTCCCCTCGGTGCCCCAAGACAAATTTCCTTGGGTGCTGCAGTGTTCCCAGAGCTCCGGAAGGCCGCGAGTCGGCAGGGTATTTTAAGTTCTTTTTTTTTTTCTTTCCTACCGTGCTGTTTGGAAACCCCCCCCCCAGATGCCACGAGGGCTATCGTGCTCAGCATGTGTGGGGAGGTAGAGGTTGCGCCTCTCACGGGATGGGGTTTGCGCCCGCTGCCTACCCGGGGGGGGGGGGGGCTCGTCCTGGAGTGATTTTGGGCCCATTTTGCCTCGAGGCGCGGAACGGCGATCTGATTCTCCTCCCAGTCTGAGTCCCGTTCGACCGTGTGATCCGGGGCCTGCCCCCTCGGGGAGCCTGGTCCTCCCCCCCCCCCCCCCCCCCCCCCCCCCCCCATCTCCTATGATCCTAAAAATTCATCATAATTAAAAATAATAATAATAATAAAAAATAAAAACAGTTCAGTCATAGTTGAAAAGAGAATTAAGATTAACAGGTACCTTCAAATATCAAATTCTGGGAAAAAGCCAAGATTTTAACCCCTTCCTGAATTTCAACAATTCCTTCTCTGTATGTAAATCAATTGGAAGATTGTTAGGTGTGCAGGCAGGAGAGATGGGCTGCCTTTGGGGCAGGTATCTTGTCAGCAGGTTTGTCGGGCTCCTTCACTGTCTAAGGGCAGCTCAGATACATCCCATGCATTCTGGACTGGTCTGGTAGGTTGATTAGGAAGGAAAAACTTGGTTTCTTACTTGATGATTTTCTTTCCTCCTCATCTTGTTTACGCCAGGCCAGACGTGTGGATTATTTCCCCCTACCGGCGCAGATAGAAAACGCAGCTTTGCCTGCAGCATCTTCATGGGTATTTACAGTGGTAGAGCCCAGGCAAAGCCAGTATTCTTTGTTTCCAGCAGGTGGTAGAACGTCCTGGTGCAGCAGGATTTTGTCTCTGAGCTTTGGTCTTGCCTCCCTAACAGAATAATTTTAAGCAGATCTGACTTTGAACTGAGTGCCAAGCTGCTGGTCCCCTGCCAATTCAGTAAGTTCAGTTACTGGACTCCTGGTCCTTGAATTGCAGGCAGTACTGCTGGTCCCCTGCCAGTTCAGTGATCTTAGTTCTCACAGGACAAGCAGGATGGTAGTCCTCACAAATGGGTGACATCGAGGATGGAGCCCTGTACGGAAAACTTTTCTGTCAAAGTTTCAACAAGCTTTGACTGACACTGGCACACTGGGTGCACTGAGCATGCCCAGCCTGCAATTATCCCTGTGAGCCACAGGTGTCTCCCTCAGTCTTCTTTTTTCCGCTCTGCAGTCAGCATAGCGGTTGGAGCTCTGTGAGGATTTTTTTAACTAATTACCTCATGGAAACACTTAACTTTTCACTTCAAAAAACACTTTTCCCTGCACAGGTCTCCCTCCGCGTACGTTTTTACGACGCTCGGTGAGTACTAATTCTTATTTTTCGGTCGGTTCCTGTCACTATCTTAAGGCTGTTAACTGACTGAAGCCTTCCCTTCCCCCATTTTTCAGTTAGCTTTAAACAGCTTGCGAGTATCTCTGTGACACTCTGCTTGCTTATGCTAGTGGGGTAGGGATTTTTTCCTTAACTTAGGACCTCTGTAGCTTCAAGTCCTTCGTTCCCTGGTACCCTCACGCAGTCGATACCCTATCGCTACACCGGGACCCGCCTAAACCGCCCTGGGCTTTTATATGTCATCAGCGCCCCTCCCCCCACGGTGTCCTGATGCCTTTATCCATGTTTTTTGCTTTTCAGTGCTACCAGGCTTTTTCCTCCTACGCACTGTTTTTTTCCTTGGGCTTCCTCGGTGCCGTCCCTACCCGGATGCATGCCATTGACGCACACGCTGTTAGTCACTGCCATGCATACTCGGGTCGCCGCCACCGCTGCCCGAGACACTTTTTAACGATCCCAGGGTCACTTCATCGATGCCACCCCCCCTTTTGGGGATGCCATCGATGCCCCATCCTCCCCACCGATGTCCAGCCCTTTCCATCGGGGGGCATCGGTGCCACATCGATTCGTCGGTGGGCATCGATGCCGGATGGTCCCCATCGGTGGACATCGGTGCCGGATGGTCCCCATCGATGGACATCGGTGCCAGATGGCTTGTCCGTCGATGGCATTGGTGCCGGATGGCCGTCCGTCGATGGCATCGGTGCCGGGTCCTTTTGCATCGATGGACACCGATGCCCAGGTGTTTCATCCATGGGCATCTATGTTAGAATGCATCCATCGAGGGCAGTCGATGCCAGGCTGCTCCCATCGGTGAAATTCGATGCCCAGGTGGATCCCATCGGTGGATATCCATGCCGGCTCGATTCCGTGGATGGGCGTTGATGCCAATGCCAGCCTTATGGCTGGCATCGATGCCCATGCCGATTCCAGGACTGGCGTTGATGCCGGGATGGAATTCATCGACTGGGAGATCCATGCCATCGATTCCATACGTGTCCATATCGATGCCACCGACACACGTGTCTGGGGCACCGATGCCATGTACACTTGGAAATCTGAGTCTGTCCAAATCGATACCGTCAACGTCTGTGGCCCTATAGTTGATGCCCGTGGCCATGCCACAAACGGCATAAATGCCCGCCTCCATGCATCGATGCCCTCGACACCTCCGTTTTCCTTCGGTGTCCTTGACGCCCTATTGATTCGACTCAGTCGATGCCGGTATCTTTTTCAATAACGGCAATGTTTTTCGATTATTCGATTCCACATCGTTT
This sequence comes from Rhinatrema bivittatum, assembly GCF_901001135.1. Classification (NCBI taxonomy): domain Eukaryota; kingdom Metazoa; phylum Chordata; class Amphibia; order Gymnophiona; family Rhinatrematidae; genus Rhinatrema; species Rhinatrema bivittatum. The sequence continues at coordinate 161,525,897 of NC_042622.1, read as the reverse complement.
CAAAGATACCTATGCCACTGCTGTCAGTGCCCGTCACTGTCATCATTCTCCTGGCCAGTCATCGACGATTTTTCATACCCGTTTTGATGATATCCTCGAAGCCCCTTAGGTTGCCTTCAATATCGTCAATACCGACATAGCACCGCCACATAATACCCTCGCCTCCTCACATTGCTCCACGCTTTGGGTTCTTTTTTAAGCCCCGTATTAGCTTAAGACACTCCATTGTGTCAGGAGCAGAGCAGGCGTGCTGACAGTTCGTCATCGATCGCCTTCCAGGACGACGAGGGCTTCCATCTCGGCGCTGGGGAAAGACCGGGCCGAGCACCGTGGCACCCATCATCGCCGACATCGTGATCGTCCGCCGCTGACGCCATCCAGCACATCGGTGCCATCCTTCTCCAGGCTGGACAACGCTCGGGCAGAGCGACATCACCACTGCCATCAGCACTGTTCCTACAGTTTTGGCAGTCCTTGGTGATCCAGAACTTCCGGATCCAGGTCCGACAGCTTCTGCATTGGCGTCACGACACATCGAGCCGCTGTGACGAGGGAGGGAACATGAGTTCCGTTAGGGCTCCTCTGTTCCTGGCGTGCCCCACCGTCAAGTGGTGTGGGACTATGGCCATCTGTTACACTTAGCAGTCTAAACGCCACTCACGCCTGGCCTGTCTCCTCTGTACCTGTGCCACCATACCGGGTTTCAGAGCGAGATGGACGTTTACGTCCCCGGCCTTACCCTCGAGGACTCCGGAGACCGTCGGGGTCAACAATCTTCACCGGCTCGTCTTGCGGCGATCCACGTCGGATGGTAAGTACCCCGCTTCGGCGGCATTCCCATAGAGTTGTGTTCTCCCATTCGGACCGTGGTTCGAAAAGTTCTGGGTCATGTGCCTTTTAGAACTGTATTAGTGTCACATATCACTATGTTAGCTATGTTAGCCACAATATCAGGAGAACCCCTCTATCTTCTTGGGATTGCAGCAGGGCTTCTTCTCTTGTCAGTAACAAGTCCCTGTGCCGACCAATGCTCTGACTCTTGGTTCCCTCCCAACCAAGGTCCAGCTGCATTGGCTGATCTGCTAAACATGAGATTCAGCAACCATTGCCCCATGTACAAGTCCACCTTGAGGCCTGGCCACAGGTCTCAGTGTCTCCTTGTACAGCATACAGAAATGCGGGTACCACTTACCGCTCACACACCTGCAGGAGCCTACATGATATCCTCCATTGGGACACCTCTTGGTCTCCCATCTGGTCAGATATCAGAGCGGCCACCCCACCTTGTACCAAAGTCCCGGTACACTCCCCCAGGCGCTACGAAGTGCAGAGGGGAGAAGGGAGGGGGGTTGGGGAGTTTTAATTGCACTATTCTTTCTTTTAACAGAAAATAGTTACTCTCCGCACATCCTGGACCTAAGAAAATCCAACTTTCTTTAGACGTCACAGGTACAATGGTATCTTTGGTTACCATCACTCCATACTGCAGTAAGTACATTATTTTAATGTTTCTATGTGCTTTATGGTGAGTCAACATTACAACCCCAAGCTCTGCCGCCGGCACCAGCTTCGGTAAGTGAACTGTCTCTTGCATCACTGTTGGTGAATGCTGTTTTCTCTGCGGAGTGTAACATCATTCACTTTCCTTTCAGTACATGCAAAGAGCTCTCACTTTTTTCAGGACTCACTATACATTTACTAACTGGGATTACTGTCACTGCCATAAATCCCTTCTGTAACACTTCTGGACACCACAGTCTTAAGACCCTCTTGTCCAGCATGCGCACAGACATTCTGATACATTGTTATATGTCCCTGCGCATATTTTCCATAACCTCAACCTTTCAACTTTTCATGGTTGGGCTGTGGGGTTTCTTCCCACTATGCATTTTTTCTCATAATTCAAAACTGCTATGGGTTATATTCAGTGACATTCTATACTCAATGGACCTAAGTGGTTTCATTGCTTTCGTCCCTGATTCTTATCCCAGTTCGAACTAGGACCTAGTCTCCTTCGACTCATGCTCGCAATTCCTTAGGGTTATAAAGTTTCTCCTGAAAGCTGTCAACCCATTATGCATCTATTGCACTCCAGCATAGTTTCTCATAAACTTCCTGGACGTTGCACCCATGAGTTATGCCCTTATGCCTTCCAATACTGCTTTTGCAACAATTCTTTGTGCATACAGACAGACAGCATAGGGACAATGTGCTTTCCAACTCATAAGCACGCACAACCTCTTAGCTGCTCTGCTAGACAGCTGCGCAGCTCTACCCTTGGCCCTTGTTCACTTCATGCGTCTTTGGGCCACATATCTAAGAGATTTAATGAACGCTCTATCTGACCTTCTCCACGTAGGTTCTATCCTCTCGAATGGTCTCAATTACATGTGTACAGGGCAAATCTTTTAACGCTGAGTTTAACTAAACTTTCCTCTGCGTCTGCATCATTCCATACGATGCACAGGTTCTGCTCCCTACACATGTTTCCTATGCGTTCCCTTAGATGCCTTTTCTTCCATCAAAGGCCTCTTCAATATATCTCTTCTGCTGCCTCTCGTAGCCAGCATTCTTCTAATGTTGAACTGGGATGGGGTTCAGTATTCTTTTCCCCACTCCCTGACTGAGATCAGTATGCTTCCCATACTTCTCAATCCATCATATCAGTAACCTTTATTCCCTCACCAGTCAGTCCCAAATCATAGACTTACTGATGTTCTTAGGTTCTGGTAGCGTCACAAAACCTTCTAAACATAAATCTTGCCGTTTAATATGGCAGGCTTTACCTCCTGACGCTAAAAAAAAAAAAAAAAAAAAGAGGTATTACCCCTTTTACTTTTCCACCATTTTTTCTTACTCCCTCGGATTCTGTTCTCCAGACATCCTCCACATAGATACACCTTTCTCTTAGGAGGTGTATCGTTTTGGGAGTTGGGTTCCCGTTTTCGGTAATCCTCTCTGAGTCGGCTTCCCATGGATTATCCACTGATCAAGCCGCCTCTATTTCTCTAATCACGGAATGAACATATATATTCTCCTTATAAGTCTCATACATTCTACGTTTGAGCCTTTCCATTCCTCTCTTCCACAGTTTGGCAAGGGAACTTCTTTCCCTCTTAATGTCATTCCTGCCAGCAGGGTCCGTGAGTTATGCACTCTTTCCATACTCACCTGACTCCGTTCCTCTGCCACTGAGTAGTTCTACGCATTCAACTTTCTATCCTTTTCAGGTAGATGTTGTATCTCCGTTCCTCAGGAAATACTCTATTAATTTTTCCTAACCTCTCTCTCTCTCGCCCTAGGGAGAGACTGGGTTTTCCACATTCATGGACAGTAATGCTGCGCTTACATTCTATCTACATTGCACTGCATTCCATGTGAATTCCACTTGACTCTTTCCTTCATGCAAGGGTCAAGCTGCTACTTCCAGTGGCCACACAGACCTAATCCTTCTGATTAAGTGGTCTATATTTCCTTTCCTACCAACAAGCAGACATTTCACTACAACACTGTGGGTATCCACATACTGTTGTGTCCGTCTTAGCCTTAACAGCTTCCCTTTGGTTACTGCTGCTTGTACTTTTTTATCAGGTTGCAGCCTGGAGTCCTCTCCATACCTTCGCAGCCTATTATTGCTTACATTTGACTAGCCGGCATGCTCCATGTTTGGCCAGTCCGCCTACTCTTACTTTTTTCAATTCACTACCCAACATCCTTCCACGAACCCATTATGGTGTTGCGGATGCCCTCCGTTCCCATTTCCACCTCAGTTGTTACGCCTTTGCGCATCTGCGGTGTATCTGGTGCATTCCCGGGCATCCTCAGCTCGGTACTCACCCATTTGTGAGGACTACCATCCTGCTTGTCCTGTGAGAAAGCAAATGTTGCTTACCTGATGTAACAGGTGTTCTCACAGGACAGCAGGATGTTAGTCCTCACGAAACCCGCCCGCCACCCCGCGGAGTTGGGTCTGTATACTTTTATTTTAGTTTCGCTTGCGCTTTTTAGCTATAAGACGAGACTGAGGGAGACACCTGTGGCTCACAGGGATAATTGCAGGCTGGGCATGCTCAGTGCACCCAGTGTGCCAGTGTCAGTCAAAGCTTGTTGAAACTTTGACAGAAAAGTTTTCCGTACAGGGCTCCATCCTCGATGTCACCCATTTGTGAGGACTAACATCCTGCTGTCCTGTGAGAACACCTGTTACATCAGGTAAGCAACATTTGCTTTATTAGCCTCCTGGGCCTTAAAATTTGGGCCAAGCTGCCAGTTCTTTGAGCCCAGTTCGTGGAATCCTGTCCCAGAGGGGTTCTGGTGGAGTTGAAGGGAGCTTCCTCTTTTTGAAAGATCCTGTTCTGAAGACTTTTTCTCCTCCCTTCCCTGACCCCCTTCTTTTTACTTTGCTTCCTGTGCCTGCAATTAAAACAAAAAGAAGTGGTGATGGGGGAGATAGTGGGGCCCTCTCCTCCTTGTGTGGCAGTAGCAGAAACCTGCTCTGAGGATCCTTTGGGCAGGAACAGTTGCCGTTTTTCTCAACTTCCCGCATGGTACCTGCACCTCCTGCCCCCTCGGAACTGGATGTCTCTTGGTGGCTTGTACTGTTCTTTCCTGGTTTCTTTGACTGCGGCCCTGCCAGGTCTAAGTTCCTCTTCCAGATCTTACACTCAAGCCTATTTGCTGTGGATATCTCCCAGAGGGTACCACCAGCATCTGAGCTGAAGACAGTCCAGGGATGGACATGAGTCCAGGTCTGAAAGAAGGAGCTTTGTCTTCTGAGGGGGAGAAAAATATATGGGTTGTTTTTTTTTTATTATTATTATTTTTTAAATAAGGCGCAGAGATTTTTCCTGATCACTTAAGTATAAATAAAATTCCCTCCACTTCTGAATATAGTGGAACAGCTCCTGAGAACCTCTTGCAGAAAGGGATCCCAAAGATAGAGTATATTAGAACTAGGCTTTGGATAAAAATATGTGGGTACCTAAACTAGAATATCCAACAATAAACCTTATAGAAAGGTATGTAATGCCACCACTATCTTAATTGATATGAAAAATATTTGTTATTGCAAGCTTTATTACAAAGCACCAAAAGATAAAATGACACGAGAACATAAACATATTGATTGCATACCCTAATCAATCATTCCTCATTCACCTCACTTCTAAAATCTCTTCAGCGTTATGCATTCATGGCATGGGCTTTGCCAAAGTGTATACATATTGCTTTCAATGAAACAATTTTAATAAGGCTAGACTTCAAAAAGTTACTTTGTAAAAAGTGAAAAACCACATAAAAGGCCCCAGCATTCAAAAGGATACAATTGAACACAGTCCACAAGAAAATGATACTTTGTAAATATTACACAGAAGTGCTCTCTAGAGAGTCCCTTGCATTTCTCTGTTACTTCATGTAGATTCCACAGATATTTATTTCTGTGACCTATATTAACTCTCTAGCCGGTTCTTGGCGGGAACTTTGCTGTTCAACCAGCTGAAAGGCAGCCGGGTGCAAGAAGCAGAGCGTGGCGGTGATGGCCAAAGCCCTCTCCCCCTGCGGCCATAGACCATCTCTGTAATCAGCCGGTAAGCGCTGAGCCCAGGTAAGTTAAAAGAAAAAAAAAAAGATCCAGAGACGATTGGAGCAATTTCCGGTAGGTTTTCTCCGATCTGCGTGCTCGGTGTGCTGTACCGACGTTGTTACCGCTCCCATGGGGGTAAGGGGAATTGATCCTCCAAGCGGGTTGAGCAGCCCCCGGTGGGCTAGAGCCCACTTTAGGAACACTGCGTGGTTGGCCTCATCAGCGCCATCTTGTGAGCATTTCTGTGAGTGCAGAACGGACCTAAGTAAAATGTCTGTACGGGCAGTGCGTCGAATCTGCACACACTGTGCATGTAACAGCATGTACTTTCGTGCACACACTGTGCGTAATATCAGTGTGTACTGCACGCACAATGTAAGCGCATACAGGAAAAGCTGAGCACACAGACCAAGCATGTGCCTTGCCGCTCCCCATCTAGGCACTCTAAATTTGTGCGCATATAAATTTTTTTTTTTTTTTTTTTTTTTAGCGCTATCCGATTGGAGCGCACAATTACTGCCGCCAATGGCACTGGCAACCAATAAACCAAAGCGCCTAGCTCTTTGCGCTGCTTGTCATATTAGGGCTTCACAGCCTGACCTGAATTCCAACCTGTCAGCATTGTGAGGAAGCCCAAGGAGAGTTTGCTTCCTTGGACTTTGCTAAGCCCAGCTCCTCCCATTCAGATGATGGGTTAGCCATCGCCTTAACTGGAAGTACCCCGGATCTGAGTACTCCTTTGACTGGGTCATCCATGAGAGAGGGAAATTCAGTGGCACCTACCCTAGTACCTCCTGGGCCAGGCATGGACCTGGCAGCCTTTTCTTGGGTGGAATTTTTCCATGGGCTACAACCTTTTGTACAGGCGCAATCTACTACTTTGCTTGCCCCTGTCTGGACAGAACCCCAGCTGCTAACTCCTCCCTCTCCCATGTCTATCGGCAGACCTCACCTACCAAGGGTATCCCTAGTAGGAATCCTTATGGCACAGACGAAGAGGAGAATCCAGATCCCTTTGAAGAAAGGGAAATTCCTCCCGGGTTGGAACAGTTTTGAACCATGTTACAGTTCTTTCATAGAGACAAATTGCCAACCCTGGTTTCCTAGCCCTGAAGATGCTGGGAGTTCCTTGGGCAGACTCTATGGTGGAACCAAAGAAGAATCCCATTCTGATTTCCCTGCAGAAAGCCTCTTGCTACTTTCCAGTTCTGGAAGCGATCCAGGAGCTGATTGATCTGGAATAGGACAGACGCATGTTTTAAAGGGAGCCGAATGTTAGAGGCTCTATATCCATTGGATCCAGCAGTGAGAGAGCGTTTGCATTTCCCTAAAGTGGATATACTATTCTGCGCCATGTCTAAGCACACAACTATCCCAGTGGAGGGAGGAGCTTCCTTAAATGATGTGCACGATAGACGAATGGAGTTCATCATTAAACAAGCCTTTGGCGCAGTAGCAATGACCTTACAGATTGCTTCTTGTTGTGCCCTAGTAGCTCGTTCATACCTACCGTACTTCTCTCTCAGGAAGTGGATGATGTCGGGGTGAATCCCAGAGCAGCCATAGAACCCACCGCTGCCTTTTCAGCCCATGCGGGCACTGATTTAGTCCGTACTTCAGCCAGAGGAGTGGCCTCAGTGGTAGCAGCCAGAAGGCAGCTATGATTGTGGAATTGGTCAGCTGATGCAACCTCCAAGGCCAGCCTTACAAAGTTACCCTTTAAAGCATCACTCCTATTTGGAAACGAATTGGAAAAACTGGCCAGTAAATGGGACAAATCTCCAGTCCCCTGGTCACTGGAAGATGAGGAAGCAGCTGCAGCGCCCCTCATCTATGAGGGCCGGTTCAAGGGCTCCCAATGTTTCCACTACTACAGAAACTTGACATTTCAGAGGTCTCGGCCTCTTGGGAGAACTCAGTCCTTTAGTAGTTGACAGCTCAAGAGAGGGGCAGGTTCAGGTTCAGGCTTGTCCCGAACTTCCCAATGAAATTTGGCTGATCCATCTTCGGAACGATGAGATAGGGGGTTGACTGTCTCTCTCTTAGCAATGGTGGGTTGAGATCACTTCAGACAAATGAGTTCTTGAGGTCATGCGAGAAGGATATGCACTGGAATTTAGCAGCACTCCTCTCGATGTATTCATGTTGTCTCCTTGCCACTCCCAGCACAAAAAGCAGGCAGTGGAGACTACTCTTTTAAGACTCCTCAGGATGAGGGCTGTAATCCCAGTACCTACACACCAGGAAAATATGGGGCATTCTTTTTTTTTTTTTCCCAATTTATAATTTTATTAATTTCAAGGTTAACAGACAGTGGAGTCAGAATCATGCCGAACCATTACAAAAACAACCACATGCCCTGAATCTCCAGATGTCTCCCCATTCCTTCCCCCCCTCCCCACCTATCCATGAGCTCATACAATCTATGCCGGCCCACCTATCCATGAGCTCATACAATCTATGCCGGCCTGCTGCAGTGCTTTTGAGTACATTAAAAGATACTCCATATCTTCCTGGTGTGGAAGCGACACCGGGAAGAAAGAAGGCTACGATATAGCCTGTTGTTTTTCCCATTGAATAAACTGAGTCCAAGTGGCTTGAAACTTGGGCAATGAGTCATGTAGTTCTGCTGTAATTGCAGCCATTTTGCAATAAAGGTGTACTTTCTGTTGTACCATGCGAATAGAGGGTAAGTCAGTCTGTTTCCAATGGCTCGCTATTGCCATCCGAGTGGCGACAAAAACTTGTTGACAAAATAACAGATGTTTAGTAAGAGAAGGTGGTGGAGAATGAAGTAACATAAATCCAGCGACCTGAATGTGTCTGACTGCTAGCAGACCTTCAAGCCACAAGGTAATCTCTGTCCACAAACGTAGTTTGTCACATGACCACCACATATGAAGAAATGTCCCAGTCTGTCTACAGATCCTCCAACATGGGACGTTATTCTACCTATTTCATCGTACCCAAGAAGGAAGTTTCCTTTTGCTCCATCCTGGATCTCAAGAGTGTCAACAGACACCTATGAGTGAGTCATTTCCGCATGGAAACCTTACGCTCCGTGATAATGGCCCTACAATTGGGAGAATTCCTAACCTCTCTGGATCTATCTGAGGCCTACCTATATATTCTAATCTATCAAGAACACCAATGCTTCCTAGGCTTTGCGGTACTGGGGCACCATTATCCGTTCTGGGCACTGCCCTTTGGCCTAGCCACTGCCCCCAGAATATTCTCCAAGATATAATTTATTTATTTATTTATTTTTAATTTTTATATACCGAAGTTCTTGTAAGAACTACAAATCACTCCGGTTTACATAAAACGATGAACTGCCCAATAGAGAAAGGGGCTTTACATGGAACCAAGGAACAGATGGAACAATATAACCGAATGTTAATTTAACATAGTAATAAATAAATATTATATATACATTATATATATATATGTATATATGTATATATTATATATAATGGTGGTTGTGGCGACAGCGTTGAGAAGAGAGAGAATCCTGGTAACCTGTACTTGGAGAACTGGTTGATCTGGGCCAAGTCTGTGGAAGGAGAGCCTCCAGGCGACCAGCAAGGTGTGATCTCCTTGCTTCAGGAACTCAATTGGGTAGTAAACATGGACAAGAGCAGTCTCAAGCCTTCCCAGTCCTTGGAATATCTGTGAGTCTGGTTTGACAGTAGGCAGGGCATGGTCTTCCTCCCGACCCCACAGATACGGAAGTTGATGTCACAGGTGTGTCAATTGATGAACACAATATGCCCGACTGTGTGGAGCTATCTTCAAGTTCTCGGTTTGATGGCGGCAACCTTGGAAGTAGTGCCATGGGCGAGAGCACACATGCTCCCCCTTCATCGCTCGCTGCTGTCACATTGGAACCCGCAGTTTCAAGACTATACGATTTGGCTCCACTTACCAATGGGGGTCTGCGCTCACCTCCATTGGTGGTTGCAGGAGCTCTATGCCCCCCCCCCCCCCCCCCCACCCCTTGGAAGTCTAAATACAATTTACTTTAGAATTTTTACAGGATAGCTTGAATAAAGGTTTGGCCCTTAACTCCTTGAAGGTACAGGTGGAAGCTCTCCCATTTCAGGGTTGAGGTGTGAGCCCTGTCTGCTCACCCAGACGTGGTCCATTTTCTGAAGGGAGTGAAGCACTTTCAGCCTCCCCTACAGTTGCCAGTTCCCTTGTGGAATCTTAATCTAGTATTGCAATTTTTGGCAAGTCCTGCTTTTTGGCTGCTTCGCAGACTGTCATTGTGTTTATTAACTTTGAAAACGGTGTTCCCTGTATGTACCTGGATCAGTCCAGACAGTGGGTTGAGCCTCCTGTCCAGCAAATGGAGATATAGGATACACTTTTGTTTTTTCTCTATCGGAACAGTGCTCACTCTGCATCCCTTCAGTATTTCTCTATCTCCAGCAGATGCAGGACACCATGGTTCACAAACCTGGTGAACCTCGCAACAGATGGTCCTCTTCGCCTCGGTCACCTCCCAAACCTGCTCCGCCAAGGACCAGTATTTTTCGATCAGGTGGATCGCTTTTGTCTAGCAGCCTGGCTTTTGAGCGGCGGTGCCTGAGAAAGAAAGGGTATAAGGAGGAAGTTATCTCCACTCTCTTGCGGGCACGGAAGACCTCTACCTCTCTCACTTACGTCCAGGTATGGAGAGTATTTGAGAATGCATGTGCTGAGTCTGGAGTCCAGGCGCGCAATGCTCCAGTGTCTCAAGTCCTTTCCTTCCTGCAGTCTGGTCTCTCCAAAGGTTTGTCTTTCAATTCTCTGCAGGTGCAGGTTTCGGCCCTCTGTTCCCTCCTTGGGCGTATCGATGGTTACGCGGTGGCGACCCATCCGGATGTCATTCGCTTCCTTAAAGGGGCCAAGCATTTAAACCCATCTGTCCGGCCTACTTGTCCATCCTGGAGCCTCAATTTGGTGCTTCAAGCCCTTTGCGAGGCGCCTTTCGAACCCCTCCGGCGGGCCATGCTTAAAGACCTCACTCTTAAGACAGTATTTTTGGTCTCTATTTGCTCGGCCAGGAGAGTGTCCAAGCTCCAAGCCTTGTCTTGTCGGGAGCCCTTTCTCCACTTTTCTGACTCAGGTGTTTACCTCATGACAGTGCCCTCCTTTCTTCCAAAGGTTGTGTCTTCCTTTCACGTCAATCAGTAAGTGGATCTTCCTGCTTTTTCTCCTGAAGACATGCACGCACGCCTGGCGGTGACCTCCAGCGTCTTGATGTAAAGAGAGTCCTACTCCAATACTTACAGGTTACTAAAGAATTTCGCATCTCTGATCATCTCTTTGTCCTATGGTGTGGCCCAAATAGAGGTGACAAGGTCTCTAAGGCTACCATTGCTTGCTGGCTGAAGGAGGCCATTGTGTTGGCTTATATCTGTTGTGGCCGGTCTGTTCCGGAGGGCTTGAAAGCCCATTCTTTGCGTGCACAATCTATTTCTTGGGCGGAGAGTCAGTCGGTCTCTCCTCAGGAAATCTGCAGGACAGCTACTTGGAAGTCTCTGCATACTTTTGCTCGTCATTATCGCCTTGATGTCCAGGTGCCAGTGTTTGGCTCCTTTGGCAGGCAGGTGCTTCGAGCGGGTTTGTCTCGATCCCACCCTCTTTAGGGAAGCTTTGGTACATCCCACTGTCTGGACTGATCTGGGTACATACAGGGAAAGGAAAATTGGTTCTTACCTGCTAATTTTCGTTCATGTAGTACCACGGATCAGTCCAGACTCCCCCCCCCCCCCCCCCCCCCCCGGGCTCTGGTTTCTTTTTGATTTGTCCGCTCGAAGGTTTCTTCTTTTTTTGTTTGGTTCTTAACATCATTTTGTATCCAGTTACTTCCTATCAGAACTTCAAGGCACAGGAAATCTCTCAACTGGATATCTATGTAAGAGCAGTTCTTTCGTGTGTTGATAGTTCAAATTGCAAGTTGGGTGTTACTTGCTTGATCTTCTACCGGTTAACTTTACCTTTTCTTGCTTTGATAACGTTTATACTAAAGGGATGCAGGGTGAGCACTGTCCTGATAGAGAAAAAACCAAAAGGGTATCCTATAATCTCCATCTGCTGGACAAGAGGCTCAACCCACTGTCTGGACTGATCTGTGGTACTACAGGTACGAAAATTAGCAGGTAAGAACCAATTTTCCTTTCCTGGTGGCTATATGCTTGGCGCGTTGCATCTCTGAATTGCAAGCATTGTCATGTTTGGAACCGTTCCTCCAGATGACTCCAGGAGTGTTACAGCTTTGTACATTCCATCCTTCTTGCCCAAGGTAATCTCAGAGCTTCATTTGAATCAGTCTGTTTCATTGCCATCCTTAGATAAACTCAAGGACATGGAGAAATATCACCTCCTCCATTTGGATGTCAGTAGACTTTTGGTGCAGTATCTGGAAGTTTCAGAACTGATCCGAAAGATGGAAGGAAGGAAGCAGAGCGAACCTGCTTTGTGGGCTACCATAGCTTGCTGGATTAAGGAGGTGGTCACGGGAGCCTATGTGGAGGCAGGAAAGCCATTACCTTCTCAGGTTAAAGCTCATTCCACCAGGGTTCAGGTAGTCTCATGGGCGGAAGTTAGATTGCTATCCCCTGTCGATATCTGCCAAGCAGTGAATGGTACTCTTTGCACACCTCCTACAGGTTCTATTGCCTGGACGTGCAGGCCCAAGAAGATGCAGTCTTTGCAAGGGCAGTATTAACCAGACCGTGGGCAGCCTCCCATCCTGATCGGGAGTAGCTTTTGTACATCCCGTTGGTCCTGAGTCCATCTGGCTACACGCTAGGAATTAGAGAATTACTTACCTGATAATTTTGTTTTCTTTAGTGTAGACAAATGAACTCAGCATCCCACCCTTGGCTGCCCAAGAACGGTGCCAAGGATTTGCCCCTGGAGTGGATATCAAATCCAAGAGGTTACAGGTAAGCCTTCCTCCAGTCTCTAGAGCAGGGCACCTATATTCTTACGGAGGTTCAATGTTTGAATACAGTTATCTATTTTTTATCATTTTTAATCGAGTTTTTCACAAGTGGCTTTTGAAGAAAATACTGAAGGGCTGAGGTCACTGCAGGGGTGTGTATAGGGTGACATCAGTTTTGAAATCTGTCTTCATCTGCTGGCAGGGGAGCATAACCCATTGGTCCTGAGTCCATCTGTCTACACCAAGGAAAACAAAATTATCAGGTAAGTAATTTTTCCAATATGCATTAAGGAGGTTAAAGCTTTATGCAAACTCTACCATTCAGCTCCTCTTGTAGATACCTCATTTTCTACCTTAATAAAACATCAGGATGGAAGGACTGACATTCTTAAAGTATGCTCTTTCTTCCTTGGCCTTAACAGTACAGGTTGCTATCTGGGAGGGCTTACATGGCTTTAAGCTTTTTGCACTGGAAACAGCAGTTTCCAGACAGCCAAAAGATTTCTCGCCTTGAATTGGGAGTCTTTTCTTGGCTGATACTATGTATGCTCTCATCGGATTTCTTCTTGTTCAGTGCCCTCCGCCATGGCTGAGCACAAGCATAATGGCTGCATTAGCAGGCAGCAATTACCTGGTCAAGATCTTGTATAACCACGTTTTTTTCTTTCAAGTGTCTCAGACGAAGATGCAGGCTATCAGAGAGGCCACGGACAGGAGGTTTCGCCTGGGGAAACAGTTGGTTTCCTATTTGTTTTACATACAAACAGAATTCCATTTTTACAGAGCCAAAAAGATGAAATTAGAGGGGATCATTTTTCTGGTTCTAGCTTGCCCCACTCAATGAGCTTCAGGGGTCAGACAATTTTATAGGCAGAGTGCCATTCATTATCGCTGGGGGAGATCTTTAGGGTGAATACATGGGCTTCCTTGCATGCTTTTACCAAGTATTACTGGTTAGATGTGTATGCAAGAGAGGTGTCCTCCTTTGGGGCAGGTGTCTTGAGTGCAAGTTTCTCGGACTCCCTCTCTGTCCCAAGTGCAACTTGGCTGCATCCCATGCATTCTGGACTTGTCTGGTAGGATAAGGAAGGAAAAATTGTTTTCTTTTATGAATTTTTTTTTGTCCCTTAAGTCCTACCATATCAGTTTAGGGTCCCTCTCTGAAATCGAGCCAATATCTTGCTGTACAATATTTTTTCCTTTCAAGGTGTTCAAGTATTGATAGTTTAAGGACCTCCCTTTTTTGAGGGTTCACATTTAACTCCCTCGCGCTTAGTGGGAAAATTTCAAGTGTTTTTGCTTTGAAACTATTAGTGCCCTTATGGGGTGATATCTGTGAAGCCATCTGCTGACGAGGATGGAGGGGGAACCCATGTGTTCTGGACTGTTATGGTCTGATAGGGTTCAAGGAAAGAAAATTGATTTTTCCCTTTGGTATTTTGGTGGGATGAGGTGTGGGATGCTACTCCCTTGTTGCACTCGCATTCTCTTGAAGTTGTCATGGTAGGATTGATTCCTTGGTATTTGTGCTTGGAATTTCATAGTGCTGGATTCACCTCAGATACAGCTCACTGAATGTGAATAAATCAGAAAGGAAGATTTAGTAATTGGTCCTTTGCCGCTTTGACTGGTTGCCTAGTATAATCAAATGGTATCCTTTTTTTTCGGGAGTTATTTGGATTCAAGTGTATCCCAACTATGTTTACAGGTCCTGAAACAGAACCCATTCTGGTGGACCCACCAACGCCATGATGGGAAGCTGTGGAACCTAAATAACTATCGTACAGACATGATCCAGGCCCTTGGGGGTGTGGAAGGCATCTTGGAGCACACGCTTTTCAAAGGCACCTACTTCCCCACGTGGGAAGGTCTCTTCTGGTAAGGAAAGCTAGGCCAGAGCTGACTGAGCATGGGTTTTTTGTTTAAAAGTCTTGTTTATGGAATATGGGAATAGAGAAGAATAAAAGTAGGACACTCTAAAGGAAGACTCTCCTAAAGCTTCCACCACAGATGAGTGTACGTCTAATCACAAGTGCCTGTAAAGTCTCTTGGCTTGCAGGGGGCTTTGGGCCTGGATGCTATGGGTATACAGAATGTTTAGTAGCATTTTAGAAGTGATAAATAGTAATAGAGGGTGCAGTTTTAGGTACAGAAGTGACTGTAGATGTGTGTTCTCTTCCTTGCAGGGAAAAAGCCAGTGGCTTTGAGGAGTCTATGAAATGGAAGAAGCTGACAAATGCTCAGAGGTCTGGTCTGAACCAGATCCCTAACAGGAGGTTCACCCTCTGGTGGTCTCCCACAATCAACAGAGCCAATGTAAGTAGCTATGAGGAAAGGTGGGTGGATGTGTGTGTGGTGCTGCAGCGTTTTTAGTGAGAGGGAAGGATGCGTACTTTCTTTGGGAATGAGGGTAGTGCTTGCTTATAGGAGGGTGACTTATATGGGAAAGAAATTTTGATTTAACTGGATTTGCTTATTGGTGAATTCTGAGATACTGTAGTTGGGGGGCCCACAATGTCATGTGATTCTGTGACTGCAACTTTGGCCACATAATATATTTAAGCAATTTCGCTTTTTCCTGGTCAGCCTCTGTATATTCTTCTCCTTCACCTCCAGTCTCACAATGCCACTTTTGCACTTCTTCCTATCACTAACATGCAGGAAAAGTTAATTCTCTTCGATGTTCACCTTGGGATTGGTGTGTAGTGCACAAAACACACAGAGAAACAGATGTATTGCAAAAGGTTAATGCTTGATATAGAGACGGAGAAAAGCCTAATTGGGTTTAAAGAATGCTTAATTGCGCACGGAGGAACAAAAGGGATAAATGCATGATCACACACAGAGGAACAAGTATGCTGCATAAAAGATTACTGCAGAGATGGGAAAAGCATCTGTGTTAAAAAAAAAAAAAAAAAAAAAAGCTGTATCTTCTTATTGCCTGCTGTTATACAGGCCGATACGGTACAGTGCGCTCCAGCGGAGCACACTATACTGTATCGGTGGAGTGCACTGTTAACCCGCGATTGGACACGCGTTTTGGACACGCTAGCTTTACCCCTTATTCAGTAAGGGGTAATAGCGTGTCGAAAATGCGCATCCAACCCCCCCCCCCCCCCCCCCCCCCGAACCTAATAGCATCTGTGTGTAGAAGAAAAAAAAAAAGCTATATCTTATTGCCTGCTGTTATACAGGCCGATGCGGAGCGTACTATACTGTATCGGCGGAGCGCACTGTTAACCCACGATTGGACACACGTTTTGGACGCACTAGCTTTTACCCTTTATTCAGTAAGGGGTAATAGCACGTCGAAAACGCACGTCCAACCCGCCCCCCCCCCCCCCCAAGAACCTAATAGCGCCCGCAACATGCAAATGCATGTTGCTGGCCCTATTAGGTATTCCTGCGTGATTCAGTAAGTAAAATGTGCAACCAAGCCGCACATTTTACTCTAAGAAATTAGTGCCTACCCAAAGGTAGGCGTTAATTTCTGCCGGAGCCAGGGAAGTACACAGAAAAGCAGTAAAAACTGCTTTTCTGTGCACCCTCCGACTTAATATGGCGATATTAAGTGGGAGGTCCCGAAAGTTTAAAAAAAAAAAAAAAATTTGAAATAGGCCTGCGGCTCGCGGGTTGAAAACCGGACGCTCAATTTTGCCGGTTTCCGAACCCATGGCTGTCAGCGGGCTCGAGAACCGATGCTGGCAAAATTGAGCATCTGCTGTCAAACCCGCGATTTTTACTGTATCGGCCTGATTGTGGGGTTCAGAAGAGGATTGGAGAAGTTCTTGAAGGAAAAGGCCTGAAACAGTTATTAGCCAGGCAGACTTGGGAAAGGCAGTGCTTATCCCTTGGAGTGAGATACAAGAAATAGTTCACCTATTGGAGATCTGCTGAGAACTTGTGACCTGGACTGGCCACTATTGGAGACAGAATATTGGGCTCGGTGGATCTTGGTCTGACCAATCTGGCAATTCTTACGAATATGTCCCTCTCTGGTAACTGGTATGTGCTTTCTCATTGCAGGTCTATGTTGGTTTCCAGGTGCAGTTAGATTTGACAGGTATTTTCATGCATGGCAAGATTCCCACGTTGAAGATCTCGCTCATTCAAATCTTCCGAGCTCACTTGTGGCAGAAGATCCATGAAAGTATCGTTATGGACTTGTGCCAGGTCAGTAAGGGGGGAGTCTGGGGCTGGTGCTGACAAGAGCATGCCTGGAGGTCTGGGTCTACAGGCTGCTGAAGTTGATAGTACCAAGGATAAAGATCTTCTGGGAATTAGGTTCTGGAGACACTGCTGTTTTCTTATAACTAATCCCATAGAAGCTTGCAGAGATGCGGATGCTAGATTAGATCCTTTCTTCTATGACTGTCACTGAGGGTGGTTTGTCTTGCTGTTATCTTCTAACTGCAGCGCCTTCACTCATCTTATTACTGTTCTCCAGGTTTTTGATCAGGAGCTTGATGCTCTGGAAATTGAGACGGTGCAGAAGGAGACCATTCACCCTAGGAAGTCATATAAGATGAATTCCTCCTGTGCAGACATCCTGCTCTTTGCTTCCTACAAGTGGAATGTTTCCCGACCTTCCTTACTTGCTGACTCAAAGTAAGCATTGCTCCCCACCCTCTTTTTCTTTTGTGTCACTGAGGTCCATATTCAGCCGCTCTCTGGCTGAGAGAGTTATCCAGATAAACACATCCAGCTAACTTATCTGAGATATTCAGCAGCACAGCTGCACTGCTGAATATAACTGGCTATCGAATAATTAGCTAGATAAGTTTATCCAGCTCACTTTACACCTGCTGACTAGCAGGTTTAACATATTCAGCTAACTTACCCCTGGATACACGAAGCTGTGATGTTTTATCGCAGGAGGAGGGGGGGGGTCCCACTATCACGGGACATTGGGGTGGGTGTTGCTGTGATAGTGGGGCCCCTCCCGCAAAAAAACTTTGGAGCTTCCGAGACGAATTCTTTTGTCTCACGGCCAAACACTGAACAAAACGCAGCTACGGCCCCAACCTCAAGGGATCGCCATTGCCTTAAAGGGCCGCTGACCCCAAAAAATCGTCGCAGCAAAAAGGGAAGGTACAGCCCGGGTCAATGCTGACCCCCCGGGACCACCACTGGAGGCAGCCCAGACTCCCTCCAAAGTTTTTAAAATGAAAAAGTGAGCTCGCATGGTAAGCATGTCCCTCTCCCGGTCCCTGGCCCCCCCCCTCCCCCGTCCATCAATAAAATGCATGTCCCTTTCTCAGCCCCCCTCCCCGAAGATCAGTAAAATCTGTGCCCGCCTCCCTACACCCCCCAAGTCCATCAATAAAATGCATATCCCATTTCTGGTCCTCCATCCCCCATCCAGCAATAAAAACAAATTCCCAGTACGTACCCGGATCAGTCCTGACAGTGGGTTTGTGTCTCCTTTCCAGCAGATGGAGTCAGAGAAAAGCTTGAAGGGTGCGCTCTTATAGGCTGGAGCGCCCTCTGCGTCCCTTCAGTATTTCTCTGACTCCAGCAGATGAAGGTTGCAGAACATGCGGTTCCCCATTTCAGCTACAGCAGGATAGAAGTTCTTAAATTCTTTCACTGTCTGGATGGATCAAATTTAAAAAAAAAGAAAAAGGGTTTCTGGCTTCTCTGTCACTTCCAAACTTGCAGGCAGAACTGGTAGCAGTATTACATGGCAATTTTCAGAGTAGATTTGGTAAGATTTTGTAATTTTTCCTTCTCAGGCTTCTCTGATTTCCAGGGGTGAATGTTGCCCTGAGACGCCGCCTTCCTTGGGGCAGCGCTAGCAGAGAGGCGATATTCCTCTGCTTTTTGTAAAAAGCCAAGTCGTCGTTTTCTGAGCGGAGGTTCTCTTGCCTGCTCCTGCCAGGCTCTGGGGGTGTTTCTCATTTCTTGCCAGACTTTCCCTTCCCCCATGCCACGCTCAGCGAGATGTGCTGCCTGCGGAGAGCCCGGGACATGGCTCTCCCATGAAGGCATTTGTTCGAGGTGCCTCCCCAGCGGGGAGGGTCCCTCAAGGCCGGCTGGACATTTGGCTTTGCGCTCCCAGACGCTACTGCTCACTGGGGGGCTGGCCTCTATCCCGTCTAGCACGGGAACGTGGCCATTTTGTTTTCAGAGCTGGGCGCTTCTAGGTAGCCAAGTGAGGATTCAGATGGCGGTTTTTCTCCTTCCCCACCGGTTTTAACTCTGGTTAATCCCCCGGGCCAGGGGGCAACACCAGGCGACCTTTCTGCCATTCCTTTCTCGGGACCTCCATCGGGACCTCCAACATCCAGCCTTTTTTCAGTGGATTTTGTGCTTCTTCTTCACAATGCTTATTTGGCCAGTTTGGAACAGCGCCAGGATGCATTTTCAGGCCCCCCTCCTCCTAAGGTGATTAGATTGACAGATCCTCTGCAGTCCACGGCAGTTCCTCAGGGATCCACCCGAGTCAGGGTGGTCCCCCATCCGGATACTTCTCCCCAGGGTGCTCTGGGGCTGGACCAGGATGATCTGACTTCTCACATGCACATGGAAGGGGATGATCCTAGGGTCTAACGCCTGTTTCAGAGGAATGAACTTGGTCCTCTCATCCCCCATGACCTAGCAGAGTTGGATATTGAGGCTCCACAGGATCCACTTGCCACCAGTATGGGGGCCACGAAAGGGGACCCCGTCCTTGCTGGAATGCGTTCACCAGCGAAAATGTTTTTCATCCTATGCTCCTTCAATTGCTATTTAGAGAATGGGATTCGCCAGAGTCTAGTCTTGAGAGTGGGAAGGGCTATGGACAAGCTCTATCCTCTCCCGGAGAAATTCCTAGAACTCTTCAAAGTCCCCAAGGTAGACGCATCAGTAACAGCGGTCACAAAAAGGGACTTCCATCCTAGTCACGGGTGGAGCCGTCCTCTGAGACCTCCAGGATCGGAAGCTTGAAGTCTTCCTCAAAAGGATTTTTGAGGTATCAGCCTTGGGGGTAAGAGCAGTGTGCAGCTCTTTTAATGCAGAGTGCAGGTCTCAGATGGGTCCAACAGCTTCTGCCAGGCATCTCCTCTGGCTCCGTAATTGGTCGGCTGATTCTTCATCTAAGACTCAGCTGGGATCTCTCCCCTTCAAAGGCAAATTACTGTTTGGTGAGGATCTTGAACAACTCATCAAATTCCTGGGAGAGAACAAGGTGCATAAGCTGCCGGAGGATCGTCTTCTGACCTCCAGGATGTTCAATTCTACTAGAAGCTAATTCCAGGGTCAGCAGCGTTTTCATCAGTCAAAACTGGCCTCTCAAAGACCTCCCTCCTCAAGGTCGCAATCCTGGTCTCATTGCTTTTGTGGTCAAAGACCAGCTCGGGACAGCCTCCCTCAGAGGGCCTCTTCCAAGTCTTCCCAATGAAGAATTTCCAGCCCACTCTTTGACCCCCCCCCCAGGTTAGGGGGATGTCTCTCCCTCTTCTATGAGAAGTGGGTCAAAATTACCTCAGACCAATAGGTTCTGGATATTCTACAGCACGGCTATGCTTTAGAATTTGCTCGACCCCCAAGGGACAGGTTTCTCTCCTCTCCCTGCGGCCCAGTGAAGAAACAACATGTAGTACATCAGACGCTCAACCGGCTCATGGACTTAGATGCCATCCTCCCGGTGCTCCCAAAGGAGCAAGGGTTAGGCCATTATTCAGTCTACTTCGTCGTCCCCAAAAAGGAAGACTCCTTCTGTCCAATCCAGGATCTCAAGATGGTCAAACAGGGTCCTCAGGATCCCACATTTCAGGATGGAGACATTATGCTCCGTAATAGTGGTGGTACACCGCGGAGAATTCCTAGCCTCCTTGGACTTGACGAAGCTCATCTCCACATCCCCATCCTTGAACATCAACGCTGCCTTCGCTTCAAAGTTCTCTGTCAACATTTTCAATTTCAGACCCTACCCTTTGGCCTAGCAACCGCTCCCCACACCTTCATCAAGGTCATGGTGGTGGTGGCAGCAGCCCTACGGAGGGAGGGGATTCTAGTCCACCCCTACCTGGATGACTGGCTCATTCGAGCGAAGTCCCTGCACCTTTGCCAGCGGGCAGTCAACAGAGTCTTGCAGCTTCTCCACTCTCTCAGATGGGTTGTCAATTTTGCCAAGAGCAGCCTTACTCCCTCTCAGATGCTCGACTTTTTAGGAGCAAGGTTTGTAATCAATTTGGGCAAAGTCTTCCAGCGTCAGGACCGTGCTCGGTCGCTTATCTCTCAGGTACAGCGCTTTCGTTGCCTCTCACTCCCCATAGCATAGGACTATCTCCAGGTCCTGGGCTCAATGGCTTCAACTATAGATTTGGTTCCTTGGGCCTTTGCTCATACGTGTCCTTTGCAGAGAACGTTACTCTCCCGCTGAAAGCCAGTTTCTCAGGAGTTCCAAGCACTCCTTCCGCTGCCGGAAGTTGCCAAGGACAGCCTGAGCTGGTGACTCAGTCAGGATCGCTTGCTGCAGGGAGTGGACTTGGAGATCCCAGAGTGGGTGGTGATCACCACGGATGCCAGCCTCTCCGGATGGGGAGCTGTGTGTCAAACGCAGTTGATACAGAGACGGTGGACGTCAGTGTAAGCGACGTGGCTGATCAGTTGTCTCGAAACCAGAGCGGTTCGTTTTGCTTTGAAGCGTTTCTTTCCCCTAGTTCGCCAAGCCATAAGGAGGAA
The DNA here is from genome assembly GCF_901001135.1 of Rhinatrema bivittatum. Lineage (NCBI taxonomy): Eukaryota > Metazoa > Chordata > Amphibia > Gymnophiona > Rhinatrematidae > Rhinatrema > Rhinatrema bivittatum. The sequence continues at coordinate 161,504,712 of NC_042622.1, read as the reverse complement.
CAAAGAGCCGCCATGTCTCTCAGGAGACGGACAAGTTAACGGCGTGGGCAGCACTCCACCTCTCCCACCTGGCGGCGTCCCACATAGCAGGAGTGGACAATGTCCAAGCGGATTTGTTAAGCCATCAACACATAGATCCCGGAGAGTGGGAACTCTCCGAGAAAGCAGTGGCTCTCCTCTTCGCCCAGTGGGGGACTCCTTATCTAGATCTGATGGCCACTCAAAAAAAAAAGCCACGAAGGCTCCACGCTTCTTCCGTCGCAGAAGGGAGCACGGCACGGAAGGAGTGGATGCCCTAGTCCTCCCATGGCTGTGAAACCTCATACTTTACATGTTCCCGCCATGGCCCCTGGTGGGAAAGGTGCTTCGAAGAATAGAGATTTACCAAGGTCCTGTAATTCTAGTGGTGCCGGAATGGCCACGAAGACCGTAGTTTGCAGACCTAGTCAACCTTGCGGTGGACAGACCTCTCTGCCTGGGACATCTTCACCACCTTCTGCGTCAGGGTCCTATATTTTCCAACCGGGCAGATCACTTCTGTCTAGCGTCCTGGCTTTTGAGAGGCGCAGGTTGAGGAGACAGGGCTACCCAGAGGATGTTATTTCGACCCTCCTGAAGGCTAGGAAGACTTCCACTTCCACCTCCTACGTGCGGGTGTGGAAAGTCTTTGAGGCCTGGTGTGAATCCACAGGTGGAGCTCCACGTCGCGCTTCAATAGTCCAGATACTATCCTTCTTACAATGAGGCCTGAAGAAGGAGTTGGCATACAATTCCCTAAGGGTTCAGGTGGCAGGCCTTGGTTCCCTCGTCCGTCACTGGATGGAGCTCCTCTTTCGTCACATCCTGATATGGTCCGGTTTCTAAAGGAGGTCAGATTCTAGCTGGTCCTCCTTTCAAGCCGCTGAGAAGAGCTACCCTCAAAGACCTCACTCTGAAAACAGTTTTCCTGGTGCCCATCTGTTCTGCCCACTGGATCTCGGAGCTTCAAGATTTGTCGTGCAGGGAGCCTTCCCTCCGTTTCACAGATTCGGGAGTATCCTTGAGCACAGTTCCAACATTCCTGCCAAAGGTGGTCTCTGCCTTTCATTTGAATCAATCGGTGGAACTACCATCCTTCCCTGACTAGGATCCCAGAGAACTTAGATGGCTCGATGTCAAGCCTGTCCTAATTTTGATATGTGGAGGCTACGAATACGAATTAATTCCACCTATTGGACCATCTCTTTGTACTGTGGAGCGGACCCAAAAGGGGGAAACAAGGCTTCTAAAACCACAATTGCTTGCTAGTTAAAGGAAACAATCTCTTCAGCGTACATTGGTGCTGGTCGGCCATCTCCAGAGGGCATCAAAGCTCATTTGCTCCGTGCTCGAGCAGCTTCCTGGGCAGAAAGCCAGACAGTCTCGCCGCAGGACATATGCAGAGCAGCTACCTGGAAATTGTTGCACACCTTTGCACGTCACTATCACTTAAATCTCCAATCCTTTGGCGCTCAGGTCATTCGAGCAGGGCTATCCGGGGCCCACCCTACGTAGGGAAGCTTTGGTACATCCCACTGTCTGGATTGATCCGGGTATGTACAGGGAAAAGAAAATTATTCCTTACCTGCTAATTTTCGTTCCTGTAGTACCACGGATCAGTCCCAGACACCCACCCTAAGAATAGATATGGATTTTGGGATCGGTTACACAGTACTTTTGAAAATCAGCTCAAATAATTAACAATACGAGGACTGTTCGTGTATTGCCAATGGTTCCTTTTGCAAGTTTGATCTCACTACAATTTCTAATCAAAACAATTTCTAATCAAAACATTCTTGTACATAGTTACAGATTGAGGTTGGTTTACTTGATCCATTCCATAGTTTCTTCTTGCTTTGATATACTCAATACTGAAGGGACGCAGAGGGCGCTCCAGGCTATAAGAGAGCACCCTTCAAGCTTTTCTCTGACTCCATCTGCTGGAAGGGAGACACAACCCCACTGTCTGGACTGATCTGCGGTACTACAGGAAAGAAAATTAGCAGGTAAGGAATAATTTTCTTATCAGTCTAGGTCGCAGCACCCCACCCCTCCCCAAAAGGTTCAATTAAAAACCCGGGGTCCCAGACCCTGGCCACCCTCCTGCCGCACTCTGACCCCCCCCCCCCCCCCCCCCCCCGAACCTTAAAATGAAGTTTCAGATCCCACATTGGGGCCAGGTGCACCATTTTCCAAAATAGTGCCGACCTGACCTTACGTCAGTCATGTGACTGGGGTCCGATATAACGCGTGTCAGAGTACTAAAGCAGCTTAATGCTTCTCCTTGTTAGCTGAATACTGACCTCACTAGGTATTATATGGTGTGGTGGAAATCTGCACAAAGTGAATTCATTCTGTGTTCTCATGCAGGGATGTCATGGACAGCACCACTACACAGAAGTACTGGATTGACATTCAACTGCGGTGGGGCGATTATGACTCTCATGATATTGAGCGCTACGCCAGAGCCAAGTTCCTGGATTACACTACGGATAACATGAGTATCTATCCCTCCCCCACAGGCGTGCTTATTGCTATTGATTTGGCTTACAATTTACATAGGTGAGAACTGCTTCCCTTCCCTGAATTGTTTTTTGGTGGATGTTGCTCAACACCTGCATGATACTAATCTTTTCATTCCTTGGTATTATTACATTTCTTTTATTAATCTTGTTACTCAACAGTATACAAAAGTACTCCTAGCAAGATATAAGCAGTAATGGAGCAATAGAGTAAAAAAAATGACAAAAAAAAAAAAAAAAGCAACCCAAAAAAGGGATACCAGTTTAAAAAAAACCCCCACCAAAAACGGATCACCGCAATGAAACAAATTGACACCAAGGTATAGAAACAATATAAACACAAAGATTAAAGCAATCAAATCAAGCGTAAAACTCAGACAAAAAAAAGCAATCTGCCACAACTGTGCAGAAATATCTTTTTCTGCTGATGGTATTGCAGAAACTTCTCATTTACAGTAGGGCATAGTCTTGTATTCAAGTCATTCTCAAACTGGAAGGAGCATGAAATAAGAACACAGCTTGTTAGGTGCTCTTGTGTACCTCCAGACGTTTGACAGTTGTGTGTGTGGCAAAATGATTGGTTATTTGGTAGCTGGTTTTAAGAAAATTTAGGTGCAAGTGTAGATCTATACCTGCCATTTGGTTTTCTTCATGTTTTACATATGAATATAATTTATATGAAATTTTCATAAACAGTTATTTGTTTTTGGTAAGGGGTAGAGTTTGTCTACTTTTTGTATTTTACTATTGTTTGATTTTGTAACATATTAGATACTTCACAGGAGAGGGTATTTTTTGGGAATCAGAATGCTTCTGATGAATATTCTGTTGTATGAATATTACCACCTAATATTCAATTTTAAAGAACCAGATTAGTCTAAAAATAATTATCCCAGGACAAGCAGTTGGTAGTGCTGCAGGAGATCTGCAAGGCGGTGACATGGTCATCTTTGCATACTTTAGCCAAGCATTGTAGGCTTAATGTTAGGGCTCCAGACTCAGCAGTGTTTGGTGAGAACTCCTGCGAGCAGGTCTTTTAGGTTCCTACCCAATTTAGGGAAGCTTTAGTACGTTCCATTCATGTGGACTGATCTGAAGGACAATAAGGAAGTAAAAATTGGTTCTTAGCTGCTGATTTTCTTTCCGTGAGTCCTACAGATCAGTCCAGAATCCTGCCCTGAATTTTCGAAGACCATTCATGTCTCTATGTACATAGATGAGGATTATTTTGATGATCAAATTCCTCTTCATAGACTGGGTTCTTCAGCTGGAATTGGTTACTGATAGTTTTATTATTCCCCTACTTGAACGTAAGGGGGTTAATTTTTATTTGTTCTTAACTTGGTTACAAATTATACTGAATGAATGCCGGTGGTACACTGCCTTATGTACCAGCAGTACAGTAAAGCTTTCCTTCTCTGGCTCCATCTGCTGGTAGAGGAGGAAAACCCATCCTGAGGGACTCAAGGAAAGAAAATTAGCAGGTAAGAACCAGTTTTTCCATTATCCATCTTACTCCTCAAGTCAGTCAATGAAAGAAGTAAAGTCACAGTCCCATGATTCTTCCTAAACCCATATTGATAAGGATCAAGAATATTACTCTTCTCCTGATAATCTTGTAGCTGCTTTAACACTCATTTTTCCATTAGTTTACTTAATGATGGCAAATTGGATACAAGCCTATAATTAGTATTATCATTCACAGGAAGAGTTTTATTTTTTATTATAGGAAAACTACCACTCTTTTCAAAATCAGGCATATGAGCTTCCTCCAATCATGGATTTATAATCTTTATCAATTGCTTAAGTTTCTCTTAAATTTTGTATGATAGGAAATGGACATGGATTGAACACTTTGTGAAACTTGCAAAATATAAGCGATTTTAAATAAATAAAAATGTTAGTTCAGCTAGTTGTATCCTCAATGCATAATTAAGCTCTGGAATTCATTGCCAGAGGATGTAGTGAAAGCTATTAGTGTAGCTGCTTTTAAAAACATTTTGGCAAGTTCCTGGAGGAAAAAATCTATTAACCATTATTAAGGTAGAGTTACAGAAATCCACTGCTTATTCCTGGGATAAGCAGCTTGGAATCTGTCTACCCCTTGGGATCCTGCCAGGTACTTGTGATCTGGCTTGGCCACTCTTGGAAACAGGATACTGGGCTTGATGGACCTTTGGTCTGACCCAGTATGGCAGGTCTTAAGTTCTTGTGTTTGCAGCTTTTGCACTTTATCACATAGTATCACAATTTCTCAGTTACGATTTATTGGCATTGAAGGTAACTAATAGGTAACAGCAGGATATTAGGTAACAAAGGATCTACAAGAGGACAGTGTCTGCCTATCCGCAGGATTTTATATAATATGCAGTCCTTGAGGAAAAACGTTATCGTCTTTAGGTTTAGAATGTTTTATCTACACTGACGATACTCAGTTTATGGTGGAATGTGAGTCTGTGACAAGTTGCCAATAGACTAATTGAATAACAGTTTAGATGCTGTTAATAATTGGATGGATAAAAATAAATTGGTGCTTTCCTAGCGTGTAGCCAGATGGACTCAGAACAAATGGGTATAGTATGCTCGTGCTAGCAGTTGGAGACTGATCTGACGTCAGCACGGGTTTATATACCCCCACAGGAAGCGTAGCAACTCAGTAATTTCCGACTCCAAAGCAGCTTGGAGAGCCTGCACGCTCGTTGAGCGTGTTTTCCAATACTACTTTCTATTTTTCTACTTTATCTTTTCTACTTACTAAACTTTCTCCAGGAACATCGAGCCCGCACTCCTGCGGTGATAGGGTCCCTCCCCCAGTTGAGTTTCCCGGGGTGATTTCCGTGATCCCTCGGAGGTCTAGGCCTCGGTCCGGTGGCCGAATCACGGCAGGGATCTAGCCCCCGAGCGTGAAAGGCTCGGGTCGGGCTGAGAGGTGCCTCGGTCCCGGCGTGGACTTAGCCCCGAGCGAGACGAGTTCGGCGGCTCAGAGGCAGCGGGTGAATATCCTCAAGCGCGGCGGTGAAGGTACTTGCCCTCTCCCCCCGCAGCCGGAGACCGCCCGGGTTACAGCCGGGAGGCGCCGAGGATCAGGTAAGGCATACATCTCTTACTTTTTGGTCTCCGAGGGACGAGGATCGGCAGTGTGGCCTGTAGGCGGCACGCCTTGGAGGGCGCCATTTTGTTGGCCTGTTCAGGTATTGTGTGCCCATGATAGGCGCCTGTCTCTGACTAAGCGCATATTGTATTGATTAATGAGCGCATATTGGATATCATTGAGCGTATATTGTTGACCGCATATTAATGAGTGCCTGTTGGATATCATTGAGCGTATATTGCTGACTGCATATTAATGAGCGCCTGTTGTATTCAGCGTATATTGCTGCTGCATGTTATTGAGCGCCTGTTGTATTCAGCGTATATTGCTGCTGCATGTTATTGAGCGCCTGTTGTATTCAGCGTATATTGCTGCCGCATGTTATTGAGCGCCTGTTGTATTCAGCGCATATTGCTGCCGCATATTATTCTTATTGTGCGCCTGTTGTATTAAGCGTATATTATTGCCGCTTCTCATTCAGTGCATACTTTTCCATGGAACAGAACGCCTCAGCGTCGTCAGCGGCGGCGCCTCCTGATTCCGGCATTAAAGCCCTCTGCCTCTGCTCCGCATGCCAGCTTAGAGCCACGCACAGTGAAGAGCCAGACTCCCTTTGTGCCCAGTGTGAGGAGGCCGTGGGAGCCTCGGGCCAGGACCAGTCTCAACGAGGTTTGCTGACAGTTCCCCAGGGGCTACCCCGGATCTAGCGGGCAGTCTCGACCAACTGGGAATCCCGGGGAACCTGGTACCCCGGCGATTAGAGACCGCTTCCATTTCCTGGGTGGATCTCTTTAAGGGAATTCATGCCTTTGTACAAATGCAATCAGCTTCCCGTCCAGGCCCGGTGGCTGCTGCTGCTGCTGCTCCAGCGGATCCTGTCCCGGGACCTTCGTGCCCTTATCGTGGGCAGGACCTCCCGCCTCCAGACAGTCTGGTTCAGACGGACCCTTATGTTTCACCGGACGAGTCTGAACCCCCGGATGAGGGGGAACTTCCCTCAGGGATTGAGCCATACCGAACCATGAGGCGGTTCTTCCCTAAGGAGGATCTCTCCGACCTGGTCTCTCAGTGCCTGGCGGAGTTGGCTATTACAGGTCCCAGCACTACGGTGCCCTCTACGCAGAACCCCCTGCTGGAAGGTCTTCGTCCTACAGCCCGCCATTTTCCTTTTTTGCAAGCAGCACAGCAACTGATAGATTTAGAATGGGCGGCACCAGCGGCTTCATTCAAAGGGGGTCAGGCTATCAAGGAGATGCTGGCGTGCCCTCAGGTGGACGCCTTGATTAGCACTGTGGTCAAGCGCACTACCATTCCAGTTGAGGGGGGGCGGCCCTCAAGGAGCCTCATGACCGGCGACTGGACGCCATTCTGAAACAGACCTTTGAGGTGGCAGCTCTATCTTTGCGGATCGCAACCTGCTGCACAGTGGTGTCGCGCTCCTGTTTGTCACAGATCAGGAACAATGCTCCAGCAACAGACATGGAGTCAGCTCTTTCGTTCCTCACGGATGCTGCATCAGACCTAGTCCGTACAACAGCCAAGGGGGTCTCATCCTCCGTAGCAGCCAGGAGGCAGCTCTGGATCCGGAATTGGTCAGCCGATGCTCCTTCAAAGACACGTCTCACTAGAATGCCCTTTAGGGGTTCTTTCCTGTTCGGCAGCAACCTTGATAAACTGGCCAGCACATGGGGCGCCTCTCCAGTACCTCGACTGCCGGAAGATCGGTTCAGAAGGAACCAGCGCGCCTTTCCAAGGCCCTCTAGAGGTAGAAGCTCCCAGCGCTTCACTCCCTATAGGAGTCGCTACCAGGCACCTCGTCCTCAGGCCAGGAACCAGTCCTTTCGGACCAAGCAGTGCAAGAGGGGAGCCGGCTCGGGTTCAGGTCCCGGCCGCATCTCACAATGAGAATCAGCCGATCCATCCGGGGGACGGAGCCATAGGGGGCAGGTTAACCCTCTTCTACCCCAGATGGGTCGAGATTACGTCGGACCAGTGGGTCCTCGCCATCATCCGAGAGGGGTATTATCTGGACTTTCATCATCTCCCTCCGGACAGGGAATCTTCATGTCCCATACACAAGAAGGCAGCATTGGAAGCTACCCTGGCGAGGCTCCTGTCCTTGAAAGCCATCATCCCAGTACCTGCATGGGAAATGAATTCTGGACACTATTCCATTTATTTCATGGTACCCAAGAAAGAGGGCACTTTCAGGCCCGTATTGGACCTCACGTCCGTCAATCGATACTTAAGGGTCCCGAGGTTTCGCATGGAGACTCTGCGCTCAGTCAAGACCGCAGTACAGCCGGGAGAATTCCTTACGGCCTTAGACTTGTCAGAAGCCTACCTGCATATCCCGATCCACCCGGATCATCAGCGCTACCTACACTTCAAGGTTCTGGGATGCCACTTCCAATTCCGGGACTGCCCTTCGGGTTAGCCACGGCACCGCGGACCTTCACCAAGGTGGTCGTAGTGGTAGCAGCGGCACTCAGACGGGAAGGAATCCTTGTCCATCCCTATCTAGACGATTGGCTGATCAGGGCGAAGTCACGAGAGGAGAGCCATCGGGCAACCGACAGAGTGATCGCTCTTCTGGAAAGCCTGGGATGGGTAGTCAACCTCAACAAGAGTTGCCTACAGCCTTTCCAATCACTAGAATACCTGGGAGTACAGTTCGACACCCAGGCAGACAGTCAGTCTCACTACCAAGCGGAGGTTAAAACTTCAGACGCGTCTCCGGTACTTGATGGGAGCCAGCCGGCCCATAGCTTGGGATTATCTGCAGGTTCTCAGCCTTATGGCCTCCACCCTGGAAAGTGGTACCTTGGGCAAGAGCCCATATGAGACCTCTACAACGCTCCCTGCTCTCTCATTGGAGCCCCTGCTTTCGGAACTATTCCACGCACCTACCTCTGCCAGCCATGGTACAGACCCAGTTACGGTGGTGGTTGCAGTCCAACCACGCGAGCAGGGGGTCGAAGATGTCCTCCCCCACGTGGACTCTGCTCACCACAGATACCAGCCTGAGCGGCTGGGGAGCACACTGCGAAGAACTCATCGCACAAGGGCGGTGGAACAGAAAAGAGTCAGGGTGGAACATCAACCGTCTAGAGGCACGAGCAGTCCGGTTAGCCTGTCTGCAATTGGCTCACAGACTGCGGAACAGAGCAGTCAGAGTGATGTCCGACAACGCCACCACGGTGGCATACATCAACCGTCAGGGCGGAACCAGGAGCCGACAGGTATCTCTAGAGATAGCCCCGCTGATGACTTGAGCAGAGGCGAATCTTCAGGACATCTCCGCCATCCACATTGCCGGGAAGGACAACACCACGGCAGACTTCCTCAGCAGAGAGAGCCTAAATCCAGGGGAATGGCAGCTGTCCCCCACAGCCTTCCAGATGATTGTGGATCAGTGGGGGATTCCGGACATGGACCTACTCGCGGACAGGTCCAACGCTCAGGTACCCAGATATTTCAGCCGCAAGCGAGATACGTTCTCACACGGGATCGACGCCCTGGTTCAGCCATGGCCTCCAGGGACTCTGCTATACGCTTTTCCTCCGTGGTCTCTGCTGGGCGCCATCATCCACAAGATTCAGAAGCACCGGGGCCTAGTTCTTCTAGTGGCACCAGACTGGCCAAGAAGACCCTGGTACGCGGACATGCGAAGACTACTGGCAGGGGAGCCCCTTCCCCTGCCTCCTCTCCGGGACCTGCTTCATCAAGGTCCCATCCTCCACGAGGATCCGGCTCAATTCTCTCTTACGGTCTGACCATTTGAGAGGGCTAGACTGAAGAAAAGGGGTTACTTGGAGCCCGTGATAGATACACTCCTCCGAGCTCGCAAGTTTTCCACATCCCTCACCTATGTAAGGATCTGGAGAGTATTTGAAGCCTGGTGCGACACTCATGGCACCAATCCACATGCGACCACAATTCCGATTGTGTTAGATTTCCTGCAGGATGGACTTCAGAAGGGTCTCTCCCTCAGCTCCATCAAGGTTCAGGTGGCTGCGCTGTCTTGCTACGGTCCCAGGAGGGACAGCAAGACCATTGCCAAGCACCCAGATGTTTCTCGCTTCCTGAAAGGAGTCAAGCATATTTGCCCGCCACTGAAGTGGCCAGTGCCCCCTATGGAACCTCAACCTTGTTTTGGATTTCCTCGCGGGATCCACCTTCAGACCCCTTCGGGGCTTGTCTCTCCATTCTCTAACTTTGAAGGTGGTGTTCTTGCTGGCGGTATGTTCAGCACGCCGCATTTCGGAACTACAAGCGCTGTCCTGCCGTGACCCCTTCCTCAGACTCACTCCTGAGGCTATCCGTCTTCGCACGGTTCCCTCCTTTCTACCTAAAGTGGTCTCACAATTTCACCTCAACCAAACCATATCCCTGCCAACCACGGCGGGGTTGAAGAAATCTGAAGAAGGGCGTTTACTACGCCATCTCGACATAGGCAGATTGCTGCCCAGATATCTGGAAATGACACAAGAAGTACGAAAGACGGACCATCTGTTCGTCCTGCACAGCGGACAGAAACAAGGAGAAACGGCCTCTCGGCCCACCATCGCCCGCTGGATTAAAGAAGTTATCAGAGCAGCTTACGTAGAGGCCGGGAAGTCTCCGACTCTACAAGTCAAGGCTCATTCTACTAGAGCACAAGCAGCATCTTGGGCAGAATCCAGGATGCTGTCACCTGCAGAAATATGTAAAGCGGTGACATGGTCCTCCCTCCATACCTTCTCTAGGTTCTACCGTCTGGATGTCCAGGCCAGGGAGGACACAGCATTTGCGAGGGCAGTCCTACAAGGTCCTCAGGCTGGGAGTAAAGCTTTTGTACATCCCATTCGTTCTGAGTCCATCTGGCTACACGCTAGGAAATGTTGAGATTACTTACCTGATAATCTCCTTTTCCTTAGTGTAGACAGATGGACTCAGCATCCCGCCCAGCTGCCAGTATACATGGGTTTCACCGATCCAAGGTAAGCCATGTCATTCTTCTTACATAAGAGCGTCCCCTTTTGCCAGGTGTCGACGCCTTCCGGTTGAGAATGCTGGCGGTCTCCAGCTACTATCAATCGGTCAGGGGAATCCTGTTTCACTATTTCACTGAGCGTCAGTACACACACATCCATAACAGCTTTTGCAAGGAAGATTACTGAGTTGCTGCGCTTCCTGTGGGGGTATATATACCCGTGCTGACGTCAGATCCGTCTCCAACTGCTATCAGGAGCACACTATACCCATTTGTTCTGAGTCCATCTGTCTACACTAAGGAAAAGGAGATTATCAGGTAAGTAATCTCAACATTTTTGGACTGCCAGGTAAAGTATTCAAGGTATTTCAGTTAGTACAGAATGGAGCAAAGAGGTTGATTGCAGGTTGTGGCTATCGGGAAAGGATTGCACCACAATTCAAACTGCCTCGTTGGCTCCCATTGAAGTTAAGAATTCAGTTCAAGATTTTGGATATATTACATAAAATTATGTATGGTGAAAAGACTCCATGTCTGTCAGATTTGATAGTTCCTTATGTGTCTGTAGGAGGGCTGAGGTCTCAAGAACAGAATCTACTTATACCTTCTTGTATTAATTATTGATTGCAGGAAACTAGGTGGCGAGCATTTTCAATAGCGGGTCCAGGATTGTGGACAGCATTGCCAGTTGAACTTAGGAAAAATGCTGACTAGCTCAATTTTAGGAAAAAATTAGACTGTTCTTTAAGCAGGCATTTGAATGATTTAGGAAGAGTATTTTAAGAATTATGGCTTGATTTTGCTGTTTTTGTAAAATTTGATGATGTTTGTGAAAGTTTTATGATTTTGTAAGCAGAACTGATCAAAGATTTGTATCTGCAAGATAAAAAAAAATGTAAATAAGATGCCAGGCCATTCATATGTTCACCTGATAGCATCAGGTTCCCAAGTGTGAGAAGGTAAAAATAAACTGCAAGCTTTTGCAACTTTACAAATCGAAATGGTTTGTTTACAGAAAGATGCAAAACTGCCTGTGTCATTGATTGACTGATCACCATGGGTATCTTTCAGTGCAGCTGCTGAAATTCTTCCTTCTATTCATTAAGCCTCTTATGGGAGTTGCCCCAAAGAATGCATGGTTGGAATAATGTCTGCTCCATTGGAGGATAGAGTGATGAATGCCTTCATATTCTGCTCTTTTCCTAATAGTGCCTATGGGAATTGGTTTCCTGGGGGTAAACCATTGATCCAGCAGGCCATGGCCAAGATAATGAAGGCAAACCCTGCTTTGTATGTGCTGCGAGAGAGGATCCGCAAAGGCCTGCAGCTGTACTCTTCAGAGCCCACAGAGCCGTACTTATCCTCCCAGAACTATGGCGAGCTCTTTTCAAATCAAATCATCTGGTTTGTGGATGATACCAATGTCTACCGTGTGACTATCCACAAGGTGAGTGAGGAGGGGCAGGATAAAGAGGCAATATTTGAGATAGAGAGTACACCACATGGTCTTGAACATAGAAAAGGATGCAAGGTCAGTGTACCAAAATTGAGTATAGACCCCCAAGAGCTGTGCTGCTGGGATCAGTGTAGATGGTGCATTCTGCAGGAATATTTTATTTCCAGCAGCCCAGGATTGAGATGAAACACTATGGTCTCTTATTTACCAGAATATGACCAGAAGCTGCTGGGCATAGAAACCGATGACTTTGCTGTGAACTGAAGAGACTGCACAGTTGGAAAGATTTGTGTCACATAATGCCTTAGTGCAACTCTTAATACCCACTCGGGGTCAACCCTATGGATGCTTTGAGGCTTCTGCCCAGCAACGCTGCCATATACTGGTAACGATTCACCTGCCAGCTGGATTCCCTCTTGCCTCTGGACAAGCTATGCCCTGGAAGCAGGGGGTTGCACAGTTTTAGAAAGGAACCTGCAGACTATATACACAAAAAATGCTGAGCTTGCCAATTGGTCACAGATGGAGCTAGCTAACATACGGGCCGATACAGTAAAGTGTGCTCCGGCGGAGCGCACTGTTTGGCCGCACATTTTCGACACGCTATTTTTACCCCTTATACAGTAAGGGGTAATAGCGTGTTGAAACGCGTGACCAACCCCCCCCCCCCCCCCCCCCCCCCCCGAAACTAATAGTGCCTGCAACAGGCAAATGCATGTTGATGGGCCTATTAGTCATTCCCGCATGATCCAAAAAGTAAAATGTGCAGCCAAGCCACACATTTTAATTTCGGCCGGCACCAGGGAAGTGCACAGAAAAGCAGAAAAAACTGCTTTTCTGTACACCCTCCGACTTAATATCATGGCGATATTAAGTCGGAGGCCCCAAAAGTAAAAAAAAAAAAAAAAAAAAAGTAAAATCTGCCCGCGGGTTGGAAGATGGATGCTCAATTTTGCCGGCGTCCGTTTTTCGAACCCATGGCAGTCAGTGGGCTCGAGAACAGATGTCAGAAAAATTGAGCATCAGCTGTCATACCCGCTGACAGCCACCGCTTCTGTCAAAAAGGAGGCGCTAGGGATGCGCTAGTGTCCCTAGCACCTCCTTTTACCGCGGGCCCATATTTACATGTTTTTTTTTTTTTACTGAATCGTGCGCCCAGGAGAGTGGCCTTGGGTGCGCGTCGGGAGAGCGGGCGCTTGCTGGCTCTCCGAGGTTTTTCTGTATCGGCCTGTAAAAAATTAACAAATAGTAAGAACAGCGAAGGAAAAAAAAGATTTTAATTTGCGAAGAGCCAGCAGGTAAAATAACAGGATTCATACAATTAACATGTTTCACTGTACTTAACCAGTGACTAGAGAGGTTAGGATAGGCTGAGCTGGGATCGTCACACAGTTCTGGTTCCTCTGTATCCCCAGCTGAGGCTGGAGAGTTCTAGTGAGTTCTGGAGTAGACCGCACTAGAGCTGGGCCTGTACAACCAGCTAGCCCAGGGCCTTGGCTTCTTGACCAGATGCAATACAGAATGTTGCAACATGACACCACCTTGTGGAGACGGGGAGGGGAGTGTGCATGCCAAGTCTCACTTTGGGATATGCAGCAGGTTAACCCATCAGAAATGAGAGCACAGCAAAAGTTAGGCTGCTGCCCTGTCAATTCAAGGATTGCAAGGGAAAAGATCTTACGGGGGAAAGCCAAATTCTCGGGGAAAAACAGGGAAATGCAGCGCGCGCACACCCCTCTTTCACCACAATTTTTTTGTTTGTTTTAGACTTTTGAAGGCAACTTAACTACAAAACCCATCAATGGAGCCATTTTCATCTTTAATCCCAGGACAGGGCAGCTATTCCTAAAGATTATCCACACATCTGTGTGGGCTGGCCAGAAGCGTTTGGGCCAGGTGAGTGACAACTACCAGTCTGTCTGGCATCCATACTCATCTGTCTGGGATGATTTTATTGTAGATATATTCTATCTTTGACAAAACAGAGTAAATGAGGGAAATAGTGATGAGAGGTTCAGACTGGTGTTGATGTAGCTATGAGAACAAATAAACCTTGATAACTGTAGTTTCATAATCCTAACATGACAGGATGCTGCCATTCCTAGGCACTCAACAGATAACAGAGACTTGTACATATATAAGGCCTGATTTTACAAAGCATTTACACACACACAATTCGGTTTTACTCAAGTAAGTGGACTTTGAAAATTGTTACAATATGTAACATTCAGTTGTCCGCAGGATATACTCGAGTAAATGCCTTTTTAAAATTGCTGCGATTGTATGTTACATTTACACACACAACACCTTTGAAAATTACCTCCATTACCTTATTCTTCAGGATTTGGCTATTGATGTGCCCATGGGGAAGGTACTGTGTAATTTGTGTGATTCCAGTTTGGAAGAAAGCGCTCACCTTTTTTATTTCTTCTCTAGCTGGCCAAATGGAAGACGGCTGAGGAAGTGGCAGCTCTAATCCGCTCCCTCCCAGTGGAGGAACAGCCCAAGCAAATCATTGTTACCCGCAAGGGTATGTTGGACCCACTTGAGGTAAGAAGAGGAGCTTCAGTGCCATGTGTTCACCTGGATGGCCTTACCCCGATATTTGCTCTAATGAAGAATGTGGTTGATTCTGTTTCCAGTTCCCTCAGAAGCCTGGTAGTGGGTTGTACCAGAATGTATGAAGTCTGAGAAAATGATTTGTTAAGCATGAGGAAATCCTAAATTACTGGCTTATCCTCTTTCTTTCTGGATTCCAGGTGCATTTACTGGATTTCCCTAACATTGTGATTAAAGGGTCAGAGCTCCAGCTGCCCTTCCAGGCCTGCCTGAAGGTGGAGAAGTTTGGAGACTTGATCCTGAAGGCCACAGAGCCCCAGATGGTTCTCTTCAATCTCTATGACGACTGGCTAAAAACCATCTCCTCTTACACGGTGAGGACTCCAGCATAACCTCTGTAATTCCTCTTTACTGCTGCAACACAATTTTGTCCTGTTTGTGGAATGTAGCCACTGATGCCTTGACTTTCCCTGGGATAGGAGTGTGTAATAACAAATTCAGGCATGGTGAGGCGGTTATGTTTGTCAGAAGATTGTAGGAGCTTAATCATGAGGCTTAACATGTAATGTCTCACAAATGTGTGTGTTATAGTGGTGCGTATCTAGATTGTCTTGCCCTTTCCCTACCCAGTTTTCACCTTTCCTCCACTCTTAAGAATTTGGTTTTATTTCAGGGACAGCTCCTGTTGTCTCCCAAGGAACTGAGGAATTTCCTATGTTACATGCCTTGCTTCCTTTAGAAGAATTGCAGACTTCAGCTTTCATTGAAATGTTTACCAGTCCTGGGGACAAGGGAGTCCCAGTCATTGTGCAGTGGTGACCCCTAGTGGCTGCATTTAGGACCCATGATTTCAGAGTTCCAGAGAGCCCTTGTGTAGTCCCTGGCTGTTCTTTCAATAACTGAGCTAAGTGAGTTGAAAAGGGGCAGGGAAGAATCCCTGGGTAATTACAGAAGTGGTAGCTCATGGTGCCATAGCTCACTAGAGACTTATTCTGATTGAGCTGGATACTCAAAGGAGGAGGAGGAAATTGTGGTTAAAAAAAAAAAAAAAGCTACACCTGCCAAAGCAGATCTTCTGAAACAGTGTCTTATATTCATTTTAAAAATGTGTAATCCGCTGATCCACAAATCTTAGCAGATAACACACACTTCCCTGTACGTACCTGGATCAGTCCAGACAGTGGGTTATGTCCCCAATCCAGCAGATGGAGTCAGCACAAGCTTTGAGGGGGCGTATCCATATATACTACTACCCCCTCTGCAGGAGTTCAGTATCTTCTGACTCCAGCAGATGCGAGTAGGGGAATCAGGCTTCCCCTCCTTTTCCTTCACTTTCTTGCTTGATTATGGCTTGTTGTCTTTTTCTGTGGATCAAGTTTGTATCAAGCTTGTATTAAGTTTTAAAAAAAAAAAAAAAAAAAAAAAAGAGGCAGAGTTCTTTCAACTCCTGGGGAGTGGCTTATCTTCCTTGTCTCTTCTCTGCGGCCTTGCTGTTTATTTCTCGTTGTAGCCAGGGGTAAGTTTGTTTTTCCTTTGTAGTTTTTTCCTTTACAGCTCAGCCCCCGGTGCCCGCGAAAGCCGGTGGAGCCGGCCTCTTCGCTCTTTACTCCCTCACCCGCGGCCATTTTACAGCTCCTCATGGGCTGCTGAGCCATTTAGGGAAAGATGTCTGGGGCGGGTCGTGTGGCCAGGAAGGCCCCCCCGTGGCACCCTCCTCTATTTTCAGACAGCGGGCAGTGCGGGCCGACCGGGCCCCCCCCGCAGCGGCACCTTTGTGCGCGTGGCCCCCCCCCCGTGGCTTTTTCTTTTCTCCTGCAGCGATCCCGATGCCGCGGCCGTCCCGCTGTGCGGCCTGCGGAGACCCGGGGTCCCGGATTTCCCGGGAGGGCATCTGTGCACGATGCCTTCCCGGGGGGGAAGGTACCTCACAGTCCCTGACTGATTTCTCTTTTTTGCCCGGGCGGTGCGGGCCGGCCACTCCGCCATTTTTGGCGGGAACGGCGGCCATTTTACATTCTGAGCACCCTGAGGCGCAGGCCACGAGGGGGAACGGATCCCTGGAGGACTCTACCAGCGGGGGTGTTCCCCCGAATTTGGTGCAGGAACCAAGCACCCAGAGCCAGGGAGCAGGAACCACGCCGCCCCCGAAGCGCACCCGAGCAGGCCGGGGTTCTCTCCGGAGTTTATCCTGCTCATGCATACCGCTTATCTGCAGGGGCTGGAAGCACCTGTGGGACCCCCCCCTCCTAAGATCCCTCGGATGTCGCCCTCGACGCCGGCCCCCCCCGACCCTCCGGGAGTGGGGGCCTCCCGCCTTCCTACCCGGGTCCGATCCACGCCCGCGGCAGTTGGGGCGGTGCCAGACCCAGCGGGACATGGACTTGACCTCCCGGACGGGGGACAAGGGGACGGCACACAGGAGGGGGATGATCCCCGTACCCTACGCCTCTTCCAGAGGGAAGAGCTGGACGACCTCATCCCGCAGATCATCCAAGAATTAGATTTGGATCCGCCACCAGACCCGCCTGCCCCAGTAGCTCCCACTGTCATCACTTCTTCAAGGAAGGGAGATCCAGTCCTGGCGGCACTCCGGCCGAGGGCTCGGGCTTTTCCCATTCATGACTCGTTTTTACAACTTCTCACCAGGGAATGGGACACCCCGGAGGCCTCCCTGAAGAGCAGCCGGGCTATGGAAAAGCTGTACCCGCTCCCCGAAGATTTTCTGGACCTCATCAAGGTCCCAAAGGTGGACTCCGCAGTGTCGGCGGTCACGAAGAGGACGACTATCCCAGTGACGGGAGGTGCGGCGTTGCGGGACACACAGGATCGTAAGTTGGAAGTTTTCCTTAAGCGGGTTTTCGAGGTCTCCGCTCTGGGTATGCGGGCGGTGATGTGCAGTTCGCTTGCCCAGCGGGCTAGTCTCCTTTGGGTGCAACAACTCCTCACGTCTCAGAACCTGCCGTCCGATGAGGCTGCCCAGGCAGATCGGCTAGAAGCCGCAGTGGCGTATGGGGCGGACGCCTCGTACGACCTTTTTCGGGTCCTCGCAAGATCCATGGTTTCGGTAGTGGCAGCATGACGACTACTGTGGCTACGCAATTGGGCGTCTGATACGTCCTCTAAGTCCAGTCTGGGCTCTCTTCCCTTCAGGGGCAAGTTCCTCTTCGGGGAGGATTTGGACCAGATCATCAAGTCCCTGGGGGAGAACGCTGTTCATCGGCTGCCGGAGGATAGGTTTCGACCATCCAGAGCGTTTTCTTCTTCTCGGACCAGAGCCAGAGCGCATCGGCGCTACAGGGGCTACAGACAGACGGGCTCCCGGCCATCCGCCCCCAGGTCTCAGCCCTGGTTGCGCGCCTTCCGCGGGCATCGGCCCGCACGCACTACTCCCGGAACCGGGAACCACTATACCAAGTCTTCACAATGATGCCAGTCTCGCCCACTCCCCTGTCCCCAGGATTGGGGACCGACTAACGTATTTCTAAGCGGAGTGGGCACGGATCACCTCGGACCAGTGGGTCCTGGATACCATAAAACACGGCTACGCATTGGAATTTGTCCGCCCCCCGCAGGGAAGGTTCATCTTTTCCCCCTGTGGCTCGGACCTCAAGAGAGGAGCGGTGCAGCTGACTCTGGACAGACTCCGAGAGATAGGCGCTACTGCGCCCGTGCCCTTCGGAGAGGTGGGCTCGGGCCACTATTCCATCTATTTCGTCGTACCAAAGAAGGACGGTTCCTTCCGGCCTATCCTAGTCCTCAAGGAAGTCAACAAATCCCTTCGAGTCGTTCAGTTCCGCATGGAAACGCTCCGGTCAGTGATTGCGGCGGTGCATCGGGGGGAGTTCCTCGCCTCCCTGGACTTAACGGAGGCCTACCTGCACGTTCCCATCCGCCCGGACCACCACAGTTTCCTTCGTTTCAAAATTCTGGACCAGCATTTTCAGTTCACGGCTCTCGCGTTTGGATTGGCGCCGGCGCTGCACACCTTCACCAAGATCATGGTAGTTGTGGCGGCAGCTCTCCGGAAGGAGGGCATCCTGGTTCATCCTTATCTGGACGATTGGCTCCTCCGGGCGAAGTCATTCGATCATGGACGCTCAGCGGTGACTCGAGTAGTACGGTTTCTACATTCCCTGGGATGGGTAGTGAACTTCTCCAAGAGCTCCCTCATGCCCTCGCAACGCTTGGGTTTTTTTTGGGGGCAACTTTCGACACCCTACTGGGCAAAGTTTTTCTGCGCCAGGACAAAGCTCAATCCTTGCGGGATCACACACGACGGTTCTCTGCGTTACCAGAGCCCACCTCCTGGGACTACCTGCAACTCCTGGGAGTGATGGGGTCCACCATCGACCTTGTACCTTGGGCTTTCGCGCACCTCAGGACCTTACAGTGGGCGCTCTTCTCCCATTGGAAACCAGTATTGCAGGACTATCAGATGATTCTCCCGCTCCCACAGAATGCCAGGGACAGTCTGGGCTGGTGGTTGGATCCGCCGAACCTGGCCCGTGGCATGTCCCTCGATCTGCCAAATTGGGTGGTGGTGACCACCTATGCCAGTCTAGCAGGCTGGGGTGCAGTCTGCGATCGAAGCGCCACGCAGGGGACGTGGTCCACGGTGGAGGCGAAGTGGTCAATCAACCGTCTGGAAACCAGAGCGGTCCGGCTAGCTCTGCGACATTTCCTCCCACTTCTTCGGAACCGAGAAGTCAGAATCCTATCGGACAACGCTACCACCGTGGTCTACATCAACCAACAAGGAGGCACGCGCAGCCCGCAGGTCGCGCTCGAGGCGGTGCTGCTGATGCAATGGGCGGAGCGTCATCTTGTCCGGCTAGCGGCCTCGCACGTCGCCGGTGTGGACAACGTCCAGGCGGACTTCCTCAGTCGTCAACTGCTGGACCCGGAGAGTGGTCTCTCTCCGACAAAGCAATGCAACTTCTCGTCCATCGGTGGGGGGCCCCCCACTTGGATCTGATGGCGTCCGCTCTCAACGCCAAGGCTCCACGCTTCTTCAGTCGCCGGAGAGAGCGCGGAGGGAGTGGATGCCCTGGTCCTCCCGTGGCCGCCATATCTTTCTTTTCCACCATGGCCCCTGGTGGGCAGGATGCTCCGCAGAATAGAAAGCCATCAGGGGACCGTGGTTTTCGTCACCCCAGAATGGCCCAGGCGACCCTGGTTTGTGGACCTGCTACAGCTGGTGATCGACGGGCCAATCAGGCTGGGGCACCTCCCCCAGCTCCTACATCAGGACCCGGTATTTTTTGAGCAGGCAGAACTCTTCTGTCTTGCGGCCTGGCTTTTGAGAGGCGCCGCCTCCGGCGTCGGGGCTACCCGGAGGCGGTAGTATCCATGCTATTGCGGGCACGAAAGACATCGACGTCGGCGGCCTATGTTCGAGCTGTGGTGTACCAGCCAGGCCACGAGACCCGCTAAGGCTTCTGTACCTCAGATCCTTCAGTTTCTACAGGTGGGGGTGGAAAAAGGGCTCACCTATAATTCACTACGGGTTCAGGTGGCCGCCCTTGGTTCGCTGTTGAGCGATGGGGGCTCTCTTCTACAGCATCCTGACATTGCTCGTTTTCTCAAGGGTGTCGAGCATATGCGTCCTCCGTTACGGGACTCTTGTCCCTCCTGGAGTCTTAACCTTGTGCTTCGCTCCCTGTCGGGACCACAGTTTGAGCCGCTGCGCAGCGCAACGATAAAGGATCTCACTCTCAAGACTGTATTTCTTGTGGCCATCTGTTCCGCTCGACGCATCTCGGAGCTGCAGGCTCTGTTGTGTAGAGAGCCCTATCTCCGTTTCTCCGACTCTGGAGTTTCGCTTCGCACCGTTCCCTCCTTCCTTCCGAAGGTGGTTTCTGCATTCCATGTGAACCAGACGGTGGAGTTGCTGTCCTTCTCTTCCTCAGAGCCGAAGTCTCTCCGTCTCTTGAATGTCAAGCGCACTCTGCGCCTCTATCTGGAGGCTACAAATGAGTTCCGAACCTCTGACCATCTCTTTGTACTCTGGGCCGGTCCTAAGAAGGGGTCTCAGGCCTCGAAGACTACCATTGCCAGATGGCTGAAGGCCGGCATTGCTGCTTCTTACATTGGGGCGGGTCGGACTCCCCCACCCAGAATCGTAGCGCATTCTACACGTTCTCAGGCGGCTTCCTGGGCGGAGGTTCGCTCGGTATCCTCGCAGGAAATTTGTAGGGCAGCCACCTGGAAATCGTTACACACGTTCTCGAGGCACTATCGTCTGCACCTCGCCTCTTCGGTCTCTGGACACTTTGGCGAGCAGGTTCTCCGAGCAGGCCTCGCAGGACCCCACCTGATTTAGGGAAGCTTGGGTACATCCCACTGTCTGGACTGATCCAGGTACGTACAGGGAAAAGAAAATTATTATTTACCTGCTAATTTTCGTTCCTGTAGTACCATGGATCAGTCCAGACGCCCACCGCGTTTGGGTTCTTGATCCTGCTCAGCTCTGCGCTACTTCTTACTCACAGTGTTCTGTGTCTTCACAGTCGTTTCTTTTCACTGTTTTTCACAGCTCCCTACAAGTTGGTAGGATGTTTGCAGTTACTTGTTGCGGTTACAATTGTTTTCATTATCTGTTTCCACAAACTTGATCCTTCGGGGGTTTCTACTCGGGCTTTGATATACTCGATACTGAACTCCTGCAGAGGGGGGTAGTAGTATATATGGATACGCCCCCTCAAAGCTTGTGCTGACTCCATCTGCTGGATTGGGGACATAACCCACTGTCTGGACTGATCCATGGTACTACAGGAACGAAAATTAGCAGGTAAATAATAATTTTCTTATAATAAAATCATCAAATTCCCTGTATGTACGCAGATCAGCCCAGACTCCTGGGTTTTGCCTCCCCTCCAGCAGATGGAGACAGAAGTTTTAACGGACTCCGTCCTATACCCCTGAGGTGCCACCTAGAGTCTGTCAGTATTTCTCTGTCTCCAGCAGATGGTGGAGGTGCAATCCCTAGAGTCTGGGTTTTTACTTAATTGGTTTACTTACCTGGTGTAATTGTTAGTGTTAGTCAGAGATCAGATATTTGGAAGGTTTCTGGCTCTTTAAAAAAAAAAAAAGTTGCTTGTGCAGGAACAACAAAGAAGACACAGCAAGTTTCCTCCAAGCCTCCCAGGGGGTTGGCAGGTCCTGGTGGGACCATCCCCCCTGATATTAGAGGCAAAAGAGCAAAGGGTTGAGAACCCAGGGACTGCTAGAGCCGGAGGGTGATACCGGGGAGCCCGGCTCACTCACCCTCTGCATGCAGGTCAGCAGAGCCTTCAGAGCACGGTAAAAAAAAAGAGGTGAAGTGATTTTTTTTTTTTTTTTTTGCTGTGGGCCCGGCTCAGTGTTCTCTCCATCTACTTCATGGTGCCAAAAATGAAGGAACCTTCCGACCCATCCTGGACTTAAAACAGGTCAATAGGGCCCTAAAGATATCTCTGTTTCGCATGGAAACCCTGCGCTCGGTGATAGCGTCCGTGCACAAATGGGCATTCTTGGCATCTCTGGACCTGACTGAGGCATGCTTGCACATACCAATTCGACCGGATCATCAGAAATATCTGCGGTTCGCAGTCCTCTGGCATAATTTCCAGTTCTGCGCGCTACCATTCGGACTGGCAACAGCACCCAGGGTGTTCACCAAGGTGATACAGTGGTTGTGGCAGCAGCCTTGCGAAAGGAGGGTATTCTGGTGCATCCTTACCTGGATGACTGGCTGATTCGGGTGAAATCTGAAGTTCTATGCAGAGCAGCGGTTCAGAGGGTGCTACAGCTGCTGAGCTCACTAGGTTGGGTGGTCATCCCAGACAAGAGCCATCTGGTGCCATCCCAGTCCTTGGAGTTTCTAGGGGCTCGTTTCGACACAATCCTGAGAGAGGTTTTTCTTACCGAGGAGAGACTTTCCAAACTTCTCACTCGGTGGAGTCCTTGCGGTCCATACCTCGTCCCAGAGCCTGGGATTATTTACAGGTCTTGGGCTTGATGGCGTCCACTCTTGAGCTGGTACCGTGGGCCTTTGTGCATCATCACAATGGGTCACCGTTGTGATGTTTCCCCTAGCTTACTGTCTTAACTAACACACACAAATCCTGATAACTGTAAACCGTTCTGATGGTGAAACCAAATGACTGTTAACAAAACATAATAAATAATGTGTCCTCTTCAGTCAGCTTTGCTCTCCCGATGGAATCCACTCTCAGGGCAATTTTATCTCCTCTTTCCACTGACAGACTCGGCATGCTCCAGTCTTCTTTGGTGGCTTTGTCTGGACAATTTGCATCGGGAAGTGGATTTGGAAATACCCTCCTGGATAGTGGTCACCACTGATGCTAGCCTCACAGGGTTGGGGGCAGTGCAAGGCCAGTGGACAAAAGTAGTCCTCATGGCCTATCAATCGGTTGGAGACCAGAGCGGTTCGGTTAGCATCCTTTGGTGGAGGGGCATTCCGTGAGAGTACTCTCCGACAATGCAACAACGGTGGCTTACATCAATCATCAGGGAGGGACCAGGAGCCGTCCGGTAGCGACGGAAGCTCAGCTCTTGATCCACTGGGCGCAACAAAATCTGAACAAGATTGTGGCGTGTCACATTGCTGGGGTTGACAATGTGTACAGGCAGACTTTCTCAGCTGCCATCAGTTGGACCCGGGGGAGTGGGAACTCTCCGCGTTTCGTCTTCTGTGCCAGCGCTACACCAGGCCAGCCATGGATCTCATGGTGACGTGCTGCAACGCCAAGGCTCCTCGATTCTTCAGTCGATGGCGGGAGCCAGGATCGGAAGGCGTAGATGCCCTGGTCCTCCCCTGGCCAAAGGACATCCTGTTGTATGTGGCCGTTGGCCGGAAAGGTTCTATGCCGCATCGAGGTTCATCCAGGAAAGGTGGTACTCGTGGCTCCGGAGTGGCCAAAGCGTCCGTGGTTTGCGGATCTCCTGAATCTAGCAGTGGACGATGCACTTCGGTTTCGGGCATCTCCCAATCTTCTGCTTCAGGGTCCCGTTTGTTTCAGAGAGGTAGATCGCTTCTGTCTAGCGGCATGACTTTTGAACGGCAGAGGTTAAGGAGTTAGGGTTACTCGGATGCAGTGGTTGCTACTTACGGTCCAGGAAAAATTCTACATCCATGGTGGGGAGTTTTTTAATCCTGGTGTATAGAACGCACCATGCAACCATCCAGGGCTTCTATTTCAAATATTCTGGACTTCTTACAGGCAGGGTTAGCCAAGGGTTTGGTGTTTAATTCCCTGTGAGTTCAGGTGGCTGCCCTTGGCTGTTTGCATGGCAAGGTGCAGCGGGTGACACTAGCCTCTCATCCAGACGTGGTTCGTTTTCTGAAAGGGGCCAAGCATTTGCAGCCTCCAGTCCGGAATCCTTGTCCCTCCTGGAAATTGAATCTGGTTCTCCGCGCCCTTTGTGATGCTCCTTTTGAACCTTTGAAACAGGCAACGTTGAAGGATTTGACGCTGAAGGTCATTTTTCTGGTGGCTATTTCCTCTGCATGGTGTGTTTCCGAGCTTCAGACTTTGTCTTGCAGGGAACCGTTTTTACGGATATCAGAGACGGGAGATTCATTGCGCACAGTCCTCCTTTCTTCCGAAGGTGGTGTCATTTAAATCAGTTGGTGGAGCTTCCTTCCTTCACGGGACTGGATTTCTCTGATCCTGAGTTGGAGTTAAGGAAGCTGAATGTGAAGAGGATGTTGTTGCGTTACCTGGAGGATACGAACAGTTTTCGCCTTTCAGACCATCTATTCGTGCTATGGAGTGGCCCCAAGAGGGGTCACAAGGCATCAGAAGCCTCTATCATGCGCTGGTTGAAGGAAGCTATTGCGTCAGCGTACACCGTGCAAGGTCATCCGGTCCCGATTGGTCTTAAAGCTCATTCTACCCGATCACAAGCAGCCTCCTGGACGGAGTGCCAACAGGTGTCGTAGCAAGAGATTTGTAGAGCGACTACCTGGAAGTCTACACACGTTTACGAGGCATTATCGTTTAGATGTCCGGGCTCCAGAGCCCGGTTCCTTCGGGGCCAGTGTGCTTCGACGGGACTCTCTCGGTCCCACCCTGATTAGGGAAGCTTTGGTACATCCCAGGAGTCTGGGCTGATCCAGGTACGTACAGGGAAAAGAAAATTGGTTCTTACCTGCTAATTTTCTTTCCTGTAGACCACGGATCAGCCCAGAGTCCCACCCAAGGGAAGATGGAGAGTCCGCTCGGCTGGTAGTGTTTTCTATGAGTTTTTCAACATGCCCCCCTTTTCAGGGTAAGAGTATGGGCATTCATTTGTTCAACAAGTTTGTTTTTTTTCATTCCCTCTGTTCTTCGGGGAGAGGTGGTGGTTTATATAGATGTTATGGTTGAATTTTCTGCTTGGGTACAATGTAATACTGACAGACTCTAGGTGGCACCTCAGGGGTATAGGATGGAGTCCATTAAAACTCCTGTGTCCATCTGCTAGAGGGGAGGCAAAACCCAGGAGTCTGGGCTGATCCGTGGTACTACAGGAATGAAAATTAGCAGGTAAGAACCAATTTTCCTATGCAGCTTGGGTACATCCCAGTGGTCTGGACTGATCCTGGTATGTACAGGGAAAGGAAAATTGGTTCTTACCTGCTAATTTTCGTTCCTGTAGTACCAAGGATCAGTCCAGACCGCTGGGTTGTGTCTCCCTTCCAGCAGATGGAGTCAGAGAAAAAACTTGAAGGCACCCTCTGATAACCCAGTGTGCCACCTGCGATCCTTCAGTGTAATCAGTATCCGAGTAGAAGAAGTAAATTAAACAACCAATAACTAGATCAAGAGAATGCAGCTGAACCGATAACCTGTGCAAACAACTATATACATGAAAAGAGTACGGATAGAATAACGCATCAAAAGTCTTCATTCTTCATAGTCCCCTAAACACTGTAGAGAAAAAAAGAAACAATTGAGCGGACTCTCCGGAACACTATACCCCTGGGCGGGCGTCTGTACTGATCCTTGGTACTATAGGAACGAAAATTAGCAGGTAAGAACTAATTTTCCTTTCCCTGTACATACCAGGATCAGTCCAGACCACTGGGATGTACCCAAGCTGCCCTAAATGGGGAGGGACCTGGAGAGTCCCGCTCGAAGCACACTGCTACCAAAAGAATCGACCTCCGGAGCCCGGACGTCTAAACAGTAATGCTTAGCAAATGTGTGCAAGGATTTTCAAGTCGCTGCTCTGCAAATCTCCTGTGGCGAAACACATTGGCTCTCGGCCAAAGATGCCGCTTGAGATCTAATCGAATGAGCTTTTAGACCATCTAGCACTTGCTGGCCGTGACATGTATGCCGAAGCAATGGTGTCCTTCAACCATCTGGCTATGGTCGCTTTGGAAGCCTGACATCCCTTCTTAGGACTGCTCCATAAGACAAAAAGATTGATAGACGAAAAGCATTAGTCACTTCCAAGTATCGCAGAAGTACCCGGTGGACATCCAGTCTCCTCAAGTCCTGAGTCGGAGGAGAATTCCGATCCAAATCTGGAAAGGCAGGCAACTCAACCGACTGGTTCATGTGAAATGCTGAGACCA
Source organism: Rhinatrema bivittatum (assembly GCF_901001135.1). Lineage (NCBI taxonomy): Eukaryota > Metazoa > Chordata > Amphibia > Gymnophiona > Rhinatrematidae > Rhinatrema > Rhinatrema bivittatum. The sequence continues at coordinate 161,478,522 of NC_042622.1, read as the reverse complement.
CCTTAGGCAGAAAAGAGGGTACCGTCCTAAGCGAAACCCCAGAATCCAAGATCCGCAAGAACGGTTCCCTGCAGGACAGCGCTTGAATCTCTGATATATGTCTAGCCGAGCAGATCGCCACGAGGAACACTGCCTTGAGTGTTAAATCGTTCAACGTAGCGCACTTGATAGGCTCAAAACCACAGAGTCCACGGAAAACCAAATTCCAACTCCACGACGGACAGACGGCACGCACCGGTGGATGTAAATGTTTGGCACCTTTCAAAAACGCGCCACATCCGGATGTCCTGCAAGAGACGTACCATCAACCTTACCTCGTAAACAGCCTAACACCGCTACCTAAATGCGGAGCGAGCTGTACGCCAGACCCTTCTTTAAGCCTTCCTGCAAGAATGTGCACCATAGTGGCCTGGTGAACATAAGTAAGAGAGGTAGATGTTTTCCGTGTACGCAGCAGAGTCAAGATAACCGCATCTGGATACCCCTTCTTTCTCAACTGCCGCCTCTCATAAGCCAAGCCGCCTGATCAAAAAATACTGGACCTTGTCAAAGTAAATTCGGAAGGTGACAGAGACGCAAGGGGCCTAGGTTAATCAGGTCTGCAAACCACGGCCTCCGTGACCACTGTGGAGCTACGAGAATCACCAGACCCCGGTGGGACTCTATTCTTCTCAAGACTTTTCCCACCAGCGGCCAAGGAGGAACACATAGAGTAGCACGTCGCAGGGCCATGGAAGGACCAAGGCATCTACCCCTTCTGCCCCGTGTTCCCTCCTGTGACTGAAGAAACGAACCGCCTTCGCATTCAGCCGAGTAGCCATCAAATCCAGTCGGGGTATCCCCCACCGATGAATCAAGAGCCGCATTGTCTCCTCGGACAGCTCCCACTCTTCGGGGTCTAGCCGCTGGCGACTGAGAAAATCTGCCTAAACGTTGTCCACTCCGGCTATGTGAGAGGCCACTAACTGAACCAGATGGCGCTCCATCCAGGCCATCAACCTGTCTGCCTCTGTGGCCACTGGATGACTCTTTGTTCCTCCTTGTCTGTTGGTGTACGCCACCGTCGTCGCATTGTCTGATAGAACTCTCACCGATCGCCACCGAACAAGTGGGAGAAAACTGCATAACGCTAGACGAACCGCTCACATCTCCAACCGATTGATGGACCACTTGGATTGCTGAGGTGTCCATTGCCCCTGAGCCGATCGCGACTGGCAGACTGCCCCCCAACCGGAAAGGCTGGCATCTGTCATCACAATCATCCACTGGGGATTCTCTAGATCCATCCCTTTCTGTAAGTGATTGGGAACCAACCACCATTCGAGACTGGTCCTTGCGGGATCCATGAGGGGCAAAGGCAAATGGAACTCCTCGGACTTGGGATCCCAGAAGGAAAGCAATGCCCTCTATAACGGCCTCATATGAGCAAACGCCCAGGGGACCACCTCCAGAGTAGAAGCCATAGAGCCAAGAACTTGCAAATAGTCCCTCACCTTGGGCAAAGGGAGGGCCAAAAGCCGGCGCACCTGAGATATCAGCTTGAGCATTCTGTCTTGGAGAAAAACCTTGCCCACAGCCATGTCGAAACAGGCCCCCAGGAATTGCAACCCCGGGAAGGCACTAATTGACTCTTTGCAAAATTGACTACCCATCCGAGGGAGCGGAGATGATGCAAGACCGATTGAACTGCCTCTTTGCAAAGATCCTCCGACTTCACCCGAATGAGCCACTCATCCAAATAGGGGTGAACCAGTATCCCCATTCTTCTGAGGGCTGCTGCCAACATCACCATCGCCTTGGTGAAGATGCGAGGAACCATTGCCAAACCGAACGGAAGCGCCCAAAACTGGTAATGGTCGCCCAAGACCATAAACTGCAGAAACCTCTGACGCTCTTGGATTCCTATGTGCAGGTAAGCCTCAGTCAGATCCAAAGAGGCCAAAAATTCGCCTTTGTGGATGTCTGCAATGACTGACCTCAATGTCTCCATGCAAAAACGAGGTACCCGAAGTGCCTGTTGACTTTCTTTAAGTCCAATATCGGATGGAAGGAGCCCCCCTCCTTGGGTACCACGAAGTAAATGGAGTATCTTCCGGTCCGACATTCGTCCGGCGGGACCGGGACAATTGCTCCCAGAGCCTTCAAACAAACCAAGGTCTGGAGTATCAACTGTTGCTTTGCTGGGACCTGCAAGGAGACACCAAGAACAGTTCCCATAGTGGGCGAGTAAAATCCAAAGCATAACCATGTTCTATGATGTTCAGAACCCACTGATCCGAAGTGATCTTGACCCATTCTTTGTGAAACAGAGAGAGGTGCCCTCCGATCTCCGGAATGGAGGAATGGGCCGGCGCACCTTCATTGGGTAGACTTGTTTGTAGAGAAACCTTGGGAGGCTCAATCACGTGGAGGCAGTCTCCCGCAAAAGGAATGGGCCCAAGCCTAGGACTGCGTGGACGCCTGTTGCGGAGCAAAGGACGGGACCCTACCCGTCTGAAAACAGCGTTGATCCCGAAAACCCCTAAACGACCCGAAGGGGCGAGAAGAGCGGGGGCTTGTCCTCCGGGAGCCTGTAAACTTTATTATCCCCCAAGGCCTTAATGAGAAGCTCCAGATCATCACCGAACAACAACTTTCCTTTAAATGGGAAGGAACACAGCTACGACTTTGACGAAATGTCCGCCGCCCAGTTGCGGAGCCAAAGAAGCCTCCTACCAGAAACTGCCGAGGCCATCGTGCGCGAGGAGGTACGTAGGATGTCATATAAAGCATCAGCAGTATAAGCTACAGCCGACTCCAAATGATTCACCTCTTCCGCCTCCACCGGGGGAAGTTCCTGAGTTGTGAGCAGCTGCTGCACCCATCTAAGAGTAGCTCTCTGCATGAGGCTACTGCAGACTGACGCCTAGCGCCGATACCTCAAAAATCCTTTTGAGAAGAACCTCCAGTTTCCTATCCTGGAGGTCCTTAAGAGCTGTGCCTCCCATCACAGGAATGGTCGTGCGCTTAGCAATCGCCAAGACAGCCGTGTCCATTTTAGAGACCTTAAGCATATCCAAGGACTGCTCCGGAAGCGGATAAAGCTTTTCCATGGCCCTACTAACCTGCAGGCTGGCCTCCCAACGCGTCCCATTCCCGGGTCAGAAGCTGCAAGAGCATCGGGTGAAAAGGGAAAGTTTTAGGCGAGCCCTCAGCCCTGATAAAACAGGGTCCCCTGAGGAAGGTTCCGCCACTGGCTGCGGAGCCTGAATATCAAGTTCCTCCAGAACATGAGGAATCAGAGGATTCATCTCCTCCCTGCGAAATAACCAGAGCACCCGTGGGTCATCCCCTTCCACTGGAGCGGAATCATCATCATCGCTCATGCCCATAGCATCTGCCGTGGAAGGGTCTTGGGGTCCGGGAGAATAGCTGGTGGCAGTACCCCTGTGACAGGGGCTGGATGGGGTAGAGGAGTTGTAGGAATCACTTGTCCTTCTGCAGGCCTAGGGACCTTTGTCAGTGGAAAATGCTGCAAATCCAAATCTGCCTCTGCCTCCATATAAGCTTTGTGCAGCAGCAAAACAAACTGAGAGGAAAAAGGATGCTGCCTCTTTAAGGCCCCCCACCCCTCCCAGAGGCAAGGCAAGAGGAGGTGGGTCATCAAACCCACACATTAGAGGCCTTTTGGGGCTTAAATTAGGAGGGGAAAGCTGCGGTGGAAGATCCATTCCCCCAGGGCCCTGCGCATCATCGGAGCCCAAGACAGCTAAAATGGCTGCTGTTCCTGCGCTTATCGGAGACGGGGCAGGCTGTTGGAGCCAAGCCGACTAACTCTCTTTCTGAGCTATGCGAACATAGCAAAGACATTCTTTTGCCTGAAACAAGCAATTGTGAAGGCCCCTCGCCCCCGGGGATGCAGCGATGACAGAGGCCTTCACGGGAGAGCCGCGCTGCTGGCTCTCAACAAGCAGAACACCGTGATCCCCGCGGCATGGCAGAAAAATCAGTTGAGCAACAGAGTAAGTTCCTCCGGAGACCCGGGCAATTAGAGCAGTCCAGGCACCTCGTCCCTCCGGATGGTCCCCAGCCCTTTCGGAACAGACAGACCAAGAGAGGAGCAGGCCCGGGGCAGGCTGCAGCCGTGCTCCACAATGAGAATGGGCTGACCCATCCACAGGAAGAGGAGATAGGGGGTCGACTGGCCCTCTTCTACCAAAGATGGATCGAGATAACGTCAGACAAATGGATACCAAACATCATTCGAGAAGGTTACTCTCTGGAGTTCTGCAGCATCCCTCGAGACAAATTTATGATATCACCCTGCCACTCCCACACAAAGTATCCCAACTGCAAGCTGTTCCTGGTAGTTTCTAGGGACACCGAGAACACATACAACCCGTGGGTCATACGGTTTCTAGAAATGGCAAAAATAATGGGATTATAAATTTAGTATTAGGACAGAGCTAACAAACTAAAGTTTTTAACAGCAAAAATTAAATGGAAATATGATTCAAATAGCAACAGGTAAAATAGTATTTACTCAATGAGTCCTTGTTAACTAAACACTTTCCACTATACTTACTCAGTACATAGGGAGGTCATGAAAGGGCAGTCCACATGAACCGAAAGAGGGCCTTAGCACAAGGCTCTGATCTCACTGTACTCCCAGCTAAGAATGGAGAGTTCTAGCAACTTCAGGGCTAGCTATCTGTGGCTGTAACTGAAGGACCAGTCGCAGAAAGTAATAGTACAAGGTATTAGCAATAGCTTTCTGAGCAATGTCACTGCGGGACTAGGAGATATTCTGTCCATACTTCACTGTGAATCAAGCCAACATCCTAAGCCTCAGTTTGAACTACATATACAGTATATTTATATTTACATTTCACCACATGGGCTTATGTTATCCAGTGATCCTCTGACTGTTCTTTTGTACCAGTCTCTGCTGATCAGATGTTAAGTACTGAGAACCTGACCTGATCCCTGCTCTTTTCCACAATCTCAGGCATTCTCGCGTCTTATACTGATTTTAAGAGCTTTACACGTGAACAATGACCGTGCCAAAGTTATACTAAAGCCAGATAAAACCACCATCACAGAGCCTCATCACATCTGGCCCACACTGACGGACGAGGAGTGGATTAAAGTGGAAGTGCAACTAAAAGACTTGATCCTGGCTGACTACGGAAAGAAAAACAAGTAAGAAATTGCCAACTCCCTTTTATATTGTCACGTGGGGAAGAAGTGTACTTCTAGAGCTCCACAGTGGGAACAGATTCAGATGTGTCATTTTATTCAGATTCGCTATACAGTTGAAGGATATACATCAGCGGTGGCCAATGCCAATCTTCGAGAGCCAGAAACAAGCCAGGTTTTCAGGATATCCACAGTGAATATGCATGAGATAGTTGCATACAGTGGTGGCTGTGCATGCAAATCTATCTCGTGAATATTCATTGTGGCTCTCCTGAAAACCTGGCATGTTTGTGGCTCATAAGTACTGGAGTTGGCCACCCCTGATATACATGCATTCTAGCTTCTGACAAGATGTGCACAGTTTTTCTGTGTAATAGGCTCCTTTCCCTTGTATGTGATTTGTATGAGTGTACATATAGAAATATAAATATATACCTATACGTATCTGAATAAAAACACATTCCTCATTGTCCCATCAGACCAGTCCAGATGCATGGGTTTTTCTCCCCTACAAATAGATGAGATAGAGTTAAGCTCAGCTGGGAGTCGAGCCTCATAAGGAACTATGCTACCAACAGACACTCAGTATTTCTTGTCTCCAGCAGATGGTAGAGTTTGAAAATTGATGGATGGAAAGTCTCAGGAGGTATAGTTGATTCTTGCAGCCCCCCCCCCCCCCCCATGGGCGAGTAGTAACAAACAGGGGGGAGGTTGGTGATCTTTAGCCAGCTTGATCCAGGATACTGAAGAGGTACTAAAAGCCAGTGGTGCTGATTCCCTCTTCCCCTCCTACTCCTCCTTTCCCTTGGTTGTTGGACTGTGAAGCTGGAAGAAGATTTCTTCAGGAATTCAGCATTTTCAGGGAAGTACCCTTGTTTGTTTTCTGGGCTAAAGTTTTAGAAATAAGAGGAAGCGGCAGGAAACCTCAGCTGGAAGAGTAGTTCACTGGGGCCTCTTTCTCTCATGCTGTGGGTACATTTTTTACTCAACGCACAATTAAACTCTGGAATTTGTTGCCAGAGGATGTGGTTAGTGCAGTTAGAATAGCTGTGATTAAAAAAGGATTGGATAATTTCTTGGAGGAGAAGTCCATTACCTGCTATTAATTAAGTTGACTTAGAAAATAGCCACTGCTATTACTAGCAACAGTAACATGGAATAGGCTTAGTTTTTGGAAACTTGCCAGGTTCTTATGGCCTGGTTTGGCCTCTGTTGGAAACAGGATGCTGGGCTTGATGGACCCTTGGTCTGACCCAGTATGGCATGTTCTTATGTTCTTACTAGCAACAGGGGCTTGGGTAAACAGCGCAAAGGTGAAAAAGGAGCTCAGAAGAGCAGTATGTTTTTTGCAGACATGTGGGCCTGACAAAACGAACACCACAGAGCACAAGAAGGATTGTCTGGCTTGGGGAGGCCAGCATGGAAGAATTCTTCCTTCAGGCCTTTGCCGGGCCTGCATCAGAAGAGAGGGCCTTCCGGGGGAGAGAAGCAGGCAATCCTTCAGAGGTAAAGCAGAGGCTGCTTAGGATGTCAGTATGGCTTGGGGTGACCCAGGCATACAGGAGTGGCAGCCATTTTGGGAGTCTGCCTCTGGCAGTTCAGGGAATAACATGGATGTATGTTTGTCCTCATAGGGGCCTTGTTGGTCCTACAGGAAAAGGTCTCCAGGGTGAGAGATGACTGAACTCCTTTCTCTGAGGTTTCTTCACCTAAATTGATGCTCTTGATTCATTATTCTGCCTTGGTGAGGCAGCATCCTGGTATGGGTAATTTCAAACCATTGTGTGTCTCCTTCAATCCCTTCTCGGCACAGGAAGGCCAGGTGGAAATTGGATCCTGAGGATGATGGCGTGTCTGTGTCCTCAGAAAGATCCCTGAAGGATTTTTAATATGGGAAAAGAGCTGATCAGCGAGCTGGACAAAGGCCTTTTATAAGAGGGCGATATACCAGTGGTGGAAAGAGACATTCCCGGAGTCATTTGTTTGTACTGGTATGCCAGTTATAATTATGCAGGATCTGATGGAATTGGGCATCAAGAAACAGCGAGAGCTGCTAGTGGACGATGGAGTAGGTCCGATAGCTCAGAGGTCCAGCTAAGGCATTCCCTTTTCATAAGGTAGTAAAGGCCTTGGTTTCTGAAGAATGGGACACTCCAGAAGCTGGCTGTAGGTGGGAGGAGCTATGACTACGTTATACTGTCTTCCTGACGAGACCTTGGAGCTATTGAAAGTTCCCAGGGTAGATGCACTGGTGTCTGCAGTCACTAAGAAGACTATTCCTGTAGAAGGGAGTGCTGCCTTGAAGGATGCACAGGACAGAAAGATAGAAATTTATTTTTAGCAGGTGTGTGAGGTGTCAGCTTTGGCGCTTCGAGCAACGATCTAAGAGAATTATATGACCTAGGCATGCTTGTGATGAGTTTTGCATATTTTGGTAGGTTCTGCTGCGGACAGTCTGCCTGAAAAGAGGTGGAGAGGCTGAAAGCCAGTCTTGCCTTTTATAGTGGATGCTGTCTATGATCTCATTTGGACCTCTGCCAGAGGTATTGTGGCCTCCGTTTTGGTCAGACATTTGCTTTGGCTGCACAGTTAGATGGTAGATATGTTCTAAATTAAGGTTGGGAAAGCTTTTCGGAGAGGTTCTGGAGAAGCTGGTCATACGTATAAATGAATCAAAGTCCCATAAGTTGCCAGAGGTCAAAAATAAGTGAACTCATAAAGGGGTTCTCAGTAGACCAAAATTTAGAAAGGCAATCTGTTATTTACTCTTTCAGATAATAGAAGGACTGGGAGGCACTCCATGAAGTTAGCAAGTAGCACATTCAAAACAGATAGGAGAACATTATTTTTGTTTCAACGCGCAGTTGTGTAGCTGGGCTTAAAAAAAAGTTTGGATAAGTTCCTGGAGGAGAAGTCTCTAAACTGCCTTTAATCAACAAGGAATAGCCACTGCTTATTACCAGCATTAGTAGCTTGGGGTCTTCTTAATGTTTGGGTACTAGCCAGGTATTTGTGACTTGAATTGGCCACTGTTGGAAACAGGGTATTGGGCTTGATGGACCCTTGGACTGTCTCAGTATGGCTATCTTATGTTCTTATTTTCTTATGAAAGGCGCTCTCAGCCAGTGAGAACGTTGGCTTCTTATCCACATTGGCAATTTGGAAACAAGTCTTGGTCCTGTTGTGCAAGTCAAAGGGTCCACACTCCAACTCAGCTAATAAGTCAGTTGTCCTGATTTTATGGAGAGTGGGTCCACATTACAGCGAACCGGAAGATTCTATCAATAGTGAAGGACTGCATCACATTAGAATTTTTTCATTCAGTGGGGGACTGAATCATTCTACCCTCCTGTTATTCAGTAAAGGAGACATGGGTTCATCTTCTCCAGTTGGCAGTGGTAATTTTAATTATATTGTATTTTATGTTGATACATTTTTATGATTATTGTACACTGCTCTGACCAGATTTGCTCTGAGTTAGCAGTCTAAAAGGACCGATGATGATTCCTGTGGGAAGAGGGCCAGGGATGTAATCAATTTATTTCGTAGTTCCCAAAAAGGAAGGCCCATTCTCATTTTGAAGAAAGTGAATGCATCCTTGTAGATTTTTCTCTTCCAGATGGGGAGACTCTTTGTTCAATAATTTTGGCAATGAGAGAATGAGAATTCCTAACATCCCTGGACCTGACATTGACGCATTTGCACATTCCGATTTGAAGGAAACATAAGAGATTCCTTGAGTTTGCTGTTCTTGAAGATCATTACTAGTTTCAGACTCTTCCTTTCGAATGCTGTCAAACAACTGCCAGAATTATTTAACTGTTGGTGCGGCTAAGTTGGGTCATCAGTTTCCCCAAAAAACCATCTGTAGCGCTCTCGAGTTTTAGAATATCTTGGAGAAATCAACAAATGGCCATATTGAAATGAACATGCACATTTGACTGATTAAAAAAAAAAAAAAAAGCCAGTTTTTCCAGTGTTAGGAAGGCTATTTTAAAAAGGTGACTTTTTAAAGGCTTTCATACATTTTATGTTCCTTATCTCCACTGGCAAGGAATTTCAAATTGCAGGGCCTGCTATTGAAAAGTCCCTTTCTCTGGTTACTGCAAGGCGGGCATGTCAAGTAGTGATTGTGAGGGGGCACATAATGTTCTGGATGATTTTGTATAACGTGAGAGAGGATCTATTCCATGGTGAAGTAACATTCTTGAATAGGTTATAAATAATGAAAGCCAGGATGCATTGTTGGTCCGGAAGTCAGTGTAGCTTTTGTAATGTTGGAGTAATAAGATCAAAATATCTAGTACCATTCAGTAAACGAGCAACAACATTTCCTGAACATATTCAGATCAGTCCAGACCAGTGGGTTGTGCATTCCTACCAGCAGATGGAGACAGATAAAAACTTTGGGCACTGCTACATAACCGAGAGTGCCACCTCCAGCAGATGGTAGAGATGCGGATCTTACAATTCCTTTGCAACTCCACACCTCGGTCCGCCCAATTAGACTTGCCCAGAGAGGAACTCTTCAAACACCCACCATCAAGACCTCCTTCAGTAAGAGAGCTATATCCGCCTCGGGCCCCAAGCAATGGAACCTGCTCCCTCCTGAACTGAGGCTGGAACAATGTCCAATCACCTTTAAGAAGAGACTTAAGACTTTGCTGTTCGAACAAGCCTTTCCATAACTACTCACCTCAGCCTTGGTTCTTATCCGCATCATGAGTACACTGTCCAACTTTAGGCCTTCATAGTCCCCCCCTACTCAATTATCCCTGTTTTTCGCCCAAGTTATACAGACCCAATTCTCTATACTTGCTTCACCCACTCTATGTTTATCCAGAATATGTTGTTCCAAATTATTTCTACCCTGTTCATTGTTTACTCCAGGTTATTTCTACCCTGTTCTTTGTAAAACAAGACTTTGTCTCTGTTAACTTTGCTGGTTGTAATGTAAACCGAAGTGATAATTAATCTTGTTAATTGAACCTCGGTATATAAAAGTTATAAATAAATAAATAAATAAACTAATTGTAATGGTTTAAGTATTGAGGAAAGCCTGCATAGAGGGAATTACAGTAATCAAGAGTAGGGTAGATCAGTGCCTGAAAGACACTGCGGAAATCCGAGAGTTCCAGCAATGGTTTCAAATATCTAAGGAGTCTCAAATTTGCAAATGAGGATTATACTATCATTTTAGTCTGATATTTCATAGATGAAGAGGAATCAAGCATCTTTGCCTGTGTGTAATGTATGAGATTCAAATGAGAAGCTATTAGGGACTTGATCTAATGGCCTTCGACTTAGTATAATGATTTCAGTCTTATTAATGTTTAACAATAGTTTATGTGATAACCAACTTCTGTTTGTTGTTAGGTATTAGTGATACAGAACATGTTGTCACTGACCATGAGGAGTTTAATGGAAAAAATACCTGGATGTCATCAGTATAGAGTCTAAAAGAGCGACATAGCATAGACAAAAATTCATAGAGTGGTGCGATGTATATGTTGAAGAGAGCAGCAGATAATGAGGATCCTTGGGGCTCACCAGTGGGAACAGAATGTAGAGAGGAGGAGGCAGAACCAATTGTTACTTGTTGGTTCCAATTGTTGTAGATAGGAGCTAAACCATGCATGGACAAAGCCAGAAAATCATATTTCAGGAAGACGGGAGAGAAGTATCGAGTGATTAAGAATGTCGAATGCCACAGTGATGGCGAGTAATATTAGTAGGCATGAAGTACCAGAGTCAAACTCTCAATTGGATATTGTCTGTACTGGAGAGGAGTAGCAACTCTGTGCTGTGGCATTTCCTAAGCCCAAATTGGTATTAGTCAAGTATATGTTTGTTGTCAAGGTATTGAGACCGCTGTTTCAGTACAGCAGCTTCAATGATTTTTGCTTCTTCGTGCGGGTGCCCAAGGAAGATCTCAGCAGGGGGGCACAGGCAGCAGCAGTTTTTATTTATTTATTTTTTATTTACGATCTTTTTATTTACTGCTATTAATCAAGCTGGCACTGCTATTAATCAAGCTGACTTAGGAAATAGCCACTGCTATTAATTGCATCAGTAGCATGGGATCTTCTTGGTGTTTGGGTAATTGCCAGGTTCTTGTGGCCTGGTTTGGCCTCTGTTGGAAACAGGATGCTGGGCTTGATGGACCTCCAGACATTTGTTCAGTGCGGATTACATAAAAACATTCATAAAAATTGTAGACAATACAACACACAAATCAATTACATCTTATAGAAGATACAGTGAATTAAGAATGAGAAACAAGTTCATGCAGGGTCCCAAGATGGTGAGTGGACCAGCAGCAGAGAGATCAACAGCAGGCAGACAGAAAGCAACTGGATCAAGATGATGACTTCTCTGGTGTCCTTGGCCTGTTTTAATAGTGGCCAGCATGTGGAGTTCCAGGGCCTGGCTTTATCTTTAAGTATTGGGTACAGTGGCATTGACTTTTATTTTGGCTCCATAGGCAGGTGTATAAATGGGGCCTTTGTAGGTGGCTTCGGAACTTGAGGTTAGGACAAGCAGGATCTGTGCCAGGGTCCGGTGGTGGTCTTGGAGCAGCAGGTTTGTTTCTGTCTCACAGCTCAGCTTTTGAGAGATGCAGGTTGAGGAACTGGGGGCTTTCCAATGAGGTAGTCTCTTCCCTGTGGCAAGCCAAAATAGAAAAAAAAATTAATCTTGTTAGCCTATGTTTGGATTAGCAAGGTTTTTGAATCTTGCTTTTCAGGGGCAGGTTCCTTTTGTTAGAGGCATCTGTTCTGGATATTCTCTCCTTTTTGCAGGAGGGCTTGCTGAGAGAACTAGTGACTGCATTGTCTTGTTATAGAGGAAAGATCCAAAGACTATTCTTATCAGCTGGTAGGGTTTGTGAAAGGAGCTAAACCCCTCCAGCCTCCAATCAGAAGCATGGTTCATTCTTGAAACATCAACTTGCTTATCTTAGAGTTTTGCCAGGCTGATCTGAAATCCATTTGAATCCATCAGCGAATGCTTCTCGAAAGGCCTTCCTTAAAAGCAGTCTGTCTTATGGCAGTTTTCTTCTGTGCAACATTTCTTAAGAGTTATAGGCCTTGTCCTCTAGGGAGCCTTTTCTGAAGTTTCCTTCTGGAGGGGTTTCCATTTGAATGGTGCCTTCTTTCTTGCTTAAAGTGGTATCACCCTTTCATTTTGAGCAGATGGTAAAGCTGTCATCCTTTACATGATCAGATTCAGAGGATAGTTCTATTTGCATTTCGGAATGTACGATAGGTTCTTTTAAGGGGTCTCAAGATGACAGATGTCTCTCTAGTAGGTCTGATCATATTTTTGTACTCTTCAGTGGTCAAATGAAAGGGAAGAAAGTCTCTAAGGCTACGATTGCTAGTTGGATTAAGGTGGCTTTTGCTGCAGCATATATTGGTAGGGGACTTGGAGGTCTTTTGGACAGAGTCCAGGTTGGTTTCAGTACAGGACATATGTAAGGCAGCAACTCAGTCCTCGTTGCACTTTTTTTTGGCAGTGCAGGCAAGAGATACAGCCTCTTTTGGGATGAGCATTCTGAGAGCAGGTCTTTCAGACTGTCATGTATCTGGACTGGTCTGGTAGGATGAGGAAGGTAAAATTAGGTTACTTAGCTGCTAATTTTCTTTCCTTGAGTTCTACCAGAGCAATCCAGAATCCCACCTGGTTGGCCTGTATCCTACTATTTCTGTGTACATAGTCTAGTCAGACTATCTGGCTGGTTTTTTTTGGTTATTAGTCTCTTCAGTGGCGAGGGTCAGTTTTTGGAGGTGCATCAACAGGTTTTATATTGATCACATACGCTTTTGGTAGGTTGATACTAAGAGTCTGCAGATGGCACAGTTCCTTTTGTGGACCAAGTCCCAGCAGAGCTTTGTTCTCTGGCCCCATCTGCAGGTAGGGGAGAAAAACCCATGTGTCTGGACTGGTCAGGTGGACTCAAAGAAAGAAAATTAGCAGGTAAATAACTTAATTTTGCCTCTCTTCATTATTGAGCCTCTACAGATGATTTGATGCCATTCTTCAGTACTGTAGCCAGTCCAACAGTCTGGCCCCAGGCTATTCTGTTTCCCAGAGAACATTATTCTCACTCTATACTCTTCTTTCCTCGAGTGTGACAGCAAGAGTGCAACCTGCAGTGCAATAGCTTTATGTAGCTAAACAATGTGGTGTCTTGAAGCTGTCTAAAAAGCAGGCCCTATAAGCATGCCAACAGTCTGCAGGGATTCACATTTCCTAAATGAGAAGAATTGTGTAAACAGAAGCTGTCTTCCCTTTAACTCCATTTGTGGCTCTTTTGGTTTAAATGATACTGTGGGCAAATGGGGCAGGATCGATAAAACTTTTGTTAAATAGTCTGTGTTAGAATGTCCTTTTTGATGTTAGTAGAGTTTCTAACACAAAGCTGATTACTGACTTGGAGTGTTAAATCAATTTGTATTCCTGAGTTTTATTGCTGGCAGGGGAGGCTGGGAGCTAATTTTTCTTTTTCTTTTAACATGATTTTACTCTTAGTGTGAATGTAGCCTCGCTGACACAGTCTGAGATTAGGGACATTATCCTGGGGATGGAAATCTCTGCCCCTTCACAGCAGAGGCAGCAGATAGCTGAGATTGAGAAGCAAACCAAGGAGCAATCGCAGCTCACTGCCACACAGACTCGAACAGTCAACAAGCATGGCGACGAGATCATCACCTCCACCACCAGCAACTATGAGACCCAGACCTTCTCCTCCAAGACTGAGTGGCGAGTCAGGTACGGAATGTGGCAGCATCAGGACAATGAAGCTTTGGTGCTGGAGGGAGGGAGGGAGAGTGTTTAACCTACATCAGTTTGTCACTGTGCAGGGTAAAGGTTCAATGGGCACTACAAAACCTTTAAATAAATCTCATTATAGAACTGTTGCCCATAATTTGGCATCTGTGTCATTGGTGATTTGGGCTTTGTTAAATGGGTGCTGCCTGTGTCCTTTGGCCTCTTGGACTGTATCTTTACACTCTGCTTTTCATATTGGTTTGATATGTCTGTCTCTCTGTTCACAGAGCGATTTCTGCTGCCAATCTTCACCTGCGAACCAACCATATCTATGTCTCATCTGATGACATCAAGGAGACGGGCTACACTTACATCTTGCCTAAGAACGTGCTGAAAAAGTTCATCTGCATCTCCGACTTGAGAGCTCAGGTCATTATTTGCATGGCCTCTCTTCACAAGCCCTGGGTTTCATTTATTAATGAGAAGTGTATTCCCTCTTGATTGTCTCTCCTGGCCCTCTTTTTGTGGAATGCAGCTGCGATGGCCGTGAGGGGTAGGGGGGCTTGTAGTGAGTGTTGCTTATTCTTTGTGTGGTTTAGATTGCAGGGTACTTATATGGCATAAGCCCCCCAGATAACCCCCAGGTGAAGGAGATCCGCTGTATTGTGATGGTGCCACAATGGGGAACACATCAGACTGTGCACCTCCCAGGCCAGCTGCCACAGCATGAGTATCTCAAGGTGAGTGGTGCATTCTGTTCCCTGGGAGCTTTCTCCAGCGATCGTATTTATTTATTTCAACTATTTCTGCTGATCCACAAATATCAGTAATATACGCAGAAATATTTAACTGCAATAATACATCATGAAACAGCAATTCCTCTTCATCCGGGCAAGCCAGTCCACACCAGTGGGTTGTGCGTGCACTCCAACCAGCAGGTGAAGATAGAGAGTGACAACTAGTTGACCTCTCTCTCATATAGCTCACCACAGTCATCAGCCAGCCAGTCAGTATTTCTCCATCTCCAGTAGGGTCCATCTGGTTCTGGAGTTCCCTGTACGTACCCAGATCAGTCCAGACTCTTGGGTTTTGCCTCCTTGCCAGCAGATGGAGACAGAGAAAGTTTCACTGACACTGAACATAACCCAGTGTGCCACCTGCAGTCCCTCAGTATTTCTCTGTCTCCAGTAGATGGTGTAAAATCTGTAGTCTGGAGAGAGAGAGGAAGAAAAGATTATAAAAGACAAAATGGATCCTTCCAGGGGGTTGTGAGGTCCTAGTGGGGCTGCCCCCCTGGTTTGAGGTGGACAAAGCAGAGGGTTGGTGACCCTTCTGATAGCTCGGTCCGGAGGTCCATGGGGTGGACAATCTGGTGGTCCAGATCCCTCATCCTCCATGAGACAGCGGTGGAACCTGCTGGCAGTTCTGCAGTGCAAGCCCAGTGGAGCAGGGAAGTATCCCTTTTATACGGTTTGTCCTGGGCTGGGTTGCTAAAGTTTGGCTAAAGGAGACTGATGTAGCCAGTTTTCTGGCTCTTTTCTGATCTGCCATGCGGCCTGCACTCCTAGAACCTGAACCTCTGCACCAAAGGAAAGTATTGGTTTCTATATATCTTTATTTGTTCTCAGAGAGTTTAAAAAAAAAAACAAAAACAAGGAACTAGTTAGAGGAATCTGTGTAGCAGAGAGGTTCCATGGGGTGGGGGTGGGGGGGGGGGGGGGGAGCTACCTTACAGCTCAGAGAGCTCAGTGATGGGGTTTTCTAACAGCTTCTCTGCTTCTGGAGGAGACCAGGTGTTTGCTTTGAGGCACTGAGGGTCCGTTCCCCTGCTTGCCGTAGAGGTGCTGGTGGTGTCGTTGGTGCAGGAAGGAACAGCGTGTGCGTGCGGCAAAAGCGGCATGGGGTTCTGGGGGCTCTGAGTATGCCCACACCGGTAGAACAAGCCTCACGGGTGACTGGGTCTAGCGCCGAGGCTTTCCCCGTCAGCATGGAAACAGCAGCTATTTTCAAATCTCTAGCAACATCGGCGGGAGAGGCAGGGGATCCCCTCCTCAACTATTGCTGACGATTCCATGTCCTGCACTTGCACTGAGGAGGAACCTCTGGTTCTGGTAGAGGTTTTCTGCTGGTTTGAATTTGCTTATGCTCAAAGCTTGATTACTGGGATGCTGGCTCTTGGCCCCAATCTCCATGGATTCTCGGCCAGTCAAGAGGCCTGAGCTGTTGAGGAGCTCTTTAGGCTGATGATTTTCGGTGCTGGATGTTAAACAGATCCGGGTCTAAATTTGCTGAAGGTGCAGGCAGGCTTTGCTTAGCCATGTGGTAGGCCATGACAGCATTCTCACTACATAGTGGTTGCATGCACAGAGACCTGTGCACATAAGGCTGTGGCCTAGATTTGAGCTCCTACATCTGCGACCTAGCCTTGAGCGCATATTTGTGCAGGTACTTGTGTGCGTATTTGCACAGGTACGTGTGCGCATAACACTGCAACCTAAATTTGAGTGTGTATTTGCACATGTACTTGTGCGCATACAACTGTGGCCTAGTCTTAAGTGCGTATTTGTGCGCGTCCTGGAGGGGTGTGCATGTACGCATGGGTGGCATTGGCGTACACACAGGAGACTGCTAGAGCCGAAGTTCAGAAGAGCTGATTTGACTACTACAGCTTTTGCCCATGTTGGGGATATCTCCTCGGCCTGTGGAGTGGGAGGTGAGGCAGCAGTCAGTTCTCCTCCCTTGTTTCCGAGGGCAGAAGCTTCCCTGAGAGACAGAGGTTGGAGAGAGCAAGTTTGAGCCTGTGGGCTCTGGTATAGATCCATCCTCCTTCTCCTGGGTGGAATGTTTCCAGGGCCTGCAGACCTTTCTGCAGAGACGCCTGGCGAAGGTGAAGAAACCTACTATGTAGGATTCGTGTGCTTGGGCCTTCCATTTGTCAGTCACAACAGGCAAATGCCGCAGGGAGGCTGTCCCTTGAAATGTTCAAAGGGGTGTGGATCATGAGACATCAGAGGACTCTGATGGGGAATTGGCTTTCTCAGCTCTAGAAGAGGGAGAAATTGCATTTGATAGAGAGCCACTTCGGACTCCGCTCAGATTTTTTCTTTTCTCTCAGAGATGTCTTGCTGAGTTTGTTGGCTGAGACCCTGAACACACTCAACATGGCCCTAGTCTGTTGGCTCAGACCCTGAACACGCTTAGTGTCCGGATGTCAATTGTAAGTGTCCTGTCCCCGTTCCCTCCCCCCCCCCCCCCCCCCCCATCAAGGTCAAGAGATGATGGATTTAAAGAAGTTAAATGCGGCTCTCAAAGTTCCCCGTTTCCACATGGAAACTCTGAGGTCCCTCATAGCAGTGATACGCAAGTGGGAATTCTTGGCATCTCTCGCCTTGATAGAGGCGTATCTGCACATAGCCATCAGGCCGGAGCACCAGAGAGTACAAAGGAATTGGAGCTCTGGTGCTGCCATGGACTCAAGGAATGATTTTGTCTTCCCTCCTGTGGCCTCTGGCGTACAAGGGATTATGATGGATAGAGAAACATCCGGGCAACGTGATCCTGGCAGCTCCAGAGTGGCCACATCGACCACGCTTCCCAGATTTGATCAACATGGCCAAAGACGGGCCCCTGAGGTTTAGACATCGGGCGACTGTGTTCTACCAGGGCCCAATATTTTTGGGTCAGGCAGCTCACTTCTGTCTCGCAGTTTTGCTTCTGAGAGGAGACAACTGAGACAGAGGGGATATTCTGACGTGGTTATTTCCACCTTATTGCAGGCTAGGTGACCTTCTACATACTTGACGTATATGCAAATTTGGAGGATCTTCGAATCCTGGTCTGCTGTTGACTAACTGCAGCCTCAGTCTGTTCAGGCTATGGTTCGCATATTTTGGCTTTTCTACAGAAAGGTTCTGGTCAAGGTACTGGCCTTTAACTCTCTGAGAGTCCAGGTAGTGATGTTGGGTTGTCTCCAGGGTAAGGCGCAAAGGTATCCTCTGTTCACATATCCGGATGTTATATGGTTTCTTTGTGGAGCTAAGAACTTGCGTCCTCAGGGTACAGAACATTTGTCCATCTTGTAATCTGAATCTAGTCCTTAGAGCAGCGGTTCCCAACCCTGTCCTGGGGACCCCCCAGCCGGTTAGGTTTTCAGGGTATCCACAATGAATATTCATGAGATAAAATTTGCATGTTATTTGGGAACCACTGCCTTAGAGGATTGTGTGATGCTCTGTATGAACCACTAAAGAGAGCTATGGTTAAAGATTTGACTCTTAAAATAGTTTTCTTGGTAGCTATTTGTTTAGTTAGGAGAATTTCAGAGCTCCAGGCACTGTCTGTCCCTTCCTATAGATGTTGATTCGGGGTTTTTTGTTTTTTTTAATAAAAGGTGCATTCTTTTCTGCCTGAAGTAGTCTCTGTGTTCCATTTCAGTTAGACAATAGAGCTTCCAGCTTTTATGGATTTTAATTCCTCAATGCCTCACGTGGGGGAGCTTAGGCTTCGATTGGAGACATGTTTTGAGGTATCTAAAGGTCACTTATGATTTCCATAGATTGCATCACCTCTTTGTAGATTGTATCATGTCTTTGTACGGTGGAGTGGTCCAAAGAAGGGAAATAAGTCATTTAAGGCTACAGTTGTGTGATGGCTGAAGGAAGCGATTGAGTTGACTTACATTTCTAAAGGGCGCCCGATGCACTTAACATGTGACTCAGCCCAGGAAGTTTCCTGAGAACAACAGGTGTCTCCGCATGAAATTTGCTGGGTGGCTACTGGGAAGTCGTTCAACACTTTTGCTAGGATGTGGGGGATCCATGTGCTGTAGTGAGAGTGTTCTACAAGTGGAACTCTCCAGGCCCACCCGGTTAAAAGGGAACTTAGGTACTTCCCAAGAGTCTAGACTGATCTTTGTACATACAGGGAAAGGAAAGCTGGTTCCCGTTTCCAGGGATCTATTGAACAGGTCACTCAGCGGACCCCCCAGCACTTCTGAGCTCCCTCAGTATCCTGGGATGAATCTTATCAGGCTTTGTCCACTTTCAGATTTCCTAGCTCTTCCCATACATTCTCTTCGTCTACTCCACCCCCCCTCCGATGTCTTGTTAATTAGTGACTGTCCCTCTCCAGGATCATCTTTAGTGAACCCAGAACTGAAGTAATTGTTTAATATTTCTGCCTTTTCTTTCTCTTTCCACACATTGATCCCTATCAGCTTTCAATTTCACTATACCACTTTGGAGCTTTCTCCTTTCGCTGATGTATCTGAAAAATGATTTGTCCCCACTCATTACCTCTTTGGCAGTCCTTTCTTCCTCTTGACTTTTTGCTTTCTTGATTGCTTTCTTCCTCTCCCTCAGTTTCACTAGATATTCTTCCTTCTGTTCCTCTTTTTGGGATCCTTTATATTTCTTGAACGCTGTTCTTTTTACTTTTATTTTATCAGCCACCTCCTTTGAGAACCAGATTGGTTACTTATTTCTCTTGCTTTTGTTTACTTTTCTAACATATAGGTTAGTTGCCTTAGTACTTGCTCCTTTTGGTTTGGCCCACTGTTCCACCTCTCTCATTTTCTCCCAGTCTTCAAGTTCTGCCTCCAGATAGTTCCCCATTTCCACAAAGTCTGTATTTTTGACATTCAAAACTTGGATCTTTGTGTGACTTCTCTGTATCCTATTTGCGATATCAAACCATACCGCTTGAAGATCACTGATGCTGAGGTGGGCATCCACCCAGACATTAGAGGCATTATCCCCATTAGTGAGCACTAGGTCAAGTATAACTCCCTCCCTCATGGGTTCCATTACCATTTGTTTGAACAGAGCCCCTTGCAGGGCATCCACTATCCCTCTTACTTCTGGTAGATTCTGCAGAAGGGATACTCCAGTCTACATCTGACAGATTAAAATCTCCAACAATCGATACTACTCCCTTCTTTCCCACCTTTTGGATGTCTTCAACCAGATCTCTATCTAGTTCTTCCATTTGAGTCGCAGGCCTGTAAACCACTCCAGTATTTTTTTTTTTTAGGACAGCCCATAATGCTTCTTCTCTACCCCACATTCCTTTCAGTTCAGTTGCTTGGATATTGTTCTTGACATAAAGAGCACCTCCCCCTTTTCTGTCCTCTGTCCTTCCTTAAGAAGTCATAGCCCGGTATCCCAATCATGAGAATCCGTGAACCATGTCTCCTTAGCAGCACCAATGTCCAAGTCTGCCTCCACCATTAGGGCTTGCAGGTCTGGGATTTTGTTCCCCAGACTACGACCATTTGTGCTCATAGCCTTCTAGCTTTTGTCGATCAGGTTTCTGCTTGCCCTTGAAGGGGAGGTTAGACAGCTGGGCTTTAGACCACACATCCACTGACCAATTTCACAGCCATAGAGATCTCCATGCTGCAACCGCAGAGACCATACTTCTGGCAGAAGTCCAGATCATGTCATTAAGGGCATTCGCCACATAAGTCATTCCCACTTCCAAGCTGGTAGCCTGAGCCACCTCAGCCATCATCCCTGACCGCTTATTCACAATCTGCATCCAGCACAAGCAGGCTCTCTGCATCAAGCTTCCACACACCGCCGCACAAAGGCTCAAAGGTGAAACTTCAAACAGCCTCTTAAGCAGAATTTCCAATTTCCTATCCTGGATATCCTTCAGAGTGGCCGAACCTGCCACCGGGTTGGTCATTTTCTCGGTAAACGTGGAAACCGCCACATCCATCTTGAAAATCTTCCACGACTCCATCTGTTCCGGCAAGGGATATAACTTAGCCATAGCCTTGGCTATCTTCAAGCTCGCTTCGGGAGATTTCCACTCCTGATCCACCAGCTTCTTCACCTTCTTAGGCAATGGAAAGGCCTTAGGGTGTTCCCACAATCCCTCCAGGACCAGGTTTACCCCTTCATCATCCGAATCACCATCTGCTGGAGACAGAGAAATACTGAGGGACTGCAGGTGGTACTCTTGGTTATGTATGGCCCGCCCCCCTGACATCACCTCAAACGCTGGACCGTTACCTAGGACGCCACCACCGGACCACGAGCCGCAAAGAAACCCAGCACCGGGCACACACAGAGAAAGAAAAGAAAGAGGGCAGAAGCCTGTGAGAAGGAAAGAGACCAACAAGAGGCCCAAAGTCTGCGATTGGGAGGCCCCCCCCCCCCCCCCCCCCCCGACATCACCTCAAACGCTGAATCGTTACCTGGGATGCCACCACCAAGAGTCGCGTGCCGAAGGAGCACTCCCCTTTGTGCACCCCTTAGTGCTAGCACTAATAAGCTCTACAAACCTTAAGAAACTCTCCTTCACTCTCCTATACAAGAAATGACAAACCCTCAACCCCCCCGACTACAGCAAAAACCACAGAAAAGACACGAACTTAGTTAATAATAACCAAAACGACTCAAGCAGGAAAACCAAAAAAAAATCACGAATACCAACAATCTACCTTAACTCACAACAACACAAAAGCATACAGCAGCTACTTAGCACTATCATTCATGCTATTTAATGCACAATCCATAATAAAGAAAATACCCATCATCAACGACCTACTTCAAGATGACAAGCCAGATTTCATAGCAATCACAGAAACATGGATAATAAACTCACACAGTACTAATCAACCAAATCAGCAACCCTTTCTACAGAACCTTCTCAATCCCCAGACCAAAAAAGAAAGGTGGATGCCTAATGCTACTCCATCAAAAAAAACCTACACATGAAATTACTAACAACTACAGCCCACTGGAAATTGCACTATTTGACTCACCAAAACTACAAATCTGTCTGATATACTGCCCCCCCAATACTCTGGATCGGAACTGCTCACCACTTATTGAATTCTTCTTGACCAAAATATCTATCAACAAACCCATAATCATCTTAGGTGACTTCAACATACATATCGATACCATCCCCCACATGTTCCTCAATCATTGATGCGCTCTCATCACTAGGCCTTAATCAAATCATCAATGGCCCAACACACAAAGCAGGTCCCACACGTGACCTCGTCTTCATAAATACTGACATATGGAATAACCACCAAACAAAAATCACAAAGATACCCTGGTCGGACCACTCTTTCATCCACGCAAATTTATTTTCAAACCATAAATTTACTTCAGTAAAAAACCCACCTAAATCCTTCTCATACCAACCACCTTTTCACATCAAAACTCTTCAAGAAAATTTACAAACAGAATTAACAAACATAGACCTATCAAATGCAGAGACTGCAACTTTGTCTTGGCTCACAATCACTAAAACAGTAGCGGATAAGATAAACCCCATTATAAAGAAAACAATAAAAACCCCAAAACAGAACCAATGGTACAATGACAACATCAGAGCAGCCAAAGATGAACTCAGAAAAAAAAGAGAACTTAGAGGAACAACAATAAATCAACCTCACTACTTAACGCATACAGAGCATAACTAGCAGAATACAAAAAACTCATCCACAAAACAAAAAGACTTCTACTCAAATAAAATAAACAAATATCAACATAACCCAAAGATGCTTTTCAATATCGTAAAAAGCCTAACCAAATCATTCAGTGATGACCAGCTATCATCAACATCCAAGATCACAAGTAACGATTTCGCAGAATTCTTTAACGAAAAAATCAAAAACCTCATAAATAACCTCAACAACACCTCACAAGTCCAGAAAATACAAAACTTTCAAACATTAAGTTGGCTTAACTTTGAGACAGCATCTTAACTGGAAATCCAAACGATCATCAAAAAAATTAACCCAGCTAAACACCCTATTGATTCCATTCCCATAACGATCAAAAATATTGAACCATCAATAACTATAAAACACTGACATCGTAAACCTATCCCTCACCGAAGGAAGCTACCCAGAATGCCTAAAATCAGCAATTATCAAACCCATACTGAAAAAGAACAACCTTGATCCAGAAAACCCACTGAACTACGGCCCATATCAAACCTACCCTTCATTGCCAAAATCATTGAGAAAATCGTCCACTCCCATCTCAGCGACCACCTTGAAGAAAACACCTACTACCCACACAATTTGGATTCAGGAAACAACTGAACACGGAGACACTACTACTATCATTAAATGACACCGTATTCAAAAGGTTGTGAAAATGGTCAAAGCTACCTTCTAGTCCTACTCGACCTATCAGCAGCCTTTGACACGGTAAACCACTCTATCGTGATTGAATGACTATCAGAAATTGGTGCAAAAGAAAAAAACCCTACAATGGTTCACATCATATCTATCTCAAAGAACCTACCAAGTATGGATCAACGTCACCCTTTCAAAAAAAAATAAACTTAGACACTGGAGTCCCCCAAGGCTCCACCCTATCAGCGACACTCTACAACATTTATCTGCTTCCGATATGCCACCTCCTCTCAAACCTTAATCTGACCCACTTCATATACGCAGATGACATTCAAATATTAATCCCAATAAACAACTCATTGGAAGAAACCTACAAAAAAACAGCCACTTAACTAAACAAAATAAAGCAACTACTAACCAACATGAAACTCATACTAAACTTCGATAAGACTGAAATAATCATCCTGGATAGAAAGAACAACGCTCCTCAACTACCACCACTCAATCTAATGAACCAAAAAGTGGCTATCTCTCCGGTCAATCTTGCATGCAACCTTGGAGTCATAAGAACCACAACACAACTAAAATCAAAGATGGATATCACAAACTTCTAACACTACATCAATTAAACCTTTCCTCTCCCCCAATGACTTCAGATCAGTCCTTCAACTACTCATCTTCTCCAACCTAGACTACTGCAACTCCCTACTATTCAACTTACCCCTTAACACCATCCGACCACTCCAAATCCTACAAAACGCAACTGCAAGAATACTCACTGGATCGAAAAAACATGATCACATTACTCCTACACTTATCACTTCACTGGCTCCCAATAAAATTTAGGATTAAATACAAAATTCTTTCCATACTACACAAAATAATATACAAAAAACAAATAAACTAGCTAAGCTCATCCATAAAACTGCATTCTCCAAACAGAAACCTCAGATCAGCAAATAAAGAACTACTAAAGATTCCACCTGCTCACTCTAAACAACTTACATCAACTCAAAAGAGAGCAATCTCTCTAGATTCTGCTTAGTTCGATGTAAACAGAGTTGATTTGATTTGATCTGTATCAAGAAAGTCTGTATATAAAAGCCTTAAATAAATAAATAAATAAATAAACAAACAAACAAACAAACTCTGGAACACCCTCCCAACCAAACTCCGAACACAAGAAAATTTAAAAACTTTCAAAAAAGATCTAAAAACATGGATGTTTACCAAAGCCTTCCAACTCACCCAATGATTCTAAATCACCACCCTCCTCACTTTGTCACTAAACAAAATTGTTGAATCAATGTAAGAAAATATCTATGTAAAATTATATCTGTTAACCATTTGAACGAACCTTTTGAAAACTCTGTTAAACATTGAAACTTTGTAAACCGTTGTGATGGCAAAACCGACGGTATATAAAACTTGATAAATAAATAAAATAAATGTAGCAATGCCTCAAAGTTCTGTTCTCTGCCTCCATCTGCTGGTAGGGATGCATAAACCCACTTGTCTGGACTGATCTGGGGTACAAACAGGAACACAGGATTCTGTTGGGACATTTGGAAGCACTGGGTATTTCGTGTATGGTTCTCTTCTGATTCTTTTCTTTGTCCAGTCATTCCTTTTTGCATTCAATGAAAAATGCTGCTACTTTATTGAGCATGTTGACAATTGAAGAGATATCTTAGCAGGACCAGGAAATACTTGATCCCGGCATCAAAGCTCATGATGGTAACTTTTAAACAACCGCACAGATACATATGTATGCGTATATGCCGGCTCTCGCCAATGGACAAGGCGATTTTATAACATACGCACATATATGTGCGTATGTTATAAAATCAGCAGGATGCACATACATGTGTGCACAAATGCCATATCTACTGCGTAAGTGGGAGATTTTAGTAGGCACATGCACCGATGTATATACCTGTTTCCCCAGTTCGTCCCGATAAAGATAGTTCTCCAAACCCCCCCCTAACTAGATAGTCGCCCTATTATCCCCGACCCTTCAAACCCTGCTGACTAGCCCTGATTTTTTTTATTTTAAAACTTACATGTCATCAGAGCTGGGGATCCCAACACACATTTGTGCACGTAAATACTTATGCACACATTTCAAATGACCTTCCTGGAACACTGATCAAGCCCCACCCCTTTTTTTACTTCTTGATTTGTAAGCATACTGGGAGATACACATGTACTCCTGTTTCTTAAAATCCACGTGGTGTGCAGCAGCCCGAGACTCACATGTATCTTCTGGCTTTGGTGCGCGTAGGGCTTTTAAAATCTACCTGTATGCGAATACTGTTAAAGCTGGACAAAAATAGAGATTTTGTACTGAGAAGTGCACAGAACCCAACTCGGGCATTACCCAAAAAATGGTTATTGTCCAAGTGTTCTTGCAACTGGCTCAAAACAATCTCAAGAACCTTAGAAAGGAGTGGTAGATATGAAATTGGGCTGTGGTTAGTTGGATTGGAGGGGTCTAGGTTTGCCCTTTTAAGTAGTGGGCAGACTGTAACCACTTTCAACAGGGATGGCAGTTTATCTTGGGGACTTTCATGTTGTACTGAGAGTTATGTTTCTCCATTAGGAAATGGAGCCTCTTGGATGGATTCACACACAACCAAACGAGTCTCCACAGCTTTCGCCCCAGGACGTTTCCACACATGCCAAAGTGATGGCAGACAACCCATCCTGGGATGGGGAAAAGACCATAATCATTACCTGCAGGTGAGTGGAGGGGGGAGACAGTTTCTCCTGCAGATGTGAGCATATTGGAACAGTGTTTAACACTGGTTTTTGAGTGATTTCATCTAGTTCTAGGCTCCCATTAAATTGCGAGGGATCTGTAAAAAGTATATGACCCCCTAAAAAGTCAGCAGATTAATGTGGCTTACAAATGACACAAATAGTTCCAGACAGTGTGTTTATTGCAAACCAATATGCTCTAAAAGTAAACTTTCAAAGTCACCATCTACTTTCTGTGACCCAGGCTGGCCAGTGTCTGACATAGCATGGCATATATTAATTGGTTTATTTAATATACCATCCTTCAAGATATCTTGTTGCTGTTTTAAGCTAAATTAATGGAATTTTTTAATATATAATTTTATTTGGATTGAATAAGTGTGAAAAATATTTGCACAAGAATTTAAATACCCTTTCCATGTGTATGCTGGGTGTGGTTTGGGAACTTGGATGGTGGTAACTTGCATGGTTTTGAGCCTAGAGTTAGAATTCTCCTGCCCACCACACAGTGACTTATAACTCTCTGTGAAAGGAACATTGTAACTGTGTTACTGACAGTGCTGTGACCTGCTCAGCAAATAGGGAGGAGGAACCAGGATGCACTCCTTGACGAATGCTTAGCTGCTGTCTGTACTGACTGTATTGTCTTCAGTTTTACACCAGGCTCCTGTACGCTCACTGCCTACAAACTGACACCCAGCGGGTATGAATGGGGTCGACAGAATACAGATAAAGGCAACAATCCCAAAGGATATCTTCCATCCCATTATGAGCGAGTCCAAATGCTCCTGTCCGACAGGTTCCTGGGATTCTTTATGGTACCGGGACAGGGGTCCTGGAACTACAACTTCATGGGTAAGTTGTTTATTATGAATCTTCAACTTCCTGTACTGCCATCACTTAAACTGGCAGTGTACTGTTAATTGTCACTGCCTATTCCACTCTACTAGAAAGGGAATGATCCACGGAATTAAGTCCATAATCCTGGAATGTGAGTTCATTGTGACGGGGCTTGTGTAAGCCACTTTTTACTGTCTGTCTACCTAACTGGAACTGGCTAATAAAATAAACATTCTATATCCTTGTTAGTAAATTATCATGCAGATCAGAAATGTACTGCTAAGCAAATGTAAAGCACACTGCAATCCTGTTTTGAAAGAAAGGTGCTATGTAAAATCAAAATAGGTTGTGTCTGTGGGGAGCTCAGCAGTATATCCTAAATAAGATGAGGCATTGCCACCTCCACTTCTCAAGCCCTCTGTCCAGTATTTCTGGCTAATCACTTTTTCTGCTTTATTCCAGGGGTTCGGCATGACCCTAACATGAAGTATGAGCTGCATCTGGCGAATCCCAAGGAGTTTTATCATGAGGTTCACAGACCTTCACACTTCTTGAACTTCGCCTTGCTGCAGGAGGGTGAGGTCTATTCTGCTGACCGTGAGGATCTGTATGCATAGAACTCTGTCCTATGGAATCTGTGCAGGGCCCTATCTTCTCATATTGCTCTCTTCTGAGGGCCTCCTCTTCTGCCTGGTCCTTTGTATCTACTAGCATTTTATTTTTTGGACCTGGGACTGGAATCTGGCACCAGAAGCCTTCATTTGCAATTATCCATGGAATTTTTTTATTTTGTAATTCTACCCATTCCTTGCAACGATAGTCCTTGGGTTGGGGCCATGTACCCAAGGCTCCTTCTGGAACTCTGCAATCATGGCTCCTAAATCTGGCCACTAAGTGTCATTGTTTGTGTAATAATGGACTCCTCCAACCCAGCCTGGAGAGCAGAGTCTTGGCCCAGGAATTGAACCCAAATCCTCTGCATGTCACTGCACAGCACTGCCACAGTCACCGAGCCAGCTATTTTAGTTTCGTTATTGTTTTAGTGTTTTGATATTTGCTATGGACCTAAAGAAGTTGTAGATGTATTTGTGAATTGTTTGTATCTAAAGCTGCATCTAGATGTTAACTGAAGTGTGCTGTGTAGTTCAAGATATTTAATAAATTTTTAAAAAAGGAAAAGGGTATGTTGGCATTTACTGACTTTTTCGGCCATTAGCTTCCTCCTATCAATCTGGGCTTCCAGCTTGATCACAACTTTCCTGCCCTGGGGCTGTGATCCAAAGCAAATAACAGCACTGCAGGATGAAATATATAAAAGATGGAATCTAGGAGCACATGACACTCAAAAACCAAACCAATCAGTTAAAAGCAAAACAAACAGCACACAAGGACATAAGTAAATTGCAAAAAGTCAAAAACATTTTTGCTTCTCTTCCAAGTACAGTGGCAGCAGGAATAAAAGCACATTCAGTGCACCCATAAGGAAAAGCAAAAGCATTCTATTTTGCAAGCACTACATGGAGAGGTAAACATTGGGGTCTCTCTAAACCTATAATTCAGATATCATTTTTGCCCAGTAATTATATTAATTAACCAGTCCCTCAATCAAAATCATTAAAAATGTAATTATGCAAAAGTTAAATCCATATTTAAATTCATTCCATTTGGGTAACCAGCGTTTAACCTGCAAATTTATTTATATTTCTTCAGTAAAGTGCCATGTTTATTAAATGCACATGACAAAAATGGTCTAAAATTACCCTCTCTTATAGCCCAATAGTTGCCTTGTCACTATCCTTCTGCCCCCTGCATACCTCCAAACTCACACCTTTAAAGCAGCAGCGCCATTGCTAGAGTGACTTTTTTTTTAGACTGGAGGAGCAGGAGCACATAGGATTTCATCAAGTGCTTGGATATTGGAGACTTCTTGAAAGGTAAGAACAGTTAACAGTGCTTCCATTATCTTGCCTATCACTGATGACAAACTAACAGGTCTGTAGTTTCCCACTTCCTTGTTGTTCCCACCAATGTGGAATGGTACTGTATCTGTTCTGTTTCATGTGATAAGTTGCTGTAAGGGGTACAATTAGCACATCCTTTAGCTCTTTTTGTATTCTGGGATGTTTTCCATTAGGTTCCATTGTCTTGTCTGCTTTTAATTGTTTCCCTAATGTTTTTGTGATTTAATGGTATTAGAAAACAAGATATAGCTTCCGTGATACACTGCTTTTAATTATGCCAGTACATTGAATATTGCCTCCTTGCTAAATGGCAATGTGTTCACCCCACAGCTCCTTATGTCCTTGCCTTTGGTCCATCACCTTCCTCTTCTTGTGTGAATAATGAGCACAAGTATTTGCTTTTCTCTAATCCTCCTGAAGTGTGTACTGCCTACCCCTAACACCCACTCTGGATTAACCCTGTAGACACACAAGTCCTGCCAAGCACTGCCTATACCTGTGCATATGCCTCTCCCTGGCAACCTCCCACCCACCAACTGGATTCCTACTTGCCTCTGGGGAAAATACCCAGCCCTGCTGGTTTCTAGGGACAACTGAGACTCGACAAAACCCAGGGGCTCACAAAGTTCTAGAGATGCACCTACAGACCAAATACTGGATTCGCCAATCAGTCATAGGGATAGAGCTAACAAATTTAAACGTTTATTTACAACTAGAACAACAAACAGAAAAAAATAATAATTTGCAAATTACCAATGGCAAAATAGCCAGGATTCATGTAGTTAATATGGAGACTCCACAGCCAGTCTGGTTTTCAGGATATTCACAATAAATATGCATGAGATAAATTGGTGCATACCGAATCTCCATAGTATACAAATTTATCTCATGCATATTCATTGTGGATATCCTGAAAAACTAACTGGCTGTGGGGGTCCCCAGGACAGGTTTGGGAAGCCCTCATCTAAACAAATTTCACTGTACTTAGCCTGTCCCTGGGAAGGTTCAGGTTAGGCTGACCTTATAAGGATGTGTAGAACTGGGATAGGGCCTAGGCACAGATTTAGTTCTTTTGCAGGTCTAGTTCATTCTAGACTAAGTCCCCACTAGAGCTGGTATTGTACTACCAAGGACCATTAACAATATAGAACATTGCAATATCACACCTTCTTGAAACTGGGAGTATGCATTCCAAGCCTCGCTTTGGGACATAGAGCAGGTTAATCCATTTAGTCCTAGCTGCCAGAAACTGCAGAGCAGAAGCAGGAGTAGGCTGGCAAGCCATGTCTGTGTTAAGGACTGCAAAAGAAAGGAAGTCTTACTGGAGAAACAGAGTTCTTGATGCAGCATAAGAAATCTCAGATCCCCTTTTTGCCACATTTATTCTTCACTAAGCCCATCTTTCCCTTTAAATCTTATTCCACATGTGATATTCCTCTCTCAACCTCTTCTAAAAGTTTTATCCCCTGCTTTTATTGTAAACACTTAAGGTGTTCTAACAACTCCCAACTACTAGTGGATGGAGGTCAACATTTAGTCAGGAAACTCCTTAAAAATATACATACAACGAAAGGTTTCTATTGCACCTTGGGTGTTTGTGGATATGGTTATGCGTTGGACAATAGCACTTTTACATAAACTTATGCAAACTGCTGCAACAGTTAGCCTAGGCCTGCAGTGGCTCTCAATTCAGACTTCCGAATGTACTTGGCCTTTCTGGTTTTCAGGATATCCACAAGGAAATGCATGAGCGAGATTTTTGCAGGCTGCCTCCGTTGTATGTGGGATGAATGACTGGGTAAAGAATCCCTGGTCTAGAGTTTCCTAATCCTGGCCTTGTAAGCATATAGGCACGAATGTCCTCACTGTCCGTCATGAATATGCACGAGATATAGCTGTATATGGTCGAGTTTTAAGATATGTAAATGTTATGCATATTCATGATTGAACCAGCCGTTTTTTAGGATATCCATCTATACTAGCTTTGGAGTTCTTATACTTAGCAGCGAGCGTTTCAGTGTAATCGCCGTGCACATCCGAGAACACTGCGGATTCCCGGCCGCCTGCACATTTCTGAACTGGGACACGCCCCTGTGCTGTTTGCGTTGTTAGCCCCTCCCCTTCCGCCGGCGTCACTGAAGTGCTCAGGCTGCTTTCGGACCTTAGGCAGACGCGGAGGTTTCTTCCGCTGACGTCAGCGGAAGTGCTGCGGTTGGTCGGTCGGTCGGCCGGCCGGCGGTCGCTCTACCGGCGGATGGAGGTGCCGGAGCAGGAGGCGGTGTGGCGGCAGCGTGCTGCTACTCTCAGCCGGGCTCATGTTTACTGTATGGCCCGTAGCCTGGGTTCAGAGCTGCAGGCACTGCAGGAGCGCTGCGGCCCCGACGCGGTGTCCGGGATAGTACCGCAGGTGGTGCGGCTCCTGGAGCTGTTGGAGGAGTTCTCCGGTCTCGGGGAAGAGCTGCTCTTCCGCGCCGCACACGATCTGCAGCTTCAGGGCGAGGAGCAGGGTCAGAGCCCGGGGGTGAGTCCGATCTGAGGCACGGAAAGGAGCAGGATTCTGTGTCCTCTACCTGGGAGAGGGTCATTTGTGTTACCCCCCCCCCCCCCCATACACACACGTACAACTTACCCCCAATTCTCAGGGCAGGAGCAAGCTCTTATCTCCCCCCAGGAAACAGCATCCTGTGCACTTCCCTTATCCCCAGGGTAGAAGCAGGATCTTGTGCCTCGCACCAATCCCTGGGGCATAAACAGGAATCGTGCACCCCCCAACACATACCGCTTGGGACAGGAGCAGTCTTGTGTTCCCTATGCGCCCCATCCTCCTGGGCAGAAGCAGGATTCTCTCGCCCTCTACTCATATCCATATCCAAAAGATATTTAAGAGTAGTGTTGCTTATACGCTTTCTTTGGTGCTGCAGCTTATCCCTAATTTATTTAGTTTTATTGTCCACCTTTTTAAATAAGGAATTTATCAAAAGGTGGGCAATAAGGATTAAACCTGAAGTAACAAAACATCTCAGCAAGACAGATCAGCAAGTACTCATAGATGGTGCTAGGCAGTTTATAGTAATTGGTTTAAGGTGCTCAGAAATGGTGGTATACATAATCTTCAACCCTAGTAAGCAGGTCATCCCCTCACTTTTTCTGGCTGATACAGTAGGGTGCACTGTTACCCTGCGTTTGGACGCACGTTTTCAATGCACTAGCTCTACCCCTTATTCAGTAAGGGATAATAGTGTGTCAAACGCATGTCCAACACCCCCAGAAATTAATGGCGCTGGCAATATGTAAATGCATGTTGATGGGCCTATTAGTTATTC
Organism: Rhinatrema bivittatum; assembly: GCF_901001135.1. NCBI lineage: Eukaryota > Metazoa > Chordata > Amphibia > Gymnophiona > Rhinatrematidae > Rhinatrema > Rhinatrema bivittatum. The sequence goes on along the minus strand of NC_042622.1, from coordinate 161,446,582 downwards.
CCGTGCGATACAGAAAGTAAAATGTGCAGGCAAGCTACACATTTTACTTTCAGAAATTAGCGCCTACCCAAAGGTAGGCGTTAATTTCTGCCGGCGCTGGGGAAATGTCACTGAAGTGCTCAGGGATATTAAGTCGGAGGTCCTAAAAGTTTAAAATTTAAAAAAAAAAATTTAAATCTGCCCACGCCTTGCGGGTTGAAAATTGGACGCTCAATTTTGCCGGTGTCCGGTTTCCGAACCCGTGGCTGTCGGCGGGTTTGAGAACCAACGGCAAAATTGAGTGTCGGCTGTCAAACTCGCTGACAGCCGCCACTTCTGTCAAAAAAGAGGCGCTAGGGTCTCGCTAGTGTCCCTGGCGCCTCTTTTTACCATGGGCCCTAATTTGCATAGGCCACCCTCCTGAATGTTTTGTCATGGATGGTTGTTGTTTCGCCAGGGCACCTGACTCTCCCTTATTCCACCAAACATTTATTTTTGGTGCCATTTTCATACACGGAAGGCATTGCCTGCAGTTCATGCAGCAAATGTTCTGAGTCTGGGCCTTGTCTCTGCTTTTTGTCACTATTTGAAAGGCTTGAAATCAATGTTCAGAAATCCTACTCTTATGCCTCCTTGACACCTCACTGGGACCAGGTTGCTGTCATGAACCTTCATTCACAGTGACTAGGAGTTTTCCTTCAACTCCAGCTCTACAACCTTTAGTGACAGCATCCATTTGGAGCCAGTATATATGCCTTTAACCCAATATGTAGGCAGCTCTGTTGTGCGATTCCCACAGGGACTGTGAATGCCTTTGCATAGCAGTTGAATAGCACTTTAGAAGTATTAATAAGTAGTAGTAGTATCTTCAGTCAGCCCAAGGAGCAGATGCTAAGTCCAGGAAGTGAACCTTGATCTCTTGTATGGCAGTGTGCGGTACTATCTTTATCCTTCTTGATGATGAGTCAGGATCATGTGAGTTGATCTTGCTACTATAAACTTTACCTTTGTCTCTTGTGTTTTTCTTTAGCAATCAGAGTGGCTCTGCAGGACTGGAGAAAAACAGTTAATGTCTCTATAACAGGAGTAGTAGGGAGGAGATTGGAAATTACAAGCCAGTTTGAATTCAGTAGACAATTCAAGGAAAGGCTAGTGTAGTGTCTTGAATCCAGCAGATTGAAGCATCTGAGGCAGCATGCTTTTACCAGAGGGAGATCATATCAGAAAAATCTGATTGGTTTCTTTGACTGGGTACTGGAGAGTTAGATTGTGAGTAAGCACTGAATGTGATGTACTTGGATTTCAGAAAAGCTTTACATACTGTATAGAAGGCTCATGGGAGCCTGGTATTGGACCTGTTGGTGGTAAACTGGATTAGCAACTAGTTGAGAGATAAACAGTGTGGTGGTAAATGAAGTTTAGTGTGAAGGAAGTAAAGTAGGTGGAGTGCCTAAGGGTTTGGTTCTGGGGCCAGTTTTGTTCAGTATGATGATATCATCTGCAAAAAGACAAAGTTTTCCTCCTAACTCCTCTGCAGTTTTGCTCACAATAAGGCCGATACAGTAAAATCCGCAGGAGAGCACAAAAGGAATAGATGCCTTAATCTTTTTCAATACTTTATTAGTGCAGAGGGGGAGGAGGGGAGATGGAGCCAAGAGCTAGGGGAGACAGATAGGTATGAGAGAAGAGGTGTGTGAGGCTTGCTGGGCAGACTGGATGGGCCGTTTGGTCTTCTTCTGCCGTCATTTCTATGTTTCTATGTTTCAGAGACGTTTCAAGTGAATTGCCCGACTCAGGCCGAGTTTCGCAGCTTTGTAGCCGCTGCCTCAGGGGCTCCAAACTTCAAATCACTGATACTGTATAATCCACTCTGATTAAATAATATGCCATCGATGAATAAACAACTTTAAAGCAAAAGGTCCAAACGCAAATTCATGTGGCAAACCGCAGTCTCTGCTTGTAGTTAATCCGCAGGAGAGCCAGCGCTCTGAGGCAAGCCCGTGGTAAAAGGAGGCACTAGGGACACTAGCGCGTCCCTAACGCCTCCTTTTTAATAGTAGCAGCGGCTGTCAGCGGGTTTGACAGCCGACGCTCAATTTTACCAGCGTCAGTTCTCAAACCCGCTGACAGCCACGGGTTCGGAAAACGGACACCGGCTAAATTGAGTGCCCGTCTTCTGACCAGCGGGCCAATTTTTAATTTTTTTTTTTTAACTTTTGGGGCCTCCGACTTAATATCGCTATGATATTAAGTCGGAAGGTGAACAGAAGTTTTTACTGCTTTTCTGTACACTTTCCCGGTGCCGGCAGAAATTAACTGAAAGTAAATTTAAATTCTGAAAGTAAAATGTGCGGCTTGGCTGCACATTTTACTTTCTGAATGGTGCGGAAATAACTAATAGGCCCATCAACATGCATTTGCATGTTGGGGGCGCTATTAGTTTCCGGGGGGGTTGGCCACGCATTTTCGACACGCTGTTACCCCTTACTGTATAAGGGGTAAAAAATAGTGCGTCAAACGCGCGGCCAAACTGAGCGCTGAGCGCACCTTACTGTATCGGCCTGAAAGTCATACCTGGAGAGTAGACTAAATGAGAGATGATTTAAGAAAGCTAACAGAGATTGACTGCTTAAGTGAATTTAATACAAATAACCCTTACAGTCTGCAATTTTGAGGGGTTAAGTCCATTCAAAGCAGATTACAGGACAATGTTAAAATCATATCAAGAGAATACTAGATAACCCCTTGAATAAGGATCATGATGAGAAATCAAACACAGGTACAATAACGCATTCCTGATCATCCAATAGTCCAGATGACTGTGTTTTTCTCACGTACCAGCAGATGGAGTCAGAAGAAAAGTTTTACTGTACTCTGCCACCTGCAGTCTCTCAGTATTCTCTGACTCCAGCATATGGTAGGGATGTCTAACCCTCTGTCATTCTTTGTCTTCAGCAGATGATAGGGGCGTCTAATCTGCGGTCATTCTCTGTCTCCAGCAGATGGTAGGGGTGTCTAACTTGTGGTCAGATATTTTGGTGAAGAACGTTCTCCCAGGGATGTTAGCTCCTGTTTACGGGGTTTCTCCCTGGTGGAGTAGGGTCAAGTAGGGGGTTGTAGCCCTCAATTGCCTTGTGTCCTTACTCTGAGGAGGGTCTCATAGATAGTGGGGCTGGCTCCCTCATTCCTTAACTTTCTTCACTCTCTGAAGGATCCTAACCTGGCTTGTGGCTGAAGTCTCCAAAAAGGGAAATATTTTCTTTTGAATGGTTTTATTCTTAGGGGTGTGATGTCTTAAAAAGACATTGTGTGTAAAAATCTAGCCAAGCAGGGAGCTGCTGAGGCTTAATTAGGCAGGAGGTTCATCGGCATTTCTCGCTGCGGTCTGGGGTTTGTTTTATAGAGAGCCAAATTCAGTTGTGCAGAAGAGAGAAGGGCCCGCACACATCAGAGCTTATTTTTTGCTGTTCAGCGTTTGCAGCATGGCCACTCCCATGGAACATGGGAAGCAGTGCACAGCCTGTGGTGCTGACCCTACCAAAGGTCTCTCCTCCAGTCTATGTGCTGTGAGTAGGAGGGTGGGGAAGGGCTGCTTGGGACATCGAGGAGGTACGAGTTTCTGCTCGGTGATTTGTTAATCTCTGGCAATCTATTCTATTACGTTCTCCATTGTCACAGGTATTTTCTTGTGGACTTTGTGAAGCTGCCTTTCATATGTCTGCATTTGTCTTGGGCAGGAGTTGGCACAAAATCTGGTAGAAGGCCAAGGCCAGAAGCATTGTCTCCAGAACCAGCTGTCCCAACTGCAAGAGGAGAATCAAAAACTACTACTTCAGATAACGGAGAACCAGTCTCAGAAAGGTAAGTGTGACAAGGAATGAGTACATTTTGGAGACAATGCACAGCTGCAGGAGAAAGCACAAGCAAGCCATCTCAGATGCCTTTCACATGTGAGCAAGCAAGCACTTGCAGAGACTCTGGGTGTGAGGACATGCATGGGGAGAGTCTGATAACCACTGAGTGTACCATAAGGTTCAGTGACTCTGTCCACCATCTTCGTAGTCATAGGCCCTGACTTCTTCCTGGGTTTATAATCCTAATAAATGAAATCTCTGCAGAACGTTAATGTACCCTGTTTGTAAGGTGTCTTTCCCGGCATGTTCCTGCCTCTGCAGTGTAATGTGTATTCCCTGTACGCACCCAGATCAGTTCAGACTCCGGGGGTTGTGCCTCCCTTCCCGCAGATGGAGACAGAGAAAGTTTTACTGACACTGTTACTTAACCACACGTGCTACCTGCAGTTCCTCGGTATTTCTCTGGCTCCAGCAGATGGTAGATGGGTGCAAACCTGCAGTTCTGAGACAATTTCTGTTTTTTCTTTTTGAGCCTTCCTCCCAGGGGTTTTTTGTTGTTGTTCTGGATCCTGTGGGATTCTCCCTGTCCGGTTGAGGCGGGCGGGCCGGGGGTTGGTGACCCTTCTCTGTGCCCAGCCCATGTGCCTGTGAGGTGTAAATCTGGAGCTCCAGATCCCTCCTCTTCATGAGGCTGCTTGGCGGCTGCAGGCTCTGGGTACCCTTTTTCGTCTGAGACAGCCTGTCAAATGTTTAGCATAGTAGGCTCTGTCTCAGTTTGGGGTATTTTTTTTGTACTTTTTGCACTTTTTGTATTAAAGTTTAAAAAAAAAAAAAGAGACAGAAGCACTTTGTTCAGCTGAGCGGCAGCCCTCCTCCTAACAGTGCGGTAAGTTCATTTTCATTTTTTTCCTGCCAGTCTGTTTTCTGAGCTCGTCGACAGTGTTCTCTGATGGACCAGGGGTTGGCTTGCCACACATGCAGTACAACTCGATCGCGGCTCAGCCGTCTCGGCTTGTGTGCCACATGTTCAGGTGGGCCCTCTGACCGTCCGCTGGCCGCGAAACAACGTTGGGGCAGCTCTGCTTCCACCCCGGCTTCACTCCACGTCGCTGGCCGGGGTGCTGATCTCTTCCTGACCAGCGTGGGAACGGCAGCCATCTTGGATGTACATTCAGCCGTTCCCGCACAATCCCTCACCTGTCGTCTGTCTCTGCTCTTGATCGGGGTGGACCGTGCGGGCTCCCAAGAGCTGGCTTGGCTCCCCCTAGTTCCTTGCCTGAGCAGGCTGGAACTTTCAGGCCTTTCTCTGCTGACTGCTGCTGCATGAAGCTTATCTAGCTAAGCAGCATGCAGCCTCTACAGCCAAGGGAGTCACGTTGTTTACCGGTCCAGCCGGTGGTGGTGGTTCCTCTTGTACAGTGCGCATCGGATCCCGGTGGGGGTGACTCGGATGATTCTGTCGAGGCTCATATTCAGGGTCTTCTGGCGGACCTGGGAGATCCGGTGTCGGGTGAGCCAACTCCAGGGGACGCTATAACGGTCCCGCTGCCCGAGGGTGATGACCCAAAGGTGATACGTCTTTTTCAGAAAGATGAGCTCGATGCCTTGCTGCCGATGGCTTTTCAGGTGTTGGGGGTTAAAATCCCGCAGGTGGACTCTGATTTGGATCCAGTCCTGGATGGGATACAGGGTCCTCCCACAGCTTTTCTGTATCACAAGTCGGTACAGAAACTGGTGGAAGCGGAATGGGCCTCTCCTGATGCAAGTTTAAAGGTGCGCAGAGGCATGACGTGGCTTTAACTGTTGCCCAAGCAGATGTTGCAACTCTTTGCTCTTCCTAAGGTCGATGCGGCTGTGTCTTGGCCATTACGAAAAGAACAGCTATCCCCATGATAGGTTCTGCAGCGTTGAAAGATGTTCAAGATCGTAAGTTAGAGGTCCATCTCAAAAGGATTTTTTAGGTCTCGGCACTGGGCTTGCACACGGCGATCTGTATGATTTCTATGCGAAGAGCATGTCTCCATTGGGTCAAACAGTCCCAAGAGAACCTCCCCACCTCTGGCGAGGAGGCAGACAGGGCCGAGAGAATTGAGGCAGCAGTGGCTTATGGGGCAGATGCTCTAGTTGGCAGGGTGTACCTCCCAGAGGAACGCATTTTGAATCTGCAGAGACAGATTCAGTGGTTGGTGCAGTTACTGGTGCCCAAGGTATGGGATTATTTGCAAGTGTTGGGCTCTATGGCCTCGACACTAGAATTAGTGCCGTGGGCTTTTGCTCGCATGAGACCATTGCAGACAGCCCTTTTGTCGCGATGGCGCCCGGTATCGGAGGATTTTCAGCTTCGATTGCCCCTTGAGGGCAACACATGGGCAGAGTCTTTCCTGGTGGCTTCTGCCTTCCAATCTGGTTCGGGGGGGTGGAACTAGAAGTCCCGAATTGAGTGGTAGTTACTACCTTTGCCAGCCTTTCTGGCTGGGCAATAGTATGTCAGCATCGGACAGCTCAGGGTTGCTGACCGATGCTGACATAGGAGGTTGATAGACTCCAAGAAAGAGTCTATCAACCTCCTAGAGACCAGAGCGGTCTGCTTGGCCTTACAGTAATTTCTTCTCTTGGTGAGAGGCCATTCGGAGAGAATTCTCTCCGACAATGCGACGATGGTGGCTTATTTCAATCATCAGGGTGGAACCAAGAGTCAAGGAGTAGCCAAGGAGGCACAGAAATTGATTCATTGGGCAGAACAATACCTGGCGCGTATAGAAGCATCCTACATTGCCAGGGTTGTCAACGTTCAAGCAGACTTTTGGAGTCTGACGGTGTTAGATCCAGGCGAGTGGGAGTTGCCGGAGTCGGTAATGTATCTCATTCGCGAGCGTTGGGACTCTCCCCTTGTAGACCTCATGGCCTCTCGTCGGAATGCCAAAGCACCCCGGTTGTACAGTTGGAGGCGAGAGCTTGGAGCAGGAGAGGGTCGATACCCTGGTAGTTCCTTGGCCGAGGGACGTACAACTTTGTGTTTCTTCTCTGGCCACTCGTGGGAAAGCTATTGCGTCGCATAGAGAAACATCAGGGAGAAGTGGTCTTGGTGGCACCGGATCAGTCCAGAAGCCGCCCAGTCTGTTAAGGGGAAGAGTCGCCTGCTCATTCAAGTTTGTTTGTTTTTATATATATATATACATATATAGCAGAAAATATTTTTCATGTTTTGTAATCTTTTTAGAAGTTGAGATGTTTTCCAGTTTTATGGGTTTTGGCTTAGGTATAGATAAATACTGAGGAACTGCAGGTAGCACATGTGGTTAAGTAGCAGTGTCAGTAAAACTTTGTCTCCATCTGCTGGAAGGGAGGCATAACCCAGGAGTTGGACTGATCCATGGTACTACAGGAACGAAAATTAGCAGGTAAGAACCAATTTTCCTTTATTTGGTGCTGCCTCTCTAGAGCGAGAATAGATCAGGAGAAGTATTTTGTCAAGACAGTTCTCCATAGTATGTTTATTTTTCTTGTTTTGGCTTAGATAGCGTGATGAGGAAGGAGACGGAGGTGATGATGAAACTGAAGAAGGTGGTGGACAGACAGAGAGATGAGATCCGAGCTAAGGCACATGAGATTTTCTGTAAGAACAAGGACACAGAAGCGGTATGAGACCAGCATTATAGCAGGTGGCTGCCAGCGCTGGTGGTGTTTGTATTCTATGTAGAGTTCAAGCACTATAAACTGTAGAGGGCATGGGCAGATAGGTCATGGCACACACTGACAGGTGGGTCTCTGTGAGAATAGGCCAGCCACTTTACATAGGAACAGGCCAGCTTAGCACAGAACAAAGGAAAGGGATCACTGCACTCAGTGACAGGTGAGTCACAGTCTACAAAGACAGATTGTCAATGGCACAGGGTGATGGCTACGACATTTCCCAAAGGGATGGGGCCATGGTGCACAGTGAAAGGAGACCACAGCACAGAAGAATCTAGCCATGCAACACATTACCCGGGCCATTGTCATGCAGAGCAGCACTCCTAACATCATTCGGACCCTCCACTTTGATACCCACATCTGCTTTTCCCTTTGATGGCCCTGCTTTATGGTTGTTGCATACAGTTGTTTCTACTCTCCGCTCCCTCCTACTGCTGTTTTGCATGTACCTGTCCTGACTCCATAATGTAGTTGCTTATGCCTGTACTTGTACCTATGCCTGTTCCTCTTCTTGAGTTCACCTCTCAATTCCTTGCATATTTCTCAAATTCAATTGCCTGTTGCTTTCTTAGTTGCAGGAACAGCTGGATCGTTTCCTAAAGATGAATGAGGACTTGCGACGGAAGCTTGCTGTGGTGCAGGCACAACTGAAAAGCAATTTGGAGAAGAAAGCTGAACTGGAAATTCTGGTGCAAACAAAGCAGAGAGAAATGGACAGACTGGCCAGAAGCAAAGCGGCAGCAGAGATCCCCAGCTCAGTTGTTGTGAGTGACTTCCCACCTTAATGCACAGAAAGTGTGGCAAGTGCAGTTGTCCTGAGACACAGTGTCTGTGGAGCTTGATATCAGTATTACAGTCAGACATTGTTTCTTGCATCCATCTCTGTTTGTTTGTGAGCACTAGGACCGATTCGCCTGGTGGGTAGGCAACACAAGCTTAATCTCCCCGATAGACTGGCATCATTGAACACCTCATATATAGGATAATTCACATGCTTATCATGTGCTGCTTGCATTGGTTTCCAACAGTGACTGTGCTGTGCTGAGTAAACCTTATTCCCTGAGAAGGAGGGGGTCAGACTGTAGCTTAATGCTGTTCTCCCTTCAATACATCATTACTGAAACCCAGCTAAACTTTGATTCAAATCCTCAATTCCCAATGGCGGTTTTACTCAGAACAATAACAAACTGTTACGCTGCCAAAGTCAAGAATGCAATGACATCCATGATCGCAGGAGTGGGGCAGGAGCCTGTCTCTGAATGTGCATGCTGGACATTTCAGTTTGCCATGTAAGCTGAGGGCTAGAGGAGAGACTTCCACAGGGACTGAACCCTGCAGTGCCCTCTTGATACCAATTGAGATCCCTTCCTGGTATATACATAATGAAGTGCTAGTTGCATCCCACAGGAATTCTGATGCTTATTTTCTTATTTAAGATCCAGGAGAGTGCTGTGTTAAGCCAAGAGGAACAGAAAGGGGTAGAAAGTGTGACAGATTCCAATCAGCCATTCTTCACTAAGGAAGACGTGAAACAGATACTGCAGGAGCGCAATGAGCTCAAGACAAACTTATTCCTGGTGCAGGAGGAGCTGGCATATTATCACCGGTAACATGCTTCAGCTGCGCAGTCCCGGGACATGGGAATATGGCAAGGCAGTGCTTCACCAGTAATAAATGTTAGGAAGGCCCTGAATGGGCAGGAAAGGAGCTGACTCTGCCAGGCCATATGGTAACCCAAATGTGATTAAGGGTGGCCAAACACCAGGTGAATAGCCATCTTGGGGTCAATATCCGAGGAAACACTCCCAAGGGTCCAGATGACCAGAGTCTTAGTTGGAGCAAGGTTTAGGTCAAATCCAGGAAATTAGTCCATATGGATTAGATCAGGCCTGGATTTATTAATAGGCACACTAATACCAAAAAAGTCTGGGGGCAGCAGACTGGCTGAAAATATGCTGCCTTCCAGCTATGCAGAATCTCACTTAGCAGAGAGCAGCCCCCTGCTTCCTCATCCAGTTTCTCCCCTCCCATGCAGTGTACAGGAAAGGGGAGTGAGCCTGGAGCAGAGAAGAACTACTCTGCTACCTAATCCAGTCCCTTCCCTCCTGTCATTCAGGTACAAGATGGGAGTTGGTAAGCCTGAAGTAGACAGAGCAAAGGGGGATCATTTTGGGTAGGTTGGGGGAGAATGAGTGGGGGATCATTGGGCAGTGGTGAGGAGAGATTGGCACAGGGCATTTGTGTGAGAGACTGAGGGAAGGGGGATAAGGGGCAGTGTTGGGACCAGTGGGGGTTGTTTGCCAGTTTGGGTGGGTGTTTAATCAGAGGGTACAAGGAGGAGCAAGACAGAGGCATAGTAGAGATGCCTCTCTCCCCCTGCCCCTCCTGCAGATTCTGAAACCTTCCTTCCTTCCTTCCTACCTCTTCTCCCCAGATCTTGGAAACACCCCCTCCCAGCCCCTAATATCAGATCCTTTCCTCTGATTACCCTCCTACTCCCGCTTCCCATCCCTGAGATTTCCACCCTATACTGATATTTGAGATAGGATTTCCTCATCAGGTAAAAGAAAATAAATTATAGAGATACAAGCAAGATTGGAAAACTTTTTCCTCTTCATCCAGTTAGACAAGTGCAGATTGAATAGGTTATGCCCACCAACCATCAGATGGAGATGGAGATCAACAGGTTTGCTGATAATCACCCCTTATATGTCTCTGTGCTGACCTCAGTCTGCCAGTATTCTCTGTCTCCAGCAGATGGTAGGAGAGCATCCTGTGCTATGGACTGAGGTATGTGTAGTGCTCCTGAGGTGAAAATCTAATATTCCCTCCAGCAGTTGAGTATGATCCTGGGTCCGGTTGGCTCTATTTTCAGGCAGTTCCCGCAGTGAAAGACTCCATTTGAGCAGTGCCAGGACCAAGGGGTTTCTCTTGTGGGTTGATAGGACTTGGGGTTAATTTCTTTTTTTCCCCTTGTTTCCCTCCTCCATCCCCAAATAGTTGTTCCCTGTACGTACCCGGATCAGTCCAGACCGTGGGTTGAGCCTCCTTTGCAGGTGGAGACAGACTAAAACTGAAAAGGGTATCCTATATGAGGACAGAGCCTATCCTGTAACCCTTTAGTATTTGTCTGTCTCCAGCAGGTGGATCTGCTCACTCTTCGGTCTCCTGATTTAGGCTAGTCAGCCTTCTTTCTTCCTTTCTTTGGATCAAGCAAGTACTTCTTCTTTAGCATCTTGATTGGCTTCTCTCTGTAAAAAAAAAAAAAAACCCAAAAACACATAATAAGAGTTAGTTTTCTTCTGTGCAAGAGACTACCCCCGTCTCCTGGCTCTTGCCGGACTCAGGGGGGCTTCGCCCCTTGTGCGGAGCATAGCCTGAGTCTGTGGGGTGCTTCCAGGTTGGGGGACCAAGGCTGGTAGTCCAGTTCTCGTCTCTCCCCCCCCCCCCCCCCCCCCCCCTCCCGGCAGCCTAGGGAGCCTAGAGCTCCATTGCTGTGCTCAGTCTGAGTGAAAAAAAAAAAACCCAAAAACAAATCAGACTCAGAAAAAAGAATTATAGCAATATATAACCTACCTGGGCTTCAAACCGGCAGCCAGACAGGCAGGAGTCAGCAGATTGCTGACTCCTGCCATGTGCTGGGGATTGAATCCCCAGCACATGGCCAGGCTGTTCCCGGGTCGGCAAAGCCCGGGAACGGTGGCCATCTTGGGTTTTTCTGCAGCTCCCGTTTCGGAGCTGCCTGGGGCTGGGGAGCCGTATTTTCGCGAGTCTCCCCCTGATTTGAGCCCTGAGGGCCCCCCTCCCCGGGAAATCCAGGGCCCGTTTTTCTTCTGATTTTGTCCTCCTCCTGCATAAATCTTATCTGGCTAGCGTGCAGGAGGAGGAGGGTGTGTCCGTGTGTCGTGTCCCCCCCCCCCCCCCCCCGCGAAAATTCCGCACCTCGTGCTGTTAGCTGTTTGCCCGGCTGCGGAGCCTTCGGGGGGGTGGTCCTGGGGGTGGCCCCCCCTCCCTGACCCCCCAATGGCCCCAGTTCTCCTGGATCCTGATCCCATGGCTGATCCAGCGAGCACCCTCCCGCCCCTGGAGGGGGACGATCCCAGGGTCCTCCGCATGTTTCAAAGGGAGGAGTTGGAGCCCCTCATCCCCTTTGTCCTCCAGGATTTGAGGCTGGAGGGGCCCCCCGCGGATACCCTTAAGGCCTCCTTGCCAAAAAATATGGACCCGGTCCTGGTGGGACTCAGGGCTCTGGCAAGCCCTTTTCCATTTCATCCTATGCACAAGTTGCTGCTCTTGCGTGAATGGGAGGCTCCCGAAGCGGGACTCGGGGTGGGCTGTGGACAAGCTCTACCCCCTCCCAGAGGAATGTTTAGATATGTTGAAAATTCCCACTGTGGACTCCTTGGTTTCTGCGGTCACCAAGCACACCACTATCCCTGTGGAGGGATCGACGGCTTTGAAGGACGGACAGGACCGCAAGCTCGAGGCACATATGAAACGTATTTTTGAAGTCCTGGCTGTAGGGGTCTGGGCGACTATCTGCAGCAGTCTCATGCTGCGGGCAGGTCTCAGGTGGGTTCAACAATTACTCGGCACCCAAGACCCTCCCGTCTGCAGAGGTGGAGCAGGCTGAACGTCTGGAAACTGTCATCGCATATGGGGCTGATGCGCTCTACGATCTCCTCCGCGTCCAGGCGATGGCCTCGGCGGTGTCCACTAGATGACTCCTCTGGTTGTGCAGTTGGTCCGCTGATCCGTCCTCTAAGGCACGGCTAGGCATGTTGCCCTTCAAAGGTAAGTTGCTTTTTGGAGAGGACCTTGAGAAGCTTATTGATTCCTTGGGGGAAAATAAGGTTCATAAGCTTCCGGAGGACCGTCCGAAACAATCACGCTCCTTTACACCCTCCCGTCCTCGTTTCCGGGGACAGAGACAGTATACGCCTCACGGACGAGGTGGCTCCTCCAGGGGCTATTCTTCTCAGTCTTGGTCGCAGCCCTTTCATGGGCGTCGCTCCTTTTGCGAGGGCCAGTCTTCGCGCTCCACCCCTAAGCCTGCCACACAATGAAGTTCAGTCGACCCATTCCTCGGTCCCCTTTATAGGCGGCCGCTTCTCCCTTTTCTTCGAGGAATGGGTCAAAATCACATCGGACCAGTGGGTCCTCGACATTATCTGCGACAGTTGCGCCTTCGAGCTTGTTCGCGACCTACCGGATCTCTTTCTCTTCTCCCCTTGCGGGCGTCTCAAGCGGGAAGCGGTAGAGCAAACTCTCGCCAGACTACTGAGTCTGGGCGCAGTTGTCCCGGTGCCGGAAGAGGAGCACGGCGCAGGCCAGTATTCTATTTACTTCGTGGTTCCCAAGAAGGACGGGGCTTTTCGGCCGATCTAAGACCTCAAATGGGTCAACCGGGGCCCTCAAGATCCCACATTTTCGCATGGAAGCCTTGCGAGCGGTCATCGCAGCGGTACGCCCCGGAGAGTTCCTCGCCTCACTCGATTTGACAGAGGTGTACTTCCATATCCCGATTCACCACGATTACCAGAAGTATCTTCGCTTCCACATACTCAACCAGGATTTCCAGTTTCGGGCGCTGCCCTTCGGCCTCGCAACTGCACCTCGCACTTTCACCAAGGTCATGGTGGTGGTGGTGGCAGCGACTCTTCGCCGGAAGGCATCCTAGTTCACCCCTATCTGGACCACTGGCTTGTACAGGCCAAGTCGGAGGCTCTTTGCAAACAGGTGGTGGATCGGGTATTAGCTCTCCTCGCGTCCCTCGGGTGGATAGTGAATTTTTCCAAGAGCAGCCTTCAGCCCTCCCAGGAGTTGGAGTTCCTGGGAGCCCACTTCGACACTCGCGTGGGCAAGGTCGTCTTGTCTCGTGCGCGGGCCCTCAAGTTGATCCACCAGGTTCGGAATCTGCTCTCGCTGCCCCTTCCAACGGTCTGGGACTACTTGCAGGTCTTAGGGTCCATGGCTTCCACCATCGACCTAGTCCCCTGGGCTTTTGCTCATATGCGACCGTTACAGAAAGCTTTGCTATCCCGTTGGCAGCCGGTGTCAGAACACTTTCACATAGTCCTCCCTCTTTCGGCCTCTACCGTCGCCGCCTTGCAGTAGTGGCTTTTGCTTCCTCATCTCCTCCGGGGAATGCCCCTTCAAGCTCCAAAGTGGACGATAGTAACCACGGACGCCAGTCTCTCGGGCTGGGGTGCGGTCTGCCTGTCCCAGTCCACAAAGGGGATCTGGTCGCCGATTCAGACTCGCTGGCACATCAATCGGTTGGAGGCCCGGCCGGTGTGTCTGGCTCTGCAGGAGTTTCTGCCCCTCATCCGCGGTGAGATGCTGTCCGACAACTCCACCACCGTGTCTTACATCAATCGTCAGGGGGCACCCGCAGTTGCCTGGTGGCACTAGAAGCCAGCAGTCTCTTCGCCTGGGCAGAACGACACCTGGATTGCCTGGCGGCCTCCCACATCACGGGCAAGGAGAATGTCCAGGCCGATTTTCTCAGTTGCCAATCGCTCGATCCAGGAGAGTGGGAACTCTCGGACGATGCCATGGATCTGATTGTCGGCAGGTGGGGTCCCCCCCACCTGGACCTAATGGCAACCTTGCGCAATGCCAAGGCCAATCGTTTCTTCAGCCGCTGGAGGGAGCACGGCTCGGAGGGCGTGGATGCTCTGGCTCTCCCTTGGTCCGCGGACGTCCTTCTGTACGTGTTCCCTCCGTGGCCTCTGGTGGGAAAGGTTCTCAGGAGAATAGAACTCCACCGAGGGCCAGTGGTTCTGGTAGCACCCGAATGGCCTCGCAGGCCATGGTTCGCAGATCTCGTCAACCTGGCAACGGACAGACCTCTTCGGCTAGGCCACCTTCCTCTGCTTCTTCGGCAGGGGCCGTATTTTTTGACCAGGCCAATTGCTTTTGTCTAGCGGCTTGGATTTTGAACGGCGAAGCCTGAGGCGTAAGGGCTATAAGGAGGAGGTTATCTCCACCTTTCTTCGGGCCTGGAAGCAGTCGACTTCTCTAGCCTACGTGCACGTTTGGAAGATCTTTGAGACTGTGAGGAGTCAGGTGTCTCAGTGTGCTCCGCTCCGCCCCGGTCTCGTTGATCCTTTCTTTTCTTCAGAAGGGTCTCTCCAAGGGCCTCTCCTTCAGTTCCCTGCGTGTGCAAGTTTCCGCTCTCGGCTCTCTCCTTGGACGAGTCGAGGGTCATTCCTTAGCGGGCCACCCGGACGTGGTTCGGTTCTTGAGGGTGTCAAGCACCTGCGTCTGCCCGCTCGCAATACTTGCCCGTCATGGACTCTTAATCTGGTCCTCCGGGCTCTCTGTTCTGCTCCGTTCGAACCTCTCCGTCGGGCTACGGTAAAGGACCTCACGCTCAAGGCAGTTTTTTCTTGTTTCTATCTCCTCCGCCTGGAGGGTTTCTGAGATTCAAAACGTTGTCCTGTCAGGAACCTTTTTTGCGCTTCTCCGATTCAGGTGTTTCCCTCAAGACGGTGCCCTCCTTCTTGCCGAAGGTTGTCTCCACCTTCCATTTCAACCATGTTGAAATGGAAGGTGGAGACAAACCATGATGATTTGTTTTTTTTTGTTTTTTGTTTTTTTTTACGAATGCCGGTATATAAAAGTTATAAAATAAATAAATAAATAAACCAGTCTGTAGAGCTTCCAGCTTTTTCTCCGGAGGAGATTGCAGGTACCGCTGGAGGCGATCTTCGTAAACTGGATGTCAAACGAGTTCTACTTGGGTATCTTCAGATCACCAATGACTTTCGGGTCTCTGACCATCTTTTTGTCCTTTAGAATGGTCCCAATCGGGGCAAACCGGCTTCTAAAACCACTGTTGCACGATGGTTGAAGGAAGCCATCTCCTCAGCCTATCTTTGCCAAGGTCGAGTGGTTCCGGAGGGCCTTAAGGCTCGTTCGCTGCGTTCTCAAGCTACTTCCTGGGCGGAGAGCTAATCGGTCTCTCCGCAAGAGATTTGCAGGGCCGCTACATGGACATCCCTACATACCTTTGCTCGACACTACCGTCTGGATGTGCAAGCACCGGTTTTTGGTTCTTTTGGGCAGCAAGTGCTTCCGGGATAGAGAAGCTTTGGTACATCCCGCGGTATGGACTGATCCGGGTACGTACAGGGAAAGGAAAATTAGTTCTTACCTGTTAATTTTCGTTCCTGTAGTACCACGGATCAGTCCAGACCCCCTTCCCTGTTTGTCTTTCTTTTCTGTCCTCTCGAAGCTTGTTCTTGCAGATTCGCAGATTTTGATACTTCATTCTTTGAAAGCATACTGAGCAATTACACCGGAAGCCTTGGTTGCTCAAGCACTAAGTCTATGCACGAGCGGATAAGTCACACCATGTTCCTTACATTGTTCTACAGTTGCTCAATTGAGCTTTATGGTTATTTGCTTGATCCTATTCTGGTTTTGTTGTTTTCTGCTTTGACATTCGTTATACTGAAGGGTTACAGGATAAGCTCTGTCCTCATATAGGATCTCCTTTCAGTTTTAGTCTGTCTCCACCTGCTGGAAAGGAGGCTCAACCCACAGTCTGGACTGATCCGTGGTACTACAGGAACGAAAATTAACAGGTAAGAACTAATTTTCCTCTCCTTCCTGATTTCAATCTTGTTTCTTTTTCAAACGCCTCTTTTTAAATTGTGCAGCACTGAGACCTTCTCTTAGCTCTAGTAGCACAGTAAACGTCCTCCCCAGGCTGGCTCAATGACCCCAGCAGACTGGGGAACTCTGCGTTCAAGATGGGCCGCCTGTTGCACATGGGATTGGGAGTTCTTCCTCACCACGGGGTCTGAAGTGATTGCATCATTTCCATCTTCAAAGCCTGATGTGATTACCATGGACATGCTTTGGTCAGCGATGTCTAATTTAGAAAATGTTCTGTCTGCTAGGTTAGATTCTGTTCTGGGTTCCTTAGGGGCTATTTCTTCCTACTGTTAATGAGCATGGAGAAAACAATTGTGGAATTGGGTGTTAAATGTTCAGCTTTGCATGAATCTAATATGGCTATTATGAAAGATAATCAGATATTGCATCAAAAATTGGAAAATTTGGGAAATTGTTCTATATTAAGTCTTAATTTTAGATTTCCCATTCCCTATACATACCTGGATCAATCCAGACTGCTGGTTTTTTGCCTCCCTTCCAGCAGATGGAGACAGAGAAAAACTTTGAGAGCAACCCCCCTCTTAGTCCGGTGTGCAACCTGCATCTCCTCAGTATTTCTGTCTCCAGCAGATGGAGCTGGTGCAAAACCTGCGGTTCTGACTATCTTCTGTTACCAAAAAAAACAAAGAAAAGAAAGAGAAAATCTAGAACTACAGTGCCAGCTTTTCTGCTGTTCTTTCATAATTCAAGCAAGACAAGCAGGATTTTGAGCCTTCCAGGGGGTTGGCAGGTCCCGGTGGGACCATCTCCCCTGGTAGCAAGCATACCTGGAGCGTGGGTTGGTGGCCCTATTTGCTCCCCTTTCTCGGGCGCCAGGGGGTGATCACCGGTGGTCCGGTCCCTCCCCCCCTCCTTTTGGATCCGGAGCAGCCTAGCCCTTGCCGGTAAAGTTTGTTTAACAAAAAAGGATCGGGAGGTACTGCAGTGGCAGGGTTGGTTTTTCCGTGGAGTTGTAGTTGTGTGCGATCGGGGTAAGGCAGTGCAGTCTTGCCCGCGTGATTTAAGGATACGTGTGTTGTAGGACAAAAGATTGCAGTTTCCCCTCATGTGGTCAGGGAAACTCATCATAAAAAAAAAGGTAATTTTGGTTAAAAAAAAAAAAAAAAAAGCAGAGGGTTATAGCCTTATGAACTAGATTTTTGTTAAACTTTCCTTGCAAATGTGTGATTTAGGAGGAAATATATTTTTTACCCTATACTGGTAGACCTTTTTGCAAAATAAGATATTGGTTATATCTGGCTCTCAGCGTGTCTGAAGAGGATAAGTAAGATGATTTATCTGATTTTCTCTTTGATTTCTTGTTATCTCTCCCCCTTATGTGGACTAAATAATAGCAGTTACTTTTTTTTGATGTGATAATTTCCTTTTGAATTATAGCTATGTATTCTGTGTATCAAGTTCTCTTGATTGTTATATTTGTGAAATTAATAAAGACATTTAAAAAAAAAGTCTGCCAGTGGCTGGAGCAGAGTGGCTGTCGTTTATCAGTGCAGGGGGTCAGTGCCCTGGTTTCTCTTGCTGTCTGCCGTAGGAACAGGAGTTAGAGGCAGCATATATAGTCTTTGGCAGAGGGCTTTGCAGCTAATGTGGAGATAAGAAAAGAGAGTCTGCATCTTCAGAAAGGCTTTGCAGCAATTCAGTGGATTTGTTTTTCAGGGCATCCAGGCCTGGTGATTCCAGTAAATCCAATCATGTCAAAACACCTTTGGTGGTCAAATTTCTTATTGCTTTTTCATAGTGAGCTGCTCTCCTGGGGACCTGTTTTTGCTCAAAGATCTGATTTGTTTAGTCTTATGATCTGGCCCTGGCAAAAGTTTGTTTAAAAAAATAAATAAAAAGATGTTATCCTTATGAGGTAGTGAAAATTCCTTTTCAAGAGCTAGCAACTCTGGATGTTCAATTTTTCTAAGAGCAGTTTCAATCCTTGCAGATCCTAATGTGTTTAGAAGCTCTGTGCAACACAAGGATTGGCCGAGTTCACCTAATAGTTCATTAGTGAAAATTTCATGAGTGTTTTTGTATATTTGGCTACAGATAGGGATCTGAATAGCAGTCTGCACGTACTAGGGGAATTTTGCTGAGGCTGCAGGCTTCATGAGCAGTGTCTCCTAAGGGTTGTTACATCAGCCAGAGGGATATCAGGATAGCAAACAATTTTTTTACAGTGATTCTTGTTTGGTCATATCAAAGGATATGCTCACAATTCATTCGGTTCCTCCTTTCTAACTCACTAGTTTTGGCCTTCCTTGATTCAGGCTGGCTATTTGAGGTCATTTAATAAATGTTAGGTTTTGACAAAATTCTTTTGCTTCTCAGTTTGGATGTCACGAGAGTTCTTGTCATAGAGGTAAACGTATCTTTCCTTTTGTGTAGTGGGTTTAGGAAAGGCGAGGCAACTACTAGGGCTTTGATAATGCATTAGTTATGGAAGTCATTGCGGAGTGTATGTGGATAAAGGCAGGTCCTTCCCAACTTAAGATACAGTGCAGTCTTCTAAAGCTTATATAGCTTCAGGGGCAGAGTTGCAGTTGACTTATTTTTGGTAGTGGTAAGCAAACAATTTAGTTTTCCTGACATTCCTTTTCAAAGTATTGGACCCTGGATGTGAGCGCCAGAGAGCAGTGCTCATTTGCTTACAAGGTGTGACCAGTGGGGCAGTATCCCATCCAGCTCAGGAGTAGTTTGGGGACTATTCTGACTGGATGAAGAGGAAGGAGAAATTAGTTCTTAGCTGAAAGTTTCCTTTCCTTGAGACCAATCAGACCGGTTCCGGACCCTCCCTATGCTACTTATCTGCAAAAACCTACATAGGTCTTCATGTTTCCTCTACAACTGGCATTGTCATTCATAATCTTGCATAGGTTTGCTGACACACTGCGTAGCTCTTCATGATTCTACTACAGTGCATTCCTGTTCGTACCCCAGATCAGTCCAGACAAGTGGGTTTGCCCTTTGGAGCCAGAGAGCAAAAACTTTGAGGCACCGCTATATATCCGAGAGCACCACCTACAGTCTCTCAGTATTTCTCTTGTTTTCAGTAGATGGTAGAGGTGCAAACCTGCAGTCTAAGAGAGTACTTTAATTTAATCATTTTATTATATTTTTTTAAGTTAGAAAAAAGATTTTCCAAAAACTTGGAGTGCTTCCTGAGGTCTTAGATCCTTCGTGGACCATCCTTCAGGTGGAGATGGGCGAGCAGGGGGGTTGATATTTCCTGGACTGGCTCTGCCCGCACCATCCAGGGGCCCTGGCTCCCTCGTTCCCTCAAAGGGCTTCTCTTCCACGCTGAAGGCCAACAACAGGAAAGAATACTCTTTTCTTTTCTGGGGTAGTTTTTTCTAGTGCTGTGACTCCTTTAAAAAATAAAAGGGAAAAGAAGTAACTGATATGATGACTCTTGGACAAGTTTATCACCCAGCCCAGCAAATGCAGCATGTCCATCACCCGGCGCACCGTCTGATGACATTCCCATGTGGACTTTGCCCATAAGAGCCAGATAAGGATGGAACAAGAATCCCCTCCTTTCTCAGGGCCGCAGCCACCACCATCCACCTTCGTGAATGTTCATGGCGCTGTTTGCCAGCCCAAAAGGAAGGGTTCAAAATTGGAAATCCTGCCCCAGCACCATGAAATACAGAAACTTCTGGTGGTCTTCCCAGATGTCTATATGCCGATAGTCTTTCCGTCAGATCCAGAGACACCAAAAACTCTCCCCTTCAGACCGCTGCAATCACCGTATGCAGCGTCTCCATCCAAAAATGTGGCACCCGCAGTGTCATATTGACTTTCTGGAGGTCCAGAATGGGCTGAAATGTGCCCTCCTTTCTGGGAATGACAAAATAAATTGAGTACCTTCCCCGGCCTCTTTCCAGAGGTGGAACTGGTACAACTGCTTCCAGCCTTTGCAGCCAGAGTAATGTATCCTGTATCGCCTCCCGTTTGGTTTGGGACATGCAATGAGATACCATGAAAACCTCTCTGATTGGATGAGAAAATTCTAAGGCATAGCCTTCTCTTATCACCTCTAGAACTTACTGGTCCGACGTGATCTTGGTCACTCCTTGTAGAACAGGGATAATCTCCTTCCTACAGTTTCCACCGAAGACTTCACTGCAAGGTTTCCCTCCTTCAGTCCCCTGACCAAACACTCCCTGGAAGTCCTGCAGAACCCCCAAAAGGACTGCTGTCTTCCCAAGGTCTACTTCTACCTCTATACTGCGGCAATCCTGCCAGATCAAAACAGTCTCATACCCTGAAAACGGGATCACAGTGGGAAGGTCTTCTTGCATTTTTCTTATCTTCCAGCAACTCATTCCCTTTTGACTCTCCTAGATGCTTCATCAACTGCTCTAGGTCCTCTCTGAACAACAGCTTTCCCAGCTGCGATTTAGACCATACATCCGCAGACCAATTACTCCATGAAGTTAGCATGGGGCACATTTAAAACTAATCGGAGAAAGTTCTTTTTTACTCAACGCACAATTAAACTCTGGAATTTGTTGCCAGAGGATGTGGTTTGTGCAGTTAGTTTAGCTGTGTTTAAAAAAGGATTGGATAAGTTCTTGGAGGAGAAGTCCATTACCTGCTATTAAGTTCCACTTAAAGAATAGCCACCTGCCATTAGCAATGGTAACATGGAATAGACTTAGTTTTTGGGTACTTGCCAGGTTTCTTATGGCCTGGATTGGCCACTGTTGGAAACAGGATGCTGGGCTTGATGGACCCATTTTCTTATGTTCTTATGTCTCCTTGCTGAAACCTCGGAGACCATGGACCTGGCCGATGTTTGGACCAAGTCGTACAAGACATCGACCATATAGACCACCCCAGCCTCCAACCAGGCTGCCTGCTTGGAGTCCACAGAGCTGGGCTGCATTCTCCGAGGCCTTCTGCATCCAATGCAAACAGGTTCTCTGCATCAGGCTTTCACAGACTGCCACCTGGAGACTCAAAGCTGAAACCTCAAACATCATTTTCAACTGAATTTCCAGCTTGTAGACTTGAACATCCTTTAGCACAGCAGATACTGTCACTGGGATAGTCATATCCTTGGTGACTGCTGAGACTGCCGCATTCACCGGCAGCTTCAAGAGCCGTAAGGTCTCCTTCGACAGTGAGTACTATTTCATCATTGGCCCTGCTGACCTTCAAACCGGTCTCCAGAGAAGCCCAGTCCTGGTTCACCAGCTTTTTTACTTTCTTGGACAAGGGAAAAGCCTTCATTGGACCCTCTAGTCCATCCAGAACCGGGTCTATACCCCTGTTATCAGAATCCTCCTGGTTAACCTTGATCCCCAGCTCCTCCAACATGTGAGGGATGAGAGGTCTCAACTCTTCCTTCCGGGACAACCCTTGAGTCATCACCTTCCGTAACCAGTACCTCATCCGGGTCACCCACATCTTTACCCGTCACTGGCTGATCCCTCAGCAGGGTCAGCTGGGGCCTCTTTGAGGGATATTGCGGCTTCCCTGCCAGGGGTTGCTTCCTTGTTGCTTCCCAGCTGACCAAACAGGCCTTGCGGAGAAAGCAGATCAAAGTCCACTGAAAATTCTTCTGGGTCCCCATCAGATTCCTAGTCCGGATACCCCCCACCCTCGAAATCCTTCCCCAATGGCTGCACAATTGTGGAAAGCGAAGGAGAGGAATCCCTGGACCCTGTGCTCTCAGCCCCCACCCCACCCAGGAGCATCTGCCACAGGCCCTGCTGAACGAGTGACCCTTCTGCCCTCTGCAACTTCCATGAAGGTTCCCTCACCTCACAACCACTGCAAAACACGGCCACATTTAGCAGACTGTGCTGCGAGCTGCAGGACCGACTGGCTCTGCTGCATTGATAAGTCTGTGCCATCAGGCCTACCATGTGGGCACGCTCGCATGCACTGGAGCAACTCCTGCAACCACCCTGATCATCCTCTCCGATGAGCCCCGGATCCCTCTGCTTTGTTGGGAATGCAGAAATAAACTTCTCCCTACAGCAAACACCATTGGAATATCTGGAAACGCGATGTGATACCTGGGTTGGCAGAGTCTTTCTTACCACAGACAGGGTGACAAAGATCCAGTCTTAATTAGTGTGTTTTCTGCGTTTGCAGATTCTGGGATCTATGGCTTCTATGCTAGATTTGGTGCCATGGGCTTTTGCCCACAAGCGGCCTCTTCAGATGGCGCTTTTTTCCCATTGGAATCCGCTGTCAGAGGAGTATCAGAGGCCTTTACTGCTGCAGGGAGTATCCAGATCTGTTGTTGTGGCCATCTCGCCACAATTTGGAGAAGGGGAGTGGACCTGGAAGCCTCAGACTGGGTGGTGGTGACCCAAGCCTCAGTAGTTGAGCGGCGGATGGCCCAAGGTGGCTGGTCTCCTGCGGAAGTAGCCTGGTCAATCAATTGTTTGGAAACAAGAGTAGTTCACAGGGCACTGCTTTTTCTCCTTCAGGTCAGGGGGCGAGTGGTGAGAGTATTCTCGGACTGTACCACAGTGGTGGCATATATCATCCACCAGGGTGGGATGAAGAACCACGTTGTGGTTCAAAAGACCCAGGAGCTTTTTGCCTGGGTGGAACGTCATGTGGAGGGGATAGTAGCATCACATGTGGCCAGAGTGGGCAATGCGCAGGTGGACTATCTCAGCAGGTGACAGTTGGATCTAGGTGAATGGGAGTTATCAGCATAGGCCTTCGACCTTCTTCAATCCCACTGGAGTAGTCCTCAATTGGATCTGATGGCGTAACAAAGCAGTGCCAAGGCGGCACGGATTTTCAGTCACTGGTTAGAGCTCAGAGCTCAGGGAATAGACGCTCTGGTTCTTCCTTGGCCAATAGGAATTCTGCTGAACATTTTTCCTCCATGGCCGCTAATATGTGTCATATTACAGCACATAGAGAAGCATCCAGGAATGGTAGTGCTAGTAGCACCAGAGTGGCTGTGCCTTCCATGGTTCGTGAATCTGATTTATCTCACAGTAGACAGACCCCTCAGATTAGCTCATCTGCATGAGCTGCTGTGACAAGGACCTGTCTTTTGGATAGAGTGGATCACTTTTGTCTCACGGCTTGGCTTTTGAGAGGAGATATTTAAAGTTGAAGGGGTACTTGTAGCCGGTGATTGCCAAGATACTCCAGGCCAGAAAACCGTCCACGTCTATGGCGTATGACAGGGTGTGAAGTTTTTGAGGCCTGGTGTTTGGAGGAAGGAATGGAGGGCGTTGAGGTCGAATATCCCTCATATTCTGGACTTTTTACTCCAGAGCTTGTCGAAGGGTCTGGCATTCAACTCCCTTTGTGTGCAAGTGGCAGCCTTAGGATGCCTTAGAGGGTATACAAGGGAGTCCTTTGGCAGCTCATCCGAACGTGGTGTGGTTTTTAAAGGGTGTCTCAGGATATGTCCTGTGTGGAGTTTGAACTTGGTTCTTTGTGGTTTTCTATTTGAGTCATTGTGAAGGGCGTTGCTAAAGGATCTCACCCTAAAAGTGGATTTTCTGGTGACGATTTGTCGACCAGACGGATTTAGAGTTAACAGGGAGCCATTTTTGAGGATTATGGATGACGGGGTATCTTTGCATATGGTTCCCTCATTTCTTCACAAATGGTGTCTTCATTCCACTCTGAACTAGACTGTGGAGCTTCCTGCTTTTCCAAATTGGTCCTTCGAGACTACAGAAGCGAGAGAAGCTGCATTGTTGGATGTTCACAGGTTCTGTTGGGGTATCTGAAGGTCACCAACCGCTTTCAGTGATCAGGTCAATCAGTTTGTCGGAACAAAGAAGGGAAGTAAATCTTCTAATGGTTCGATTGCTCGTTGACTGAAGGAAGCTATTTTTTCGGTTTTCTTTGCAAGGTTCAGAAAATTCCAGAGGGGTTGCAAGTGCACTTTTACTAGGGTGCAGGCAGGCCTTCTGGGCTAAGTGTCAGCTGGTGTTGTCTCAGGAGATCTGTAGGGCAGCAACGTGGTCTTCACTGAACACTTTCTCTTACCATTACCAGTTGGATGTTCGAGCACCGGGTGAGTTGATGTTTGGCGAGAGTACTGAGAGTGGGTCCTTTCAAATGCCTGCCCAGTGTAGGGGTGTTTTGGTACATCCTACTTGTCTGGACTGATCTGGGGTACAAACAGGAAAGGAAATTGATTCTTATCTGCTAATTTCATTCTGAAATACCACAGATCAGTCCAGAGATCCAGCCCCTTATCTATGGAAAGACCATTCTGATTGCATGAGAAAAAAATTGGATCAAATTTCAGTTTGTCTATATTCAGAACCTATAGATGACCAAGTTTGGTTGGTTCCCTTGGTGTTTAGTGTGGGGCTCCAACCCTGTTTTGATAGTTCCCCCTGATAAAGAGGTGGAAAGTTTGGTTTTAAATTTAGTTGGCTTGGGTACTGTCAATACTGAGGGACTGCAGATGGTATATTCTCGGATATGTAGCAGTGCAATCAAGGTTTTTGTTCCCTGCCTCCATCTGTTGGTAGGGATGCAAAACCCGCTTGTCTGGACTGATCTGTGCTACTTCAGGAACAAAAATTAGGTTAGTAATAACCAATTTTCCTTATGCATAAGCTTGCATTGATGTATGTGGTATGATAGATAGAAACTGTGTTGTGTTTTGTATACAGGTGAGTGCTTACAGGGCTGTGTATAGTATTCCAGCTTCTAGTTTAAAAAAAACAGAAGCGTTAAGTAAGTTAATGTGGAAGGTATTAATCTCCTAACTTGGCTTGTTACAAATAATACTGGCAGACTGAGATCAGCACGGATGCATGTAAGGGGTGATGTCAGCAAACTTGTTGTTCTGTTTTCCATCTGCTGTTCAGTGGGCATAACCATTCATCTGGATTGGTCTGACTGGACTCAAGGAACAAATTCTTCTCCATTTTAATATTTTAAAAAAGGTAGAAATATTTGTCAGTGTGCTTCAGAATTTTCTATTTCCTGCTGCAGAAATCTGTGGGGCTGTACCTTTAGACCTGCTCCCTCGTCTCTGAACTTAGGGGGTGGGCCTATAACAGCACCAAACAGTGCCTAGGGTCAGCTGAAGGTGGTCTGTCACTGGATCAGGGCAAGGAAAATCTGAGACACAGACAGAAATAAGTAAGGTCAAAAGCAGGAGCTGGTGCAGACAGGAAGCAAAAGATTGGAAAATAGAAGCAGAGGATCCTGGAACTAGCAAACAGTCATGACAGAAACAGGAAGTAAGTGTACATCCAATCAGAATTCTACACAGGCAGAACTGTCCCAGTTAAGGCTGTTGATGGTTGACATGGTTCTGAAGTTTAGCAGCAGCTGGGTGGACAGCTCACTGTAAGAATTTTGGTGCTGCAGCAGCTGTGTCCCACCTTCCTTCCACCACCACCCCCAGCCCCCATAACTGGCAGTATCAGTAGTGTGGACCTCTTACCTGCCCTTTTCTTTTCTCCCTAAACAAAGGACAACTGGAGCTGCGGTGTTGCAGGTATTCTCTGCCTCCTCCACCCTTCAGTCACAAAGGTTTCCTTATCCCATTAGACCAGTCCAGACACATGGATTTATACCGCCTACTAGCAGATGGAGACAGAGGACATACCTTTTCCAATGACATCCACCATTAGCCACCTGCTATAGGCGGTATAAATCCATGCATCTGGACTGATCCAGGGGATTCAAGGAAAGAAAATTAACAGGTGAGACTGACTATTTCCTATGGGCATGTAATTTCTCCTTTTGTTTTAGGGAGCTATTAAATGACCAGAGGACTCCAGCTCTTTTATTGGATGCCATGAAATCTGCCATCAAGAAACAACGAAAAAAAGATCAAAGCCAAAATGCTTGGAATTGTGGAGGAGGTGGGCAGCAGGTTGAGGCTTCTGAACAGAACTAATAGAGCCTGGAGTAGATAAAGTCCAAGTGCCACTGGTCTTATATTTAATGTCTGTCCTATCTCTGTGCATAACACCCTGTCACAAAGCCCCAGAGAGTAGCCTACCATGGCTTTTGTAGAACAAAATTCTTCCTTTGCCCCGAGAAGAAAGGCCCCCAATGGCTCTGTCTATAATCCCTGAAGAGAACGTGGCTGCTGCATCCCTCGCCCCTGGGAAGAAAGCAGCTAATGAGAGAAAAAAAGGTAACCTTGTTTGCTTCTGACTATGAAACAGAAAATTTACTTAGATTTGTGACACTAATAAAAGACCTGAAATTGTCATTTTGGGAGCTCTGTGGCACCACACAATACATATTTGGCATAACAATAGCAAAATGGTTTACTGTCTATTGCGTGTATTTTGTTACTGCGCCTTGATGTTTGACAGTTTTGGTGAGTAATCAAGTAAAAATAAATTACTAGTACATCTCCAGAATGGCGGTGCACATATCCAGGCATGCCCATGCTTTATTTTCTCTTTTATTTACTTGCTTGGTGCAGCCAGTGCCTGCAGGCTTCCTTCAATACTGGAAATGCTGCAGCAGCCAGTGCATGCAGCTGGGGCAGCCAGTGCCTTTATACTGAGAGTGCTGGCGCAGCCAGTACCATGTCGTGCTGGTGCTGCTTACTTTTGTTAGCTTTTGTTTTCTTCATGGGGATGGGACCACAGCACTTACCACTAGTTCTGTGGCTCTGGATCTCCAGCTTACTTAGTTCTCAGTTTTTCCTCCTTATCTTGTTAGGGCCAGTCCAGACAATCGGGTTATGCTCACCGACCAGCAGATGGAGATCGAGGTCAACAGGCTTGCTGATGTCACTCCTTATAAGCATCTATGCTGACACCAGCCTGCTGTATTCTCTGTCTCCAGCAGATGGTAGGCAAGCATCCTCTGCTATTGACTTCGGCCTGGTAGACTGGATGGAAAGTTACAGGGTAAGTTTCATTCCATCCCTCAGCTGAGCAAATTGGCTCCAGAGGTGAAAGCCTAGAGCTCCCTTCCTTTGAGCAGCTTCATCATCAGGGAACTTCCAGGGGTACAAGGGCAGATCCCTTCCCTTTCCCTGCTTCTCTTTCTCTCACTCTTAGATATTTCGTAGTGTGTAGCCAGATGGAAATGGAGTCAGTTTTCAAAGCTGACAATCACCCTAGATATACCTCTGCAGTGACCTCAGCCATTCAGTATCTCTCAGTCTCCTAGCAGATGTGGACACTATCCCCCACACCAGCAGCAGTGTTTAGTGAGATTGGCAGCACTAATTCAAAGGAGAAATTTTACCTTCAAATTGAAAGGAAGATCGAGCCCCGCTCTCCTGCAGTGATGCCTAAGGGTCCTCTTCCCCACCCCCCAGTTGAGAATTCCTGAGGGGTGATTTCTGAGATCCCTCAAAGGTTTGCCTTGGTCCGGTAGCCAGCTCCTGGCGTGGACGTTTTCTGCTGAAGCAGCTGAAAGGCAGCGGGTGCAGAAGCCAAGCGCAGCGGTGAAGGCCTAAGCCCTCTCCCCCCCACAGCCGGAAACCGTCTCTATACTCAGCTAGTAAGTTTTGAGACCAGGTAAGTAGAGAAGAACTCTTCCAATCCAGAGACATGGAAGGGCTTTGGTAAGTCTTTCCTCCAATCTCCTTGCTTGACCATCTTACCGACTTCGTTCCTGATCCCTTTGGGCAAGGGAAGGTGGTTCCTTCCGAGTGGCTTGAGCAGCCCCCCGATGGGCTAGGCCCCACTTTAGGCTCAGTGAATTCTCCTCATGCGATCCATGGCGGGTGACATCTTGACAAGCGGTTTGGTGCGGCACCATTTTGCCCCTTCATCAGTCAGTATGTGTGGTGTGGGGCCAGCCCTCTGTGTGCCTATAGTGCGCGTGACTGCACGCATGAAGCACACACACTCTTTAGCGCACAACCGGCCACTTAGTTCTTTGCGCGCCGATGCGAGTATGTGCGTGCTCAAGAGGCAGTAGCCACCTAAACTCACAAGCTACAGACGTTATGGCCCCAGCAGCAAAGAAGCTCAGAGAACACTCCTTTGCGCTGCCTGCCATATTAGGGCTGTACAGTCTGACCTGGAATCCTGCCTGTTGTCAGCACTGTGAGGAGGCCCAGGGTGGGCTGGATTCCCAGAACTTTTCCAAGTCTGGCCCATCTCAGTCAGAGGATGGGTCCTGCCACAACCTTGTCTGGCAGCACCCTGGACCTGAGAAATCCCGGGGCTGCGTCCTTCCTGGGAGAGGGCAGTTCAACAGTGCCTACCCCGGTCCCTCCTGAGCAAAATAATGACCCAGCTGCCTTCTCTCGGTTGGAAATTTTTCTAGGTCCTCAGAGTCTTTGTTCAGGCACTGTCAGCTGCTGCCCCTGCCCTGCCTAGACGGAGCCTCTGCTGGGAAGGCCTTGCCCTCCCAACCCTGTCAGCAGGCCCCGGGATATGCCTCGCCTCATCAAGGGTATCCCTGACAGGGACCCAGACACCACAGATGATGATGGGGATCCATTGGAGGACAGGGAAATTCCTACAGTCCTAGAGCCATACTGGACCATGCTTCGATTTTTCCACAGAGATGAATTACCGGCCCTAGTCTCCCAGACCCTTAAGACTCAGAGTTCCGGGCACGGAGCCTATGTATGAGCCAAAGAAGTACCCCATCCTGGTGTCCTCTACAGAAAGCCTCATGTTATTTCCCAATGCTGGAAGCCATCCAGGAGTTGAATTGACCTGGAATGGGATGCCCCGGAGGCAAGTTTTTAAAGGAGGTCAGGCCTTGGAGGCCTTGTACCCTCTGGACCCAACAGTCAAGGAACGCCTATGTTTCCCCGAAAGTAGGACGCCCTGGTCTGCAACCATCTCGAAGCAAGCTGGCTAAAAGACAGGAAACAGAGAGTAGGATTAAATGGGCAATTTTCTCAGTGGAAGGGAGTGGACAGTGGAGTGCCTCAGGGATCTGTATTGGGACCCTTACTGTTCAATATATTTATAAATGATTTGGAAAGAAATACGACGAGTGAGATAATCAAATTTGCAGATGACACAAAATTGTTCAGAGTAGTTAAATCACAAGCAGATTGTGATAAATTGCAGGAAGACCTTGTAAGACTGAAAAATTGGGAGCATCCAAATGGCAGATTAAATTTAATGTGGATAAGTGCAAGGTGATGCATATAGGGAAAAATAACCCCTGCTATAATTACACAATGTTGGGTTCCATATTAGGTGCTACAACCCAAGAAAGAGATCTAGGTGTCATAGTGGATAACACACTGAAATCGTCGGTGCAGTTGTGCTGCGGACAGTCAAAAAAGCAAACAATGTTGGGAACACCGAATCGTTATAGCCACCCTATCAGACACTATTATCTTTAATCTAGAAAAAGGCAACCTTACCTCCCTCGCTCCCTCCTCGATCTCTCATCAGCGTTTGACACAGTAAACCACCAGTGCCTCCTGCAACGACTAACGGACATAGGCCCATACAGGAAACTAAGCATTCAACTGGGTTCAAATCATTTTTGGGAAAACAAGAGCATACAGGTCAAGATAAATAACAAAGAGTCTCACGCCATCGAATCCAAAAGGGGAGTACCGCAAGGATCATCCTCTCCCCGACTCTCTTCAATATAGATCTCTCACCGCTCTGTCAATTACTCACCAACCTCAAGCTAACTCACTTTCTATTGCGGATGACATACAAACCTCATCCCTATAGAAGACTCACTACACAAAGCTATGTCACACTGGAATAATTGTCTGTCAACTATCAACAATCTTCTCTCCAGCCTCAACCTTAGTTCCTAAACACAAACAAAACTGAAATTCTCATTATAGCACCGGAAAACTATGTCCCACCCACACCTCTTAATGCTAGCCAAAGCCAAGATACCTTTTCGCAAACAAATAAAAGACCTGGGAGTCATCCTAGACAGTGGATTCAGCCTCAACAAATTCGTTAATAACACTACAAAAGAATGTTTCTTTAAACTACAAACCTTAAAGAAACTAAAACCACTCCTCCTATACAGAGACTTCCGCATGATACTACAGGCCATCATACTCCCAAAACTGGACTACTGCAACTCCCTCCTTCTAGGCCTACCAGCATGCACCACAAAACCACTTCAGATGGTCCTTAATGCCTCAGCAAGAATCCTCTCAAATGCCAAAAAAAGAGATCATATTACCCCAATCCTTCTTCATCTCCACTGGCTCCCGATTAAATTCAGGATCCAATTCAAATCCTTAATGATGATACATAAAGCTTTGCACAACATCGCACCGCTCAAGTTAACATTCCAAATTCAACTACACACATCTACAAAACCGACCAGAAGCGCTTATCAAAACAGACTAACCACCCAACCGGCTAAATCCTCGCTGAGGAAACGCGCTCTATCCACAGCGGGCCCTTCACTCTGGAACTCGCTTCCTCCAGACCTTCGCCTTGAACCATGCCACGCTACATTCAAAAAGAAACTTAAGACTTGGTTATTCAAACAAGCATTCCCGTAGAACCAAGAGCAGGAAGAAAATCAGTCACATATTTTCCGATTACCCCAGCATATTTCACATAACCTTGTTATTTAACCATGTTATTTTTCTCATTAACCCTCATGTTATTTTACCAACTGCTATTGTATTTTATTCATTGTCATTTTTTATTGCCATTTTTCATTGATATTTATTGTTGTTTATTTATTAATTATTTATTAATTGTTATTGCATTTATTTTCATCTATTAATTGTTATTTATTAATTGTTAGCATTGTTATATATATATATTTTTTTCTGTTTCTTGGATTAACTATGTTCATTGTAAACCGCTAACTTGAAGCGATAGTTACTGTTCATTGTAAACCGGGGTGATATGTATATTATACAGGAACCTTCGGTATATAAATCCGTAAATAAATAAATAAATAAATTATTAGAAAAGGAATGGTGAATAAAACGGAAAATGTCATAATGCCTCTGCATCGCTCCATGGTGAGACCGCACCTTGAATACTGTGTACAATTCTGG
Organism: Rhinatrema bivittatum; assembly: GCF_901001135.1. Taxonomy (NCBI): domain Eukaryota; kingdom Metazoa; phylum Chordata; class Amphibia; order Gymnophiona; family Rhinatrematidae; genus Rhinatrema; species Rhinatrema bivittatum. The sequence goes on along the minus strand of NC_042622.1, from coordinate 161,415,475 downwards.
TCGCCGCATCTCAAAAAAGATATAATTGCGATGGAGAAGGTTCAGAGAAGGGCTACCAAAATGATAAGGGGAATGGAACAGCTCCCCTATGAGGAAAGACTAAAGAGGTTAGGACTTTTCAGCTTGGAGAAGAGACGACTGAGGGGGGATATGATAGAGGTGTTTAAAATCATGAGAGGTCTAGAACGGGTAGATGTGAATCGGTATATTTACTCTTTCGGATAGTAGAAAGACAGGGGGCACTCCATGAAGTTAGCATGGGGCACATTTAAAACTAATCGGAGAAAGTTCTTTTTACTCAACGCACAATTAAACTCTGAATTTGTTGCCAGCGAATGTTGGTTAGTGCAGTTAGTATAGCTGTGTTTAAAAAAGGATTGGATAAGTTCTTAGAGGAGAAGTCCATTACCTGCTATTAGTTCACTTAGAGAATAGCCACTGCCATTAGCAATGGTTACATGGAATGGACTTAGTTTTTGGGTACTTGCCAGGTTCTTATGGCCTGGATTGGCCACTGTTGGAAACAGGATGCTGGGCTTGATGGACCCTTGGTCTGACCCAGTATGGCATTTTCTTATGTTCTTACTATCCCTGTAGAGGGAGGAGCGGCCTTGAAGGATGCTCATGATAAGCGATTGGAATCCATCCTTAAGCAGGCCTTTGACGCAACAGCAATGACACTGAAGATCACTTCCTATTGTGCCCTGGTGGCTTGCTCATGTCTGCTTCGAGAGAGAGAGAGGCAGATAGCTCAGGGGCGCACACCGAAGAGGTGATTGAACGTGCCTCAGCCTTCCTGGCGGATGCAAGCTCAGACCTGGTGCGTACCTCAGCCAGAGGAGTAGCCTCAGTGGTGGCGGCCAGAAGATAGCTATGGTTGTGAAATTGGTCAGCGGACGGAACTTCTAAGGCGAACCTCACATAGATGCCCTTAAGGGTTCCCTCCTATTCAGAAGCGAATTAGAGAAGCTAGCCAATAAGTGGGGTGAATCTCCAGTGCCCCAGCTTCCGGAAGATAAGAAAAAGAAGTCACAGCGCCCCTCACCCATGAGGGATTGGACCAGGGGCTCCCAGCACTTCTGGCCTTACAGAAACTCGTCATTTCAGCCATCTAGGCCCTCGGGAAGGTCTCCGTCCTTTCAGAACAGACAACCAAAAAGAAGAACAGATTCGGGCACAGGTTTGACCCGAACTCCCCAATGAAATTGGGCCAACCCATCCACGGGATGAAGAGATAGGGGGCCAACTATCCCTCTTCTGTCAGCGATGGGTCAAGATCACCTCGGAAAAATGTGTGCTAGACATCATACGAGAAAGTTATGCTCTGGAATTTCACAGCATTCTTCCGGACAGGTTCTTGATGTCATCTTGCCATTCCCAGCACAAGAAACTAGCAGTGGAATCCACACTGATAATGCTCCTCAGTCTGAGGGCTATAACCCCGGTCATACACCCCAGTAAATACGGGGCGTTATTCCATCTATTTCATCGAACCCAAAAAGGAGGGGGTCATTCCGACCCATATTTGGATCTCAGAGCATCAGTTGTCATTTGTGGATAATTCACTTGTGCATGGAAACTCTTCGCTCTGTCATATTGGCCGTACAACTGGAAGGGTTTTTTAACCTCCTGGACCTTCATATTCCAATCCGTCAAGACCCACCAGTGTCTTTCTGCACTTTGCGGTACTGGGCAGCCATTACAGTTCCAGGCATTGCCCTTCAGCCTGGCAACAGCCCTCAGAGCATTGTCCAAAATTATGGTGGTCGTGGCAGCGGCACTGAGGAAAGAAGGATCCTGGTGCACCCTTACTTAGATGACTGGCTGATCTGGGTGAAAGTCTTTGGAAGAGGAGCCTCCAGGTGACCAGCAGAGTCAGGTTCCTCCTACAAGAACTCAGATCGTGAACATGGACAAGAGCAGCCTCAAACCCTCCCAGTCCTTAGAGTACCTGGGAGTGCGATTCGACCCCAAACAGGACAAGGTCTTCTTCCATCCCTCAAAAAAGGAAACTGATGTGCCAAGGTGCGTCGGTTTGACTAACACCATGTGCCCTAGGGTGTGAGACTATCTCCAGGTCCTCGGCCTCAACTCTGGAAGTAGTACCATGGCGAGAGCACACATGCGGCCTCTCCAACACTCCCTACTGTCACACTGGGAACCCACTGTCGTAAGACTACTCAATTCGCCTCCACCTTCCGATGGAAGTATGCTCTCAGCTCCAGTGGTGGCTTCAGGAAGCTCATCTAAGCAAGGGTATAAGCCTATCCCCACTGAATTGGATCATCCTCATGATGGACGCGAGCCTCCGAGGGTTAGGGAGCTCACTGTCAGAAACTGACAACCCAGGGGCAATGGACCAAGGAAGAGGCAAACTGGAACATAAACCGCCTGGAAGCGAGGGTGGTCAGTTTAGCATTCCTGCAGTTCAGCCACAGACTCCAGGAGCAACAACACAAAAACGGTAGCCTACACAGTAGCCAGGGAGGAACCAAGAGCCACCAAGTGTCTCTGGAAATAGACCTCCTTATGGAATGGGTGGAGTTAAATCTACAAGGGATCTCGGCCGTCCTCATCGTGGGAAAAGACGTTGTCAGAGCAGACTTTCTCAGCAGGGAGAGTCTGGATCCAGGGGAATGGGTGTTGTCGACCAGAGCCTTCCAGCTCCTAATAGATCGCTAGGGCCTCCTGTCCATTGACCTACTGGCCACATCTCTCAATGCAAAGATCCCTTAATTCTTCAGTCGCAGACGAGATCAGCGCTCCCAAGGGATCAATGCCCTTGCCCAGACCTGGCCAGAGGAGAACTTACTATACGTCTTCCCTCCATGGCCCCTGCTGGGCAAGATTATTTGCAAGATTGAACACCACAGAGGATTGGTCCTTCTGGTGGCCCCAGATTGGCCCAGACATGCGTGGTACGCAGACATGCAGAGGCTTCTCATGGAGAGTTCCCTTTGCTTCCCCCCGCACAGGGACCTTCTCCAACAAGGTCCGGTTCATCACGATGACCCAACTCTATTCTGTCTTACAGTCTGGCCATTGAGAGGGCTTGCCTGAATGAACCGGGGATATTCGGCGGGCCGTAATTGCCACCTTGCTTCCGCGTGCAGAAATTCTCAAATCCCTGGCGTACGTACGGATCTGGAGAATATTTGAGGCCTGGTGTGAGGACCGTGGGGTGCCCCGCGAATGACCAAGATCCCCATGATGCTGGATTTTTTTACAGGACGGCCTCAACAAAGGATTGTCCCTCAACTTCTTGAAGGTCCAGGTGGCGGCTCTCTCCTGTTTCAGGGGAGAGGTTGAACGGAACCCGCCTATCGACACATCTGGACTTGTCCCGTTTCTTAAAAGAGGGTTAAACACCTGTGACCACCCTTAAAGTGGGCGGTGGAACCTCAGTCTAGTATTGGACTTTTTAGCAGGGCCTTCCTTTAAGCCGCTGCGCAGTCTGTCTCTATGCCTATTAACATTGAATACAGTATACTTGGTGGCGATTATGCTCAGCTCGTCGCATCTCTGAACTACAGGCGTTTGTCATGTCGGGAAACCGTTCCTTTAGTTCACTCCATAATCGTTGCAGCTTCGCACCATCCCTTTCTTCTTACCAAAGGTAGTCTCGGAGTTTCACCTGAACCATACAATCCCCTTACTCTCCCCGGATGGACGCAAGGAACACAGAAGACTACCACTTACTACGCCACTTAAACGTCAGTAGGCTTTTAGTATGGTACCTGGAACACTCAGAAACCGGTGCACACGACAGACTGCTTGTTTGTCCTTCACGGGGGAAGAAACAAGGCGAAGTGGCTTCACAAGCTACCATAGCTCACTGGATCAAGGAAGTGATCACGGGAGCTTATGTGGAGGCAGGGAAGCCTTGTTCCTCTCAGGTCAAAGCTCATTCCACTAGGGCCTAGGCCGTATCCTGGGCGGGAAGCTAAGCTACTGTCTCCCGTTGATATCTGTTGAGCAGCTTGTGGTCTTCTTGCACACCTTCTCCAGGTTCTATCGCCTGGCCATCCAGGTCCAAGAGGACGCAACCTTTGCGAGGGCAGTGCTAACCGGACCATGGGCAGCCTCCCGCCCCATTCGGTAGTAGCTTTTGTACATCCTATTGGTTCTGAGTCCATCTAGCTACATGCTAGGAAATGAGAAATTACTTACCGGATAATGTTCTTTTTTCCTTAGTGTAGACAGATGGACTCAGCATCCCGCCCACAACTGCCCAGGAGAGGCGCCAAGGAATCGCCCATGAGGTGAATCTGATTCCATGTGGTTAAGGGTAAGCTCCTAGTTTAGGGCATCTATAGTATTGCTGGGATTCAGCGCTTATGTTGGTTGAGTACAATTGTGGTCTCCAGTTTTTAATCAAGTTGTATCCAAATTCTAATCGAGTTCTTCAATAATATGTCCACAATGGCTTTTGAAGAGAATACTGAATGGCTGAGGTCACTGCAGAGGTATATCTAGGGTGACGTAATCTTTGAAACCTGCTTCCGTCTCCAGCTACTAGCAGGGGAGCACATAACCTATTGGTCCCGAGTCCATCTATCTACACTAAAGAAAACAAATTATCAGGTAAAGTAATTTCTCCAATATTTTTCTACCAGACATCCATCATACAGCCAAATAGATTTTTTTAAATGTAACTCTATAATGGAAACAGCTGTGAAAAAATCAGATATATTGACATATATTATTTCAGACTACCATAGCAATTGATTCCCATGGAGTTCAAAGATCAAATAGACCCTGCAGATTGAATGGTTCCCTGTTGGGACAGAAATAATTTAAGGAAAAACTAGCAGGGCTAATGGCAGATTTTGGTGCCCACAATCCGTTCACAGGTTAGTAACCCTCATTGAGATGGGAGGCTTTAAAGGCTGTGATCCTAGGGCATATGATCTCTTATGCTAGTCATCAAAAGCAGAGAATAGCTAGACAGACAAAACTGAAGGTGCAAATTAAAAATTTAGAGCAAAAATATAAATCAGGTGGCTTGGCTAGAACTTTAAAAAAGTTGAATTTGGCACAGGATGAGTTGAAAGACATACAAAATTAGGATATTGAAAAACAAATGTGTTTACAAAGCAAAAATATTATTCGCATGGGGAAAAGGCAAGCTTCTTATTAGCGAAGGCTATACAATCCAAGGGGGAAAGATTCTATTATTTTTTGAGATAGAGATGGAAACAGGGAGGTTAAACAGTGTCATCTAAATCAATGGATTGTTTGCCTTTATTTCACTAATTTTTATGAGGTTCAATCTGAGTCAACGGAGTCTGATATTAAATCTTTTAGACCCCTTGATCTGCCTAGGATAGCGGCAGAAGAAGAGTTCTTCACTGTTGATGTTACCTGAGATGAGGTAGTTAGCTATTAAAGCTCTTAGCGGGAAGGAAAACCCGGGCCCTGATGGGTTTCCACTAGAATTTTATAAAGCCTTTTTTGATATGCTGGTACCCTTTTTGTGTGAGCTTTTTAATTATGTATGTACTCCTGGGGCCAGGCTAGATAACTTGATGGAGGCATTAATTGTGCTTATACATAAAGCATCTAAAGACCCTTTGGAATGCTCTTCATATATGCCTACATCATTAATAAATACCAATGTCAAGATTTTGGCAAAGGTTCTCCAGCTTCGACTGGAAGATGCTATGCCCACGTTAATACATCCTGATCATACTGGGTTTATTAAGGGTCAGTTCTCTATTGACAATACAAGGTGCCTGTTTGACATTTTGCACCTAGCTTTCTAAAAACGTGATCCTGGTAACGATTGTGTCAGTGGATGCAGATGAGGCCTTCAGTTGTGTCTCATGGTCATATCTGTTCTCGGTTCTAAGACGACATGGATTGCCAGAGGCATTTATTGCTTGGCTGAGGACATTGTATGATGCTCTCACTGCAAGGGTAATGACCAATGGCCTGGTTTCTCCCCTGTTTAAAACTGGGAGAGGTGTGCGGCAGGAGTGCTCCCCTGTCCCCATTACTTTTCGATCTAGTGATTGATTCAGGTAATAAGGTGTTCAGACAGGATCCAGGGCTTTCAGTATAACAGAACTTGTCATAAGATATCGCTGTATGTAGATAACTTATTATATCTGACCAGCCTGGAGCACTTGCTGCCTGCTCTGTTAGCAATAATAAAGGGGTTTGGAAATACCTCAAGTTATATATTAAATTACTCTAAATCAAAGTTGATGTTGAGTTCCCAAAATAAGGAACCCTGGGAAGGTTTGATAATCTTCAGAAAACTGATACTGGGTTTAGATATGTGAGCATTTGAATGTCCAAAATTGAGATCTCTAAAGATTATTATGCAGTTATTAAAAGATAAAACATGAACTTTAGTAATTGATCCTCACTACTGATTTCTTTATTGGGTCGAGGTGAATCTATAAAATTGGCTATCCTGCTGAGATTAATTTACGCCTTCCATGTGATATCCTGGTGGCAGTATTTCAAGCTTTGAAGGGGACTGTGTCCAGCGTTATACAAGGCCGGCCTCCTAGACTGTTACGATGCCATGGTTAAACCCAGAGAACATGGGCAGACTAGGCCTTCCAAACTTTCAATTGACCTACTGGGCATGCAGAGCTCATGTGCTTTCCGGGTGTGGATCGGAACAGACCCGGGTCAATCATGGGTGTATTTAGAGTGGGGTGGTGGTTGGGAAAGCAGTTTGGTGTCCTTGCTGAGTATGCCCAGGTCCTCTAACAAGTTCGACAGATAACCTCAGACCCATCCCATGACTGCAAATGTGGAGATTGGTAAAAAATCATATAAAGTCATTAGATGTTCCTAACTCTTATAAGACCTCCATAGAGCGTAATCCAAGCCTTTCTCAGAAGTTACATTTTCCCTGGCTATGGACGTCTGGATTGATGATAATTTGAGATTTTGGGATAACTTTGGGAAGATAGGAGATTCGATCATTCACAGAGCTGATTGAGGAGTTTCAGGTGCCAGACAGAATTCTTGGAGAAATGTGAAGGTTTGGAGGGGGTGCTGTGTGGTAAACACGGACACGTCATTTAATTTCAGTGTTACGTATTACAATTCGGAAAGAATTATGTGAAGAAGGCACCCGGAATGCCTTGATTTGCCAGTGAAATCTTGATTTGGGATGTGACCTTAATCAGAGTGGAAATCTATCTGGCAAAAAGCAAGATGTATTTCAATATGTAATAAGGGGCAGAGGAGACTGTATAGAATGCCTGTTTGTGCATGATTTTGTAATAGTAAAAATTGTTGGCATGGTTGTGGTCAAGATGGAACATGTATATTCTATGTGGTGGAGATGTGGGTAAGAGCAGATATTTTAGGATTGGGTAATTGATCAAATATCACAGATTCGATTAACAGACAATGTGCAACTATGCCTCCTGGGGGCAATGGCCCAATAGATGGGGAATGAAAGGACACAGGAAACTAGTAGACATTTGGCTACACGCTACCATAGAAACATAGAAATGACGCAGAGTCTGCCCAGGAAGCCTTCCCATGGTAGTGTCTGCTGTGCCATGCAGGCTACCCCCATGTATTGGTCTTTTTTGTTTGGCGTGCTTTGCTTATGAACTTGTCCATAGAATCAATCCTGTGTTTTATCTTTAATGTCTGAGCATCAGTACCCCAGACTAAAAGTGTCATGGCTCAGGTTGATTGTCCCTGAATCCAAATTTCTCTTTCCTTTCAGCCCCCACCCCCTCCTTCGAAGCAGAGAGCAATGTTGCAGTTGCATCAAAAGCATCAAGACTTACTGGTTAAGGGTATTAATCCCATGCTTCTATTAAGGGAAGTAACCGATTCGCTGTGCTGGTTACCCCCCATGCTCGTCAGTTCCACAGACCTTAAATGTCAAGGGAGGCCCTCGATGGTTGCTGTCTAAATCCAGTTCCCCTGTTCCTCCCTGCCATTGAAGCAGAGAGCAATGCTGGAGTTGCATCAAAAGTATCAAGGTTTATTTGGTTAAGGGCAGTGACAACTGCACCAGCAAGTTTCCCCCAATCACTCTTTCTTCATTTCTTTTAGGACTTGGCCATAGAAGCAGTCCTGTGCTATTTCCCTTAGGTCTGCATAAGAGTATCCCAAGACCATGGAAGTCGGGCCCTTGGTTGTTGTCTGAATCAATTCTCTTATCCCCCTGCTGTTTAATTGGGGAGCAATGTTTCAGTTGCATTAAAGCATATAAGCGAGATAGACGATCACCCAGATGTGAAAAATGCATTCCTAATGTCGAAAGATGGGAGGCAAAGTAGTGGAAATTGCAACTATGGGAGAAATTGACCTATACGCCCCGAAATCAGGTGGACAGATATGAGACAAGCATGTGTTCCATATTGGGTTTGGAGGAGTGGGAATAGAAACATCTGACAGAAGTAAGGAGGACAATCATAATATTTATTGGGTGAAGTCTGTATTTTACTATAGCTATGAATCTCAGATAGGCTTTTTGCAAGGTTAATGTATGTATGAAATGTACAATGTTTAACAGTTTAACTGTTTGGGTGTCATGGAAAAAAGAAAGTTAAAAAAAAAAATAATTATTCTTGGTCAGCCATTTTTCTTCCGTTATTCTACCTTGTTCTCCAAGCTTTGATTTTTACCAACATTTATTGTTGTAGCTCTTTGCTTTACTATTGCACACATTAAGACCTTCAAATTATTAAAAATTTTGCAGCTTGATTAACTGGGATACATTTTCTTGATCACATTACATTGGTTACCAATGCACTGACTAATTCAGAACAAAACATTCTTCTCAAAGTCCCTTCAGCATGGATCAGTTCAACGTTGGGTATTCATGCCCCAATTCATACTTTTCCTTCTTCCATCCAGTGCTTACTAAATGTCCCTTCTCCAAAGTTGGCCCGATTGTGTTGAGGCTTGAAAACGCTCATTCCCTGTTTTTGGTCCTACTCTTGAATTCATTACCATACAGTATACGCCTTACAAGGATACCAAAGCTTTTAAAAAGCTTTATAAATCTCATTTTTTAATGAAGCCTTGGTCACCATTGGTTAAGCTCTGATTTAGACTCTTGCAGTTGGCACCGTAATATTATTCTCACTGTGCCCTAAAGACAGCATTTCTTACAAGTCGAGACACTTGTCCCTGAGGAGGTATTATTTATTAAGCACAATGTCTACATTTTGTGTATTATTGTACCTTGCCCTGGATTTTCTTGCAGGGACAGGTAAATACTTTTAAGTAAATTTCACCTTTTTGCTTCTTGCTCTATAAATGTATTTTACGTATTTATTTCATGTATTTAGCTCAGATGAGTTATGTTCAGGGGCTATAGGTATTTTCCCAGAGAGTTCACAATCTAAGTTTGCACCCATGGCATTTGAACCCTGGCTTCCCTGGTTCTCAGCCTCACTGCTCTAACCAGGCTACTGCTAGGTTCTTTGGCATCACTCTGCATTAGCATTCATGCTAACCTACCTGTAACAAGCTCAGGTGAAAGCTACCAGTGCAAGATCAGGGTGGAATCTGCCTCCAGCCCTGGGATTTTAGGCTCCAACACTCTTCAGTGCAGTTTCCTAACATTGTTTTCTCCTCTTCTGCAGCGGTGATGAAGATGGTGACTCCTGGCTGCAGACGTCTGGCTCTGACTGTGTGGACTCCAGACCACCAGAATCCAAAATCAGGAGTTTGTATGTTTATTATCAAATTTCTTATAACTAGCTCTTTTCTCCAATACAAGTGAGGCAGAGATTCTGCCATCTAAATTCTCAGTGTGATTAACAGAGGTGTTAGAGTCTGTGGGAAAGCCAGTGCTTATCCCTGGGAGTAAGAAACAAGAAATAGATTAACTTACGGGGGGTCTGAAGGTACTTGTGACTGTTTGAGACAGGATGCTGGGTTCGATGGACTTTGGTCTGACCCAGCATGGCACTTCTGTTCTAAATATAGGTCCATTAGATGGACCCAGTCTAAGAAGGGCTTCTGAAATGATAGCGCCTACAGTACAACCCCTACAAAGAAAGATATAAAACACTCAATAGGTACGTGCTGAAGGAGAGATTAGAAAGGAGGAATATTCAATGTTTGATAGGTTCCATTAAATTACAGGAAGATATTTTCCATAGAATAGGAATTTCAGGAATAAGGGTGTCATGATATGAATGTAGAGGAGAAAGGTTTAGAGGAAATGTGAACATTTCTGTCCCTGGCATAACCTCCCAGCAGAGCTGGTGCAAATTGGTGCTATAATATTTATTTATTTATCTCTCATTCAATCATTTTTGGTGGTTAACAATAAAATATACATAAACTGTAAATAACAGATAAATACCTGATACAATCAGACTAAAAACACATTCACATTTACTGATTGATATAAACTGGACTCTGCTGGTTGAGACTGGGGAACTTAAGCAGGCATAAGAAATGCTTATGTTGGTCAAACAGCTGTGCTGCCATTCATAAATTACTGATTGGGCTATGAAATCCTGCAACTTGTGCCCATCAACTTTGGTGAATTCATGAATTCAAGATCTTCCTAACCAAGCACCAAACCTCAAACAGCTTCCAGACTTGCATACGCCAAAGATGCGGAAACTTTCTTGTACCACAAAGGGTATTGGAAACCTTCTGAAAATATCCCTTCTGTGACAGATGAATTCACTCAAGAGCCAAGCCATAAGACAAAACCAACATGGATCCTTGAGCCACCAGCCCCTGAACAGTTGTCCCCTGTCCTGAGTCAACAACAGTAGCGATCACACCCAGCATCCTCACTAGGTCCACATACCAGGGAAGCCTTGGCCCATCGGGAGGCCCCTGATGCCCAGAAATCTTCTGCAAGACTTTGCACACCAGAGGCCACCGAGGATACCTAAGGAAGACCCTGCACCGGCCAGTCTTGAATCAGGGCATCTAAACCAGATGATCCTCTAACCTTTCTTCAGCTGACAATCTTTGTTCCTATGCATTGCTGCTGACCATCAGTCCACCACTGGTTCTCCCCCTTTGAACAAAACCTAGGACAGACTCTCTCTTCTCTGGGGTCTAGCCTGTTGTGACTAGGAAGTCTGCTTTTTCATCAGTACTCCCACTATGTGAGCGGTGGAGAGACCTTCAACATGCTGGAAGTTTGCACATACTTGGACAGTAGTAGGAGAGACAGTCTTGGAAGGTTGTAGTAGTGCAAACAACCCACTCTTGATTCTCCCCAGGGGAGACGTGATAAAGAGGAGAAATAAAGCTGGAATTCAATGCCAGAAATGCAGAATCATGCCTTGGGGTGTGGTAATCCAAAAGAGCTGTATATGATGAGGGGTGAAAGACTGATGTGCACAGACCAGGAGGAGGAACGTTGGGGTGATTGTGTCTGGCGATCTGAGGCAGCGAAGCAATATGACAAGCTAAAATCAGAAAGATGCTGGGCTGCATAGAGAGAGAAATAACCAGTAAGAAAAAGGTGATAATCCCCTTGTACAGGTCCTTTTGAGGCCTCACCTGGAGTATTGTGTTCAGTTCTTGGAGACTGTATCTCAAAAAGGATAGAGACAGGCTGGAGGCCGGTCCAGAGAAGGGGTGACAAAAATGGTGGGAGGTCTGTATCGGAAGACCTATGAGAGAAGCTGAAGGACCTAAATATGTATTCCCTGAAAGAGAGGAGGTACATGAGAGAGACATGATTCAGCCTTCACATTCCTAACAGATATTAAGATCAACAACTTCAACAAACCTTTTCTGTTGGAAAGGAAACAGTAGAACTAGGGGGTCACGAATGAAACTCCAGCAGAGACGACTCAGAACCAAGCGCCAGGAAATATTTCTTTCATGGAGAGGGTGGTGGATGCCAGGAATGCCCTCATAGAAGAGGTGGTGAGGAAGAGAACAGTTAATGAATTCAAAAGGGAAAGGGACAAACTGCGGCATCCCTGAAGGCTTGAAGACAGGGATGGTGTAATATTTCTGCATGGAGGTAACCTATACAGAGTGTGCAGTTACTATCCTTAACAGAATGCATGGGGTCAAACTGCAGGAGCGGTAAGTTATTAACCCTACCGAAGCATGAAAGCATGATCAGAGTCAGTAATTCGGGCAGTGGTCAGTGGCAGGCGGAATTCAAACAGAGTCAAGCTGAGGTCAAACCCGAGATCCTTTTGAGGGAACATGGGGCAGAGAGGCAGGCAGGAAGGCAAGGAACAGCACAGATGGGCAGCGGAAGACACTGAAGACTAAAGGTTTGAAGACGAGGAACTGAAGACTGATCACGGGAAGACCATAAGGAACTCAGAAGGCACAGACCAGCACTGATGAGATAAAATCCAGGAACAAAGATCAGGGACGCATGAACACGCAGACACAACTAGCACTACCTGGAGGTAGACCCCCCTATTGCCGAGGCATGGATTGCTGGGTATGTTTCTGTATACATACAAACTGCAGGAATTGGCAGTGGCTGCCAGCTGGAAATTGCAGATCACAGTGCCACTTGTAGACTGGACAAGCCACTGGCTTAGGTTGAGGTTCTTTCAGTCAGGAAGAAGGATGAAAGTTTTGCAAGATTAAAGTTCAGTAAGGTAAAGGCTTTTCAACTGCAGGTACTGAAGTCTTGGTGTTCCACTAGGATTACTAGAAATATTCAGCTGGATTAAATGGTGAGAGGCAGTTCAATACTCAGTCCATCCTGGAGATAAGGTATTCTGGAAACAGCAGAGAAGTTCAGCAGCTGGTAAGGTTAGGTGAACAGTTCTCTCAGGAAACAGGAATCGCTGTGAGTCAGGATGAAGAAACAGCCTTTATCAGGCAAAGTAGGCAAGCACCATGGCTGTTGTGGGGCCCCCGATGGACCTCTTTCAGTAGAAAATGAAGCATCATTTAGTGGGGTCAGGTGGGTATTATCTCATGCAGGTTCAAAACAGAGTTCACGACATATTCATAAGAGGCCTTGTCTGTAATTGCAGTAGGTAGAGCAAATGTCTTTGCATGAATCCAATGGTCTACTCTTTGTGGCTGTGAAGCTGGATTCAAGGATGTAGGTTATAGATATCATTGCAGGAACAATTTAACAGATTGATGTTTTGGGCATCTGGAGTCAATGTAGTTGTCTGCTTCTATTGATGAGGTGCAAACTTTAGCGGGCGAGTTTATAGATCTTGGCTTTTCTTCATTGCTTCTTTGGCAGCGGGTGTGGGAAGTGATACTTGATGTTAACCTGTGTTCCTGGAAATACAGTATAGATTGTACTCTGTAATGTGAAATTAAGTCTGTATCATGGGACGCTGGGCTAGAATCAGGATATCCCCCCCCCCCCCCCCCCCCCGCCAAAGGGGTGGTACAGGACTGCAAGGCTGGACAGGCAAGAAGAGGCTTGGCTGGGCAGGCAGGAAAATCTTGAGTAGACTGCAAGGCAGGATATAAGTTAAGAACAGGCCCAGAAGCCACAAGGAAAGACCAGCTTGGTCAGGTCAAAGAACCCAGGGTGACTCCATGATGAGGCACCAAGGTAATGGCAAGGCTGATCAAAACAGAGCTGAGGCTTGAGCGTGGTGTAACCAGTGAGGCGATGCTCGGCAAGGCTCATTGAGGACTCTCGCTGATAGGGAGGTATCATTGCAGACAGGAATGGTAAAGCTGCATAGCAGGCAAAACCATGACAGTTTTGTTGATTTAAAACAAATCACATTTAATCAGGTTCGTGTTCAGAGCTTGGGTGTCATATTAGCATGGTCTCCAAAATTACTTCAAATAGATTCAATGTCCTTTAATATTACTTAACAAAGCAGAGCAATCTTGTATCTTTATCTTTTAATCAGTCTAAGCCAATGTAATTTATCCTCCAGTTACTCAATAGTTTTTAGTTTATTGTTGCACTGTTTCTTTAATAGAGGTTTCTGTCCATTCTCACGTAATATAATCAGTGCTGAACCTTTAAAAGCATTCATTCATACAGTCTATAGACTGGCCAGACTTTATAAGGAAAATTCAAAGCTATCTTGCATCAAAATATGTAATAAAATATTGGAATGAAAAATGTCCAGTTTTCTAATAAATGATTATAATACTTTACCAAGATAATGATTAAACAGAATTCAAGGTTTAGACACTTTCCAAGATTCCATAATCTATGAAAAATATTTAAACCAATTTAATTTAATTTGCATTACTTTTGGAGAAAAGGGTATATTAATCATTCTTATTAATAGATTAAAATAAATTTGGAAGAATAAGTCTTGGAAAGAGATTTTGTCATTCATTTTATATCATAAGAGTGATCTTTTAAAGTCCTTCCAAGCATAAACATCATACAGTATATTATAAATTTGCATATTGATCAATATTTATAAATCTATTGCTGATATACTAGTATGTAGAATAACTAAAATATTTTTTCCAAATTTAAATCAACATCACGGATAGCAGCATAGGATTGACTCCTGACTTCCCTGAATATGCCTGTTTATTTACATTTTTGGCTTAGTGGTTTCTTTCTGCTCAGTCAGGATGGGCATATGGCCCCAAAGCCTTCATTTACAAGATTTTAATACACTTCCCTGTTACCCGAACCATTGCATTCACGATGCTCAGCCAGAACCTGGAGCACTAGTCAGAAAGTATCACTGTTCTGGATGAGATTTCCTCTCTTCCCCAACATAAAGCTGTGAAGCTTTCTCCAGCTGGCGAAAGGACTCAGACTTGGGAATTCAAACCAGATCTTATATTTGGCGTTAGGCAACGCTGCTGCTGAGCATTCAGGCCAGCCCTGATTGACGTGTTTTGATAATATTGCTTGGTTTTTTTTTAACCCCCGACAGATTTGGTTTGTGGTATCGCAACAGCAGGGAGGTAGCTGCCCCCGCCAGTGCAGGAGGAGTCTGGGAAATCATTGACTCACAAGAAGTGAACCTGGCGCAAGAGAGTAAGACACAAGCAGAAAAGATTAACGTGTTCTGCGCTTTACCCTTCCAGGAAAAACTAATTGTCTGTTTGGAGATGCTTTTCCCTACCTGGGGCTGTTTACTCCAGAGCTTCAGATGAACAAAGCTTCGAATCTTATAGAGTGAAAGTTCTGAAAATGTTGTGAATTATAAATAGAAGATCAGCTCCTGCCTCTTTATAATTGTTCAATATCTGTTTTACTAATTTTAATAATGTACATTTTTACTACTTGAAATAGAAAAAATGTTTAAACTGTTGCATGAAATATTTATATTTTATTATGACTTGCTTGATAAAAAGGTATTTTTGATAACTAAACATGGCTGCTTGATCAATGCCTGGTAATAAATATATTCCAAAAGTGAGAGATTTTGATACTTACTTTCAGCACAGCCGCCCTCTGCTTTTCTGCTGTTTGCTTGTGTGCAGTGAAGGGGGTTGTGTCAGTGTGACAAATGCTTCTCTAGTTTCCTCATTCTGAACTTATTGGAGGCAGCAGCACGGCCAGGAGGCACCCCAAGATTTCATCTTACCTCAGGACAGGACGTTTAGGTGGCAGGAAGTTGAGATCAGTAGCTGATTGGTTCTGTACACCTGTATTGACCTAGGAGCTTTTTCAGTGCTTTTCAACTCATAAAAAGGTACTATGGAGCTGACTTGAATCTGTCAAATCCGAGGCACAATACCATCCATGAAAGTTCACCAATTTGATCCAAATTGTCTCCCTTTGTTTCTGCTGTAATTTTGTTAGTCTTCCTCCTCCTGTGTTTCTCCTGAATGCTGTTTTTTGTTTTTACTTTTACTCTTCTTTGGTGAGCTATTGTGTTCTGTTGACTTTTTTTCTCCTTGCTAACATGCCATTGCAGTGCTCATCTTTATTACATCATTTGTTCTTCTGTACCTCCTAAATTCTCTTCTCCTGACAGATCTGAAACATTCATTTTCTTAGTCTGAAATCTAGGACCCTAACTCTAGAATAGTTTGTTCTGATCTAGTGGTATTGAAGCAAGTAGTATGATGATCCCTGGGTCTGGGCTGCCCCCCTCCTATAACCTCCTTTAAAAAGGAGATAGAGCAGCTTTTAAACTAGAACAAAGGGGAAAGCGGACAGTCGCTCAGCAGCGCATGGTTCAGAGGGAGGAATTTTCAAAGAATACTAAAACAGAGGAGGTAGGGCATCCTTATAGAGAGGTTCCAATAATAGCAAAAGTAGCCTATGTCCCAATAAGTGAAGAACCACCAGAGTTAAGATTCCCAATTACCCCCGTCAACTGCTAAATAGATTAATATATTACTTTAAAATGTCTATATGCTAATGGCAGAAGTTAAAAACTAAAATGGGAGAGTTAAAATGTATAGCACTGAATGAAGCTCAGAGACCTGTTAGGAGGAGGATAACCAATGGAACAGGGCTATACCAGGGTACAAATTATATTGCAATGATAGGGTAAGTCAACTTGGGGGAGGGAGGTGGCACTTTATGTAAGGTATGACATAGAGTCCAACAGGAAAAAGATCCTGCAGGAGCCTAAATGCACAGTAGAATCTTTATGGCTGGAAATTGCATCTGGGATGAGAAAAAGAATAGCAATGAAGGAATACTACTATCTACCCGCCCAAAATGAACAGAAGGACAATGAAATGGTACCAGAAGTTAGGGAAGTTAACTGTTATAGCCATGTAACTGATCATAAATTGCATGGGGAAGAAGATACAGACACAGGAGATCAGTACAAAAAAAAAGGTTACTTTATTAAACAGTATTATAATACAAAAGTTCTGCAAAAATATAATAGGATAAAGGCAATACTTACAGCATATAAGAAACAGAGTGAAAACAAAACTATTGCTAGCAACACATATGTACAGAACAGTAAAAAGAGGGAGAGAGAAGAAAATATAATACACCAAACACTTTAAATCCATTTCTTTATCCAAATGGCAAATGAAATTTAATGTGGACAAGTGCAAAGTAACCCAAATTGTAGTTATACGATGTTAGGTTCCATATGAGGAGTTACCACCCAGGAAAAGGATATAGGCGTCATAATGAACAATACTTTTAAATCCTTGGCTCAGTGTGCAGAATTAAGTCATGGTGACTTAATTCAGTGAGTAAATGGAACCTATTCTGAAGAAAGAAGAGTGATATGTATAGTTCCTCAGGGATTGGTTCTGGGAGTGATTCTGTTCAATAGCTTTGTGAGCGATATTCTGGAGTGATTAGAAGGTAAATTTGATCTTGTTGCAGATAACACTAAGATCTGCAACAGAGTTGGACATACCTGAAGGAGTGGAGAGAATGAGAAGTGACCTAGAAAAACTGGAGAAATGGTTGAAGGTTTGGCAGTTGGGATTCAATGCCAAGAAGTGCAGTCATGCATTTGGGATATGACAATCTGAAATAGTTGTGTGTTGGGGGGGTGAAAGACTGATGTGCATGAACTGGGAGAGAGACCTCAAGATGAGAGTGGCTGATGATCTGATGGTGGCGAAACAATGTGACAAGGTGGTGGCTAAGGCCAGAGGATCGCTGGGCTGCACTGAAAAAAAAGGTGATAATGCTACTGTACAGATGTTTGATGAGGTCTCACCTAGAGTACTGTGTTCAGTTCTAGAAAGCTCATCTCAAAAATAAGGACAGAATTTAAGCAGGCCAGAATAAGGCAACCAAAATCATGGGTGTGCAGTGAAAGTCATATGAGATGAAATTGAAGGATCTTGATGTGTGTAATCAGTGGAAGAGAAGAGATGGGAGATACCTGAAAGGAGATCTTCAAATACCTGAAAGAAATTGATGTGCTAAAATCTAAATTTTTCAGATGGAAAGGAAGCTGTAAAACTAGAGGTCATGATATGAAATTCCAAGAAAGGAGACTCAGAAACAATGTCAGGAAGTATTTCTTCATGGAAAGGGTGGTGGATGCATGGAATCCCTCCCAGAAGAGGTGGTGAAGATAAGAACGGTAATGGAATTCAAAAGGGCATGGGAGAAAAACAGAAGATCCTTACCGGCTAGAGAATGCACATGGAGTAGGCCGCTCCAGTTCTGGAGTGTCACTAATAAGTCTGGTTTTCAGGACATTCACAGTGAATATGCATGGCATATATATGCATTCAATGTATTTATTGTGGATATTTTGAAAACCAGATCTGTGTGCGGCACTCCAGGACTGGAGTTGCCTACCCCTCAGTTAGAAGATGGGTTCTTTTTTCCCCACATAGGAGTCACCAACAACTCTCCTCTTCGTTGTGAACTCTGGAGCACTCTGTGTCTTCTATTCTGTATTTGGAGTGTGATTCTCTTCAGTGTCTTCCTTTTCATCTGTTGTCCTCTCTAGCTAGCTCTAGATAAGATATTGAGGTCTCCATTATATCGTATTCATAAACACTTCTTTCTTTTGGAAGTTTCTCATCCTGACCACCACTGACAACTCTCTTTTATCTGCTCACTGGAGGACTCCACCAGCTGAAATTTCTCATAATACTAATGGGGAAAGTGTTTCTGATGTAGAGGATGATCATCTGGTCTTCCCCTGAGCCCAGTAAGCTTCTCCCAGGGGTTCTGGGATTCAGTAAGTGCCCCAACAGGGCTGGGAGCTTCCATTCTCTAACCTGGAGGAAAAGAATTGATTACCCAGCCCCAGCTTTCTTCGAAGAGCTACAGGAAAATCCTAAGGAGCATTTTGATTCTGCCAGTGGTACTTCTCTGGAAGAGGGGGACGTTCCTTCAAAGAGGATGACTCTGTTATATGCATATTTCATAGGGATGAGATCCTGCTTTTAATTGACCAGGTGGTCTTTTGTCTCAGGTTTGTGGATGCCTATTTGGAAACCCATCATTAAGGAGGTCTGCAAGTCCAACAAAACTTTCCCTGTACACTCCAAGGTGGAGAAAATGGTGCTGACAGAGTGGGAGGCTCCTGAGAGTGGTCACAAGGGGATTAAGAATCCCCTTCAGCCTGACACGGTACAACACTTGTTCCAGATTCCTCATGTGGATGCTCTTGTTACTGTGGTGACCAGACATATAGCTATCCCAATAGATAGTAGCACTTCTCTTAAAGATCCTCATGATAGAAGGATTGAACTTCCATTAAAGCATCTGTTTACTTCTGCAGCCTTAGCTATTCAGATTTCGATCTTTGATGGCTTCATGGTTTGTGTGCTTCTGCGGAAGGGGAATCAGCAGCCAGGATGGAATGAGTTGCTGCCTTTCTGACTGATTCTATATATAATCTGTTCCAGGCTTCATCTGGGTCAGTGGCTTCTGCTGTGGCAGCCAGAAGGCTTCTCTGATTTCGTAACTGGTCGAACTCTCAATTGCAGAAGCTCCCTTTTAAGGGGAAGCTTCTGTTTGGAGAAGATCTGGAGCAGCAAGTCAAGAATCTGGGAGATTCAAAGCTGCAGAGGCTCCTTGGAACAGAACTTGGTCTTTATAGCAGTTTAACAAAGGTCAGGGTCAATTTTGGGACTCTAGGCACCTTATTTTAGGGCAAGCAATTGTATTCTTACTATCTTCATGGATTTCAGGCTGCCAGGGGAAGGAGTCGGTCCTTTTGAGGTTTCTGCAAGGCAACTTCAGAATATCTTAAGGGACCGGATCCAGAGATCAGGCCTGGTCCACCTTAAGCCCCAGACAACAGGGAATCCTGATCCAGGAGGAGGACTCCTGGGAAAGGTATTTATTTAGCCAGGCCCAGGAGGGAACAGGATGCAGCTTAGGAAAGGCCCAGACAGAGAGACTGTAAATTACAGTACATTGCTTCTTTGTAAGCTGCAAAGATATGCAAAGTGTTTTTCTGTTGTGAGTTAATAAAGTTTCTGAATATTCAGCCTGCATCTATTATCTGGCCATTCTAACTGCTCATGGTGCCACAGCAGGTCCTAACTTCCTCCCTCTCTGGTTAGCGAGGCTTTTGGTACTTTCCACCTGTATGGATGTAGCAGGATGAAATGGAAAGAGACATTTTTACCTACTGATTTTCTTTCCATGAATTAATGTTACATCAGTCCAGAATCCTCCCAGGAAATTTGGCCTCTTCTGCATGTGGATATACCTCAGGAGAATCGATATGTTTTCATTCTTGCCATACTGTCTTCTCCTGCTGTTTTTCCCTCTCTTCCACGGTTTTGGACAGGCCTTAGCAATTTAGAGGATTTTTCTTTTCCAAATGTTTTGAACTTTGTTATTCTTTTCCCACAAACATTTGTGAATCTGTTATTAATCTGTATAACCAGTCTGTTCTCTTGCTTTGACAAGGGAGTACTGGCTGCTCTCTGTGCTGCACCACCTCTGTGTGATGGCGATTATATTACAGGGGAAAGCACTGTATAACAAGCAGTCAGTCGCAGGTTGAATAGGCGCTAATGAATCCCCTAATGGAATAAGGGGATTAGCGCCTATTCAACGCGGGACCAACATGGAGTGAGTCTAATAGCGCTAATCACAAGCAAATGCATGTGATTGAGGCTATTAGCATTCAGTCCAGATGCAAAAAGTAAAATGTGCGTCTAGAACCTTAAACCAGAACAGAAAAGACTGCTTTTCTGTACTGCCTCCTATTTAATATCGTTGCGATATTAAATAGGAAGAAAAACAAAATTAAACAAAGTTAAAAAAAAAACACTGGCAGTCGGGTGTAGGAAACAGAAGCTTGAATGACAAGCAAATGTTTCTTGAACCCCCTGGCTGTGCGGCGTTTAGGAAAACCGACGCCGATAAACTCAGCATCGGTTTTCCTAACCGGCGGACCTCGGACGCTGATCGGGTTCGCGTTAGCAAGGAGGTGTTAGGGGCATGCAAGCAACCCTAGCGCCTCCTTACTAATGCGACCCCCTAATTTAAATATTGCCTGGCACCCCCCTTGGCTTTCCTAAGTCTATGCTGCTAATAAATGGTTCATAGACCTTTCCTGCAGGAACTTGTCTAGGCCCTTTTCAAACCTCACTATACTACTTGCCTTCACCACATCCTCTGGCAATATATTCTACAATTTAAATGTGTGCTAAACATAAAACATACTTTTCTCCAATTTGTTTTAAATTTACTATTAGCTTCATGGAGTGCCCTATAATCCTAGTACTAAGGAGAAATAGCTGTCTCCTGCCTGAGGCAATCTCCCCCCACCCCCTCAAGTTACAGCACAGATCAAATCAGTGAGAGGGCCAAGCGGGCTTCAATGATTTGAAATGCTACAGGGGGAAAGCAGGGTTTAGAGTTCCCATAGGAGAGGCAGATATTGATATAATTTCTAGGGATCTGGCACTCCCAGGAACCCTATGACCTACCTCCTTTTCCCCAGCATTTGCCCGTGGTATATTAGGTGCTCTAGGCGAACTTTACTGCCTTGCGTCCCTTTCTTCTCAGTCCTCACCTTACATAATTAAAAAGGTATGCATTTATAATAAGGACGTTCATAGTCTTCTATGAATGCACTTTGAACCCATATGATATTAATTGGCTCAGCATTACCACAGACCAATAGATTATATCCATTATAACCCAGGGATACCATCTAAACTTCTTCATGGTGCCCCCGGATTCACTCATCCAGTCTACTGTGGATGCAAAAAGATCACACAACTCTTCTGGAGTCAGAACTGTCCACCCTTCTGAGCGCCAGGGCTGTGGAACCCGTTCCCCGGGCACAGCAGGGCAGAAGGTTCTACTCCTGTTATTTTCTCATTCCAAAGAAATCAGGCAGCCTCCGCCCCATCCTAGACTCCACAATCTCAATAAATTTCTGTAGAAAGAAAAATTCCGAATGGTGTCCCTAGGCACCATGCTCCCCCTTCTGCAAAAAGAAGATTGGCTCTGTTCTCTGGATCTTCAAGACGCTTATGTTCACATTCCAATATGCTCACAGCACCGCAAGTACCTGCACTTTATAGTAGGACATAAACATTTTCAGTACCAGGTTCTGCCTTTTGGACTTGCCTCGGCATCCCATGTATTTACAAAGTGCCTAGCAGTGGCTGCGGCCCATCTACGCAAGAGCAGCATACACATGTTTCCTTACCTGAACGACTGGCTCATTAAGAGCCAATCCAGGCAAGGAGCTCTCAAGATCACTATCAATCTGCTACACTTGTTGGGATTTCTCATCAACTACCAAAAATCCCACCTGACCATCTCACCTCCTTACTTTCATCAGAGCAGATTTGGACACCACAGTCGCAAAGGCCTTCCTGCCCAATGACCGCACAGACACACTCTCCAAGCTAGCTTCATCTCTGCGCACAAAAGAAACAGCCTCAGCCCATCAATTCCTAAAGTTGCTGGGCCACATGGCTTCCACGGTCCACATCACTCCTATGGCAAGACTAGCCATGAGAATAACTCAATGGACTAGAAAAGGTTTTCATGGGTAATGATTGAGATGGACTGAACCAAATCACAATGAACCTAGAGGATGTGGTAGGCCTGATTGACAAACTGAAGAGTAGTAAATCACCTGGACTGGATGGTATACACCTCAGGCTTCTGAAGGAACTAAAAAATGAAATTTCAGACCTATTAGTAAAAATTTGTAACCTATCACTAAAATCCTCCAT
Source organism: Rhinatrema bivittatum (assembly GCF_901001135.1). Classification (NCBI taxonomy): domain Eukaryota; kingdom Metazoa; phylum Chordata; class Amphibia; order Gymnophiona; family Rhinatrematidae; genus Rhinatrema; species Rhinatrema bivittatum. Next base: position 161,393,011 of record NC_042622.1, on the reverse strand, counting down.
TGTACTTGAAGACTGGAGGATAGCTAATGTAACCCCAATATTTAAAAAGGGCTCCAGAGGCGAACCGGGAAACTACAGACCAGTTAGCCTGACTTCAGTGCCAGGAAAAATAGTGGAAAGTGTTCTAAACATCAAAATCACAGAACATATAGAAAGACATGGCTTAATGGAATAAAGTCAGCATGGCTTTACCCAAGGCAAGTCTTGCCTCACAAATCTTCACTTTTTTGAAGGAGTTAATAAACATGTGGATAAATGTGAACCGGTAGATGTAGTAAACTTGGATTTTCCTCATGAGATGCTTCTAGGAAAAGTAAAAAGTCATGGGATAGGTGGCAATGTCCTTTCGTGGATTACAAACTGGCTAAAAGACAGGAAACAGAGTAGGATTAAATGGACAATTTTCTCAGTGGAAGGGAGTGGGCAGTGGAGTGCCTTAGAGATCTGTATTGGGACCCTTACTTTTCAATATATTTATAAATGATCTGGAAAGAAATGCGACGAGTGAGGTAATCAAATTTGCAGTTGATACAAAATTGTTCAGAGTAGTTAAATCACAAGCAGATTGTGATAAATTGCAGGAAGACCTTGTGAGACTGGAAAATTGGGCATTGAAATGGCAGATGAAATTTATTGTGGATAAGTGCAAGGTGATGCATATATGGAAAAATAAACGATGCTATAGTTACACAATGTTAGGTTCCATATTAGGTGCTACAACCCAAGAAAGAGATCTAGGCATCATAGTGGATAACACATTGAAATCGTCAGTTCAGTGTGCTGCAGCAGTCAAAAAAAGCAAACAGAATGTTGGGAATTTATTAGAAAGGGAATGGTGAATAAAACGGAAAATGCCATAATACCTCTGTATCGCTCCATGGTAAGACCGCACCTTGAATACTGTGTACAATTCTGGTTGCCACATCTCAAAAAAGATATAATTGCGATGGCGAAGGTACAGAGAAGGGCGACCAAAATAAGTGGAATGGAACAGCTCCCCTATGAGGAAAGACTAAAGAGGTTAGGACTTTTCAGCTTGGAGAAGAGACAGCTGAGGGGGGATATGATAGAGGTGTTTAAAATCATGAGAGGTCTAGAACGGGTAGATGTGAATCTGTTATTTACTCTTTCGGATAGTAGAAAGACTAGGGGGCACTCCATGAAGTTAGCATGTGGCACATTTAAAAGTAATCGGAGAAAGTTCTTTTTCACTCAACGCACAATTAAACTCTGGAATTTGTTGCCAGAGGATGTGGTTAGTGCAGTTGGAATAGCTGTGTTTAAAAAAGGATTGGATAATTTCTTGGAGGAGAAGTCCATTACCTGCTATTAATTAAGTTGACACCCACTGCTATTATTAGCAACAGTAACATAGAATAGACTTAGTTTTTGGGTACTTGCGAGGTTGGCCACTGTTGGAAACAGGATGCTGGGCTTGATGGACCCTTGGTCTGACCTAGTATGGCATGTTCTTAAATCTCAATGGCTCCAAGCCACTCAACCTCTTTCATCCCAGATTCATGTGACCCATCAGTTACATCTATCGCTTTTCTGGTGGAAAAACAAAGCCAACTTGCTGACAGGTGTACCCTTCCAGCAACCAATTCCACAAGTGACCTTAACTAAACGCATCCAACTTGGGTTGGGGAGCTCATGTCAACAATCTTCAAACCCAAGGTACTTGGACACAGCTCGAAGCAATGTTTCAGATCAACTTCCTAGAGCTTCGGGCTATACATTATGCTCTGTCTGTGTTCAAGGATTGCCTCACACAAGACTGTTCCATTACAAACAGACAACGCAGTTGCAATGTGGTACTTGAACAAGCAGGGAGGCACAGGCTCTTATCTCCTCTACCAAGAAGCTGCACAGATCTGGGCCTTTGCACACTCCATGCATCTGTGGGCCACTTATCTGGCAGGCATACAAAACGTAGTAGCAGAGAGCGGTGACGTCACCCGCAGCTATGGCCGCCTGAACTCAGTGCTCTCTCCTCCGCCCTCAGCAATCCCCCCACATCGCGAGCAGCGCCGAGCGAAATTACCTCAAAACACAGCGATTCACAGCGCCAGAACCCAGTGATGACCACCCCGCGGAAAAAACCTGATTTGAACAGGTTCTCCTTTGCAGCGGCGTCCACGGCTGCGGCCCTGAATAGCGAGGAGGGATTCAAGATGGCGCCGGCGCGCGATCCCGCAGACCCTCCGGAGGACCAGGTCAGAAGTGGGGATGAGCTCAGCGATATGGAGGTACCCACCCGCCCTGAATTTCGTATGTGGTTTCAGGAGCTGAGGGGCGATGTGGCCCGATATCGGGAGGAGATGGGAGTCATGATAGCAGGCATCCAGAAAGAAGTCAGTGATCTTGGCTCCAGGGTGAATGAGACGGAGGTGGGGCTGCAGGAGACCCAGACTGAGCTAGCCCGGTTGCAGGAAGAGCAAGGGAAGGTGCAAGAGCTACAGGAAGACCTTCAGCGACAGGTGGAAGATTTAGAAAACAGAGCCCGAAGGGTCAACCTCCGGTTTCGGGGCATACCTGAAGGGGAGGAGTACCAAGACTGTGCACTGATAGTGCAAAGCATATGCGCTCAATTACTGGATCCGGAGGGCAAAGCGGAGAGCCCAAGAGAGGTAGTGCTGGAGCGAGCTCACAGGCTATATAGCACTCCTAGAAACAACTTGCCGCGTGACATAATTGCGTGCTTCCATAGCTTCTTGTTGAAGGAACGAGTGGCACAGGCTGCCAGGGGCCTGGGCACAGTAACGTGGAAGGGACATAAAATTGAAATATTCCAGGATTTAGCTGTCTCCACTATAAAGAAGAGGCGAGCCTTTCGTGACGTGGTACGCATCCTGCGAGATCACAATATCAGATACAGATGGCTTTTCCCCTTCGGATTACAATTTGCCATTGAGGGTGTCACCTCCAGAGTTCATCAAGTCATGGAAGCAGAGGATATTCTGAGAGCTGCAGGATTTCCAGACCCTACTGTGACCGAGCACACGGATAAACTGGAGGTCGGGGGACAGCGCAGAGGACAACGGTCCAGATGGCAGCGAGTGGACACGGGCAGGGGACGTCTGAGCCGGAGATCGGGAGGAGCTTCTGACCTTGAAGCACCGGGATAGGACACTGGTGGCGGGAGTGCTTGAGATATATGTCACTTGGATGGGAAAGTCGGGAGTGGCGGGCCTGGGGGCTCTAATAATATTTCGTGTGTTCTGGGCTGTATGGTCTTACATCTTCAGACTTAACTGTTGGTTGTTATCTGTTTTGCGTTATGTTAATGGTTCTGTTGCAGCGAAAGGGGTATAGTAACTTTAACGGTGGGGGGAGACGATTTTCAGTCTGATAGTGAATGGGGGTGGAGGAGGGGATGGTTCAGGGTGGCGGGGAACGTCAGCTCTCTCAGGGTTTGAACCACATGGTGGAGAGTGGTTGCAGGTTGGGAGGGGCGAGGGGAGGGGGGGGAGGGTTTGGGGAGTGTAAAGTCAATCCATCTGGTGGCTGGTGTGCTTCAATATCTGGGTATGGTGGTAATATGCTGCTGTTGAGGAGGGGGGTCTGGCAAACAGGTAGCGTTCAGCTCATTTTGTGGTAATATGGGGCTGCTTAATATTGCTTCCTTGAATGTGAAGGGCCTTAATACTTTTCATAAACGTCAGATGATGTTTAAGGAGATGGCCATGTTAAAAGCAGATGTATTTTTCAGCCAGGAAACTCATATCAGAAAACGCCACGAGCGCTTGCTTATCTCTGCGGGGTATCCTCAGGTGTATCATGCTGCAGCGACGGTGCAGCACAAATATACTGGTGTGGGTATTTTTTTCGCTAAAGATGTGGTAGTGGATATTTTGTCAGTACTTAGAGATGTGGAGGGGCGATACATATTAGTGAAAGCTACTATTAATGAAATGGCGTTTACTCTACTGAATGTCTATGCTCCAAATACGGACCAGGTCTCATTTTTTACTAAACTATCCACAGTTCTTAGTGAATGGGCGGAGGGGCAACTCGTAGTAGGGGGCGATTTTAATTTTACCCGTTATCCTTACTTGGACAATACGGGCATGGGAGGTGTTGGGAGTACACATATCCGGCAAGCTCTCAAACATATGATAGCGGACAGGGGCCTGGTGGACATTTGGCGATTGCGTAATCCTACGACCCGTAATTATACTTTTTTCTCGCATCCTCATTCCTCTTACTCGAGGATTGACTACTTTTTGGTTGATAAAGCCCTGGTGGGGGTCATTCGGGACGCTGATCTGGGCGTTATCTCATGGTCTGATCATGCTCCAATTTGGATTAAGCTTGATTTGGGGAGGCAGCAAGCCGGAGTGAAATTCTGGCGGCTGAATGATAGGCTATTGGATGACAAGCTCTTCGTAGCTGAGATAAAGATTAAACTAGTACAGTATCTAGAGCTCAATGACAACGGGGAAGTAACACCTGGTGTCCTATGGGATAGCCTGAAGGCATATGTGAGGGGTCTCTTTATAGCCCAGGCCTCATATGTGAAAAAGAAGAGGGAACTAGAGAGAATTCAGTTGATGGGTCGCATAGCTCGGTTGGAGTTGCAACATAAGCGTACCCTGGATCCGGCCCTGATAGGACAATTACGGGAGGCTAGAGGGGCGCTTCAGGCCTTGGATAAGGATCAGATTGCTTTTTGGTTACAGAGATTGAAGCAACACCATTATGAATGGGGAAACAAGGCAGGGAGACAACTGGCCAGGAAGCTGAAAGAAAAGGAAGCGCAAACCAATATTACTAAGCTTAAGGGGCCACAGGGTTGTTACGTATACACCCAGCGGGAAATAGGGCAGTGCTTCAATGCATTTTATCGTACTCTATATGATGCAGAATCATTGAGTACTCAGGCGGAGATAGATCAGTATCTCAGGGAAATACCTCTTCCAGTTTTATCTGATGAACTGCGGATTCAGCTTAATAGCGAACTTCGGGTAGGGGAAATAGATCTCATTATCAAGGATCTTAAATCTGGGAAGGCCCCGGGCTTGGATGGGCTCACCGGGAAATTCTATAAGACTTTCAGTGGGGAACTGACACCCGTTCTAGTGTCCATGTATAATGCTCTACGTGGCGAGGGATCGATATCCCGGGAGGCAAATACTGCGGGTATAACCATATTGGCCAAGCCCGGACGAGATCATACACTCTGTGGCTCCTACAGACCCATATCTTTGATTAATATAGATATGAAAATCTTTGCAAGGGCGTTGGCTGTACGGTTGGGGAGAGTGGCACCAGGGTTGGTCCATAGTGACCAGTCTGGGTTCATTCCTGGGCGACTGGCGTCGGACAATGTGCGACGGGTGGTGGAATTGATGTGGTGGGCTCAGTCTAACCGTATCCCCGCAGTTTTACTTGCGATTGACGCCGAAAAGGCGTTTGACCGGGTACACTGGCCATACCTATTCCAAGTGATGGAGGTTATGGGATTGGGGGAACACTTTATTACTTGGATTACTAAATTATACGGGAACCCGTATGCTCGAATTAAAATCAACGGGGCCTATTCCGACCCCTTTGAAGTGAAAAGGGGTACGAGGCAGGGGTGCCCACTATCCCCGTTACTATTTGCCCTGTCGTTGGAACCGTTTGCAGAGCATATTAGAAGGCATCCCGATATCTTGGGGATCCCCATTCAGGAGGTCTCATATAAACTCTCACTTTTCGCTGATGATTTGTTATTTACAGTTGCCCAACCAGAGATTTCATTGCAGCCTCTGTTGGAGGCTATGAGAGTATTTGGCAGATTATCGGGGTTCAAAGTAAACGCTGAAAAATCTGAATTACTTAATGTTTCTCTGTCACAAGATCACTATGCTGAGCTGGGGCGGGTGACGCCTTTTAGGTTGGCTAAAGAGGCCATTAAGTATCTGGGTGTCAAAATTGGGACCCATATTGTTGATTTATATAAACTCAATTACGATGCCTTACTGACTCGTATACAACAAGATCTAGGAAGATGGGACAGGTCAGACCTCACTTGGTTCGGGAGGGTGGCAGCCATTAAGATGAACGTTTTGCCCCGCTTTTGTTACTTATTTCAAACACTACCTGTAGCGATTCCGGAAGGAGCTATGAGAATTTGGCAACGAAAACTTTTCCAGTTTATCTGGAAGAGGAAACCCCCCCGAGTATCCCGCAATATTTTATATAAAGACAAGGCTCGGGGTGGACTCAATATTCCTAATCTCCAGTGGTATTACTCTGCTATCATGTTGGGAGTGATTGTTAGCTGGCATGTGTCGGGAATTCCCAAACCATGGGTTGTCATAGCGTCGGCGAGCTCAGCACCAGTGCCATTAACTTCTCGGGTCTGGAGTCGAGATGTGGGGAAGGATACATTTCAATCACTCACCCCGTTCACACAACATGTTTTGAGGCACTGGGGAAAATGGAAGGTGCGCATGGTGGGCAACAAGAGCATATACCCTCTTACCTCTTTCTTATTGCACCCTAGATTCCCACCGGGGCAGGAGGTAGGCTTCGTCCGGAGATGGCGGCACTTGGGGATTACAACGGCTGGTCAATTCTATCAGGGGTCTCAGCTGATTCCAGTAGCAGAGTTTCAGAACACACATGGTTTATTACCCAAAGACCTGTATGCCTACCGACAAATTACACACTTCCTTCGGTCCGAAGGGGCGCCTGGTGCTTGGTCACAGGGACGGTTTCTATACGAGTCGCTCTGTGCACAGGCTAAACCGGTAACCAAACCTATCTCACGCCTTTATAGGCTTCTCAATCCTGGCTATCAGGGACAAATGGGTTACCAAGTGCGATGGGGACAGGACTTGGGCGCTCCCCTATCGGACGAAGAATGGGACCAATGCCATATGATTGTGGGACGGGGCTCTATTTCTGCTTCTATTAAAGAGAATGGGTATAAACTTATGTATAGGTGGTATATGTCACCGGAAAGACTGCATTGTATTCAACCCCGGTTCAGCGACCGCTGTTGGCGTAACTGTGGGGAAAAGGGAACATTCTTCCATATGTGGTGGCTCTGTAATAAAATTCAGGGGTTATGGACTGACGTGATTGGGTTTATCACTGATACCCTGGGGGTAGATGTTTCACTAGATCCCAAAGGTTGTTTGCTTGGGTTATTGGGAGACATTGGAGATGACAAGCTGAGGAGACTTGTGCTGCATGTATTCATTGCCACAAGGTGCGAAATTGCCTTTAAATGGAAGGGAGACGGTGTGCCTACTCTCGCACAGGTATTATCCAGGTTGGATCGAGTGTACCAGCTGGAATACCTAACTGCAGTTACCCATGACCGGGTTCGCAAATTTCATGCCATTTGGGAACCATACCACGTATGGAAGCACATTCGGTAGTGCATTCTCTTTCCTTCTTTCTCTACCAGCCAGATGATTGCAGAGTACTCTAGCGTTGATGGGGAGGGGGGGGGGTTAGGGGAAGGGGGTCAGGGGAGGGACCAATGGGGTGGACTTACACAGGGGAGTTGTTCAATGACACACGGCACACATATTGCGGTTTCAGTTTCTGTTTATTATGACCAGGGGTACATGGATGTAACATTTGGGCATGTATTACCTTAAGTATCCGATTACTTGTATACCGGGATATATGCACCCTGCTTGTGTAGTTGAATGTTTACCTGAGATGGTGTGTTGTAGTTCTTGTTCTGTAAAATATTAAATAAAAAATTACAAAAAAAAAAAAAAAAAAACGTAGTAGCAGATCACCTCAGTCCGCAGTTCATTCCCCACAAGTGGTCTCTGGATCCTGTAGTAACGACCAGAATCTTCCAACGCTGGGGGTCAACCAACAATAGACCTCTTTGCATCAGAACTGAATCAGAAAGTGGACAAATTCTGCTTCATGCACAGGCAACACAACATGTTAGCCATGGACGCCTTCGCTCGCCCCTGGAACACAGGCCTCATATGTGTATCCCCCGATACCACTGATAGCCAAAACTCTCATGAAGCTACAACCGGACAAAGGGTCAATGATACTCATAGCCCCGTATTGGCCTCAACAAGTTTCCCATGCTTCTCTACCTCTCGATCAGAGAACCCATTCGCCTGGGCACAGCACCCACTCTCATAACTCAGAACCAAGGCATGTTTCACCATCCGAACCTTCAGACTCTATCCCTCACAGCCTGCATGTTGAAAGCTTGATCCTCCAACCGCTCAACCTTCCAACTGATGTCTCTCAAGTGCGTGTAGCCTCACGAAAGCCTTCAACACAAAAATCCTATCGTTCTAAGTGGAACAGATTTACCATATGGTGCACGCGAAAAGGTATCGACCCCTTTTCCTGCCCCACTCCATCTCTATTAGACTATCTCTGGCACCTTTCAGACTCTGGTCTCCAGACTTCTTTGGTGAGGGTACACCTGAGTGCCATCTCAGCGTACCACAAGGGAGTTGGGGATGCCCCAGTAACAGCGCAACCCCTTGTGAGTAGGTTTATGAGGGGCCTATTATAACTTAAGCCCCCTCTACGGCCACCAGTCACTGAATGGGACCTGAATGTAGTACTTACAAGGCTCATGCGCTCCCCGTTTGAGCCTTTGCACTCCTGCGACGTTAAATTTCTTACATGGAAAGTTCTCTTCCTAGTAGCCATTACATACGATCAAAGGGTTAGTGAGTTGCAAGCACTTGTCACATACTCACCCTATACAAGGTTCCTACATGACCGAGTGGTCCTCCATACTCACCCTAAATTCCTTACCAAGGTGATTACTGACTTCCACTTGAATCAGTCTATAGTTCTGCCCACCTTTTTCCCAAGGCCTCACTCTCACCAGGGCGAGAGAGTTTTACACACCTTGGATTGTAAACGTGCACTTGCATTTTACCTAGACCGCACTGCAGTCCATAGGAAATCCACCCAACTCTGTTTTTTTGACAAAAACAAACTCTCTCCAACTGGCTAGCAGACTGTATCAAATTCTGCTATGAGAAAGCAGGCCTTCCTCTCCAGGGACGAGTGAAGGCGCACTCAGTAGCACACTACCGTTCAGTACCGATTGCTGACATCTGCAAAGCTGAAACATGGAGCTCTCTCCACACATTTGCAGCACATTACTGCCTGGACTAGGAAGGATGTCAAGACTCTACCTTTGGCCAATCCGTCTTGAAGAACTTATTTCCAGTACAATCCAATTCCTTCCACAGCCATCTGCTGTGATTTTCAGGCTGCCTCATTTTTCCCAACAGTACACCAGTTGTGCTTGTTGCACAAGTTGTAAGCTGTTGGTCCAAATTAAATGTGAGTCAGCCTGTAGCTTGCTAATCACCCACATGTGAGGACTACCATCCTGCTTGTCCTGGGAGAAAGCAGAGTTGCTTACCTGTAGCAGGTGTTCTCCCAGGACAGCAGGATGTAGTCCTCACAAAACCCACCCGCCACCCCACGGAGTTGGGTCCGCTTACGTTTATTATTTTAATTTTTTGCTCGCACTTTTTGCTACAAACGAGACTTAAGGGAGACCCCTGTGGACACAGGGATCATGTCATGCTGGGCATGCTCAGTGTGCCAGTCAAAAGTTTCTAGAAACTTTGACAGAAAAGTTTTCCGTGATAGGACTCCGTGTGCTGACATCACCCACATGTGAGGACTACATTCTGCTGTCCTGGGAGAACACCTGTTACAGGTAAGCAACTCTGCTCTATCTTTGAGATGAGGTGAGCAGAACTGCACACAATACAACCTGGCAGATTAAACTCTACCAACCGCAGCTCTTCCTACTTTCCTACTTTTTGGATGTCTTTAGTCAAACCTCTGTCCAGTTCCTGCACCTGTGTTGGAGGTCTGCAGTGTTACCCCTCTTTTCCAATCCAGCCCACAGTACCTCTCATTTTCCCCAAGGTCCCTGCACTTCAGTCTCTTTGATATTATTTTTAACCTAAAGAACTACTCCACCCTCTTTTCTGTGAACCCCATCCTTTCCCTATCCCCTTTTATTCCAGCCTTGTTTTCCCTCCTCAAGGTGCATTTTATCTTGCATGCCTGCACCCCTCTACTATTCACTTTTCTCTTCCCAGAGTGCCTATTTCCATCTGTTTTGTTTGATCCCTCCTGCAGTTATTCCTCCCTCCAGTCTCTCATTCCTTGGTCTCTTACTTCCATCTCCTGCCTTTCTTTTCGTGCCTCTTCCTAGCCTCATCTTGCCATCCCTGGTCCTCTCTCGCTCTCCTTTTCTCTCACCTCGTCTTCCCTCCCCATCCTCTCTATCCTATCCCTCCCCACTCTCTCTCTCTCGTTCTTCTTTCCTCTTGCACCTGCGAGCTGGCAGAACAAGAGGTGCTTCCTGCCCACAGGCCAGACGTGGGGTTTGAGCCACATGAGGACGCATGTATCTGCAGTGTTCAGAGCAGTGAAATTACGAGTCTGGCATAGATGGCAGGAAGGCCAGTGGATGAATGAGTGGGCATGGGAGGGTTTCTGTGTGACAGCTAAACCTCCAGAACGGAAATGTTAGTATCATGCCTTGAGGGAAAAGTCTCGGTCCCCAGCAATTTGGCAGAAAAGGAGGAAGGATCTGACCAGTATAGATTAGAATAGGAAAAAGGTGTTTCCTATGCATTTTCAGTCACAGACTGAGGGAACATTGTCCTATGGTACAGAAGGGACTTTTAAAATTTGCTGAAAATTCCTTTATCACCAGCATACACCAGGAGTCCTTCTCTGCCTATGAATTTGGATATGCAATTCCATTTTCCATTGTTGGCTGGAAGAGATTTTTGATCTTATGTCAAACGGCGGAATTGGATGTACAACTATCGATGTCCCATGAGTTACGCCACTGGGGCACCCCCCACCTAAGGTGACCTCAGAGAATTTACCCTGTAGTCTAGAGCATCTCTCAAAGCGAACTGCTTTTAGTATCTGCTCTCTAATCAAACACAGAAGCAGAGCACAGAAGAATTGTTGAAGCAGGGTGGGAAAAGAGCGCAGCTAATGCTTCTCATATTTACCTGTTTCCCGAGGATGGGATTCTGGCAGGTGATGCTTACGCAGCCAGGTCTGTGTGGCAGGCTCACTAGTAAAAGCAGTTATTTAAATCATACTGTGATAGCAAACACAAACCAGTATCTGGATCTGTCTTGCAGGCTTACATGTGCTGTAATAACCAGAAATCCATGGAAATGTCGGCAATCACACAAAATCGTAAGATATGGCATGCCGAGTCAGACCAAGGGCCACTGAGCCCAGCATCCTGTCTCCGACAGGGCCAGTATGTCACACGTAACTGGCTGGCAGGTCCCCAAAAGCAGCTTTTCTTCTTACCCGTTCGCAGCGTCTCTACCTGGCTAATAATGTTTTGGTGGACTTTTCCTTAAGGAGCTTGTCCAAATCTCAAAAGCCAGCTATGCTAGTTGTCTTGACCACATCCTCTGATTGCACAGTTTGATTGTGCGCTGAGTGAAAGAGTAATTTCTACGCTTTAAAAAAAAAAATAAATCTGCTGGTTGTTGCTTTCATGGAATGCCCCCATGTTTTTGTACCATGCATCCCTTACTTACCTGCTCCCCCCTACTCACAATTTTATAAAGCTCTATCTTATCCCCTCTCTATTGCCTCTTCTCCAGGTGGAAAAGCCTGAACCTGTTTAGCCTTTCCTCATAAGGTACCTCTTCCACCCCTTTATCTTGTATTTATTTATGGACTTTTAATTGTCTGTCTTTTCCCAAAGTTGGTCTCAAGGTGGATTACAATCCAAAAAATCAGGGAACAACTAGTTTCCAAATGTTCAGAAAAATATTTGCTAGTTGACAAATGATATTAATTCAAGGAAGAGTTATGTGAGATGTTTACTAAAAATTATGCGCTTTATTAATCAAAAGTACTTTTTATATTATTTTATCTTTTTTATAAAAAGTTATTAAATTTTATTGAAGAGAAGACCTCAGCATTGGCACCAATCTGATGATACAGAAATCTGTCAGCCAATAGTTGCATTCACCGGTCTTTATCCCTTATTTTTACTTAAAATGTTCCGTCGAAAGGTTTTTCAGAAAATGTGATCAAGAAGAAATAAAGTTATTTTCTATGACGTTAACTCTCTCTATGAGCTGTGTTCTGTCTTGCTGTTCTGAATCAATTCACAAACGATATCACATTTAACTCCAATCTATATTATCTGGTAATTACCAGTATTGCTTAGAAGTAGCCCATTTCATCTGGTATTTTTCAATGGGAAAACCTCATGAATCATAATAGTGGTATGTCCTGACATAGAAAAGCAAGAAAAACTTATCTCAGAGCATGAAATTCTTTTTTCTCTGTTGCCGGATACTTGCTTATAACAACCAGAGTTTGGTGTAAACCACCGCCGCCAACGTTGTCAACGTTTCGCTTCCCGATTTCTGAAACGAAAAGTTCATACAATAACCAGCCCGCCCTGAAGCAGCGTTTGAAGCAAAACGTTGACAACGTTGGCGGCGGTGATTTACAGCAAACTCTGTTTATTATAAGCAAGTATCCAGTAACAGAGAAAAAAGAATTTCATGCTCTGAGATAAGTTTTTCTTGCTTTTCTATGTCGGGACATACCACTATTATGATTCATGAGGTTTTCCCGTTGAAAAATACAAGATGAAATGGGCTACTTCTAAGTAATACTGGTAATTACCAGATAATATAGATTGGAGTTAAATGTGATATCGTTTGTGAATTGATTCAGAACAGCAAGACAGAACACAGCTCATAGAGAGAGTTAATGTCATAGAAAATAACTTTATTTCTTCTTGATCACATTTTCTGAAAACATTTTGACGGAACATTTTAAGTAAAAATAAGGGATAAAGACTGGTGAATGTAACTATTGGCTGACAGATTTCTGTATCATCAGATTGGTGCCAATGCTGAGGTCTTCCCTTCAATAAAATGAAATAACTTTTATAAAAAAGATAAAATATTACAAAAAGTACTTTTGATTAATAAAGCGCATAATTTTTAGTAAAAATCTCACATAAATTATATGAATTCAAGGAAGAGTTATCAACTAGCAAATATTTTTTCTCAAGGTGGATTACCACAAATTTAAAATGAACAGAGGTTTCTGAATAGCTTACAATCAATCAGAATGTACAAGTTAGGGAGCCCTGGAATGCAGAAAGGGAGGCTGATTATTTAATCATTTAGATCCAGTTGTGTGCAGCAGTCTCTTGTCAAGCGAGTGTTAGGGTAGCTGGGCAGGAAGAAGAGGATCTTACGGGAAGGCCTGGGTGATTTATTTTCTGAACTTAAGGTAGCATGGCTCCGGGCGCAGGGTAACTGCCAGTTTGTTTACAATTACTATTGTGCAGTCATTTTTTTTCAATTTAAAAGTAATGTATATCCTGCTATTTCAAAAGGCTTATTCTAGGTGGCTAACAATCTAATAAAAGAACCCAATATCACTCTCAGTATACATAAATAATTACACATGTGTGCGGGACCTTTAGTTTCCCCCTTCATACCGGAGTGTACCATTAATCGGGGGAGGTCCAATAGAAATAAGTTTGGGTTTTGCTCCCACACGTGGGAGTACGCAGATGGTGTGTCCTGGCTGTTTGGCATCCCAGTGCACCTGCTATCCTTGTGGATTTGCTGTTGGACTTTTCAGGGAGGCAGGAGCAGTCTGCACTGGGTCATCTAAGTTTCCCTCCTAATTTAAGGGAAAGCAGTAAGGAAGTTCCCTGACTCCTCTGCCATTAAAGACTGATTTGGACTCTTTTAAGCCCATTTTTGAGAATTCCCTGTGAGAGCCTTGGTTCCCCTTCGCAGTGGATTAGGTTTAAATCATGCGGAGGGGAAGATTCTGGCAGTCTTTTGTGTCTCCTCCAGAGGATTAAAGCTGTCCGGTGGCCTGATGCAGAGGAATTATACTTTTGCATTAACTGTCTTTTTGAAATATCTCCTCAGTTTGGAGGCACAGACGTTATTCCACCCTTCCTGCTTCTTCTCCCTTTGGGGTTTATTATAATATTTTTCCACTTGGAGCTGATAAGCCATTGCACCTGGGAGTCAGTATACCAAAACCTTTGGAAGAGGGAAGTCTTTCATCCAGAAAGATACAGCGGGGTTACCAATCCCATCTAAAGCAAGGGATCCCAGTAAAGTGCACTGCCAGGAGAAACAAAGAAGGCACAACAGAAAGGTAACCCGAACTTTGCTGCTATTGAGGGGAGTGAGAAGCGCCCACCAGGCACTGCCTTGAGCGCCCAAATTGCATTCATTCACCTTCGCCGGCGGGGGCTGCTGGAAGCCGCTTTGGCTCCCCTGCCCCCGCCGGCGGTGAATGAATGCGCGCCTGTGTGTGCAATTTGGGCACTCAAGGCAGTGCATTAGCGAACGCCGACGTCACACACTGTGACGTAAAATGTGGTGACGTCACGCCTTGAGCTCCCAAATTGCACACACAGTCGTGTATTCATTCACCGCCGGCGGGGGCTGCTGGAAGCAGCTTTCGCCGCTGGCTCCCTCCGCTGGATGAATGCACGCCCGCCGGCTCCCTCCGCCTGGATGAATGCACGCCCGCTGGCGAAGGTGAGTGAATGAATGCACGCCCGCCGGCTCCCTCCGCCTGGATGAATGCACGCCCGCCGGCGAAGGTGAGTGAATGAATGCATGCCCGCCGGCTCCCTCCGCCTGGATGAATGCACGCCCGCCGGCGAAGGTGAGTGAATGAATGCACGCCCGCCGGCTCCCTCCGCCTGGATGAATGCACGCCCGCCGGCGAAGGTGAGTGAATGAATGCATGCCCGCCGGCTCCCTCCGCCTGGATGAATGCACGCCCGCCGGCTCCCGCCGCATAAGGGCATGCATTCATTCACTTTCGCCCGTACGCTTTCACCCGCCGCTTTCGCTGCCGGCTGCCCCCGGGGGGCAGGGGAGCCGCAGTACGCGCCTCAGAAGGAGGAGAGAGAGAGAGGACTGTTCAAAGAAAATTCACATGCAGTAAGTTTACTTTTATTACTCTTATTACACTTTATTCAGTTTTGTTTTAATTTTCGCGCTGCCTTGCTTCGGGAGGAGGGGGGGAGAGGACTCGCAATCCCCCCTAGTATCTGTCATTTGAAATGACAGGTACCAGCGCACCCAGGATACTGTATAGCGCTCTATACAGTAAAATGGATTGCGCGGGCCTAACGCTTCACGGACACTTCTTGGACGCGGCTTGCATTTGCAAGCTATTTAAATACAGTATCGAGCGGTAGGTGATCCGAACTGTGTGTGCGGCAACCATGGGTGCGCCCAGCCGTAACGCACCTCTTCCTACCGCTCCTTACTGTATCGGCCTGAGAGTCAGGAAAGAGAGTGAAGCGCCCTTCTGGTGCCCTCTGAGGAGTTAAAGGAATTCTTGGAAGAGATTAAATCTGGGACTGAGCTCTGACTGAATGCTGAGGCTGCCCCATATTCTAACCACTTTCAGCCAGAAGATTTAAGAAGTAAATTAGGAGGTAAAAGAGAACTGAACTGACTAACGGTGAGGAAACTGAGTCAGTGGGAGAAGAAGAAATGTCATGGTAAATAAGGAGTGCATCCAAAGGGATTACCAGACTTTCACAAGTTTATGCTGTCTATCTGCTGCCTTGTTATTTACTGCTGCTAATCAACTGAATAAGAGAAGAGTAAATATTATTCAATCATCTGATCAAACTATGAGCAAAGGCATTGGAAGCCACCAGACTCAGTCCATGCTGGTAGCAGGTAGATCCTCTCCCCTCCTACTGCTCTAACGTTAGTCAGGATGACATAAATCTGCGCTTTTTAAAATAGAAACAAATTTAACTTTTGACTGTCAAGTTCCACAGCTCTCTAATCCCCTCCCGCTACTGAAGTAAAATCAAGGTTTGAGAAAAGCTGAAATGTGTAAAGAAAGCATTCTTAATAAATGCTGCTTGGAGCCCAGAAACTGGGGCTATGCATTTCTTTCCTGCTCTTTAAGGTCATATCTCTCTGCGACCTGGGGTAACCGCTGGTAGAATCGGTGGCAGTGGTCACAGGCTTGCACAGAGCTTTGGGTTCAGATTCACTCCTGGCAGGACACAGCCTTCTTCAGCGCTTGGGCAGACACTGCAGCAGCTCAGGTTACAAATGCTCCCTGGATCTCAAAGAGCCTCTCATTTCATTACCGGGAAAGTCTAGAGCCAAGTACCCACGCATAGCAAATGTTTTATAATTGAAAATCTGAGAGAGGGATAGAGAAGTATCTTATTTATTTGCTTATTTATTTAAGATACTTGTATTCCGCAAATTCCTGCAGCAACTTGATCAATGTGGACAACAGGACAAACAGAACACAATTAATACTTCTTAACACAATATAACAAAAAATCAACAATCAGTGTCACAGACACTTTTGTAAAAGAATGCTGTAAATTGCTTTCTAAAAAATGTATATTCCTCAAAGGCTCTAATAGTGGGAGGTAATTTAATCCAAAACACAGGCCCTCAGCCTGGTTTGTTGTAATGTACAGCTCGTAAGGGGAGGTACATTGAGTACATTTAATCCAGAGCACAAAAGTCTAGCTGTACTCAACTATTCAGTGATAGCATTAAATAGTCCCCCTCACCGCTACACTTGTTGGAGGAGGTTACTTCCACAGGAGCCAACTTTTTCAGAACAAATAGGGGCGCCAAACAAGAGAAACTCATCGCCCTGGACCCAATGAAGGATTTTGCTCAGTATTGCGGGAGCTTCAAGGGGTCCTGTTAAGCTGCTTTTTAAATGCAGATCTGCCTAGGCTGTTGCACAGAGATGGAGCAGCTGGATGTACAGCAAAGGTCTTTAATCTGAGTGCATTTCCCCTTCCTTAGGCTGGCTAGGAATGAATGGGAGGACGTTTTTTTGCCTTTTCCTTCATTTCCTCAGGAAAAAGCAAGGAGGAAGTGGAGGCCAATCGGAGGGCAGAGGAGAGGGAGAAGCCAAAGAGAACAGAAGGTGTCTGAGAGAGCGGCAGATAGAAAGGGAGACATCTTTCTGGTGTCAGTATTTGGCTTTTGCCCTGTTGATGGGCCAGGCGCAGTCCCAGACAGAATGCTAAAATCTCCTGTTCCATTGTGCATCAGTTTCTGGTTGTGTGTGCTCGCCTCATCAGATAAAGAGCTGGATGCCAGTGGGAGGAACGTGTGCCAGGCTGACAGGTATGTAAGTCATCAGATAAAGAGCTGGATGCCAGTGGGAGGAACGTGTGCCAGGCTGACAGGTATGTAAGTCGACCTGCAGCAGGATTCTTTGCAGCAATGTCATGTGTGAGCTGTGTGTAGCGCTCTATGCATTGGGAAAGATACAGCATGTACGGGAACCTTTTTATATGAGACATTTGAGGCTGAGCAGATAGACTGAGTAAAATAAGGAGTTAGAAATGTAGAGGCTGAGTGAATGGATTTCGGTGGACTTTAAGACGCTTCATCTGCATGCATAAGGTTTATAAAGCGCATAAACAGAGCAGAAACTGGCAGAAAAGGCGCATTTGGTCTCTCACTCTTCCCGTTTGTATCTGCTTACTGTGCTGTCACTGCTCATACTCACTCTGTGCTCTCCTCCTGCCTTTGGTGCAGTCGGTTCCAGGAGCCTCTCACGTTCCTGCTGGTCCTCTCTCCCTCCAGCCTCTTCAGATGCCCTTGAGTTTCTCATCCTATGGAAAGTGCTTCCTTCCGCTCCCTTATTGAGGCCTGCTGGAGATTTCAGTGTTTGCATCATCTCTCCCTTTCCCTTTCTTTCTTCTGCCTCTCACAGGGCCAAAGGTAATAGGATGTGGGCAGCTAAATTTTACCTCACATGTGGTAAAAATCTGTTAATGGTAGTAACTGATGCTCTAGAAACTTAGAAATGACAGCAGAAAAGGACCAAATGGTCCATCCAGTCTGCCCAGCAAGCTTCTTATGGTGGTATGTGCCGCGCTGTGCAGGTTACCCCCATGTTTCTCTTTTTTACTGGGCGATGAGCCTTTTTGAAAATTCAGGCAGAACTGCTTGACGTGCTTTGCTTATGGACTTGGCCTTGGAAGCAGTCCTGTGCTTTTGGGAATAAATAAAAAAGCTTGGGTGTAACCTGCACAGAGTGGCAGTTACTACCCTTAACAGAAACGTGGGGGTAACCTGCACGGAGCGGCAGTTGCTACCCTTAACAGAAACGTGGGGGTAACCTGCACGGAGCGGCAGTTGCTACCCTTAACAGAAACGTGGGGGTAACCTGCACGGAGCGGCAGTTGCTACCCTTAACAGAAACGTGGGGGTAACCTGCACGGAGCGGCAGTTGCTACCCTTAACAGAAACGTGGGGGTAACCTGCACGGAGCGGCAGTTGCTTCCCTTAACAGAAACATGGGGATAACCTGCATGGAGCTGCAGTTACTACCTTGGGAAGTTTGCTGGGCAGACTAGAATGGACCATTTTGGTCTTTTTCTGCTGTCATTACTATGTTACTATGTTTCCCTACGCATTAGTTACCCCCATACTTTCGGTTAAGGGTAAGTAACATTAACAATCAAAACCAAGCAACTTTCAAACCCATACAAAATGACTGCTGTGGTAATATAATAGTACACATTAACATGGGACTCGTGAGCCATAATGTGTTCACCCTGCCCTTGTGTTTGTGGGAACAGGAAGCCCTGCATGAGGAGGCTTTAGGGCCACTGCAGGGCCTGTGAGGATGCAGCAGCTCACAAGCCCTTCACTGACTTTCATTACTAATGCTGCTCCTGCTTGCAGATCACTGTCAGGCTTTGGACCAGCCATGAGGGGAGGGGAAGCTGTGGAAATTGCCACTGCTCCTCTCTCCTCGCCTACCACTGAAGTTAGAAAAGAGAAAAATGTGTCCGTGGCATTAGCCTTCCCTCTCTTCCCATCAGATGTCATCTATCTTTGGCCTGGAGCCCAAAGGAAAATATTGTCACTGACCCTGGCAAGAGGGATGTTTAGAGGAGGAGGAGTCTGAAGGAAGGGATCAGATGCAGGAGGGTTTTGAGGGTTGGATCAGCGGGAGTGGATTGGCTGTGGAGCGTGAGAAGGGCGAATGACAGAAGGTCAACTGGGGGATGTAAGGAGGAGCTGGGGTGAGAGGTGATCAGCTGGGAGGATGTGAAAGAAGGGTTGGAGGGGAGGAGATGAGGCTGGGGGAGGAGTGAGGTGAGAATGGGGGGGAGAGGCAGAGAATCCGTTGGCTGTTAGAAGAAGGGCCCGGGATGAGAGAGGTACAGAAAGGGCTGGAGGAAGTCAGAGAGAGAGACTGGGCTAGATAGGTGAGCGCGTGTGGGAGATGTAAGATGGGATCAACTGGAGGGGCAGAGGATTGAGAGAGATCCTGCTAGAAGGGAGGCCCAGAGCGAAATCTGACTAGAGAAGGTGAAGGTTGAGAGAGAGGATCCACTGGATTATGGTAAGGGTGAGAGTGGAGTGCATGAGGGGAACCACATCCCTGCTAATTTGCTTGTCTCAGGTCATGTGAATTTTCAAGTGCTAAAATGGGGTCACATTGGCTAAAAGTTTGGGAATTACAGGGTACAGAATAGTTAATATTATGGACAAGAACCACATTTTTGTGCTGCTGTGAATTGTCCTTGGTCCCAGCATACAGGCAGGACTAGTACTGCTTATCATTTCTTAGACAGTACTAAGGTGGAGAGACCCTCCATGAAACTAACTGGTGGAAGATTTAAAACAAATTTAATAAAGTATTTTTTCAGTAAATGTGGAATTTTCTGTTGGAAAATGTGGTCAAGGTTAATTGTATAGCTTTGTTGGTTGAATGCAGAAGAGTGAGTTTATGGGTAGTGGGTTGAATGGAGGGGAAGGGGAGGGGAAAATACTGCAGCATATTTCATTGTATATACTGTACATACCAGGGCCAAGTATGAAAGAATTGCTGGGTCTCTGGGCCCACATCCAAAAACTCTGAATGCTCCTTCCTGTAGAGGCAAGCCCTGGAAGAAGACTGCAGGAGTCGCGTGGGTAGGAAGGAGGAGGAGCGTCAGACCTGCTCGCAGCAGCCCGAGAAGAGCCCACCAGCAGCAGGGCTGTAGCAGCCTGAGGAGGAGGTCTAGAGGCAAAGGGGAGACCGGGGCTCTGATTGAGTGTGTAGGTGTGAGAGACAATGCTTGTGAATGAGAGCCAGAGAGCATGTGAGGGTGATAGCCTGAATGTCTTTATGAGAGAGAAACACAGCATGTGAGAGAGAGACTCTGTATGTGTGTGTGAGATGGAGACAATATGAGAGAGTGAGAGCTTGTGTGTGTGTGAGAAAGAGAGAGAGAGAAAGACAGTATGTGAGATTCAGAGCGAGACAGTGTGGGTGAGTGAGAACCTGCAGGGATTTGTGTTTGCATGTGTGTGAGACAAAGACAGCATGTGAGAGTGACAGCCTGCCATATGTGTGTAAGAGAAAGATAGTGTGTGAGAGTGTGAGTCTCTTTGTGTGTGAGAGAAAGATAACATGTGAAAGTGAGAGCCTGTGTATGTGAGAGAGAGAGCATGTGAGAGTAAGAGCCTGTGTGTGTGTTTGAGGGAGGAAGGGAAGAAGAAGACAGGAGGAGAAAGAAGAAACAGAAAAAAAAAAGATCCTAGAAAGGAATTAGGAAAAGAAGAGAAATTAAACATGGAAAAATGAGACCGGGATAACCGATTAGAAAAATAAGATCAGACAACAAAGATAAAAAATAAATGATTTTGATTTTTTAGGGCCTGGCATATGCTCCACAGTGTATGTGAGAAAGTTTGTGTGCATGCTGCTACAGGTGTGAACACACACCCTTACCCCGCCCCCACTCTGCAGCAAGCACAGGGTGACTGGAAGTCAAAAGTTCCCAGGTATGTACAGTGTATAGTCCAGTCCACTTCGCGATAGATATGGGTATACTGTATCTCCTAACTCCATGGTGGAAAGCCTTTCCGTGAGCCCAGTCGCATCCCCTCCCCCTTACTACTGCTATCCACGTCTCCTCCCTCAATAAACGGGCACCTCCCCAGCCCACCTAGAACCTCTACCAAGTGAGAAAAGAAAGCATGAACATGAACATTGGGAGCACAGATAGAAGAGAACAGCATCTTAATCCCCCACAGCCTCCCTGACCAGATCACACAATGTCCTTCCCCATCAATGACTGCTTTATCAGGTACCACCGCCACTCCTGCCTTCCTCGGGGCTGGTGCCACGGCTGGAAAGCCTTCTCTCTTCAGTTTCACACGTCTCTCATTTTCAGGTGTGGTTCCTATACCAGCGCTATGGTTGCCCCCTGTCTTTTCAAGGTTCTTAGTATTTTCTTTCTTTTAGTTTGAGATCCCAAACCTGCTAAATCTCAAGTGATAATTTTATGAACCATTTTCAGTTGTGAACACATTTACATAATCACAATCCGGGGCTGGCTCTCCCCAGCCTAAGCACCATCCCCATTCATACACCCTTGCACTCCATTCTTCCAAAATAGCCACACCACAACTGAACCAAACCTCACGGTTTCCCCCGTCTGCTCCCCTCCTTTCTCCCTGCCCCCTGCCCCCTATACCCATACCTAAATATCCTCCAGACTCCACCTTCAGAGCAAAGATCGCACCATCCCCTATCACATATCCCCCACTCACTCAGAAATCACATTTGGATGCCATCCCCAATCAAGAGTGGCAGAGTGTTGGTATCCTGATTGGTGTTATGTGTTAAGTGATATCAAGACCCTGCCAGTCTCTCAGTCTTCCTAGCCATCTCACAGTCATCTAATATCTTATACCCTTACCCTACCCCTCACACTTACAGTGCCAGAAAAATGTAAAAAGGAAAGCAAACGAGCTAGCAGATTCCAATTCAAAGCAGAAATCAAGAAACTAAAATGTCCTCCATTACAGAAACAGGCCTGCCATTGAAGAGAACAGCGCCTGCATGGGTGCAAACATGCCAGAAACAGGTTTAGAACACTGGTTCCATAGTTCCTAAAACTTCAAGACGACACAAAATCAGAGCAGACACACTCCTCACATCTGCAACTGCTATCAGAAGATAAAAAACAGTTTCCTAGCACATAGCCAGATGGACTCAGGACCAATGGGTTATGCTCCCCTGCCAGCAGATGGAGATGGAAGATTGCAGAGCTAATGTCACCCTACCTATACCCCTGTAGTGACCTCAGCCCTCCAGTATTCTCCGTCTCCAGCAGATGGTGGATGTCCCTCTCCCTATGGGGATTGCTGTACTTTTTGGAAGAAGAAATTCTACATTTTAAATTGGAGAAAAATCAAGCCACACTCTCCTGTGGTGATATCTAAAGATCCCTCCCACAGTTGAGAATTTCTGAGGTAATTTCCGAGATCCTTCAGAGGTGTGCCTTGGTCTGGTGGCCAGTTCCCAGTGTGGATTTTGCTGCTTAGGCAGCTGAAAAGCAGCGGGTGCAGGAACCCGAGCGCGGCAGTGACGGCCAAAGCCCTCTCCCTCCGCAGCCAGAGACTGTCTCTGTACTCAGCCTGTAAGCGCTGAGCCCAGGTAAGTTTAAAAAAAAAAAAAAAGAAAATTACCTCCCAGTTCAGAGACTTTTAGAGGGGTTTTGGTAAGACTTCCTCTGGTCTCCTTGCTCAGCACACCGCACCGACGTCTTCCCGATCCCATTGAGGTAAGGATAAGGGGCTTCCAATCAGGTTGAGCGACCTCCAGTGGGCTAGGCACCGCTTTAGGCTCAGTCGGCACATGGCTTGGTAGGCCGCAGCGGCGCCATCTTGCGCATGCCTTTGTGCGTGCCGTGTTGCCCTCCATAGAACGTTGGTATGAGCAGTGCGCCAGCTCTGCACATGCGTATATATACACACACAACTTAGAAAGTGCAGGATACAGGAAAAGCTGGGAACACAGGCTATGCGTGCACCTCGCCTAGGTGCTCGAAATTTGTGCGCATACGTTTTTAAGAGTGAGCCGATTAAATGCACAGTTTCCACTGGCAATAAAAAAAAACCTAAGCGCCTTGCTCTCTGTGCTGCTTGTCATATCAGGGCTTCACAGCCTGATTTGGAGTCTAACTTATCCCAACATTGCGAGGAAGCCCAAGCAGAGTGGCTTCCTCGGACTTTGCGAAACATGGCTCCTCCCATTCAGATGATAGGTTGGTCATGGCCTTAACCTGAAGTACTCCGGACCTAAGCACTCCCTTGACAGGATCATCCATGGGAGAGGGAAATTCAGCTGGACCTACCCCAGTACCTCCTGGGCTAGGCATGGACCCGGCTGCCTTATCCTGGGTAGAATTTTTCCAGGGGCTACAAACCTTCGTACAGGCAAGGTCTACTTGCCCCTGTCCGGACAGAACCTCAGTCAGTAAGCCCTCCCTCTCCCAGTCCTATCGGCAGACCTCGAGGCATGCCTCACCTTACAAAGGGTATCCCTGGTAGGGACTCAGATGGCTCAGACGAAGAGGATGATCTGGATCCCTTGGAAGAGGGGGAAAATTCCCCCAGAGTTAGAACCGTATAGAACCATGTTGCAGTTCTTTCATAGAGACGAACTGCCAGCCCTGGTTTCCCAGACACTGAAGATGCTGGGAGTCCTGGGGACTGATTCCAGGTCGGAAGCAAAGAAGAATCCCATTCTGATCTCCCCACGAAAAGCCTCTTGCTACTTTCCAGTACTGAAAGCCATCCAGGAGTTCATTGACCTGGAATGGGATACCCCGGAAGCAAGTTTTAAAGGGTAATGAGCGTTAGAAGCTCTATACCCACTGGACCCAGTAGTGAGAGAGTGCTTGCGTTTCCCTAACGTGGATGCGTTGGTCTGTACTGTCTCTAAGCGAACAACTATCCCAGTGGAAGGAGTGGCCTTAAAGGATGCACACGATAGGTGGATTGAGTCCATCCTAAACAAGCCTTTGACACGGTAGCAATGACCATACAGATTGCTTCTTCTTGTGCCCTGGTAGCTTGTTTGTGCCTACTCCTCTCTCAGGAGGTGAATGACTCGGGAGTGAATTCCAGAGCAGTTACGGAACCCGCCACCACCTTTCTAGCAGATGTGGGCTCTGATTTAGTCTGTACTTCGACCAGAGGATTGGCCTCAGTAGTGGCGGCCAGAAGACATCTATGGCTATGCAATTGGTCAGCAAACACAACCTCTAAGGCCAATCTTACAAAGATGCCCTTTAAAGGATCACTCCTTTTCAGAAATGAATTGGAAAAGCTGGCCAGTAAATGGGACAAATCTCCAGTTCCCCGGCTACTGGAAGATAAGATGAAACATGAGCCCCATGAGGGACTGCTCCAGGGGTTCCCAACGTTTTCAACCCTACAGAAACTTGACATTTCAGAGATCTCAACCCTTTGGGGGGTCTCAGTCCTTTCTTAGTCGATAGCCCAAGAGAGAGGCAGGTTTAGGTTCATCCCAAACCCGCAAATGAAATCTTCAACCTTTCGCCACCTAAAGGCTAATTCACATTTGACAGCAGAGCGTCAAATGTTGTGTATGGGGAATGCCAATATCAAGAGGGACATGCAATAGAAATATTTTGGGATCTGTGGGGATAGCAATACTCGTTAGTTCAGAAACAAAATCCCTAACCACCTCCCACAACTGTTGTACCCTCAGGCACTCCCACCACAGGTGCAAAAAAGTCCCAATCTGGTCACACCCCTTCCACCAATGATTATCAGTGCCCCCATACATTCTGCATAATTTATCTGGGGTGAGGTACCACCGGTATAACACCTTGTAGCCGTTTTCTTTGATGGAAGTAGATACCAAACTTCTACTGATAGAATGAAAGATTTGTTCCCAGATCTCGTCAACAATAACTTCCCCTAAATCCCATTCCCATGCACGTTGAAAGGTCGCCTTACCTTGGGAGGTTCCCTTAATGAGAGTGGGAATTCTAGTTATATTGGTTTGGTAACTCTTTGGTGATGAGAGCATAAACTTTCAAAGAGGGATTTGCCCTTGCGAAGTTCTGGCCCTATATGTGCCATGCTAAAGTAATGTAAGATTTGATTGTAAGCATAGTTGTCTGTATCTGGCAAGTGGAATAGGCATTGTAAATCAGAGAAAGGTAAATGGCGCTGATCATCCCATAGTTGATCCCATTTATAAAGACCTTTGGCCCCCCCCATCTGGTAAAAATACCATGTTCATGACCCGGGGGGAAGGATTTATCATATAAAAAAGAAGACAAATGGTATACTTGCTTATTACCTACTAGCCTGATTTTCCACTTGTCCCAGACTTGAAACAATAGTTGTGTGTACGAGGAAATATCTTGGTGGTCCCTACACCCTCTCTGCCAAGCCCTTACATGAAGGGGGGGGGGGCGCGTCCCCAATTGGAGATGCAATTCTCATCCATGGTCTACTCTACCCAGGGTACCTCCTGAGTGACAATGAAGAAACGCACTCAATTGGGAAGCACCAAAGTACCAGGTGAGGTTGGATACCTGGAGGCCACCACTTAATTTGTCTTGGAAAAGAGTAGAGTTTGCCACCCTGGACAGCCTCCATTTCCATATAAATCGGATTAGCTTTCGTTGCCATATGGTCAGTGTAGCATCCGGCACTGATATTGGGAGGGTTTGGAAAAGGTACTGCAACAATGTAAAAAATGAAACATTCCCATTCCTCATAAAACAAAATTAGTAAAACCATACCAATAAAAAGAATAATTCAAAATAATTAATGAATAGTCTAACATTCAATAATTCAAAACTCATATAAAAATCTTCCAAGCATCAATAAAATATTTCAAAACAGACACAGCAAATAACACCCAACAATTAAAATATGGATTTTAAAAAATTCCCTGTTATCCATACCTTGGAAGTTTGATTTCCAGATGCCCTGAAATTGTCATGGATTAGCAGGCAGAGAGTAACTGGGGTAATTGTGCACACAAATACTCTCTCTCATATACACTGATGCTCTCTGTCACTCCCCCACATACATACAGACATGCTCTCTCTCACACACATGCACACATGCTCTCTCTCACTTTCCCACACACAAGCACACATGCTCTCTCTGTCTCCTACATACATGCTCTCTCTCTCCCAGACACATGCACACATGCTCTCTCTCACTTTCCCACACACAAGCATACATCTCTCTCCCTCTCCCACAGATGCGCACATGCTCCCTCTCATTCTCCCACACACATGCTCTCTCACTCTCCCACACACAAGCACAAATGCTCTCTCACTATCCCACACACAAGCACACATGCTCTCACTGTCCCACAAACAAGCAGAGATGCTCTCTCTCACTCTCCTACATACATGCATGCATGCTCTCACTGTCCCACACACAAGCACACATACTCTCTCACTCTCCCACACACGTGCTCTCTGTCACTCTCTCACACACATGCGCTTTCTCTCACTCATTTCCTCACTCATTTCCTCCTTGACGTAGCAGCCCCCGTGGCCAAGGGAACAACTTCTGGCCATGGGGCATTGGACTACTTCCAGCAGGGCAACCTCCTCCTCAGCAGTGCGGCCCCACCAAAATTGACGGCATGGTAAGTGCTGCCTCAGTAAATGGAAAAACAGCACAGCCCCGCCAGAATCAGCAGCGTTGCCAGCAGGGCCGCGCTGCTTTTTTACTTACTAAGGCCGTGCCGACCATGCCGTCAATTTCGACAGGGCAGTGCTGATTTTGTTTTGCTGAGGACCTGTCAGTGGCCAGCCACTCTGCTCTCATTGGCGCCTTTTGGTAGCGGTACCGGTGGCCGTGGCTATATTGGTCATAGGCACGCTACAGCTCTGGCTGGTGGTAGAGCTCCTGGAAGTGTAACAAGGTTATCAGCTTCCTAGAAATCTCACTGGTCCTCTGTGTGCTACTCCTCTGGGAACCCTCGCCCAGCTTTTCAAATCGACAAAAGGGCAAGATTCCAAGGGGTACCGTCCCCCTCATTGGGTAAAAGACAGAACAGGACTAAGTTTGAAATATGTCCTCAGTAAAGTCAACACAGGACTAATTAATAAGAATACAAACATCTTAGCACAACAATAGGTTGTAGTAGAAGGTTTAAGGCACTCCTATAATGGGCAGAGCACTTTACAGTGCACCATCCTAAGACCCTTTCCAAGTGCTTTCACTACTCTGCTCTCCCTCGTGCCATCCCCTCCCTTCTCCGCTCCTTCCTGAATGCTGATCCCACTCGCTTCCTGCCATCCTTTCCTCTTCCCCCTGCCATGGCCGTACTACTCCCTGAGTGCGGCTTTTCCCCCTCACTGTCCGGCCAGCAGGACTGCCAGAGCACATGTAGGAGTGGCCCGAAATGCTGCTCAGGGTCATCGCTCTGCCTGCTGCCACCGCTGGTCGTGTGGAGCAGTGACTGTTGGCGACGCGCGTCCCCTCATCTTTGTGGTAGCAATCGGCCCCGCTCCTCCCCGCGCTCTCTCTGCCATCTTCCCCTCCTGTGCATAGGGTAAGGCAGAGCCCCTCAGAGGGGGAGCTCACTCTGCTCTGTTCCTCAGCAGTGGCCCTTCGCTTACCTCCCTTCTGGTGGAACCCCCTATGATGGTCTTGTGAACCCCAAGTTGGGAACCACTGTTCTAGTGTGAATATGGGCACAAATATTAGCTTAGACCCGTTTTCCCCTTCTGGTCTTCCTCTATTCACTTGTATATCTATAAGAAGTTTTATCGCCTGCATTTACTGCTCTGTTTGAGTCTTTCCCTGTTTAATTGCCTTCCTTCCTTTCTCCTTGTAACTTTACCCGTCTTCCTCCTGGGCTGTTTGCATTGCCTGAATTTTCTTCTCCTTACTCAAGTACTTGACATAAAAACGTGTTGCCATTTCAATGCTCCTTTTTACTTCTATCCGTGGTGACTTTGCATCTTGCAAACATTCACCTGCTGAGTGCGTCCTCTTCTGTCTGATATGCAGCCTGTGCAGGTGTGTGCTCGAGCATCAGGGCTGGCTCTTTCATTAGGTAAACCAGGCGACCGCCTAGAGTGACAGCATTTGGAGGGCGCCAGCAAAGTCCCCAAACCTCCAGACGCCGGCCACCCATGTTGAAGAAATACACAACACCAAGCCCACTTATTTTTAAACTTGCGGGCTGGCACTTTCTCATGCGAGATCATCAGTCAGGCTGTTAGATCGAAAATCTTTCCGCTGCAGGCATTGGGCCCCTGGAGCCCCTTTCGGAGCCCATCTCATCAGCAGCTGAAGAAGGGGGGGGGGGAGGGGAGTCAAGGGCTCCTGGTGGTGGTGGAGGAAAACATGAAGAGACCTGGAGGGAAAGGGATTTAAATGCTGCCATGGTGGGCAGGAAGTGATGGGAAGAGAGAGGAGGATACTGTAGTGGGGGAGAAGTGAGAAGAGATGCTGTACAAGGGGGGGGGGGAGGGGCAGAGGGTGAGGGAAGAGAATGGGGGGGGGGATGTTGTACCAGAGTCTGAGGGCAGGGGTGCAAGGCCCTTGCAGCGGCTCTGGTGAGCACGAGTGTGTGTGCGCGCGTGCATGGAGAAGGCGCAGTGTCCTGCACATTCATCAGCTGCGCTGGAAGGTTTAACACTAAAGAAATGTGATGTGATTTGTAATTGTTGCTAATCTCTGTTCTGCATCTCTGTCCTCCAGTGTCCCTGGGACTCACATGTGCTGCCCAGGATGGAAGCAGGAAGGGAGGGAATGCACTGCTGGTAAATATCTTTCTACACATTCATAAGGGCAGTACACTGCAAATCTGTTATTGTGTCAAATAAGGTATTAAGAGCAAAACTTGGTTTCATCTGATCCTTTATGTGGATGTTGTAAAAGCATTTACTTGACATCTGTCAGTGTGAATTACTTATAATCAACCACCATATGCCTTTTCTCCTCCCATCTATGCATGGTCTCTGCCGGGGGGGGGGCAGATTGTAGGAAAATATCAGCCTGGGGGATTTTTTCAAAATAGGTCCACGGGTTATTTGCCCGACTCCCTTCTGTGCAGCACATGTTCAACAGCTCCCAAAAGCATAGCGAGCCAACCCTTGAAAGGTCCATCATGTGACCTGGAGCCAAAATATCTCTTAATGTAAATTCCATATTTTTCCTAAATAACTAATTAGTAGAGCACACCCTAGACCAGAGATGAGCAAACTGACCTGCAGTCCCCCTTCCATCCATTTAACTGACTGGCCCCGTGCCCCTCACAAGTCGGGTTAACACAGTAAATATCGGCAGAAAAAGACCCAGTGGTCTATCCAGTTTGCCCAGCAAGTTTTTGTTTGTTTGTTTTATTTCTTTTAGGGCAATAACTGCTGCTCCATGCAGATTACCTCTTTTTTTTCATTTCATGTGTTTAACCCACACACTTTTGAACTTCATCACCTTTTCTTGGATGGCATTCCATGCATCCATCACCCTTGGAGAAATATTTCCTAACACTGTTCCTATCCCCTCAGAATTTCATATCATGACCCCTAGTTCTACAGATTTCTTTCCATTGGAAAAGGTTTTATTCTTGTATATTATTAACGCCTTTCAGGAATTTAAAGGTCTGCATTGTATCTTCCTTCGCTGTCTTCTCCTCCAGGGGATACATATTCAGGTCCTTCTGTCTCATCTCATATGGCTTTTGATACAGACCTCTCTCTATTTTGGTTACTTTTCTCTGGACTGCTTCCATCCTGTTTCTATCTCTTTTGAGATATGGTCTCTCTCATGGATTCCTGAGCTGATGTTAAAGTCTTTTTCGAACCAATCAGTTCTTGAACAAGATGCCAAGTGATGAGGCAACCATACTGCCAACCAATGGCTCAGATGCAGACACACATTCTGCCACTGCGCTGCTGCTCATGTGCTCGCTTAAGGCCTGATTTTTAATTCCCTGCGCATGGGGAAAACGGGTTACACGCGCGGCCGGGCCTTGTGCATGCCGCACGCATTTTAGAAGAGGCCTGGCCTCTTCCAAGGGGTGGTCCCGGGGGCGGAGAGGGGAAGGCCGGGACAGCACCATTCATCGCTGTCTTGGACTCTCGCTCGCCAGCCAGCTGCCAGTGTGCGCAACTTACCTCAAGTTGGGCCCTGAAGTAAGTATTGAACAAACAAAAAAAAAGAATTGGTTGGATTTAGGGGTTGGGTAGGAGAGGGGAAGGGAAGTTAGGATAGGGGGTAGGGAAGTTCACTGCCAGTCCGCTCTTTAATTGGAGTGGACTGGGAGGGAACTGGGGAAGGCTGCGATGAGTTGCTGTGTGAATTTGCAGAATTTTACCCCCTTTGTGCACCAGACACATGTGTGCACGGATTATAAAATCCAGCATGCATTCACGCCTATTTTATAACATGTGTACACGTTATAAAATCGGCACATCCATTTGTGCTTGCCAGGAAGCACACACACATGGACACGTGCGTGCACCTTACAAAATCTACCTGTTAGGAGGTACTTTTCAAAGGAGTTACACATATAAAAGTAACATAATAACGTAGCCATTTTCAAAAGTCTATTTATGCACCTACAGTGCACTTACACATCTAAGACCTATTGGTTATTCTTCCTCCCCATCTGGACTCTATTCAGACCTCTAACACACCTAGTGAAGGCTAAAGCACAGAGAATGGGGGACCCAATACACATATTTCAAACAGTTGAGAAATAGAATATTCGATAATTAAAATTTCAAATAAAATGTTTAAAAAATTTCCTAAAAAACCACTAAAATATTTTTAAACAGCAGACAATAATCAAGAATTAAAACCAACAAAGATTTAAAATCCCCTATTCTTAAATAAATAAAATGTCTCAGAACATTTTTTTTTTTATTCCAAAAGCCCAGAGATGGTCAAGAGTGAGGGATGTGCACGGACGTTCTCCTCTCTCTCTCATATAAAGGGACCCTCCTTGTCCCTCCCTAAAAATGGCACACCTTACATCCACCAGGGAACGTGCCCTTTCAATAGCCAGACCCACACTCTGGAATACACTACCTACAACCCTCAGACTTGAGCCTAGCCCTACTAGATTCAAAACTAATTTGAAGACTTGGCTCTTGAAACAAGCTTACCCACAATAGTTTCCCTCCCTCCCTCTCCTTAACCCCATACAGTCCTTTGTATAAAGACTTTAGCGCCGTATATCAGTCTGTTACATTGTTTCACCATTTTACTATTACTGTATATTGTTCCGTTGTTCTTTTGCAACTGTTTTGCCTATTGAACTCAGCAGTCCTCTGCTTGCTTTCCTAGTTCCATTTTGTATCTTTGTTCCTTTCATCCCATCCCCGTAACCTGTTATTTGTAAATTTCTCAACCTTTAGTTCTAATGTAAACCGATATGATGTTGCTACTAATATCGGTATAAAAAAAAAGCTTTAAATAAATAAATATACACGCTGGGGTAGATTTTATAAATGTACGCGCGGGTGTACTTTTGTTTGTGCACCAGGCGCGAACAAAAGTATGCTGGATTTTATGATACACGCGTAGCCGCGCGTATCATAAAATCCGGGGTCGGCACGCGCAAGGGGGTGCACATTTGTGCAACCTGCGCGCGCCGAGCCCAGCACGCGCTGCCTGTTCCCTCCGAGGCCGCTCCGAAATCGGAGCAGCCTCGGAGGGAACTTTCCTTCCGCCTCCCCTCACCTTCCCCTCCCTTCCCCTACCTAACCCACCCCCCCCCGGCCCTATCTAAACCCCCCTACCTTTGTTGGCAGATTTACGCCTGCGGAAAGCAGACGTAAATCTGCGCGCACCAGCGAGCTGCTGGCGTGCCCTCACCCGACCCGGGGGCTGGTCCGGAGGCCTCGACCACGCCCCCAGGCCGGCGCCACGCCCCCGGGCCCACCCCCGAAATGCTGTGTCACTCGCAGTACGCCCCCGAAACGCCGTGTCACTCGCAGCACGCCGCCCCCGACACGCCCCTCCATGCAAGCCCCGGGACTTACGCGCATCCCGGGGCTTGTGCACGCCGCCGAGCCTATGCAAAATAGGCTCGGCGCGTGCAGGGGGTGTTTGGGGTAGGTTTTCGTCGTACGTGCGTACCCCTTTGAAAATCTACCCCACATTTAACACATATACACTCTCTCAGTCCCTCACTGATACACACATGTTCAGGCACACACAGTCTCACACACTCATTGACTCATACGCACAGGCACTGTCACACACACTCACTGACTGACACTGTCTCACTTGCTGACACACACAAACGCTCAGTCTCACACACACTTTCTCAGACACTCTGACACAAATGCTCAATCTCACACTACCTTTGTTAGATGCTCACTGACACAAATGCCCAGTCTCACACACACTTTTTCACATGCTCACTGACACACACATGCACTCAGTCACACACTTACTTTCTTACATGCTGACACACGAACGCTCAGTCTCACACACATTTTCTCACACAGTGTCACACACTCACATATTCTCTCTCCCCACCCCCAAAAATGTGCAGAAGCAGCAGTGGCAGCCTATTAACTTTAAAAAATTATTTTGTTTTGTTTTGTTTTGACTCACATTGGCGGTTAGGGGGATGCAGGCAAAGCCCTGTATTAACAGGTTCCTGGTGAGCTGACTGCCCGTTGCTGTGGGAGGAGGCGGGCTGTAAGTCTCCATTCTGTTTTTTTTTTCTTTTTGCCTCGCAGGCATGGGGGCTGCTGTGTCTGTCCAACACTAGCCACGTGATTGGCTGGACCTGCCCGAAGCCCCGATAGGCCAATCTCCCCCTGGTCTCCTCATTCTGAGTCTCTGCTGTCCCCAGGGGCTGCCTGAGGTATCTTCTTGTACTTACTTGGAACTCTGCTGTTCTGCATCAGGCACGTGGCTTCTGTGAGAGTTCAGCTTCCTGTTTCCAACAGTGGCCCATCCAAGTCACAAGTACCTGGCAAAGAATGAAAACCCATTATAAAACAAACAATTACATCATCACGCTCATCTGACTGGCTCAACAATATGCAAGATCGTACTGTGGATTATAGCTACCAAATCTGAAGATACAACAATTATAAAAGTGTATCGAACACCTTCTCAATTAAAAACATTTTAAGAGTCTTCTTAAATGTCCTAAAACATGGTTCCTTATGGAGGGACATCAAGCCTCTAGCTCTGAAGGCAAAACCTGAGAATAAATTCTGTAACATGAAGTCAGAAGAGTAATGACACTTTACTAATTATGAGCTTCCCTATTCCTATTGTTCCTGGCAGTCTCTCTCTTTCTTCACTTTTCCAGCAATCTGTGATGGTTTGAATGCCTGCAAGGAAGATGAGGTGTGCATCAGGCCTGCAGTCTGCCGATGTAAAGCAGGTTTCTTTGGAGCTAACTGCAAGTCACGTAAGTGCAAGTTCAATTAACAAATCCATTCATCACATGGAAAATTAAACTGTAGGATTGTAGAAAATGGTTCTGTGTTTAAGAAAGCAAATCTGGAAAAAAAAACCCAAAGGCTCTTAGCCAGAGAAAGCAAGGATAAATGGTCAAAGAGAAGAGATTTAAAAACAACAGAGTGTAAATGCTGAAGGAGAGAAAAGTAGAGGGCAGGGGAGGAAAGAAGTAAAAATGTGAGCAGCCACAAAGGAAGGACAGAGGGGAGGGGAGGAGAAGCAGCTACATCTAATAACGCTATAGACATGTGGACTGGAAAGGAAGGGTGAACAGGCAGGGTACATAAAGAGATTCAGATGTATAGGTAGAGAAGTAGCATGATAGGTGATCATAACCATGAGAAGCCAATGAAGCGGCGATGAAAGTGGAAGAACATGAGCAGAGGTAGAAGGAACAGAGAGAATGGAAGCAGTGGAACACAGAAGAAATGCAGACAGTTCAGAAGAGCGGCCAGAAAAAAAGCACACATTACAGTAGCCAAGGAAAAGAGAAGGACTGTGAAGTTTTGTAGGCAGAGCAAGAGAACAACAGACATAAATATTTCGGAATTGACAGCGATGGGATTTTGTTGTATAAGATATGGGATAAGCATAGAGGGTTCCTATTTATATAAAAATGAAGAGATCAGATTTGCCATCTTGGGTCAGACCAAAGGTAGTAGAACTAGTAACATAGTAATGACAGCACATCCATCCAGTCTGCCCAGCAAGTTGCTCATGGTAGTAACTGCAGCACCATGCATGTTACCGCCATGTTTCAGTCATGGGTAGTAACTGCCGCTCCGTGCAGGTTACCCTCATGTTTCTGTTAAGGGTAGTAACTGCCGCTCCGTGCAGGTTACCCCATGTTTCTGTTAAGGGTAGTAACTGCCGCTCCGTGCAGGTTACCCCCTTGTTTCTATTAAGGGTAGTAACTGCCACTCCATGCAGGTTACCCCCATGTTTCTGTTAAGGGTAGTAACTGCCGCTCCGTGCAGGTTACCCCATGTTTCTGTTAAGGGTAGTAACTGCCACTCCATGCAGGTTACCCCCATGTTTCTGTTAAGGGTAGTAACTGCCACTCCGTGCAGTTTACCTCATGCCTTCTGTTAAGGGTAGTAACTGCCGCTTTGTGCAGGTTACCCCCATGTTTCTGTTAAGGGAAGTAACCTCCGCTCTGTGCAGGTTACCCCCATGTTTCTGTTAAGGGTAGTAACTGCTGCTCCATGCAGGTTATCCGTGTCCTTCTGCTAAGGGTTGTAACTGCCACTTCGTGCAGGTTATCCCCATGTGTTCTGTTAAGGGTAGTAACTGCCGCTCCATGCAGGTTATCCCCATGTGTTCTGTTAAGGGTAGTAACTGCCGCTCCGTGCAGATTACCCCCTTGTGTTCTGTTAAGGGTAGTAACTGTGGATCCATGCAGGTTAAGAACATAAGAACATGAGAAGTTGCCATACTGGGTCAAACCAAGGGTCCATCTAACCCAGCATCCTGTCTCCAACAGTGGCCAGTCCAGGTCACAAGTACCTGGCAAGTGCCAAAATGTTAAATAGATCCCATGCTACTAATGTTGGTAATAAATAGTGGCTACTCCCTAAGTCAGCTTGATTAATAGAAGTTTATGGTCTTCCTCCAGTAACTTCTCCAAACCTTTTTTAAACCCAGCTACACTAATAGCTTCCACCACATTCTCTGGCAGTGAATTCCAGAGCTTAATTATGCATTGAGTGAAAAGAATTTTCTCCAATTTGTTTTAAATGTGCTACTTTCTAACTTTACAGTGTACCCCTTATCCTTCTATTATCTGAAAGAGTAAATAACTGATTCACATTTACCCATACAAGTCCTTTCATGATTTTCTAGATCTCTATCATATTCCCCTTTAGCCATCTTTTCTCCAAGCTAAACAGTCCTAACCTCTTTAACCTTTCTTCACAGGAAAGCTGTTCCATACCCTTTATCATCTTTGTTGCCCTTCTCTGTTCCTTTTCCAGTGCAACTATACCTTTGTTTGAAATGCGGCGACCATAATTGCGCACAGTACTCAAGGTGCTGTCTCATCATAGAGCAATACAAAGGCATTAGGACATTCTACATTTTATTCACTATTCCCTTCCTAATACTTCCTAGCATTGTGATTGTTTTTTTTGACCACCGTGGCACACTGAATGATGATTTAAATGTATTGTTCACTATGACGCTAAATCTTTTTCCTGGGTGGTAGCTCCTAATATGAAACCTAACATCGTATAACTACAGCATGGGTTATTTTTCCCTATATGAATCACCATACACCTGTCCACATTACATTTCATCTGCCATTGGACTGTCACAAGAGTCCTCCTGCAATTTATCATAATCCGCTTGTTATTTAACTACTCTGAATAATTTTGTGTCATCTGTAAATTTGATCGCCTCACTCATCATTCCTCTTTCCCGATCATTTATAAATATGTTAGAAAGCACCTGTCCAAGTATAAATCCCTGAGGCACTCCACTGTTTACCTTTTTCCACTGTGAAAACTGACCATTTAATCCTACTCTCTGTTTCCTGTCTTTTAACCAGTTTGCAATCCACAAAAGGACAATGCCCCCATCCCAAGACTTTTTAATTTTATTAAAAGCCTCTCATGAGGGACTTTGTCAAACACCTTCTGAAAATCCTAATATTCTACATCTACTGGCTCACCTTTATCCACAAAAAATGTAGCAGAACTGTGAAGCAAGACTTCCCTTGGGTAAATCCATGCTGACTGGGTCCCAACAAACCAAACCATGGCTATCATTATGTTCTGTGATCTTGTTCTTAAGAATAGTTTCTATGATACTTTCCGGCACTGAAATCAGACTCACCAGTCTATATTTCTTGGATCACCCTGGAGACTTTTTTAAATATGGGGGTTACATTGGCCACTTCAGGGACAATAGACAATTTTTATGATAGGTTACAAATTACTAGTAATATATCTGAAATTTGATGTTTTAGTTCTTTTAGAATCCTGGGATGTATACCATCTGGTCTGGGTGATTTGCTACTCTTCAGTTTGTCAATCTGGCCTACTGCACCTTTCAGGTTCATCATGATTTAGTTCAGTTCATCTGAATCATCACTCTTGAAAATTGTCTCCAGAACGGATATCTACCCAACATCCTTATTAGTAAACACAAAAGCAAAGAATTAATTTAGTCTTTCTGTGATGACTTTGTTCCTTTAGTGCCCCTTTAATCCCTTGATCATTTAGCGGTCCAGCCAACTTCCTTGCAGGCTTTCTGCTTCAGATATATTTTTAAAAAAGTTTTTATTATGAATTTTTGCCTCTATGGCCAACTTCTTTTCAAATTCTCTCTTAGCCTGTCTTATCAATGTTTTACATTTAACTTGCCAATGCTTATGCTTTCTCCTATTTTCTTCTGAAGGATCCTTCTTCCGATTTTTGAAGGAAGTTCTTTTGGCTAAAATATCCTCTTTCATTTTGCCTTTTAACCATGCTGGTAATCGTTTGGCCTTCCTTCCACCTTTCTTAATGCGTGGAATACATCTGGACTGCATGTCTAGGATTGTATTTTTAACCATGTCCACACCTGTTGTCTACTCCTAAACTTTGCAGCTGCACTGTTCTTTTTTTTTTCTAACTATTTTCCTCATTTTATCAAAGTTTCCTTTTTGAAAGTTTAGTGCTAGAGCTATAGATTTACTTTTTGTCCCGTCCCCCCCCCCCCCCCCCATTCCAATCATTAGTTCGAATTTGATCATATTTTGATTATTATTGCCAAGTGGCCCTACCACTCACTCTCCAAATCCTGCATTCCACTAAGAATTAGATCTAAAAGAGTTCATGCCTTCTGTTAAGGGTAGTAACTACTCCGTGCAGGTCACCCCCCATATACCCCTTTTTTCATGCCCAACGTCTAGCCTCTAGGGATCCGCAGAGTTTATTCCATGCCCCTTTGAATTCATTTACTGTTTTCATCCTCACCCCTCGTCCGCGAGGGCATTCCAGGCATCTACCACCCTCCCTGGGAAGAAATATTTCCTGATATTGGTTCTGAGTCTCCCCACCCCAACCACCTGGAGTTTCATTTCATGATTCCTTGTTGTACAGTTTCCTTTCCAACAGAAAAGCTTTGAAGTTTACACATGATTAAAACCTTTCAGGTATCTGAAGGTTTGTATCATCTCCCCTGCTCCTCCTCTCTCCCAGGGTATACAGATTCAGAGCATTCAGCCTCTCCTCATAAATCTTTCAGTACAGACCCCACACCATTTTGGTGGCTGTTACAACCCAAACCGCAGCATTATGGCTGCATCAGCCTATGATTTAGGGCACTGGGGCAATCTGCGATGTGTGACCATGGTTAAAAAGGCAAACTTCAATGAGCATGGGGAGGCTGGATGTTTTGGATAATGGCTTTGCTAGTTTTGGTAGCTGAGTGGATTTTTAGAAAACTTTGATAATAAGACAGGGAAGGGGGATCTGGATATTGGGTTTAGGTTGGTCTTGTGATAATCATAGGAGGAGATAGCAAGGCCTGAGATGTAGAGTATTAGGATTTTCAAAAGGTGTTTGACAAAGTCCCTCATGAGAGGCTTTTAATAAAATTAAAAAGTCATGGGATGGGGGCCATGTCCTTTTGTGGATTGCAAACTGGTTAAAAGACAGGAAACAGAGAGTAGGAATAAATGGTCCTGTTTTCACAGTGGAGGTGATGGAGGCTGGCTCTTTAACAAATTGTGAGCATGCTTGAGACTGATATGCAGGGCAGTGGTGGGAAAGGGGTTGGGGATTCATGTAGATGACTGAGTGGGGGAGGAGCAAGGAGCTGAATATGGGAATTTAAATGCTTATCTGCCCAAAGTTGAAGAATCTTAACTAGACAGCTAATTTGGTCAACTTCTGCCATCATTTACTATGTTCCTGTGTTATATTAGTAGAGAAGAAGGAAAGTGGGGACAGGTGGCTGCCATATTATGCATGATGGGTGAAAAATAAAGGAAGTGTAGTGAAGGAGAAGATGGGAGGTATAGTTGATTAGTCTTGTCCTGTGTAACTGCTGTAAAATTGCTCTATTAAACAAATCTTTGTAAAGGCAGAATATAAACAATCAAATCAAATAAACAAAAATTGTAGATATCTGTCACAATTGGGGAACCGGCTGGGTATAGGGATTTCCCCCACAGGGGCAGTACAGGACAACATGGCAGGGCAGTGCAAGGTCTTCTGCCTGACCAGCCACCTCCCGTTTGGGTTGAGCCTGCAGGTTCTGGTGGCTGGCAGGACTTTGGCTAGACCTGGAGACAAGCTGGGTCTAGAGGCAAACTAGGTGTTGGGGTCAAGGCAGGCACAGGCAGCAAGACAGGAACAAGAGACACAGGCTACAGCTGGAGACAAGGGCTGGAACAGAAGGCAAGGCCTGGGACTGGAGAGAGGGAGTGGAACTGGGGGCAAGGCAGTAGAGAGAGGAGGAGGAGTAGCCTAGTGGTTAGAGCAGTGGGCTATGAACCAGGAGACCATGGTTTGAGTCCTGCTGTTGCTCCTTGGGACCTTGGGCAAGTCACTTTACCCTCCATTGCCTCAGGTAGAAAACTTAGATTGTAAGTCCTCTGGGGATAGAGAAATACCTACAGTACCTGAATGTAAACCGATGTGAGATCTCAGATCGAATGTTGGTAAATAAAAATAAAATAAATAGAGAGAGACAAGGGGCTGGAACTGAAGGCCTACAGGGATCAGGGGTCACAGGCAAGGCAAAGACTAGACAGGAGCATGAGAACAAGACAAATAATATACAATGCAGGCAATCAGGAAACTAATGCAAATCAAGGTAGATATAAGACAAGGGAGAAGCAGATATGAAGGCCTAAGCAGGCCACAAAGCATGGCAAAGTGAGACTAAAATTTTGAAGGCCACAAGGCAGGACAGGAAAGCCGAGGAGGCCTCAAGGCAGAAAGGCTGAGGAGGCCACAAGCAAGGTGAAACCAGAAGGCTACAAGGGCCATGCAGTAGGAAGGCAAGGGAAGATGGGCCAATGCAAAGAGCTGAGGTGATTCAATGAAGAGACTGAGTTGTGGAAGAGATAGGGCTAAATAGAGCTGGCCTTGCTGAGTCATGGGTTCATCGAGGAGGTGGCTAGAGTGGGCTTTGGTGAGAACCTGTGCTGGTGAGAAGACAGCCTAGACATCAGAATCGTTACAATATCTCAGCCTCAAATGAAGGGGGTCATTTTCACACTCCCTGCCTAGGTGCAAACTTTATGCACAAAACCCCATCATTCTTTCCTGTGATCTGCCATGAGCGCTTTCCTGTGCATGTCTCCTCTCTCCCCACATAGATTTGAAGTTCTCTGAGGTAGGGACCTTCCTTGCCTATTGTGTCAGTTTGACCAAAAGATGTCACCATTGAGCACTGGCTGGGACTCTGGTCTCCCAGGGGCTGTGAGCTTTGGGTCCTTCTGTAGGACAGTACAACACTGAGTCACCTTTTGATCATTCATAGCATCCCTGTGTTGATGGTACTGTACTCTGAACACTCAGAATATTAAGGAATAATCCAATAATTTGTAGTGGCAGTATGCAAGAATTGGTATCCAGCTGTTTTTGCAAGGGAACTGTGTAACTTATTTAATTACAAAAACACATGTGCACTGCCATGAGCATTTTTATAGCAATGGCAGTCTCTAAATTAGAGGAAAACGCAATAAAATAAGGTTTGATGTAGACTAGCACTTACCTCTTACTATTCAATCCCAGTAAGAGGAGTCCTGCCTGAGAGGGGCTGCTTGGCAATAGTGATCATAACATGATCAAATTTGAGTTAATGACAGGAAGGGGGACAGTAAGTAAATCCATGGCTCTAGCACTAAACTTTCAAAAGGGAAACTTTGACAAAATGAGGAGAATAGTTAAAAAAGCTGAAAGGTGCAGCTACAAAGGTAAAAAATGTGCAACAAGCGTGGACATTGTTTAAAAATACCATCTTAGAAGAGCAATCCAAATGTATTCCACGCGTTAAGAAAGGTAGAAAGAAGGCCAAGTGATTGCCGGCATGGTTAAAAAGTGAGGTGAAAGAGGCTATTTTAGCCAAAAGATCTTCATTCTAAAATTGGAAGAAGGATCTATCAGAGGAAAATAGGATAAAGAATAAGCATTGGCAAGTTAAATGTAAGACATTGGTAAGACAGGCTAAGAGAGATTTTGAAAAGAAGTTGGCCATTGAGTCAAAAACTCATAATAAAAACTTTAGAAAAATATATCCAAAGCAGAAACGAATCAGTTGGACTGATTGAGGGGTTAAAGGGGCACTTAGGGAAGATAAGGTCATTGCAGAAAGACTAAACAAATTCTTTGCCTCTGTGTTTACTGAAGAGGATGTTGGGGAGATTCCCATTCTGAAGATGGTTTTCAAGGGTGATGGTTCAGATGAACTGAACCAAATTATGGTGAACCTGGAAAATGTACTAGGCCAGATTGACAAACTGAAGAGTAGTAAATAACCTGGATCGGATGGTATGCACCCCAGGGTTCTGAAAGAACTAAAAAATGACATTTCAGACCCATTAGTAAAAATGTGTAACCTATCATTAAAATTGTCCATTGTACCTGAAGACTTGGAGGGTAGCTAATGTAACCACAATATTTTAAAAAGACTCCAGAGGAGATCCGGGAAACTAAAGACCGGTGAGCCTGAGTTCAGTGCCAGGAAAAATTGTGGAAACTGTTAGAAAGAATAAAATCACGGAACATTTAGATAGACACAGTTAATGGGACACAGCCAGCATGGTTTTACTCAAGGGAAGACTTGCCCCACAAATCTACATTTTTATGAAGGGGTGAATAAACATGTGAAAAAGATGAACCAGTAGATGTGGTGTATTTGGATTTTCAGAAGGCATTTGACAAAGTCCTTCATAAGAAGCTTCTAAGAAAATTGAAAAGTCATGGGATAGCAGGTGATATCTTTTTGTGGATTGCAAACTGGTTAAAAAACAAGAAACAGAGAGTAGGATTGAATAGTCTGTTTTCACAGTGGAAAAAGGTAAACACTGGAGTTCCTCGGGGATCTGTACTAGGACCAGTGCTTTTTAATCTACCTTATAAATGGCCTGTGACCGACGGCCCGCAAATGCGCAGTAGAGCGCAGCTCTACTGCGCATGTGCGGGCAAGGATGTCGATCAGAAAAAAAAAAATGGCGGTGGGGCCGCAGGAGCGGGAGGAGAAGCAGCGGCGCCGCTGCTTCTCCTCCCCAGATCTGCCGGCAGATCTCGGGGGGGGGGGGGGTGTCACTCCCGCGCCCCCCCCACCGAGATCTGCCGGCAGATCTCGGGGGGGGGGGGTGTCACTCCCGCGCCCCCCCCCACCGAGATCTGCCGGCAGATCTCGGGGGGGGGGGGGTGTCACTCCCGTGCCCCCCCCCCCACCGAGATCTGCCGGCAGATCTCGGGGGGGGTGTCACTCCCGCGCCCCCCCCACCGAGATCTGCCGGCAGATCTCGGGGGGGGGTGTCACTCCCGCGCCCCCCCACCGAGATCTGCCGGCAGATCTCGGGGGGGGGTGTCACTCCCGCGCCCCCCCCACCGAGATCTGCCGGCAGATCTCGGGGGGGGGGTGTCACTCCCGCGCCCCCCCCACCGAGATCTGCCGGCAGATCTCGGGGGGGGGGTGTCACTCCCGCGCCCCCCCCACCGAGATCTGCCGGCAGATCTCGGGGGGGTGTCACTCCCGCGCCCCCCCCCCCCGAGATTCTGCCGGCAGGAGCGGGAGGAGAAGTAGCGGCACCGCGCGCGCGCGGTGCCGCTACTTCTCCTCCCGCTCCTGCCAGCAGATCTCGGGGGGGTCACTGCCGTGCGCGCGGGAGTGACCCCCCCCG
Organism: Rhinatrema bivittatum; assembly: GCF_901001135.1. Lineage (NCBI taxonomy): Eukaryota > Metazoa > Chordata > Amphibia > Gymnophiona > Rhinatrematidae > Rhinatrema > Rhinatrema bivittatum. The sequence continues at coordinate 161,350,888 of NC_042622.1, read as the reverse complement.
AGATCTGCCGGCATGAGCGGGAGGAGTTAATGGAGCCGGGTGAGGGTTGCGGAAAGTCGCGCTTACGGCGCCGGGAGGAAATGGAGGTGGGTGAAGGGAGGGAGAGGGGGGACTGAGTGAGTGGGAGGGAGAGGGGGACTGAGTGAGTGGGAGGGAGGGAGGGAGAGGGGGACTGAGTGAGTGGGAGGGAGGGAGAGGGGGGACTGAGTGGGAGGGAGTGAGGGAGAGGGGGGACTGAGTGAGAGGAGAGGGAGGGTGGAGAGGAGTGGGTGGGGGAGGGGGGGGTGGTGAAGAGTGAGGGGAGAGAGAATGAGGGGGAGGTGAGAGACAGAGGGATGTAGCCCGTTTTAACGGGCTTTACGGCTTGTATATTTATAAATGATCTGGAAAGGGGCACGATGAGTTAGGTGCTTAAATTTACAAAATTATGCAGAGTAGTTAGATCTCAAGCAGATTGTGATAAATTGCAGGAGGACCTCGTGAGACTTGAAGATTGGGCTTCCAAATGGCAGATGAAATATAATGTGGACAAGTCCAAGGTGATGCATATAGGGAAAAATAGCCCTTGCTGTTAGATTCCATATTAGGAGTTACCACCCAGGAAAGAGATCTAGGCGTCATAGTGGATAATATTTTGAAATTGTTGGCTCAGTGTGCTGTGGTGATCAAAAAAAGCAAACAGAATGTTAGGAATTATTAGGAAGGGAATGGCAAATAAAACGGTGGATGTCATAATGCCTCTGTATCCTCCATGGTGAGACCGCACCTTGAATACTATGTGTAGTTCTGGTTGCCATATCTCAAAAAAGATATAGCTGCACTGGAGAAAGTACAGAGAAGGGTGACTAAAATGATAAAGGGGATGGAATGGTTCTCTATGAGGAAAGGCTAAAGAGGTTAGGGCTGTTCAGCTTGGAGAAGAGACAGCTGAAGGGGGGGGGGGGGGTAATGATAGAAGTCTACAAAATCATGAGAGGTCTAGAATGGGTAAATGTGAATCTGTTATTTACTCTTTTGGATAACAGAAGGACTAGGGGGTACTCCATTAAGTTAACAAGTAGCTCATTTAAAACAAATCAGAGAAAATTCTTTTTCACTCAATGCATAATTAATCTTTGGAATTCGTTTCCAGACAATATGGTTTCAGCATTTAGTGTAGCTGGGTTTAAAAAAGTTTGGATAAGTTTCTAGAGCAGAAGTCTTTAAACTATTAATCAATACGGATTAGTAGCTTGGGATCTATTCATTTCATGTTTGGGTACTTGCCAGCTACTTGTGACTTGGATTGGGCTTGATGGACCCTTGGTCTGACCCAGTATGGCATGTTCTTATGTTCTAGCTCCTAGAGGTGGGGGAAGGTTGGGGGGGGGGGGGGGCAGGTCTTCAGCTCTTTTGGCCTCTGGTACAGAGATAATTATTTGAAATGAATGTATCTCTTCTCTCCAAATGATGATTTTACATTTTCTGCCAAGTTTTTCAGATACAAGTTGAGGCAATGAAATATCAGGGTGAAGACTTCCTGTAGAGCAGAATCCCTGTCCCTGTGCACCCATGCCAAGGAAGAGGGAGGTCTTTCTGCATATTTATTACTGCTATAAATGGGAAGACACATTTCAAAACCGTTTCTGTGTGTAAATAGCAATTTATGCTCTTTAATCGGCCTCCCACATGGAGGCTTTTAGCCACATTTAATGGCGGCTTTCCTGGAGATGTGTTATGGGCAGGACTGGAAAATAAAACACATGGGTTGCACTTTCAGCTCTGTGTGTTATTTCCCCAGGTGCTTCCTCTGTGAGACCTGCTGCAAAGCGTGCAGCTAAAACCTTCTCCTAAGTCTAACAGTGGGAAAACTGCCTCGCTGGCTGGTGGGTCCGTGCGGTGGCGCAGTCGCACATCAGGAAGACGTGGATGCGTGTTAGTCCACTACAACCCACAGTTAGCAAATAACAAAAGAAGTATAGAAAGGGATCCCGTTTTGTTGGACTAACTTCACACATTTCTTGAGCAGCTTTCTAAAGCTAATCCTCTCTTCCTAAGAACCGTTTAGAATAAGAATCAGAAAGAAAGAGACCCCAGAAATGGGAAAAGAAACAGAGGAAAGGAGGAGGTGGAGGAGAGGAAGAGAGGCGTCACAGGTCATGGTGGGAGAAGAAGGCAGATGGAGGCAGGAATGGCAGTCGTGCTACTGTTTCACTCCCTGGCTGCCACTGTCAGAAAGTGTGATGTTGTGTTCTGAGCGCAGGTTTTTGTTTTTGAAGGTTGTCCTGACCAGTATTGGGGTCCAGACTGCAAGGAGAGCTGCCTATGCCATCCCAATGGGAGATGTGACCCTTTAACTGGACAGTGCAGGTGCCAAGGCAACCGCTGGGGACCCCTCTGCAAGTTTCCCTGCATCTGTGGATCACATGGGCACTGCAACCCGCTTACAGGATCCTGTCAGTGCGAGGCTGGCTGGTGGTCAGCCAACTGTAAGAAGCAGTGTCAGTGCAACGTAGCCAGCTCTCGCTGCGACCCTGCCACGGGGCTCTGTGTCTGTATGCCAGGCTGGTGGGGCCATCGATGCAGCGTCAGGTGCAACTGCAATCATTCGCCATGTGCCCAGTATTCAGGGAAATGCGAATGCCAGGATGGATGGTGGGGGCCAAAGTGTGAGCACCCTTGTGACTGCCTGCATGGGACGTGCAGCCCTGTGAGTGGGCACTGTGACTGTGACCCAGGATATGAAGGGCAGAGCTGCCAAGAGCCCTGTGCCACTGGTCTCTATGGTCCAAAGTGCAAATTCAAGTAAGTTGAATGAACATATGACTACATATGGTGAAAGGGGAAAATTATCAGCACTAACTCCTCTGCTGCGATATTCAGAGTGCAATCCAACTAATCACGTCATCAAGTAGCTGCTCAATAAAAGCCTGAGACTAACTCCTCTGCTGTGATATTCAGAGTGCAATCCAACTAATCACGTCATCAAGTAGCTGCTCAATAAAAGCCTGAGACTAACTCCTCTGCTGCGATATTCAGAGTGCAATCCAATTAATCATTCAACAAGTAGCTGCTCAATAAAAGCCTAATGAGACCAACTCCTCTGCTGTGATATTCAGAGTGCAATCCAACTAATCACGTCATCAAGTAGCTGCTCAATAAACGCCTGAGACTAACTCCTCAGCTGCAATATTCAGAGTGCAATCCAACTAATCATTCAACAAGTAGCTGCTCAATAAAAGCCTGAGACTAACTCCTCTGCTGTGATATTCAGAGTGCAATCCAACTAATCATTCAACAAGTAGCTGCTCAATAAAAGCCTGAGACTAACTCCTCAGCTGCAATATTCAGAGTGCAATCCAACTAATCACGTCATCAAGTAGCTGCTCAATAAAAGCCTGAGACTAACTCCTCAGCTGCAATATTCAGAGTGCAATCCAACTAATCACGTCATCAAGTAGCTGCTCAATAAAAGCCTGAGACTAACTCCTCTGCTGCGATATTCAGAGTGCAATCCAACTAATCACGTCAACAAGTAGCTGCTCAATAAAAGCCTGAGACTAACTCCTCTGCTGCGATATTCAGAGTGCAATCCAACTAATCACGTCATCAAGTAGCTGCTCAATAAACGCCTGAGACTAACTCCTCAGCTGCAATATTCAGAGTGCAATCCAACTAATCATTCAACAAGTAGCTGCTCAATAAAAGCCTGAGACTAACTCCTCTGCTATGATATTCAGAGTGCAATCCAACTAATCATTCAACAAGTAGCTGCTCAATAAAAGCCTGAGACTAACTCCTCTGCTGCGATATTCAGAGTGCAATCCAACTAATCACGTCAACAATCACGACTAACTCTTCTGCTGCAATATTCAGAATAGCATCTTATATCAGTTCCCTTTTGGCCTTATTCTTACATTTCCTTTATTTTGTATGCTTCTGTATTTTGTTTTTGATATTTAAAATGTGGGGTTTTTTTTGTTTTTTTTTAAGTAAAACGTGTGCCCTTGGTCATAACCAAGGCTCACTCTTTAAGTCTCCTTCCCTAAGTCTATCGGAGAGGGGTCTCTGATGACAATCAGCACCAGGGGTGGATTGAGATTGTAGGCGCCCATAGACAGAGGACAGAGGGAGGGGTTTTTCCACCCCCTGAAAATCGGAGAGCAGCAGAAAACTCCTAGAATCCTAAATCCAGCCCTGATCAGCACAGCAGCGTCTGATTTACTGAGATTCAGAATGGAGGGGGCGGAGCCTTTATTAATGAAACAGTAATATCTCCTCAGAAATTCACACAAACCGGAACAGGAGGGGGAAATGTTGACCGAACCCGTCTCTTGGGAGAATGTTATAAATATGCAGTCCGGTTATATTCATTTCATGCAGATAAATTGAGAGTGATCTGGACATTGCTCTTGTAATCATTAATGTGCCGGATGCTAGAAATCTTGACATTTCAAGCAATAATATGCATTAAGAGTAGGGGAAGGATTTGCTTTCTTTTTTATTGTAGCTTATAACCGCTTGCAGTCTGGTTTGTTCAATTTTATGGTTACATAAAGCTGTTTTCCCTGAAAAAAATGGGAAAACAAATAAACCCACTGACAATTCAACAGCAAATTAGGTCTCCCACCTTTCCCTTGTCCTCCAACCCTGGGCCTGAGTGCGCCTTCCTTTCCGGCTCTGCTTCGCTTAATGCCAGGGCAGTGGCAGCTCCAGAAAGTTCTGCATGTGTGGGGGGGGGGGGGGGAGCATAGAGGGGGCACAGTGAGGAGGGCAAGCCCCTTCGCTTATGGGCCATTGGTGCCCCCTGCACCTCCTCTGGAGCCGCCCCATGCCGCTGTCTGCGGCACTGCCACCCTCCGGCCCTGGCAGCTCGATCGGAGCCCTGCGTTGCTTTGTTTGGCGCCGTATGCGTCAGAGCCAGCAAAGCACCAATAGACAGAAGGGATAGCACAGCTCTCGCTCGGGGTATTTTATATACGTAGGTATGTATAGATTATTATAACTGACAGGTAGGCAGAGAAAGCTGCTGCTGTTCCGACACAAGGCAGGACTGCTGGTGGGTGGGCTGAGAAGGGTGAAGTGAGAATGCCAGTGCCGATTGGAGGGACAATGATCTTCTGAACAGTTTTTATTCTTTCCTTTGCTTCTGATTGTGCAGCTGCGGACACTGCCTGGAAGGACAGCCCTGCTCTCCAGTGGATGGTTCCTGTGTGGGATGCGCCCCAGGCTGGAATGGCACACGCTGTGATCAGCAATGCCCCCCTGGCTACCATGGGAAAGACTGTCAAGAGCCATGCCCACGCTGCCGCCAGGGGGAGTCGTGCCTTCCAGACAGCGGGCACTGTTTATCCTGTGAGCCGGGATGGCTGGGACCCAGGTTTGATTCTTTGCTAGGGAGGAGTTTATTTTATGTGACCTTGATTCTCATCAAAGATTTATCAATGCACATAAAAAGAGTTAAATTATTATTTCTTCCCTAAACCCCTGACCATAGGCCCCCACATGTATAAGTTACTGCCATCTATTAGCTGCAAATATCTGATGTCAAAATCCAACCTATAGATAAATTGCCCCAGTAATAAGCTGCAATCTCTTTACCCTTTCATTGTCTCCCTTCCATTTTATTGTACCCTTAGATCCCAAACTCCATCTTCAGCACTCATGACATTAAAATCTGAGGGCCCAATATGATAAAACCTGAATAAAAAATGTGAGAAAATCTTAGCTCACATTTTCTTTACTCACATGATAAAAATTGTGTTAACTCCCGATATAGCCTAGATTTACTAAACCGCAAGTTAAACAGCATGAAACATAAGAACATAAGATATGCCATACTGGGTCAGACCAACGGTCCATCAAGCCCAGCATCCTGTGTTCAACAGTGTCCAATCCAAGTCACAAGTACCTGGCAAGTTCGCAAACATTAGATAAATCACAAGCAACTTTTGCTTATTAATTACCTTAATACAGTTTATGGATTTTTCCTCTAGGAACTTATCCATACCTTTTTTAAACCCAGTTACACTAACTGCTGTAACCACATCCTTTGGCAATGAATTCCAGAGCTTAACTATGCACTGAGTGAAAAAGAATTTTCTTTGATTTGTTTTAAATGAGCTACTTGCTAACTTCCTGGTCCTTCTATTATCCGAGAGAGTAAATAACTGATTTACATTAACTTGTTCAAATCCATTCATGATTTTGTAGACTTCTATCATATCCCCCCTCAGTTGTCTCATCTCCAAACTGAACAGCCCTAACTTATTTAGCCTTTCTTCATAGGGCAGCCGTTCCATGCTACTTATCATTTTGGTTGCCCTTCTTTGCACATTCTCTACTGCAGCTATATCCTTTTTGAGATGCGGTGACCAGAATTGCACACAGTATTCAAGGTGCGGTCTCACCATGGAGCGATACAGAGGCATTATGACATCCACCGTTTATTTGTCATTCCTTTCCTAATAATTCCTAACATTCTGTTTGCTTTTTTGATTGCCACAGTACACTGGGCCGACGATTTAATTGTATTATCCATTATGACGCTTAGGTCTCTTTCCTGGGTGGTAACTCCTAAGATGGCTTCTAACATTGTGTAACTACAGCAAGGGTTATTTTTCCCTATACGCATCACTTTGCACTTGTCCACGTTAAATTTCATCTGCCATTTGGAAGCTCAATCTTCCAGTCTCACAAGGTCTTCCTGCAATTTATCACAATCCACTTGAGATTTAACTACTCTGCATAATTTTGTGTCATCTGCAAATTTGATCACCTCACTCATCATGCCCCTTTCCAGATCATTTATAAATATATTAAAAAGCACCAGTCCAAGTACAGATCCCTGAGGCACTCCACTGTTTATCCTTTTCCACTGAGAAAACTAACCATTTAATCCTACTCTCTGTTTCCTGTCTTTTAACCAGTTTGTAATCCATGAAAGGACATCGCCTCCTATCCCATGACTTTTTAGATTTTTTAGAAGCCTCTCATGAGGGATGTTGTCAAACGCCTTCTGAAAATCCAAATACACCACATCTACCAGTTCACCTTTATCCACATGTTTATTAATCCCTTCAAAAACATACATTAAATGCTGTTTATTGTGTAATATTGTGGCACTATCGTGCAATGTAACAAAAGATGTCCTCCCACTATGGAAATAAGCTGCTTTGCATGTGTTCCTATGCATACAATTGCCTAATGCATGCAAAACAGCTTATGCAGAGACAATCCAATACTAATAATGCGACTGAATTTGAAAAAAGTCAGCCCCATTATTTTATCTCATTTGAGGGAAGAGTAGTTATTTTCCAGAGGAGCATCAGGCTGCTAATGCAGGTCCCCACTGCTGCCATGGGAAATTTAAAGGGACAAGGTGCCTGATACACCCCCCCTAAAGGCAAAGAAAGTCACCTCAGGGATCAATGTCAACCCCTGACCCAGCCCCCCTGCCACCATCTGAGCCGGCATTGGCCCTCCCAAATAAAAAAATAAAGAAATGCCACAAGCGCAGCGATGGCCTTTTCCCTTCCCCTCATCCTCCTCAAGACCAAAAAGCCGCATTGACACAGGATGGCCCCCGCCCCCGGCCCAACCTACTCCCCTTCCAAAGATAATAAAATCCAAGAACACTATGTCTAGTGCTTTCCCCTGATCCAATGTTCTGGTCACCCAATCAAAGAAATTGATCAGATTCGTCTCCCAAGACCTACTTCTGGTAAAACCATGCTGCCTCGGATCTTGAATTTCATTAGGTTTAAACGGTTTTTATTTTTTAACATAGAACAAACAGCGAATAAGCCAAAGGTGGGTGTGTTTCTGAGCCCACCCCCGGTATACAAATACAATCATGGCAACTAACAAAACCCCACCCCCCAAGATGTACAGATACAGCATCAGTGAAATGGAAATCAACAGGTAGTCCATTTGGTCCTCACAGCGCACAACGCACTAAAGAAGTCCGAGGGCCGTTCGCTCAGGCATTTAGAAGCAGACTCCGAGTTCGATGAGGAAGTGATTGGATGTACAGCTGCCACACCGAAAGGAATCGCCGCCGGGCGGTAGGGGAATGTCGAGCCATCATATTCTCCATAGTCATCATCGAATGGAAGCTGTTCCGCCAGGCCCAGTACGATGGGTTCTCCGTCGTCCGCCATTGGGAGAGAATAATCTTTTTGCCTACAACACAAGCCTTAGCCAAAAGCAAACGTGAGCCAAGATCTCTGATACAAATTGGCGATATACAGCCAAACAGTAGCCACAGCGGCGTGATGGGAATGACCACATTCAATAGATCTGCCATATAGTCAGCAAGATGACTCCAGAAACGTTTAATCGGGGGGCAGGATCAGAAGACATGACCACACCGAGGGCAGCCCGCCGCAGATACCAGTTTAAAATGATATGCTCTCTGAGGGGTGACATAGGCCCTGCTTAAGAATTTATATTGCAGTTCTCTATAATATTGGTTCCCCGAGATCCTGGCTACACGCCGAAAGCAAATCTTTAGAATGGCCGGGGTAAGTACAAAATCCCCATCCCCAGACCAACGGGATGCCAAAAGGGTAAACACATCTCCCCCCCCCCCATCTGGCCGCAACCGGTGGTAATAATTAGACAATGAGGGGATCACACGGCCCTCCATTCGAAATAGGTGTGTCAGGGAATGAAAGGTGGTTGGGTTCACCAAGGTCTCCGGAAGGGACCGTAGGTAGTGCGACAATTGTAGATAGGGAAACGTGTGCCCGCAACCCATCCCGTACATCTCCCTAACCTCCGGGAAGGTGAAGATACGCCCCTCCGTGGTGAACAAATGTCCCAAGTGAGTGACACCCCGCTCCTCCCAGGTCCGAAAAGCCGCGGATTGCATGCCCGGGGTGAAGTCCCCATTTCCCCTAACTGGAAGGAAATAGGCACAGTGAGGGGGCACGTTCAACCTCCGCGCCAGCCGTCGCCAGGATAAGCGTAGGGGGCGGACCAAAGGATTGCCCACCAAAAACGAGGGAAGTTTGGCCGAAGGTGCTTGCAACGTATAGGCTGGGGCAAAGGGAAACTGAATAGCCCGTTCAGAGTCCAGGGAAGTAAAGGTTCCCCTATCCAATATCCAGTCCCGGATAACCCGCAAATTACACGCTAAGTTGTAAGTACCCATGTCCAGCACCCCCATCCCTCCGCGCCCCCATTTCGCTTTCAGCCAGGTCAGTGGGACACGGGACTTCCCCCCCCCCCCCCCCCCCCCCCCCGCCAAAAAAACTTCCGCAATAAACGATCCAAGTGGCATAAACCTACACGTTTTAAAAGGACGGGGACGTTTTGGAGAAAATAAAGCCACTTAGGCAGTATGCACATTTTAAAAAGGTTTATACGTCCACTCAATGAGAGCGGAAGGTGTTTCCATCTGACCAGACTGTCGGACATGCTTCGCAGTAGCCCGGGACATTCACCTGGTAAATCTTATCCGGGTCGGCGGGAATTAGTACCCCCAAATACCGTATGGGCCCCTGCGTCCATTGCAGTGGGAAGTCTCCCTGCCAGGTCTCCGAGAGGGATTCGGGGTAAGCCATTACTGATGATTTATGGGCATTCATCTTCAACCCTGAGAAAACCCCAAACAATCCGATCAGAGATAGTAAAGGGGGAAGAGAATCGCAAGGCTTTGTGACGAGGACAAGCAGATCGTCTGCAAAGGCCACCCCCTTAAATATCCGAGAGCCAAAGCGGACACTGCGGATCCCCCTGTCCTGATGCAACGCCACCAAAAGGGGCTCCAATTGTAGTATGAAAAGCAATGGGGACAGTGGGCACCCCTGTCGCGTTCCCCTCGTCACCTGGAACTCCTCCGAGCGAGTGCCATTCAGCAATATCACGGCTCGTGGATCACTGTACAATAAGCGTAGGGCCTGAATGAAAAAACCTCCGAACCCCATCCGGTCCAGTACAAGAAAAAGATAGCGCCACTCCACCCGATCGAACGCTTTTTCCGCGTCAAAACTAATGAGCAAATGTGGCTCTCCCAGCTGGCGGCAGATGGTCATCGCCGTCAAAACCCGACGAATATTCGCGAGGGCGTACCGCTGGCGGACAAAGCCCACCTGGTGATCTCCAATGAGCGCAGGTAATACGGCAGCTAAACGATCAGCAAGTATTTTCGCTAGGAGTTTGTGATCCAGGTTTAAGAGAGAAATTGGGCGGTAAGATTCCGGCAAGAGCGGATCCTTTTGAATTTCATTAAATTCACTATCCTCTGTTTTAGCAGCGATTCCATTAATTTGCTCACCACAGAGGTCAGACTAACTGACCTGTAGTTTCCAGCCTCCTCTTTCTTCCACTTTTATACATTTGAACCACTTCTACTCTTTTCCAGTCCTCCAGAACTACTCCAGACTCTAAAGAAGCATTGAAAAGGTCACTAGTGGAGCTGCCGGACATCTCTAAGTTTCCTTAGTACCCTCAGATGTATCCCATCTGGCCCCCATCATTTTATTCACTTTGAGGACCATTTTCAGCTACTGTGTGGCTTGGGTATATTTAAGCAGGGTATGTTAAATTAGCCGGATAAATTATCCGACTAACTTTAGGATAGGTCAAAGGTACAACCAGAGTTAGCCGGAGAAATTATCCAGCTAACTCTGAATATTGGAATTAGCCAGATAATATATCTGGGTAACTTGGTTCCTCCCCAAAATGCCTCCTGCCACACCCAGAATGCTCCCAACGTATCTAGAATTTAGCTGGATAAGTCACTGAATATGATGGTTTGCCATTTAAATGCATAACTTTAAAGTTATCTGTCTAGATGGCTTTTGAAAATGCACTTCTGTAAGTTTAGTTAGCCAAGACTGGTGCAAGAGTATTTGGCAGCCTAGGCAAGCCTTGGGTCATGCACTCCCCACCCCCAAATTTACCTACTGGCAGCTCCAGCACAGTGCTCCCTTCTGTGGCAGTACTGGCCTTCCCCATTTGGACCTTTTCCTGGTGGGATTTTGTCAACACCAAAAATGTTGATACTCCAGGCTACCTCCTAATTTGCGTATGGAAACACTGGCTCTGTAGTTAGCTCCTCATGAAAACACTTTTCTGAAAATTGATTGAGGTTTACCTCACTTCCAGTCTTATTTGGATTTGTTTTATATGGTCCTGCTTAGGCCATTCCACAGTGAACACTGAACAGAAATATTTATGAAGCAATTTTGCTTTTTCCTCATCAGCCTCTACATATTCCTTTCTTTCACCCCCAAGTCTCACACTGCCACTTTTGTACTTCCTTCTATCACTAACATATCTAAAAAAAAAATCTTGTCCCCCTGTTTTACTGTGTTTGTTATTTTTTCTTCCATTTGTATCTTTGCATTCCTGACTATTTTCCCATCTTCTCTTAGCTTTTCCGAATATTGTTGCCTCTTTCTGTAATCTCTTGTAGTTTATGAATGCTGACCTTTTTTTCTCCCTTACCTTTTCAACTATAGAAAACCATAGTTGGCTCTTTTTTCAGCTACTTCTTTAGAAAACTATAACAATCTCTTTTTCCTCTTCTCTTTATTTACATTCCTAACAAAATGATTAATTACCCTTATGATATCTCCTTTTAGTTTCGCCCCTGCCCTTCTCCTTCCTCTAAATTTTCCCAACCAGCTAATGACTCCTAGTGGATCCCAGATGATCATCTACTACAACATCAGAAATACTGTCCCCATTGGTAAGCATTAAGTCCAGTATCGCCCCCTCCCCTGTGGTTTCTGTTAGCAGTTAAGAACATAAGAACATAAGAAATTGCCATACTGGGTCAGACCAAGTGTCCATCAACCCAGCATCCTGTTTCCAACAGTGGCCAATCCAGGCTAGAAGTACCTGGCAAGTACCCAAAAACTAAGTAGATCCCATGCTACTGATGCCAGTAATAGCAGTGGTTATTCTCTAAGACAACTTGATTAATAGCAGTTAATGGACTTCTCCTCAATGAACTTATCCAAACCTTTTTTAAACCCAGCTACACTAACTGCACTAACCATATCCTCTGGCAACAAATTCCAGAGCTGAATTGTGCATTGAGTGAAAAATAATTGTCTCTGATTAGTTTTAAATGTGCTACTTGCTAACTTCATGGAGTGCCCCCTAGTCCTTTTATTATCCGAAAGAGTAAATAATCGATTCACAGAACAGTTCTCCTTGCACAGAATCCAGGATCTCCCTGCTTCTAGAAGATACTGCAGCTGGGAGTCCCTATTAACATCTGGAAGATTATAATCTCTTAGCAGCAGCATCTTCCCTTTCACAGCAATCCTGTAAACATTCTTTATTAAATCTCTGTCCATCTCCTCTGTGTGATGGAGGTCAGTATATTACACCAATATACATAGATGTTCCATTCCCTCTTTCCAGTGCCTTCTCCTTACCACATAAGTCCAGCAATGTTGTTGCTTTAATACTGTTCTTTATATATAACTAGCTGTTAAGCCCGTAACAACGGGCTACATTAAAAAAAAAAATTTCGGTCCATTCCTTCCTCCTCCCCCCTCCCCCTCTATTCTCCCTCCCACTTCCCCCTTCTAGTCTCCCTCCCTCTCTCCTCCCCCCCTCCCCTCCCTCTCTCCTCCCCCCTCCCCTCAGTCACTCCCTCCTCCCTCCCCCCTCCCCTCAGTCACTCCCTCCCCTCTCCCCCTCCCCTCAGTCACCCCCTCCTCCCCTCAGTCACTCCCTCCCCTCTCCCACCTCAGTCACTCCCCCCCTCCGTCACTCCCCCCTCCCCCTCCCCTCAGTCACTCCCCCTCTCTCAGCTCATTCACAACCCCTTCGGATGGCACAACCGGAAGATCTCCGGGGGAGGTCCCTCCCTCCCTCCCTCGCGCTCGCCGCCACTACCGCTCCTCACCACTGCCCCTCACCGCCGCCCCTCGCCGCCGCCACCACCATGTTTTCAAAGAGCTGACGCTCTGCTCTGACCAACGTGTTCACCCACACATGCGCAGTAGAGCTGCTCTCTAATGCGCATTTGCGGCACGTCGGTCAAGCCTCATTTATCTAATAGATGTCTCGCCTCCTCCTTTCCTTCATACTTGGTCCTTCCTGAATAGATTGTAATCAGATATAACTATATCCCAGTCACATGTATACAAACATGCTCTTCGCACTCTTTCTCCTTATCCCAGTGATCCTTCATCCCCAGGCTCTAACAGTGCTCAATTCCAACCCCAAGTCTTGTCCTCCAGTGTTCAGTAAGCACTAGTAGATGAAGTGCAATTAGAGATTGAACAATGTTGGGGACTGCAGATGGAAGGTCACTAAGACAAGGAGGAGGAGAGTAGAGAGAATGGGACATTCTCTTTCTTCCTTCTCCTCTCTGTCCTGGTGATCCTGGTTCTCTATCCCATGCACTCTGCTCCCAAAAACCCCCCCTCATGATTCCTCTGGTGATCCTCATCTCCCCTCAGTGGTTGTAGATCCTCCAAGTCTCATCCCCAATCCACAGTGGTTCTCAAGCTGATTATCCCCACTAGTCACTAATTCCCCCTTGTAGTGGGTTCTGGAATGAGGTATTTGTCTTGTAGCCTGGATCACACAAGCAAACTAAGAAAATAACAACACTGATTATATCTTATGTGAAACAATGAAAAGCTATATTTTCTGTATACTATATATACAAAACAGGTGCTTATGAGAAAGGTTGGGAACAAATAAACAAAAACAGAATATATACAGTATATCAGCACAACAAGAAAGTAAATATCTTAATTCTTCAACTAATAGGGAATAATTATGTATAAAGGCCTAGCAAAATTTACCATTTTCCTGAAAAAGCACCCTCCAAAACTTATCAGTCATTGATAACCAAGCAGATCTCTTTGGGAAGGCTGGACTGCACAGATAATTCTGGGTCTCTGCCAAGCTTGTCGTGCTAGTCTGTAGCTCTTAGCAGGAATTTGTAGGTTCTACTGTATACTGGGGTTATATACGTTTTGCTCAGAAGGGATCTCTTTGTCTAACTTTTCTGAAATATTGCTAAGCTACTGATAAGGAAAACTTACTGCGTATGTTCTCTGGACCATTCTGAATCGCTTTCTTGTATAGACATTCTCTGTCACATGCATATGACCACTAGTTCTTGCATTTTCTCTAAACTTAACACATTCATATATAAACACCCCAAAATAATAACCCAAAATCAGCATATGTATCACTATAGTCATGTGTCAGGTAATCACTACTTTCAAGAGAATGTGTGTACCCCAAAAGCTAAAGGTGTATCCATAAAGTCTATAAAACATATGTTCATTTTATACTACTTCTGGGCAGTCGCCAAGTGTTTCAGCTTCAACCTCTTTTGCTGTGCTTAACTCTTAATCTGCTAGCTGGCTTACAGTAAATTATGGTCTTATACTTTTAATTAAGTTATATCTCCATTTTGTGCTCGGTATCTATCTGCTCCTGACCTTGAAGCTTACAGACTTCAAGTTAGAGAAAAAAGGAGGGCTGTGTAGGCCATAAGGTGTTCCAGGCTGCTTCTAGCAAAGGGGGAGTGGGGGAAGAGCAGGGGGGCTACCTACAGCCCACAAAGCCTGTAATTTCTTTAAGCAGTGCTCTGCATCTGTGTCTGTTATCTTTTCCAACAAGCTACATACTGCCTTATTCACCATTTTAAGAACATCCTTTTATCATTACTTCTTGTACTAACCTCTGATCATACTTTCACACATACATGGGGCTTATCTGATTCCTCACATCCGCTATCGCCTCACACTAATACACCCCTTCCTGGAAAATTATCCCTCCAGCAATTCTTCTCTCTCTCCTTCTCTTGTGCCAGAATCAGTTGGCCATCCTCTGCCTTGGAAGTGGAGGCAGGCTGGCATGCACCACCCACTCTCCTCGGACAAGATGAGGGAAGGTCTGGAATACAACAGTACATTCTTTACCATGCACTCTTCTCGCTCACTCTCTGCCTGCCCCACCACACATCCTCCTATCTCTTTCCCTCCCCTCATTCACTCTTTTCCTGCTCCCTCCAATCACCTCAGTCAGGGACTGCCCTCTACTCTTATCTCTTTCATTCCTCACAGTCCCTATGGCCTCCTTGCTAGGCCTGGATTTGTCAACAGGCACACTAGGCCTGTGCTTAGGGCAGCAGAAACCTGGGGGAGAGCAGGCCGGCTGAAGATTTGCTGCTTTTCAGTTGTGCTGAATATCACTCAGCAGAGAATAGCCCTCTCCTTCCAGTGCCTTCCTTTCAGGCAGCATACAAGGAACAGGAGAGCCTGCAGCCGACAGATCAAAGGGGGATCATTTTGGGAAGAGTAGGATTGGCTGAATACAAATCATTGGAGGGTGGGAAAAATGGTTGGGGGGATTCAAAGGGGAATGGTTAGGAGGCATTGGTCTGTGTATGAGGGGGAAGGGATTCTATGTGTGTGGAAATCATATTGGGTGGGATGTTAGAGAGGGGGCTGCAAGGAAGAACAGGACTGGAGCAGGATAGGGACACCTCCCTCCTCTCCTCCCCACCCATTGCAATTCAAATCTTCCCTCCTTTGATCTTGGATTCTATTCCCCAGATCCTGGAGCTTCCTTTCCTTTCCTTCCTACCGCTCCCTTCTCTCCAGATCCTGAAACCCACTCCCCAACCCTTCCTACTTCCTCTTCCCCTTCTTCAGTCCAAGATCCTTCCTATCTCTCTCTCCTCTTACCCATCACAGATTCCTAATCTTCTCCATCTCCCATCTTCCCCATCCCTAGTCCTCTTTCCTTTTCACACTCCTCCCCCTTTCTCCTCACCCCATTCCTGATCCCTTTCCCTTCCCCATCCCTGTCTCCTCCCTGTACTAATACTTCAGATCACTTTTCTTCACCCAATAAAAATTATATAAAATTATACTAACCATAGTGTAAAACTATTTTATTTGTATAATGTAATATAAAAGGTAGAAATGTTTGCCAATTTGCCTCTGAATTTTTAAATTTTTGCCACAACAGAATCTACTCCTGAGCTGCCACAGGAAACTAGGGGACTGTGCCTTAGACCTTCTGCTCCCTGGTCCATCCTTGGGGGGGAGGGATGATAGGAGGCGATAGCACCAATAGTGCTTTGGGGCACCAAACATTCATCACTGCCCCTCACTCACACCCCACAACTTTGATCCCCTCACTCACTCCCACCACCACACAACCCACATCCCTACCAAATCCCTCACTCACTTTTTTCAGCCTATACACATCCCTTCACTCGCTTGCTCTCCCCTCCCTCCAATCTCTTCACTCATTCTTGCTTCTCCATCTTTTCATTCCTCTTGCCCTTCCCTCACCCTCACTCTGCTTTCCTCTGATCCCTTCACTACCCCCTCCCCACCACCATCATCTCACTACTCTCTTGCCCCTTCCCTCTCCCCTAGTGTGGTCACCAGCAGCAAAGGTGGAGAGGCTTGGAAAGCCAGCACAGTAAGCAGCAACCTGGGAGACAACACACCCAGTAGAGGCAGAAGCAATAAGGCTGACAGGCATTCACCTCGTGTCTCTATGACCTTGGCCATTATCCTTCAAGGCCTCTTCAACTGTGCCAGGAAATTGCACAAAAATCAAGGCCATGTGGTTGCCCCCAACTCAGGGTAAGCAGCTCCAACGTACTCTGCGTGGCTTCCTCTGAGGGACTGAGTGGCCAGAAATGATACGTTCTACCATCGGCTCGGCTTCGTCTCTGCAGGGAAACCAGAACTGATTTACACTACCAGCTCTGCTCCACTTCTATGGGTCCCAGAATAAAAGGTGCAAGAATGCCATGCTGGGTTGTTCCACCGAAATTAAGCCCTGAATGACAGACTCTAAAAAAAGTGGGATTAGCACAAGTTTGAAACTTGTGAGCTGTAGTGCCAGTCATCAAGGCTAGCATTGAAGCTTTGACAACTGGTGCCTTTGCTCTTAAGTTTCCCATGTCTGCTAATTCAAACCCTTTTTTGTCGTCTTTGCTCTGCAGTTTCTGCTACAGTTACACCCCTGGCCCCTCCAGTTCCCTGTAGAATAGGAGGAGATGGGCTGAACTAGGGAGAAGAGTGGTCCTTTTCTGCTTTGTCCACTCAAGCTCACCCCCATCCCCTACTTTTCCCTGCGCTGCCTGAAGGGGAGGGGCTGGAGCACAGCACCCCTGCTACTCTGCCTTTTAAGTCTGAAAAGAAGCGCCAGAACTGCGTTCCAGGCCCTTCCCCCACAAATTAAGCCCTGACTACATCAATATACATAGATGTTCCATTCCCTCTTTCCAGATTAAGCCATGGTGCCTTCTCTTTACCTCATAAACCCAGCAGTGCTGTTGCATTCATGTTATTCTCTATATATAATGCCTCGCCTCCTCCTTTCCTTCCTAAATAAATTGTAGCCAGTCATGGTTTTCCATGTACCAGGTCTCCATGACAATTACTATATCTAAATTAGCTTCTTCCATGACTGCCTCTAGATCTGGGAATTTATTCCTCATACTATGAGCACTGGTGTACAGAGTTTTCCAAATATTGCTTTTTTTTCCCTTTTCTGACAAGCTTTGAATGTTTATTACCTTTAGGGCTGGTAATAGTGGGGTGGCCCAGTGCTGTGTGCTGCCATACAAAGGAACATGGCTTTGATTCCCAGTTCAGCTCTTCCCCTCTGGGTTGGCTTTTGAAGGACTCGTTCACAGTCCCTGGAGGAAAAAACTCTGCCGTTGCTCAATGTTGACACCTAATGGTCAGATTTGGGGCTGAGTGGTGGAGGAATACACATTTGGTGGCCAATGACTGAAGGCTGTCGCTACAATTGTTAGGATGAGATGATGGAATATAAAATAGAGGAGGAAAGGCTCAGTGTATTTTTGTGCACTGCCATGTGGAAGGTCCCCAGTTTGATCCCACAGTCGGGTCTCCTGCTTCCTGGTTTGACTGGGGATACTGCAGAGGCAGCATTCATGGTCCCCAAGGGAAGGGAGTTATAGTCTTTTCTCAAGAGTGCATCTAGTGGCCGGATTTAGGGCTCAGGATTACAGGGGTTCCTGAGTGATCCCTTGGTGCATGAATGCATCCCAGGACAAGGCTGCATGGGGGTATAAAAGAGGGGGAAATCTCCAGATAGCTGGCATCAGGACACCGAGCTGGAAGTGGAAACTGCTGGCTGAATAAATAAAGGAGAGGAAAAAGCCCAGGTTGTACTAAATGAAGGTTCATGGCACTATAGCCCAACAGAGGCTTGTTTTGATTTGAATTAGAAGCCCAAAAGAGCAGGAAGAACCTGCTGGACAAATCCCAGAAACCCACTGGTGAGAGTAATGAGTGTCCCATCCCTTTTCATCCTCTGCAGATGTGATTCTTCCTGTCCCCCTGGAAAATTTGGAGATCGCTGCCTGGCCAGCTGCCCAGACTGTCTCCATGGAAGCTGCAATCCAGTGACAGGAGCATGTCTGTGCGAGCCGGGCTACTGGAGAAGCAAGTAAGACCTTAAGGAAAGTTCTCTTCTGTTAACACTGTTATATTTCCTAGGTCGGAAAAACGTCTATTGGTTGTATGACCTCCTTGAACATTTGTAATGTATATCCATTGTTTATATAAATACTTAAAAATAAGTCTGTAACCGAGGAGAACCTGCTATGGAGATAGTTACTGAGCTTTGCTGGATTTAAATACCGTGTACCCTTTCATTGCCCCCTCAGCTGCAATGACACCTGTCCGGAGGGAGCCTTTGGACTGAACTGCACTTCTCCCTGTGCCTGTCCACATGGTTCATGCCACCCAGTCTCTGGTGCCTGTAAGTGGGGTAAGGAAGATCAGAGGACGTGTCTGTCACACACAGCTCTCTGGGAAGCACAGTCAGGTTTCTGGTGTCCTTGGCAGCTTGTGGAGGGCAGAGAATCTCACTGCGCCTGGCTAGGTGGAAAACCCCAAATCCTACATGTTTGAACCTTTAAGTCTTTATCAGGTTTGTAAGGTGCAGTGTATAGCTTAAGTCCTTTTTATACATTTCTAAGCCTTTGCAAGTTTTTCTGTAATTGAATTCTGGAGTCAAAACCATTTGCGCATTTTTCCTTTGATTGTTCCAGCAAACCCCCATGGATAAATCTATTCTTGGGGTTTGTAGAGATGCGAACAGTTTGATTATCACCTGCGAAATGTCTAACTTTGTGATGCATTAATGCTATTGCGCTAGCAACAGTTCACCAGGGAATCAGCGTTTATTTCGTAAAAAGTCCTAAAACATTGTGCACCTAAGTTCCAGCTAGGACTCATTATCCCTAACTGCTCTTGCATCTTTTCGATGTTTCTTCATAGGATGGAAACAACAGGAAGCTCTCATCGCTGGTACCGTCATCCCGCTCCTTGCACTGCTGCTTTGTATCATGTGCTGCTACTGTTGCAAAACCCGTCAAGCAGACGGAAAGGACAGGTAAGCATGTGCTTATCAAGGTTTAGAAATGAAAGTGCCCCAGGAAAAATGCCTGTGCAGAATTGGAGCAAGTTTTGATAAAATTCCCAAATGGAGTGGGGCTATTTATTCCATGCGCAAGAGAGGTTAGGTTTTGGTGCCAATTTTGTATAGTAAGCCCAGAGCTCAGGTTAGAGTGAACGTGGAGGTCTCTGAGCACTTTCTTCTAGGCAGGGGTACAAGTCAGGGGTGTCCCTTGTCTCCTGGGCTCTTCTCGCTAGCTTTAGAACCACTAGCAGCTAAGATTAGAGGGTCAATGGATATTAAAGGGATTGCTACCAGCGATGGACTGGAACACAAACTCACTCTTTTTGCAGATGACATTCTGCTGTCTGTGAGAGATCCACTTATCTCTCTCCAGACCATAGTAAAGTTAATAGAAAGTTTAGTGCATTCTCAGGGTATAAGGTGAATACTTCTAAAACTTCTAAAACAAAATTTTAAATTAGACTTGGCTCCCAAACAAAAGAAGAACTCAAGAAGGGATTCCCAGTCAAATGGGCCCCCACCTGTTAGATACCTCGGTGTACAGATCCCTAGCACAGTAGACAGGCTTTCCTCCCTTAACTTCCAGCCCTTCTTGAAAGCTATAAAACAGGGCCTAGCAGTTTGAGCTCCCTATGCACTTTCATGGCTTGGTAGGATATCTGCTATAAAAATGAATGTCCTGCCTAGAGTATTTTTTCTGTTACACATGCTACCAATCAGGGTCCCAGATTCAGTTTTTACAGTGCTAAATTAAGTTTTATGTAAATGTATATGGCTAGGGAAAAGGCCAAGAATAGCACAACAGATACTAACCAATCCTACAGCGATGGGGGGCTTGGGATGCCCCAATTTTCAGCAGTATCAAAAGCAAATACACCTGAAGAGTATTATGACATGGTTTAAAAACCAGGGGATAAGCATTGGATAAGCACTGAGAAAAGCTGGGCACAGAACAATAGTTTTCAGTTACCTCCCTGGATCTCCTTGAGAGAGCCTGTCCAGAACCCTGAACACCTCTTTATATGCTCAATCCTACGAGTCTCTCTCCTCTATTCATTCCCCACTGTCCTGCTTGTGGGGTAACCCTGACTTACTGGCACACTTTACAAGGCCTTACTTCTCTTTTGAAATGATCGTGGAATTCGAGCTATGGAGCAATTATTTGAGAAGGGCAAGTTTGTCTCTTACAGATTTTAATATAACTTGTAAAACAGCAAATGCTCTCATATTTCACTATGTGCAACTGAAAGTGTTCTTTATGAAGGCCCCATTTAGGAATCTGGGGGGGGTAGAAGTTTAGCAGCCTTTGAAAGCTGTTGCGCTGGAAGTGGACCCTTGGGCCAAGGTAGGGTTGACATAATCCATAGGTAGGGATCTATGGGTCCCCACCGTCGGCAGGCAGAGTGGGCTGATGGACAGAGACCAGCTGGAGCTTCCCCGTGGGTTGAACCTTTGGGTTCCGGGGCCAGCTGGACTTAGGTGGGCCTCTGTATGTAGTCGATGTAGAGATCGGATTCAGCCCAGAGACAGCAGGTGAGAGATGGTACAGTCTTACACTGGACAAGGTAGTGTCCTGGAGACTCGGGCACCAAAGGAATGGAGGCAGACAGGGGGTGCCCGAGCAAGAACAGGCCGAAGCCTGAACAGACCAAGTCCAGGAAGTAAGCTGAAGAGGCATCGAGGAACAGGCTTGAATCTGGAAGCGGTGGCAAGCAAGGCTGAGGTCTGGTCACGGAGACAGTCAAGCGCAGTCAGGCGAAGCAGAGGTCCGGGCTTGGAGAGAGTCAAAGACGTGGTCAGGCGAAGCAGAGTCAAAGTCCTTAAAGGCAATCCAAGGTATGGAGCAAGACAGGAACCAGGAACAAACGAGGAACAAGAATGTAGGAGTGAGACGAATCTCTAGGAGGCAACGAGTACTCGACCAGCGAGGAGACCTGTTGAAAAGGCAAAGCTAGGGAGCGGAGCCTGTGCTTAAATCCTGAAGTTCCGCCAACATCATCATCCGGGGCCGCGGCTAGGTTCCCGCCACGGTCCCTACTTAAACATCGGTGATGCACATACCTAGGGAGGAGCGTGGTGCCAAGTAGCAGCGTCTCTCTGCGGGCCACGCGGAGAGGCCCAACGAGAAGCAATGGACGTGGTGGCTGGACCGGGAACGCCGGGGACTGCAGCTGGGCCAGAGGCACTGGGGGAGACACTGGGGGAGGATGGAGCTGATGGCCCACCGTTGCCAGCGAGGAGGAACCAGCAGCTGGAGTCACTGTGGAAAGGTGAGGGGGCCGTGCCGCGGGTTTGCTGTGGACGGCACGTGTAACAAAAGCCAGACTGCAGAATCCTTTTCTGGCAAAGATCTAATTTCTAAAATATACTGATTGCTAATAGAAGGATTAGGGGACCCTCTGAAGAGAATTAAGCGCTTATGGGCAAAAGATATTGGCCATGAGGTACCTAACATTTGGTCTAAAATATCTCTGAGAATAAATAAGGACAATTTCGTATGTGTAATCACCCAAGAAACTGGTTACACATTGTTATACCACTGGTAATACACACCTGATAAATTATCCAAAATGGGTTGCCTTCCTCATGATAGACGTTGGTGAGAATGGGGAGAAAAAGATTCATTTTTTCACATTTGGTGGACATGCCCGGTTATCCAGATATACTGGTCTGAAATTATCTCTTGAATCTACTATATTTCTGGAATCCAGCCAACTTTAGATCCTACTATTATCCTTCTTGGTCTACCATCTGAGGGAATATTACCCACAACAAGAGGCGGGATTAAAATAGTCATCCATATGTTGGTAGTTGCAAGGCATAACTGTTAGGAATCTGTGTTGCGGGCTCCTGAAAGAGGGAGGAGTTAGAATCTGATGTATTCTGCTATCTGATGGGAGGAGCAATCAGATAGGAGTTAGCAGTCTGTTAGGAAAGCTCTGAGTAAGAGCTGGAAGTAGCAATCTCTAATGAATCTCCATGAAGAGTTGTAATCTGATATAGTTGTGGGTGGATCCCTGGGCCGGTGGCAGATGACCACGCCCCCGGGAGGATATCCCGAGAGGGACCACCGGCTAGGCTTGAGTATGGAGACAGACACACATTAGTTCTTTTATTAAACAGGGTTTTGAAACCACCAGAGGTGGCAGTAGTGAGCTGATATGTCCGGCAGGGCTGTAGCCCCTCAGGTACTGGAACAGCGATCCAGGAAGGCTGAGCTGTTGAGAAACTGTAGTAAGTGAGTAGGCAAAGTAGGCAGCGTTCATGAACAGAACTAGATGACAAAACTCACATAAGGTCTCAAGGAAGCTCAGGTGCTGGAAAGGTTTAGACCTCGAGGAGCGAGTACCTGGTGCCAGGGAAAGCTCTGAGAGAGCGATGGTAACTCACAATTGTTTGTAGCGGCGATAGCTTCCAAGCAGTAGAGAATCTTTACAGTGTCCAGGAACATGGGCCCTCGAGGAGCAAGTACCGGTTCCTATCTGTAATCTGAAAGTAAAGAAAAAGAGCGAGGCCCCCGAGGAGTGGGTACCCCTGGTAAGTCTGAGGAGGCAGAGTAGCTTGGGAGGTGTAGCCAAAGCAAACCCTTTCCCTTGCTAACTCAATTAGTTAGCGAAATAGAGACCTTTAAATATTGGAAGCGGATGACGTCATCTCAGGGGGACGCCCCTGAGATTCGCGCTCTTGCTGGTACTTCAATCAGAACGCGCGCGTGCACCCTAGGTCTTCAGGCAACATGGCGGATCTGCAACGTTGAGCCGGTCCGGGGACGCCGGAGAGATAAGGCATGGAGACACGACAGGAGCCAGCCGTCCATCAGACCCAGAGGGAGTCGCCACAGAGGTAAAGAGGGCGGAGTGAGGACATCGAGCAGCGACGATTGCAGCAATAACACAGCCTGCCACTGGAGAGTATTTGCTATGGAGATCTACAGCTCCCTCAATGGCTTCCTGGTTGCATTTGCTATGGGGAGTATGTACTATGGTGATTATGTACAGCTCCCTCAATGGCTTTCTGATTACGATTATTATGAAGAGTATATACTATAGAGATCATCTACAGCTCCCTCAATGGCTCCCTGGTTGCATTTGTTATGGAAAGTGTATACTATGGAGATCATCTACAGTTCCCTCAATGGCGCCCTGGTTGTGTGTGATATGGAGAGTATATACTATGGAGATCATCTACAGCTCTCTCACTGGTTTCCTGGTTGTGTTTGTTATGAGGACTATATACTATGAAGATAATCCACAGCTCCCTAACTGGTTTCCTGTTTGTGTCTGTTATGGGGAGTATATACTATAGATATCATTTACAGTTCCCTCAATGGCTCCCTAGTTGCGTTTGTTATGGAAATTATATACTATGAAGATCATTTACAGCTCCCTCAATGGCTTCCTGGTTGCGATTGTTATGGAGAGTATAAACTCTGGAGATCATCTAATGCTCCCTCAATGACTCCCTGGTGCATTTGTTACGGAGAGCATATATTATGGAGATCATCTACAGCTCCCTCAATGGCTACCTGGTTGCATTTATTACGGAGAGCATATAATATAGAGATCATCTACAGCTTCCTCAATGGCTTCCTGGTTCTGTGTGATATGGAGATTATGCACAGCTCCCTCAATGGCTTCCTGGTTGTGTCTGTTTTGGGGAGTATATTGTTACGCCCTCTACAGAGTACATAAAACAATGTGCGATCACTTCCTGTCACATAATGTTCAAAGTGAGCTTATGCGCATAGTTAGTTTTATTATTGTCAGTTATTATTTTTAATGCTTACTGTTTTATTATCCTGTTTGTAAATTGCATTGAGATTTGTACGTAACACGATCCATAAATTAGAAGGGGGTGCGAGTGTGCCAGTCACAATGTGTCCAGTTGATCTTGTTGCTTCTTCTTCCCCCATGAAGAAAATTCAGTTTATGACTAATCTGGTGTAGTGCAGGTCAGGGTTTGTAATCAAGTGAGATATCTAGGAAGTCTGGGAAAGATTGCTTGCCCCGGGGTTTACAGTTATTCTCGGCCGGAATGCACCATTGCAGTGGTGGCTCGCCTCGTAGTGAGCTGATCTCCTCGGCGTGACTGGGCAGAGAGTGCGAGGGTTTCCCGTGTGCCTGCTGCGCACAGAAGGAGTAGGGAAGGCTCCCCGTTGATTTTGGATCGAGATCAGGGGAGAGGGCCTGCCATGTGGCCAGAAATTCAGGCAGGATTTTTTAACTGTGCATTTTGCTTGGTTTAAAACCATTGCTGGGGTGAGAAGATTTTCAGTCGGTGGTGCAAGCTTTAATAACACTTCTACTTGGTTATTATAAGCGCTGTATATTGGTCTCCCTGTTACTTCACTACGAGGTTTACAATTATTGCAGCACGCTATGGCATGCCTGATGTCTGGACATGCCATGAGAGCCAAGATTTCCCCTGTATAATACCAGTTCAGTGACAGGTAGCCTATAAGGTAATGATGCTCGCACATAAGCTCCTCGATTAGATTCCTTTCCTTGGACTAATGGTCTTTTGCATGTTTATAATACCACCAAAGTTCCTGTGCTGTTTGCAGAGGGGTTTACATGCCCGATTGGAAGAGACACATGAGAGCGCATTCTCTGTGGCAGTGCCAGGCTTTTTATGATTAGTCCTTTTTTTGTCTTGGTGGTCTATTGGTTCTCATTGATGGTCTTTCTGATCGCATTTTTGTGAACATGTACGTTATTTTTATGATGTGCATTGTATTGTGCACCACCTAGACGGTAGGCACAGGCGGCATATAAGTGCCAGTAATAAATAGGTATCTTGGGAATTCACGTGGCATGCGTTGAGAGAGAGGACATATTTCTGACGGCTCTGAGGACCCCCCACTCCCCCCTCTTTGACAGTCATCTCCAGATGATCATTTCAATCCAATGACTCTACCTAAAATCTGGCTATGGAGATGCCCATCTGTAGAGAAGTGCATGGGTTTCTTACTATGCTCTTTAAAGGCCAGAACCTGTGTACCTCATATCTGGAGGAAATTGTCAGTGACCTTGTGGTAAAAAGGCCACAGTTCCTAGCCTCCTTCCAAAGATGAATGTCAGTTTCATGTAAACCAAGAAGTTCTTATCCTCTTGTTAAACCCAGAACCCAAGAATCTGGAAGAAAAATGATTTAGACGTTGAGAGCACTAAAGATTTTTGTTTTTAGATAACACAAATGTTTTTCACCAGTCTAAATAACTGGTTGTATTATTTGTTCTATAACAAAGGGATTACCAGCTTCAAAGACATCCATTTCTAGATGGGTTAAGAAGCCTACAAGATTATTCCCAAAGTTTTTGAGTTTATCAGAGCACGTTCTCCATGTGCAGTGACGGTAAAGGTGTCAGGTGAATGAATCTGTAAAATGGTGACACAGTGCTCCTTATAAACATTCTGGAAGGGGCACCAGTGGATGCAGCCTACAGCTGTAAGTACAAGCCAAGCTATTTCTCTCCCATAGGGAGGTCATTTTCAAGCAGCCTAGATAGAGGTAAAGTCTGCATGTACATTGTACAGTGCATACACTGAGTATGCACACAAATGACAGCACAGAAAGTTACAGCAAAGTATCCGACTAATCTTGGTGCAGTATTCAGTGGTGCAGCCACACCATTAAACATATCCAACTATCTTAAAGTTAGCTGGACATGTTTATCTGCCTAACTTTAGGACAGCATGGCTAGATAAGTTATCCAGCTAACTCTCTAAATATCCAACTAACTTTACTTCACCCCAGAACAACCCCGGAGTGCCCCTATGTCATCCAACTAAAATGCAGTCTGATAAGTAGTAGAAATATTCAAATGTCGGTCTTTAGCTGGGTAACTGACATGTTATCCCACTAATTGCTGCTGAATATGGGCCCCTATGTACATAAATTCCAACTCTGCCCCTCACAGCGCCTCTGCAGTTTGCAGAAAAGTGCAGGTAAAACCTGGCTGTGCCTGTACTTCTGTGTGCATTGATCCGGGGCTCCCGTTTTCAGTGTGTAAATGACTCTGAAACTTCAGCCCTAAAGATATTTAGCTTGGCAAGTTCCTGAGGTTGGAACTAATAAGGACAATGTAACGGAATGAGGATTCTGGCTTCCTTCTGTGAATTGTTCTCTTAGCTCTACACGCCAGCCCACCCTCAGGTGATAATCAGGAATTTGTAGGCAAATTAAGGGTTTGGTTTTGTGTGGTGTTGGTAATTCTGGGTTGGGTTTTTTTTTCTGATCATTTTCTTCCAGTTGATCAGGAGAAGTATTTTGTCTGGAAAGTGCAGGGGTTGTTGCCCACAAGATAGTGCCAGGCTGACATTTCCTGAGATGTAAGATCTTGAGCTTGAGATGGGGGAGAATACCATATGGCGCAGACTGGAATGGAGAACTAACAGAACAGGAATTGACAGACGGATGCCAAAATTACTATTCAGTCTTTTGTTGAAGAACCTTGATTTTAGAAATGTAAGAATACTAGTTTGGGATTCTCTAGCGTGAGTGAAGGCCCATGGTTTGTACGTTGTACAAATAGAGCATGAACCTTATATTCCCTGAATTGTTTTACCGTGTTTATTTTGTGGAAAGGAAGAGAGCTACACTATATGCAGAAACAATCACAGGTTCACATTTCATGGTAGGTAAACTCAGTATCTGAATGTGAAAATAATCTCATAGTCCAGCGCAATTTTATTGTGCAATCAGATCAGCAATTTTAGTTACCCTCCTGAGCGGGGGACAAGTGGTTGATCCTCCCTCAGTTTTATGTCTTTGGAGGTTTGCATGGATGAGGTAAAGCTGACTTCCTTTGATAGGTATCAAATGGTGGAAACCAGTTTGTATTGAACAAATGTTTCTGTTCCCCTTCTTGCAGAGCTGCTAATGGGAAGACGGGTCCACTCTCCAGAGCAAAGCATCATGCGCAGGGAATGCTAGGAAACCTGTGTTCTGTGTTACCTTGTATCCCTCTGGACAGCTCCAAACTTTCCTGGGTCACAGGTACATGCGCTAAAGCATTGTAGCTATGTTGCTGGAATAATTGTATTTCTGAATCTTTTTTATATCTGAGCGCAGAAATTCAGAGGATAAATTTAAAACATGCACATGCACCCATATATGCGTATATATGGGCGTGCACAAAACTGCTCTGGTATTTTATAAGCTGCATGTATATAAAAAATGCATAAATGTACCCAGGAACATGCGCATGCATATAAAAACCACGTGAATACGTTTTTGCACTTATCTGGATAAATTCCAAGTTATCTGGCTAAGTAGCGACACTTATCTGGATAAGTACAGATTTACTCCGCTAAGTAGTAACACTTATCCAGATAAGTACCAATTTATCCTACTATGTAGTGTCACTTAACTGGAAACTACAGATTTATCCCGCTAGGTAGTGACACTTATCTGGATAAGTACAGATATACTCTAAGTAGCGACACTTATCCAGATAAGTACCGATT
Organism: Rhinatrema bivittatum; assembly: GCF_901001135.1. Taxonomy (NCBI): domain Eukaryota; kingdom Metazoa; phylum Chordata; class Amphibia; order Gymnophiona; family Rhinatrematidae; genus Rhinatrema; species Rhinatrema bivittatum. Next base: position 161,323,022 of record NC_042622.1, on the reverse strand, counting down.
TATCTTGCTAAGTAGCGACACATCCGGATAAATACCTATTTATCCCACTAAGTAAGGACACTTAACCGGATAAATACCGATTTATCCCACTAAGTAAGGACACTTAACCGGATAAGTACCGATTTATCCCACTAAGTAAGGACACTTAACCGGATAAGTACCGATTTATCCCACTAAGTAAGGACACTTAACCGGATAAATACCTATTTATCCCACTAAGTAAGGACACTTAACCGGATAAGTACCGATTTATCCCACTAAGTAGCGACACTTAACCAGATAAGAACAGATTTATCCCACTAAGTAGTGATGCTTATCCAGATAAGTACCAATTAACTCCGCTAAGCAGCGATGTTTATCTGGATAAGTACTGATTTATACTGCTAAGCAGCGACACTTAGCCAGATAAGTACTGATTTATCCCACTAAGTAGCAACACTTATCTAGATAAGTACCGATTTATCCCACTAAGTTGTGACACATCTGGATAAGTACCAATTTACTCTGCTAAGTAGCAGCAAAGCTGTTACTTAGCCACATAACTCTTAGAATGTTACTTATCTAGCTAAGTCAAATATATGCTATTTTACACATGTGACTGCTAATTTTAATGCGCTTGACTTTGAAAATTCACCTTTCAGTGTTTGCTGTTGTTCTTTCCTTCAGTTTCCCATCGTGACACAGAGATTTCTTTCAATCACAGCTTCATTGACCCTCCATCCACAGGAGGGGCTTCAGAGATCTCCTTCTCTTCCTTTGACACTGATGAAGAAGGTCCTGTTTACTGTGTTCCCCCTAGAGAAGGTATTTCCATGATACCACCCAGAGTCCAGGCATTTGAAGCTCCTTAGGTTATTGTATTTTCAGTTAGACATAGGAGGACTGTACAGTCTCATCTGTGGATTTTCTGAGACTGCTCTGTCTGCATCACCTTGAAAAAGTCTTCCTTTGATAATTACTCTTATTGTCAGGGTTCCAAGTCTTCCTTTACATTCTATCAGTGACAGGCAATGAAGCTTGTAAGCTCTGTCTGAAAACATTGTAAAGAACAAACCCCGTACTGTTAGGATTCCTGGGTTTTGTGGACCCTTGGCCCGAGGTGAAGATTGTTACAGCCTGAGGGGTGGAGCCCCACAGGTCCACACCATCGGGAGGCGAGGTCAGCTGCAGCAGGGAGCACGGCTGTAGTTCAGTAGAGAGAAGGTTCTGCGACACTATCACGTGATCGCAGCCTAGCCCAGAGCTGTGCCGTGAGGCAGACCCCGAGGAGCGGGTCTACTGTAGGCAAGATGCAGAGACTGTCCCGAGGTGCGGGACAGCGTAGTAACAGAGTCTCTGGTATGATGACGTAGGCTGCCCCGAGGAGCGGGGAAGCGCAGAGTCAGTCTTGGCAGTAGTGACGTAGGCTGCCCCGAGGAGCGGGGAAGCGGGAGCAAGTCACTCGTGTCAAGACACAGACTGGAGCGGGGAAGTGCGGAGCAAGTCGCTGGTGCAGAGACGTAGGCACTGCCCCGAGGAGTGGGGAAGCGTGAGCAGGTCTCTGGTGTAGAGACGTAGGCACTGCCCCAAGGAGCGGGGGAGAGCAGAGTCAAAGTCTCCAGTGGCAAGGCAGATACTACCCAGAGGAGCGGGGAACATAGAGCAGGAGTCTCTGCAAGGCAGTTCTCAAGGCAACCCCCGAGGAATGGGGAGGTCAGCAAGCAGGACCTCTGGAGAGGCGCAGGGACCACCCCGAGGAGCGGGGAAGTCTGGAGACAGGTCTCCCAATAAAGCGCACGCAGGCCCCTGAGGAGCGGGTACCCGAGCCAGAGTCCAGAACCGCAGGTAGAGATCCGAGTCAGGCACCAACGTCCGAGGAGACAGGAACAAGCACCAGTAGGCGAAGGAACTCGTTGCCAAGTCGATTAGCGAAGGCCAAGAGAGGTGCTTATAAATCCCAGCTTGTGATTTCATCAATCAGGGACACCCTTGAGGTTCCCACCGTAGCGTCTTTAAAGAGAGACTCTGTGGCGCGCGCACACGCCTAGGAAGGCCCAGAGGAGGCATGGAGGTCGGCGGCATCCCAACCGCCATGAGAAGTCTCGGGAGGCAGGCGGCATGCGGCAGCAGCAGCTAGCCACAGCCACGCGTTCACCCGGAGAGGAGAGCAGGGCAGCACATGACGTGACCTGGGTCAGCCGCAGCCGCCCGTGGCCGACGGTCACAACACATACTAAACAATCTCTCAAAGGACAGGGAGCACAATTTTTAAAGGGATTTAGTCAAGTAACTAAGGGACTTGTATGTTAGGGTTCTCCCTAAAAAAGATTTTAGTATGCACTTTGGAAAAAATGTAACATGACGCTAAAACGACATTTAACAGGCAATGTGCTAAGTTGTAGCATGTATGCACGAAAAGAAGCCTCCATGGCATCAGAACATTATCAGCATGCATGCTAACCCATGAAACTGTAGCTTCTATAATCTGATAACACCCGTGTGCTGAATACCTTCTGCACACTACAATGTACATATGCAATCCTCATGGTTCATCCTCCTTACTGCAAACCTGTGGAAAAGAAAGCAGACCCATGGGACTGGTTGTCAGTGCTCAGAGTAGATGTGAGAGAGCATCTGGAGCCCAGGAAGAAGACACCAGAGCAAAGGCAGGCACCTCGGAGGGCTGCCAAGGAGATAGAGCATGTAGAGGAGGAAAGTATAGAGGAATCGGAGAGAGATTATTAAAAATGTATTGCTTGCAAACTCCACAGTTTGTGGCGAGTTACATAAAAATAATCCATATGTTAAAAGCAATTATAAACCAACAATGATCAGACCAGCAAAGAATTCTAAGTGCATAAACACTCAATTATGCAAACATCTTTTAAATAAATAAGCCTTCAACTGCGTTTGAAAATGTTTAGAAAAATACTTTTTATTGCAAAACAATAACGGTCCTAACAATGACCTGGTGTACATTTGTTAGTTATGCATGCCGAGTAACAATGAATTAACTGACTGTGTGACGCACATACAATCCAAAAACTCTAAGGACCCCTCTGCTCCCCACTTTCTGCCCCCTTCCCCAATATCTTCAGCAGAGCACACCAACAGGTAACTTTCAGTTTGGGTGACAAAGAACAAAGTCGGAAACAAATCTTCAGTTGCGTCATATGTAATTGAGAATCTCACTATGAATCCTAGGTGATAGCCTCTGCAGATACGGGGCCCATATAGTAAGGAATTTCTGCCGCCTGTAACAAAACGATGTACCACAGGCCAGGCTTGCCACTTGCAGCATGCTGTGCAACGTATTCCACCACTGACAAACAGAAGGGGATTCCCTGGCTTCTCCAAACCATCACGATACCCCGTTTCCCCACTAGAAAGGTTTTCCAAACTAATGCGGTTGCCCCCTTTAGCCTAATCTTCAGATCTGAGCAATCATCAAATGATATCACTTCCATCTTGGGCAGCAATAACTGTCCCAACAATCACTTTAAAAAAGCCATTAAATTTTGGTCCAATAAATCCAAACTGAGGGGCAAACCAAAAGGACTGTGCCAATGTTCCTCTATGAACTGTACACTTAGCACAGCTATTTGCATCTGTCAAGTCCTCCTTGAAAACTCTATCCTGAGAGAAAGAGGATCTATGTAAAATCTCACAGAAACATGACAGCAGAAGAAGACTGTATGGCCCATCCAGTCTGAACATCTGCCCAATTAATTTAGCTTTATAATTCCCTCAGAGATCAACTATATTTATCCCATGCTTTTTTAATTCACATATTGTTTTTGTCTCCACCACCTCCACTGCATGCATCCAGCACCTTCTCTGTAAAGAAATATTTCCTATGATTACTCCTGAGTCTATCCCCTTTCACCCTCATCCCATGACCCCTCATTCTAGAGCCTCCTTTCCATTGAAAAAGGCTCACCTTCTGATAGTTGAATGCCTCTATCATATCTCCCCAATCTCCCCTTTCCTCCAGGGTGTACATGTTGACACCTTTAAGTCTATCCTTTAGAACAAAGACCACTGACCATTTTAGTTGCCACCCTCTGGACCGACTCCATCCTGTTTATATCCTTTTGAAGGTGCGGTCTCCAGAATTGTACAGAGTATTCCCAGTGAGGTCTCACCAGGGACCTATACAGGGGCAATATCACCTCCCTTTTTCTGCTGACCATTCCTCTCCCTATGCAGCCAAGCATCTTTCTGGTTTTTACCATTGCTTTATCCACCTGTTTGGCCACCTTAAGATCATCAGATACAATTACCCCCATAATTTCTTCTCTTGACAATGTTATTTAAAGTTGCATAAATGTTCATTGTTTCATGTAATGCCATCAGGCAAGTTTCTTTTTGTTCTATGTAAACCGGTTTGATTTGCATCTAATGTAGGAAGATCGGTATATAAAAACTAAAAATAAATAAATAAATAAATATCCTGCTCTTCCTTTGAGATTAGAAGAATTTCACCTCCAATACTGTACCTTTCCTTTGGGTTTTTGTGGCTTAAATGCATTACTCTGCATTTTTTAGCATTAAATCTTAGCTGCCAGACCTTCGACCATTCCCCGAGCTTCGCTAGATCCCTCCTCATGTTTTCCACTCCTTTCTGGCTGTCCACCCTGTTACAGATTTTGGTATCATTGGCAGATAGACTTAACCTTTCCTGACAATCCTTTCGCTGGGTCGCTCACAAACATGTTGAAAAGAACTGATTTCAGACCTGATACCCTGAGGCACACTGCTAGTGACATCCCCCTCTCGCAATAACATATTTCCAATCAAAGTGGCAACCCTAAGAAAAACAAGGTGCAGTTGTTCAGGCGTTACCACTACATCAGGGTCTTTTTTTTCACTTTTGTATCAGGCTATCATATGAAATAGCTGGAGCATAGGCACCCGTAGATTTTTGTAATTGAGAACAGACATTCGCTCTGCCTCCTCAGGTTTGAAAAAAATATCCAGCTGGCTAATAAATAATCTAGGAAATCCCTTACTGCATAGCTACTGTATACAATGTAGAGATAAGAAAAAGATTCTTTGTCTGCCAAGCCATAGTTAAATTTATGCTCTTGAAAGGCAAACAGTATCATCCTGCTCTAGCATCTATGCCACTTGATTTAGCCTCTTCCAAGAGAGAGCGCAAACATCTGGACCCAGGAGAAAATCCAAATTACTCATTATAGGAAGAAAGGGGGGTCAAGGTAGTGTTGAATCCAAATATTTTTGTAGTAAACATGATAACATTTAAACTAATAACTGGAAGGGTGACAATAAGTAATTCTGCAGCTCTAACATTAAACTTTCAAAAGGGAAACTTTGATAAAATGAGGAAAATAGTAAGAAAAAAACTGAAAGGTGCAGCTGCAAAGGTTGAAAGTGTTCAACAGGCTTGGACATTGTTTAAAAATACAATCCTAGAGGCGCAGTCCATATGTATACCACGCATTAAGAAAGGTGGAAGGAAGGCAAAATGATTACCGTCATGGTTAAAAGGTGAGGTGAAAGAGCCTATTTTAGCCAAAAAAAACATCCTTCAAAAATTGGAAGAAGGATCCATCTGAAGAAAATAGGATAAAACATAAGCATTGTCAAGTTAAGTGTAAAACATTGATAAGACAGGCGAAGAGAGAATTTGAAATGAAGTTGGCCATAGAGGCAAAAACTCATAATAAAAACCTTTTTAAATATATCCAAAGCAAGAAACCTGTGAGGGAGTTGGTTGGACCATTAGATGACCGAGGGGTTAAAGGGGCTCTTAGGGAAGATAAGGCCACTGCAGAAAGACTAAATTAATTCTTTGCTTCCGTGTTTACTAATGAGGATGTTGGGAAGATACCATTTCCGGAGATGGTTTTCAGGGGTGATGAATCAGACGAATTGAACAAAATCACTGTAAACCTGGAAGATGTAGTAGGCCAGATTGACAAACTAAAGAGTATCAAATCACCTGGACCGGATGGTATGCATCCTAGGATACGGAAGGAACTAAAAAATGAAATTTCTGATCTATTAGTTAAAACTTGTAACCTATCATTTAAATCATCCATTGCATCTGAAGACTGGAGGGTGGCCAATGTAACCCCAATATTTAAAAAAGGCTCCAGGGGCGATCCGGGTAACTATAGACCAGTGAGCCTTACTTCAGTGCCTGGAAAAATAGTGGAGACTATTCTCAAGATCAAAATCGTAGAGCATATAGAAAGACATGGTTTAATGGAACACAGTCAACATGGATTTACCCAAGGGAAGTCTTGCCTAACAAATCTGCTTCATTTTTTTGAAGGGGTTAATAAACATGTGGATAAAGGTGAACCGGTAGATGTAGTGTATTTGGATTTCCAGAAGGCATTTAACAAGAAAACTAAAAAGTCATGGGATAGGAGGCGATGTCCTTGCGTGGATTACAAACTGGTTAAAAGACAGGAAACAGAAGTAGGGTTAAATGGTCAATTTTCTCAGTGGAAAAGAGTACTTCAGGGATCTGTACTTGGACCGGTGCTTTTCAATATATATATATAAATGATCTGGAAAGGAATACAATGAGTGAGGTTATCAAATTTGCGGATGATACAAAATTATTCAGAGTAGTTAAATCACAAGCGGATTCTGATACATTACAGGAGGACCTTGTAAGACTGGAAGACTGGGCATCCAAATGGCAGATGAAATTTAATGTGGACAAGTGCAAGGTGTTGCATATAGGGAAAAATAACCCTTGCTGTAGTTACACAATGTTAAGTTCCATATTAGGAGCTACCACCCAGGAAAAAGATCTAGGCATCATAGTGGATAATACTTTAAAATCGTCAGCTCAGTGTGCTGCAGCAGTCAAAAAAGCAAACAGAATGTTAGGAATTATTAGGAAGGGAATGGTTAATAAAACGGAAAATGTCACAATGCCTCTATATTGCTCCATGGTGAGGCCGCACCTTGAATACTGTGTACAATTCTGGTCGCCGCATCTCAAAAAAGGTATAGTTGCGATGGAGAAGGTACAGAGAAGGGCAACCAAAATGATAAAGGGGATAGAACAGCTCCCCTATGAAGAAAGGCTGAAGAGGTTAGGGCTGTTCAACTTGGAGAAGAGACGGCTGAGGGGGGATATGATAGAGGTCTTTAAGATCATGAGTGTTCTTGAACGAGTAGATGTGAATCGGTTATTTACACTTTCGAATAATAGAAGGACTAGGGGGCATTCCATGAAGTTAGCAAGTAGCACATTTAAGACTAATCGGACAATATTCTTTTTCACTCAACGCACAATTAATCTCTGGAATATGTTGCCAGAGGATGTGGTTAGTGCAGTTAGTGTAACTGGCTTGAAAAAAAGTTTGGATAAGTTCTTGGAGAAGTCCATTAACTACTATTATTCAAGTTTACTTAGGGAATAGCCTCTGCTATTAATTGCATCAGTAGCATGGGATCTTCTTGGTGTTTGGGTACTTGCCAGGTTCTTGTGGCCTGGTTTGGTCTCTGTTGGAAACAGGATGCTGGGCTTGATGGACCCTTGGTCTGACCCAGCATGGCAATTTCTTATGTTCTTAAACTTCCATGCCTGCTGTAAAGGATGGAACAACACTCTAGGGCAAATGTGTTTCGGTAACTTTCCCACCTCAGCATGCAATACATACCAAGGATTTATTGAATGCAAAAATGCTGTTTCAAACAGCAAATCAATGTAATAAGAAGTATACAGCCAGTCCCTTATGAGACAAAGCAGGCCAGCTCAGTTATATCAGGTAAATCAACCCCTTCCCCCCTGTCTCCAGTCTTTTCACAACCAATAAAGAGGCAATCATGGCTTAGCTTATTTCCACAAGAAGCAAAGGAAGAGACAATCCAGACGTCTAGCATCCTTCCTCAGGAGCCACACAGGAAGAAGCTGAAGCATGTAAAGCCATTTTGGAAATAAAATTATTTTAAATAGGTTGAACCACCCTACCAACAGAAGTGGAAATGGCTGCCAGGGGGTTAATCTAAGAGAAGAGAGATGCTAGAACCATAAATATCTTTAGGCTCTTCTGGAGCGGCAACTCCCAGATAAGTAATGGCCCCTACTTTCCACTTTAGTGGAAATCCTTCATCCCAGTTATCTTTAACACTGGCTGGAAGAGGCTTAGCCTCCAATTTCTTATAACTGAATTTTTAACCTGACAGTAAGCCATAGGCCTTAAACATACTTAATAAATGAGAAAGGGATTCATGAGATATGAGAGAGTAGTGGCTGCTGAATATGCATCTTTGTTCAGCAGCCACCCCTTAAGCTATATAAGTCCCTTATACGGCTAAAGGTTACACACACGAAAAGTCCCTTATACGGCTAAAGGTTACACACACGAAAAGTAGGCCTATTCTGGGCAGATTGGGAATGGAGCAAGTTAGCTCTATCAATTACATGGCTAACTACCGATATTTGGAGGTAGCCACATAAGTATACGTGTAAGTTTAGAAGCCCCATAGAGCAGGTCTAAACTTAGCCGGGTATAAGTGCATTTATATATGTGTATATTCAGAGGCTTTTGCCACGCCGCTGAATATACATCATAACTTAGCCAGATAAGTTCTAACCGGCTAAGTTGCTTGCATGGCCAGCTTTGAATATCTACTGCAGTCTGTTTCTTGCTTTGTATGTATTGTTACGTGGCTTTCCATGTGGCTTGCTCCTCATGTTAAGCCTATTATTGACATAAGTGAGTAAAAAATATTTAAAATAGATATTTCCCTTACAAAACTCAGGTAAAGTACGGGCATTAAAACTTGCTGCTAAATATGGAACACCTGGTCAGAGGCAAGTGCTACATTTCTGGGCTTTACGGAACCCACAGAAAATAGTTTGTGTGGCAGGCAGACCCAGTAAAGCCTCATTTGCATATCTTACTCCCTCATTTGCATACAGGTAAGTGCTAATTTCAGCATTTACACATTAATATGATGAGGGATTGTCCTAGCGTTCTCATTAAGGCCGTGCAGCAGAGCACATGGAAGGAGGCGCAAGGTCCAGGTGATATTTTATTGCAGAGGCCCTTTTTGTCTTCGAAGATCAGGTTGGTTTTTGCAGGCTGGAAAGTCCTTGCCTACTTTATGTTGGTTGTTAGATGCCTTATTGAAACTTTACCTGGTGACATTCACCTCGGTTATTTTAGCAGGAACTCTGTTATCAGAGATTAGTTTCATCTTTACCTTCATGGTCTTTTTGCTTTCAGATAATTCTTCAGCGGCAGTGGAAGAGCCTGAGGAGGTAAATGTGCAGGGGAACAGTGTTCCTGATGCATCTGTATTTAACTCTGAAGATGTTTCTCAGCCGTTTCCCATTCCACGAACTTCTAGTGTTGCAAGAGTCAAGAGACCTTCTGTTTCTTTTGCAGAAGGGACAAAATTTCGACCTGAGTGTGGAAAAGAAGCTACAGCTGATACACCAAACCTCACTCGAAAGTCCAAGATCCCCTGGGGTCTTGGCAAACGTTCCTCTCTCCAGTCTCATGCTACAGCAGGAGAGGAGGAACCGCAGCAGTGTGATGAATTTAGTGAGGTTAATGAACAGTCCGAGCCGAAAAAGGAAGAGGGGAATCGCAAAGTGTCCTCTAGAGCAGCTTGGGGGGGTCACAGATTCTCAATGCCCAATGTCCAAAGAACTGAAACAGCAGAGGAGTTTTCAAAATCACATCCTGAAATGCGAAGGAAGCGGCAGAGGATAAGGACTGTTTCTGAGAACGCCCTACCTGCTGGGAAACTGTCCGCAACCAGGAAAAGCGCAGGACGGTACAGAGACAGATCAGTTCCAGCACTCCTCAAGTATTTGGGCAATGTTCAGAGAGTCAAAGAGGAGGCCAGACTGAGGAGCAAGCACACAGCGCCCAGAGGGAAGAGATCCAGAGTTCCCCTGGACTCACAGTCAGAGCTGCCCCGTCAGGAGGACTTGGAAAGTGCAGGAACATCATTTCAAAGCCTACATCAAGAGAATGTAGCAAAGAGGCTCCTGATTCCATCAGCCTTCCTTCTGAATAAACCTGGGTCAAAGGCAGAGGATGGAGCAGAAATGTCTGGAAATTGTCAATGTGAAAATCAAGAAATATTGAAAACACATTCCCAGACCAAGGATTTGGAGATATGTGGGCCAAATATCTCAGAGGAAGAAGAAACAGAACCCAGGTATGAGAATGTGGCCAGCCATAACAAGATAGGGTTTGATAAAACCCATCCGAACCCTCAGATCTGAGATACCTGAAGAAGATTCTGACCGATTTCCAGAAACATTTCAAATCATGGGACTATTGCAAACATGGCAAGAAAGGATAGAAGAGAATCTTCGTCAGAACACAGGTTCATCTTTCTAGAAATATCTGCCATGTTTTATTTCAATAAAGGTTATTATTTGTAAATGTCTGAACTTGGTGCTGGATCTTGTAAACTATAAAACTTTAATGCAGTAAGGCTCAATTCTACAGAACGTCCCCTCCGCACACGGAGGGGCCCCCTTCTACAGAACATCACTCCAGCACGCAGCGGAGCCCCATTCTGCAGAATAGTCCAGCACAGGGAGGGGCCCCCTTCTACAGAACATCACTCCAGCACGCAGCGGGGCCCCATTCTGCAGAATACTCCAGCACACGGAGGGGCCCCCTTCTACAGAACATCACTCCAGCATGCAGCGGAGCCCCATTCTGCAGAATACTCCAGCACAGGGAGGGGCCCCCTTCTACAGAACATCACTCCAGCATGCAGCGGAGCCCCATTCTGCAGAATACTCCAGCACAGGGAGGGGCCCCCTTCTACAGAACATCACTCCAGCATGCAGCGGGGCCCCATTCTGCAGAATAGTCCAGCACAGGGAGGGGCCCCCTTCTACAGAACATCACTCCAGCATGCAGCGGGGCCCCATTCTGCAGAATAGTCCAGCACAGGGAGGGGCCCCCTTCTACAGAACATCACTCCAGCATGCAGCGGGGCCCCATTCTGCAGAATAGTCCAGCACAGGGAGGGGCCCCCTTCTACAGAACATCACTCCTGCATGCAGTGGGGCCCCATTCTGCAGAATAGTCCAGCACACGGAGGGGGCCCCCTTCTACAGAACATCACTCCTGCATGCAGCGGGGCCCCATTCTGCAGAATAGTCCAGCACAGGGAGGGGCCCCCTTCTACAGAACATCACTCCAGCATGCAGTGGGGCCCCATTCTGCAGAATAGTCCAGCACACGGAGGGGCCCCCTTCTACAGAACATCACTCCAGCATGCAGCGGGGCCCCATTCTGCAGAATAGTCCAGCACAGGGAGGGGCCCCCTTCTACAGAACATCACTCCTGCATGCAGTGGGGCCCCATTCTGCAGAATACTCCAGCACAGGGAGGGGCCCCCTTCTACAGAACATCACTCCTGCACGCAGCGGGGCCCCATTCTGCAGAATACTCCAGCACAGGGAGGGGCTCCCTTCTACAGAACATCACTCCTGCATGCAGTGGGGCCCCATTCTGCAGAATAGTCCAGCACACGGAGGGGCCCCCTTCTACAGAACATCACTCCTGCATGCAGTGGGGCCCCATTCTGCAGAATACTCCAGCACAGGGAGGGGCCCCCTTCTACAGAACATCACTCTAGCATGCAGTGGGGCCCCATTCTGCAGAATAGTCCAGCACAGGGAGGGGCCCCCTTCTACAGAACATCACTCTAGCATGCAGTGGGGCCCCATTCTGCAGAATACTCCAGCACACGGAGGGGCCCCCTTCTACAGAACATCACTCCTGCATGCAGTGGGGCCCCATTCTGCAGAATAGTCCAGCACAGGGAGGGGCCCCCTTCTACAGAACATCACTCCAGCACGCAGCGGAGCCCCATTCTGCAGAATACTCCAGCACAGGGAGGGGCCCCCTTCTACAGAACATCACTCCAGCATGCAGCGGGGCCCCATTCTGCAGAATAGTCCAGCACAGGGAGGGGCCCCCTTCTACAGAACATCACTCTAGCATGCAGTGGGGCCCCATTCTGCAGAATACTCCAGCACAGGGAGGGGCCCCCTTCTACAGAACATCACTCTAGCATGCAGTGGGGCCCCATTCTGCAGAATAGTCCAGCACACGGAGGGGCTCCCTTCTACAGAACATCACTCCAGCATGCAGCGGGGCCCCATTCTGCAGAATAGTCCAGCACACGGAGGGGCCCCCTTCTACAGAACATCACTCCAGCACGCAGCGGGGCCCCATTCTGCAGAATACTCCAGCACAGGGAGGGGCCCCCTTCTACAGAACATCACTCCTGCATGCAGCGGGGCCCCATTCTGCAGAATACTCCAGCACAGGGAGGGGCCCCCTTCTACAGAACATCACTCCAGCATGCAGCAGGGCCGCATTCTGCAGAATAGTCCAGCACACGGAGGGGCTCCCTTCTACAGAACATCACTCCAGCATGCAGCGGGGCCCCATTCTGCAGAATACTCCAGCACACGGAGGGGCCCCCTTCTACAGAACATCACTCCTGCACGCAGCGGGGCCCCATTCTGCAGAATAGTCCAGCACACGGAGGGGCCCCCTTCTACAGAACATCACTCCTGCATGCAGCGGGGCCCCATTCTGCAGAATACTCCAGCACAGGGAGGGGCCCCCTTCTACAGAACATCACTCCAGCACGCAGCGGGGCCCCATTCTGCAGAATACTCCAGCACAGGGAGGGGCTCCCTTCTACAGAACATCACTCCAGCACGCAGCGGGGCCCCATTCTGCAGAATACTCCAGCACAGGGAGGGGCTCCCTTCTACAGAACATCACTCCAGCACGCAGCGGGGCCCCATTCTGCAGAATACTCCAGCACAGGGAGGGGCTCCCTTCTACAGAACATCACTCCTGCATGCAGCGGGGCCCCATTCTGCAGAATACTCCAGCACAGGGAGGGGCCCCCTTCTACAGAACATCACTCTAGCATGCAGTGGGGCCCCATTCTGCAGAATAGTCCAGCACACGGAGGGGCTCCCTTCTACAGAACATCACTCCAGCATGCAGCGGGGCCCCATTCTGCAGAATACTCCAGCACACGGAGGGGCCCCCTTCTACAGAACATCACTCCTGCACGCAGCGGGGCCCCATTCTGCAGAATAGTCCAGCACACGGAGGGGCCCCCTTCTACAGAACATCACTCCAGCATGCAGCGGGGCCCCATTCTGCAGAATACTCCAGCACAGGGAGGGGCTCCCTTCTACAGAACATCACTCCTGCATGCAGTGGGGCCCCATTCTGCAGAATACTCCAGCACACGGAGGGGCCCCCTTCTACAGAACATCACTCCTGCATGCAGTGGGGCCCCATTCTGCAGAATACTCCAGCACAGGGAGGGGCCCCCTTCTACAGAACATCACTCCTGCATGCAGTGGGGCCCCATTCTGCAGAATACTCCAGCACAGGGAGGGGCCCCCTTCTACAGAACATCACTCTAGCATGCAGTGGGGCCCCATTCTGCAGAATAGTCCAGCACAGGGAGGGGCCCCCTTCTACAGAACATCACTCTAGCATGCAGTGGGGCCCCATTCTGCAGAATACTCCAGCACAGGGAGGGGCCCCCTTCTACAGAACATCACTCTAGCATGCAGTGGGGCCCCATTCTGCAGAATAGTCCAGCACAGGGAGGGGCCCCCTTCTACAGAACATCACTCTAGCATGCAGTGGGGCCCCATTCTGCAGAATACTCCAGCACACGGAGGGGCCCCCTTCTACAGAACATCACTCCAGCATGCAGCGGGGCCCCATTCTGCAGAATACTCCAGCACAGGGAGGGGCTCCCTTCTACAGAACATCACTCCTGCATGCAGCGGGGCCCCATTCTGCAGAATACTCCAGCACACGGAGGGGCCCCCTTCTACAGAACATCACTCCTGCATGCAGTGGGGCCCCATTCTGCAGAATACTCCAGCACAGGGAGGGGCTCCCTTCTACAGAACATCACTCCTGCATGCAGTGGGGCCCCATTCTGCAGAATACTCCAGCACAGGGAGGGGCTCCCTTCTACAGAACATCACTCCTGCATGCAGTGGGGCCCCATTCTGCAGAATACTCCAGCACAGGGAGGGGCCCCCTTCTACAGAACATCACTCCAGCATGCAGCGGGGCCCCATTCTGCAGAATAGTCCAGCACAGGGAGGGGCCCCCTTCTACAGAACATCACTCTAGCATGCAGTGGGGCCCCATTCTGCAGAATACTCCAGCACAGGGAGGGGCCCCCTTCTACAGAACATCACTCTAGCATGCAGTGGGGCCCCATTCTGCAGAATAGTCCAGCACACGGAGGGGCTCCCTTCTACAGAACATCACTCCAGCATGCAGCGGGGCCCCATTCTGCAGAATAGTCCAGCACACGGAGGGGCCCCCTTCTACAGAACATCACTCCTGCACGCAGCGGGGCCCCATTCTGCAGAATAGTCCAGCACACGGAGGGGCCCCCTTCTACAGAACATCACTCCTGCATGCAGCGGGGCCCCATTCTGCAGAATACTCCAGCACAGGGAGGGGCCCCCTTCTACAGAACATCACTCCAGCACGCAGCGGGGCCCCATTCTGCAGAATACTCCAGCACAGGGAGGGGCTCCCTTCTACAGAACATCACTCCAGCATGCAGCGGGGCCCCATTCTGCAGAATACTCCAGCACAGGGAGGGGCCCCCTTCTACAGAACATCACTCCAGCATGCAGCAGGGCCGCATTCTGCAGAATAGTCCAGCACACGGAGGGGCTCCCTTCTACAGAACATCACTCCAGCATGCAGCGGGGCCCCATTCTGCAGAATACTCCAGCACACGGAGGGGGCTCCCTTCTACAGAACATCACTCCTGCATGCAGCGGGGCCCCATTCTGCAGAATACTCCAGCACAGGGAGGGGCCCCCTTCTACAGAACATCACTCCAGCATGCAGCAGGGCCGCATTCTGCAGAATAGTCCAGCACACGGAGGGGCTCCCTTCTACAGAACATCACTCCAGCATGCAGCGGGGCCCCATTCTGCAGAATACTCCAGCACACGGAGGGGCCCCCTTCTACAGAACATCACTCCTGCACGCAGCGGGGCCCCATTCTGCAGAATAGTCCAGCACACGGAGGGGCCCCCTTCTACAGAACATCACTCCTGCATGCAGCGGGGCCCCATTCTGCAGAATACTCCAGCACAGGGAGGGGCCCCCTTCTACAGAACATCACTCCAGCACGCAGCGGGGCCCCATTCTGCAGAATACTCCAGCACAGGGAGGGGCTCCCTTCTACAGAACATCACTCCAGCACGCAGCGGGGCCCCATTCTGCAGAATACTCCAGCACAGGGAGGGGCTCCCTTCTACAGAACATCACTCCAGCACGCAGCGGGGCCCCATTCTGCAGAATACTCCAGCACAGGGAGGGGCCCCCTTCTACAGAACATCACTCCTGCATGCAGTGGGGCCCCATTCTGCAGAATAGTCCAGCACACGGAGGGGCTCCCTTCTACAGAACATCACTCCAGCATGCAGCGGGGCCCCATTCTGCAGAATACTCCAGCACACGGAGGGGCCCCCTTCTACAGAACATCACTCCTGCACGCAGCGGGGCCCCATTCTGCAGAATAGTCCAGCACACGGAGGGGCCCCCTTCTACAGAACATCACTCCAGCATGCAGCGGGGCCCCATTCTGCAGAAATCCCCAGCATGCAGTCGGGCCATTTCTGTTTTATAATGTCTTTACTGTTAATCTAAACTGCAGATATTTTACTATCTGCATTTCAGGGGTTTCAGTTGTGCGACAATTTTCTAATAAATATTATTTGGATGAATTTTTAAAAAGTGAATATTTTTTTATTCTTTAAAAACAGCACAATGCCATATGCAAAACAAACAAATCTATATGAATGATTCAACACGCAAAATAACACACCTTATGTAAGTAAGCAATATCCTAGTGAGCAAATTGCTTAATTTAACCTAAACCCATTTGCAGTCCAAATGTCAATGTAAAGGTGAACTCCTGTATTCTATAACCGCAAATCCAATCGAACAATCCACTGACTGTATGCCAAAGGGCTCTCTGGAAACCCTGCACAAACTAACTGACCAAATGATAGCATGAAAGGTGTTATTTTAGAATGAAAAGGCTCCCATATCAAGGGTACATTAGGATAGAAAAATGATGAATTATATTGTAAAGACTTGCGAAAACAGTCACACTCAAACAGCCAGGGAAGGGATGGAATCCAAGGTCGAATGACAAGCTACATTCCACCTGGCGGCAGCTAGCAAATGATTTACCAGTCTAACACCCCCCTCTTAATCAGTGAGGAATCCTCCTCATGGGGGTCGCTAGCATGCCAGCAACAAGATGGCTGCTTAATCCTCTCTCCCCCGCGTAAGGAAGCTATTTCTGAATGGGGTTTCGGATGGCTACCTTGAAAATTCGGTAGGATATGCATTTATAATCTACAAGTTTTATTGGAGAAGGTATCTTCCAGCAGAATTTGCCTTTCCCGCAGTCCACGGTTCACAGTGAGGTGAAGCATTTCACGGACACATGGAGGCTTGCCAGAGCTGCTGCTTTGGGTGTTTTGTGAATGTTACCAGCCTGCCAAGGTGACAGACAGGCTCACCCTTTGCAGTCCTATGGCCGGAGTTTGGTGCTGGCCAGGAGATTTGCGTGGTCTGTTGATGGGAAGCTGGCGAAGATCCAGTAGTGAGGTGAAAGGAAAGGCTGATGGGCTCAGACAGAGACAGTCAAACAATTCCTGCAATGACTGAGGTGAAGAAATCTTCTGGTGAGTGGTTTGACAGAGACATATGCGGGTCAAAATAAAGAAGAGCCTAAGAATTTCAGTTTAGCTGAAATATTCTAATCTGAGCTCATATATTTAAACTGAGATTGGAATGTCAGTATAATTGAGCAAGCCAAGAAGTCATTGTCAGTGATCAAGGGCCTGAATTTCACAGCAAAGTAATTGAACACATAATTCTTGCAGTGGATATGAAACACAGACTTCACTGCCCATACCTCCCCACATTATCCAGACAAGTGAAGTAGATAAATCAAATTATTAAAACCAGACTGTCTAAAGCTGAAAATGAAACTTGGTTACACTGACCAGAGGTATTGCCAGCTTAACATTTTGGTCGTCCACGGGATGCCCTGCCACCAGCCACACTTACCCCCAAACGCCGCTGATGCGGCTGACACACTGCCATGCCACCCTTCCCTTGGGCCTCCACCTGGCATGCGAGCACGCAGCATGCTGACACTTAAAGGCCTCGCGGTGAGAAACATGACCGCCAGCACCCAGTAATGATGTCACGCGGCTGGGTATTTCATTATCTCTTTATTGGTTTCAACATATCAATACATAAAAATTTCAGTAACAGCAAACCAACAGAGCGAAACCAAAGCAGTTTTACAAGTTTACAATTTCATCCCCCCCAACCTAGATGTCTCGAGTCACTATCACTCACAGGTAGTAGAACTACCATACATGTCATTACAGGTAAGTTTGAGAGGTTAACCATGACAGGGTTGCACAGCCTGGTAGCTCAGTGTATTTGGATTTTCTGAAGGTATTTGACAAAGTCCCCCATGAGAAAAATAAAAAGTCACAGGATAGGAGGCAATGTCCTATCATGGATTACAAACTTGTTAAAAGATAGGAAACAGAGAGTAGCAATAAATGGTCAATTTTTTCAGTGGAAGCCTCAGTGGTCTGTACTGGGACCAGTGCTTTTTAATATATTTATAAATGATCTGGAAAAGCGAACGATGAGTGAGGTGATCAAATTTGCAGATGGCAATAAATCACAAGCAGATTGTGAAAAAATGCAGGAAGACCTTGTGAGGCTGAGCTTCCAAATGGCAGATGATATTTAATGTGGATAAGTGCAAGGTGTTGCATATAGGGAAAAATAACCCACACTGTAGTTACAATATGTTATGTTCCATATTAGGAGTTACCACCCAAAAAAAGGATCTGGGCATCATTATGAACAATACTTTGAAATCCTTGGCTCAGTGTGCTGCAGCAGTCAAAAAAGCAAACAGAATGTTGGGAATTATTAGGAAGGGAATAGTGAATAAAACAAAGAATGTCATAATGCTTCTGTATTACCCCATATTGAGACTGCACCTACAGTACAGTATTCAACTCTGGTTGCCGCATCTCAAAAAAGATATTAATGCATTGGAGAAAGTATAGAGAAGGATGATCAAAATGAAAGACTAAAGAGGTTAGGGCTGTTCAGCTTGAAGAAGAGAAGGCTGAGGGGATATGATAGAAGTCTATAAAATCCTGAGTGGAATTGAACAGGTAAATGTGAATTGGTTATTTACTCTTTCAAATAATACAAAATAGGGGACACTTCATGAAGTTAGTAAGCAGCACATTTAAAACAAATTAGAGAAAATTATTGTTCATTGAATGCACAATTAAGCTCTGGAATTCATTGCTAGAAGACGTGGTAAGGGTAGCTAGCATAGACATATTTAAAAAAGGTTTGGTGGCGACAGCGGCCTAGCTCCCTCCTCCACGCCACCGACCTGACCTCCGGCGATGGCCCGCAACAGCGACCCTCCTCTTTTCTGCCACCGCCAACCTGGGTCAGCAGCCATGGCAGGGGCAGGCAGGATGAGGCGGACGCCTCAGTGGCTTTCTGAGAGGGGCATTTTTTGCCGCCTCAAAATTCTGCCGCCTGAAGCGGCCGCCTCACCCTGCCTCATTATAGAACTGCCCCAATAGTTGCCATCTTGGTATGGCGAAGGGGCAGCTTCTCCTTGTCTTTTTCCTTCTCTTTAGTGGCTCGCACTGAGCGTGTCGACATTCCAATCTGGCACAACACAACCTGCGAGAAATAGCACACGTAGATGCCAAAGTGAGATCCAAAATAAAAAAAAAAAAAAGTAGGAGATACGAAAAATCAGGAGGCCCTCACGGAACTCACTTCACCAGTGACTTCTCAGATAGCCAGAATAACCAGAAGTCCCAGGCTCTTTTAGGTTAAAAACTGTAATCCATTTTTTGGTGATATTAGCAACTGACTTTTGCAATTCACTTTATCTAGGACTTCTGCAAAATTCCATGTGAGCACTGCAATGTATCCAGAATTCTGCAGTCAGAATTATTGAGTGAATTCCTATCCAACAGCACATCGTGCCCTGCTTAATAAAATATCATTGGTTACCTATTACCTGGAGGGTGAAGTTTAAGATATTGACTTTAGTTTACAAAGGAATTAAAGGCATTGCTCTGCTCAGCGTGAATGCTGCTTTAAAATTATATTGTCTTGGGCAAAATTTACGCTCAGCATCACAGATTCTCCTAGATATTCCTTCGTTTAAGCATGTTCATTTAGATGAATCAAGAGATCGTTTGCTTTATATAAAGGGATCAACCCTTTGGAATGCACTTCCGCAACAAGAAAAAGTGAAACAGGGTTAACAATTTTTAGGAAAATGTTGAAGGCATTCTTGTTCGAGCAGCCTTTCAGTGCCCACTTTCAAAGTCTGTTGTAAAGCAGGCCTTTTGGAAATTTCAGCAAGATTTTCTGAGAGCTGGTTGGAACAGCAGTTTTTATATTTTATATCTTAATGATTTACGTATCAGTCATTAGACCGTGTTATGATGACGGCCATGTTTATGATGAATAGTAGCGATACATACATTTTTCTAATAAATAAGCAAAATAAATAAATAAAATGAGGCAGAGACAAAGTTTCAGGCAAAGGCTAAATGGAAAAAAAAATCTTTTTAGCAGGAACTTAAATGTTTTAGAGCAGATGGTCAGATGCAATCAGGCAGATTATGTGTTCCAGAAACCTGGAGTGGCTATCGAGAATGCTCTCGCGTGTCTCTGTCAGACATGCCCAACGTATAGAGGGAACATCCAGTAACCTCCATGGATTGACCATAATGCGGAAGATGGATTATTCGAGTGAAGCTTGTCATTAGCCCAAGGTAATGAATCAAATGAAATCAACTTGTGAACTAAAATGGCAATCTTCTGTTTTACACGATATGCACCGGGTAGCCAAGGAAGGCCTGCCAGTATTGGAGACGTGCTCCCGAATGTTACTCCCAGGGATTAGTCTAGCGGCGGCATTATGGAGGATTTGTAGAGACTTTAACATGAAATCTGGCAGGCAAATAAATAAAGAATTATAGTAATCCAATAAAGGTAGGATAAAAGCCTACACCACTGTGCGGAAATCTGATGGTTGTAAAAGTGGTTTAAGACTCTGTAGAACTCTTAATTGAAAAAACCCACTGCACACAATAGCCTTGATTTGTGGTTGAAAAGATAATTTAGAATCATTGAACACTCCCAAATTTTTCACACATTGAGCTATGAGGAGTAAAGTGTTGGCCACAGGAATTGAGAAAGGGTATGAAATAGTGGGTTTTCTAGTTAGCATAATTAATTTGGTTTTAGACACACTGAGTGCCAACGTGTTATGAAACATTCAGGCTTTAATAGTGTTGCAAATGGAAACTGATTCACAAGATTCGGCCCAAGATGAAGATAATTTAATAAAAAGCTGGATGTCGTCAGCATGCAGTCTATACCTATCACAAATGCCAGATAACAATTTGCAAATGGGTGCTAAATAAATATTGAATAACAAGGCTGACAATGCAGATCCTTGCAGCACTCCAGAGGTGACATCATGCAAATGTGAGCATTAGCAGGCCAATACAGTACAGTGCGCTCCGACAGACACGCGTTTTCCCTTACCCCTTATTCAGTAAGGGGCGGAAAACGCGCGTCCAATCCGCCGAGCCTAATAGCGCCCTCAACATGCAAGGGCGCTATTAGGCTCGGCGAGCAAAATTGAGCGTCGGCTGTCAAACCCGCTGACAGCCGCCGCTCCTGTCAAAAAGGAGGTGCTAGGGACGCGCTAGTATCCCTAGCGCCTCCTTTTGTCTGTTTTTACCGCCGAGCCTAATTTAAATACTGAATCGCGTGCACCGGCGAGTGGCAAATGCATGTTGATGGCCCTATTAGGTATGCCCGCGCGATTCACTAAGTAAAATGTGCAGCCAAGCTGCACATTTTACTTTAAGAAATTAGCGCCTACCCAAAGGTAGGCGCTAATTTCTTCGGGCACTGGAAAAGTGCACAGAAAAGCAGTAAAAACTTATTTTCTGTGCACCCTCCGACTTAATATCATGGCGATATTAAGTCGGAGGTCCCGAAAGTTTCGAAAAGTAATAAATAAATAAATAAATTTGAATTCGGCCTGCGGCTGTCGGGTCAAAAACCGGACGCTCAATTTTGTCGGCGTCCGGTTTCTGAGCCCGTGGCTGTCAGCGAGCTCGAGAACCGATGCCAGCAAAATTGAGCATCGGCTGTCAAACCCGCTGACAGCTCCGCCGCTCCTGTCAAAAAGGAGGTGCTAGGGACGCGCTAGTATCCCTAGCGCCTCCTTTTGTCTGTTTTTACCGCCGAGCCTAATTTAAATACTGAATCGCGTGCACCGGCGAGTGGCCGGTGCGCTCTCCCGCGGACTTTACTATATCGGCCTGTAAGTTTGTAAACAGACTTGCTGAGATCTTCCAGAAAGGTAAGATCTAAACCAATCGAGAACAGACCCAGAAATCCCTGCTTCCCTAAGTCGAAATTAAAAGACCTGGTGATCGATGGTATCGAAGGCTGCAGTAATATCGAGCAGCACCAAAACATATTCATGTCCACAGTCAAGACCTCTCTATCCAAGGTAGAGAGTAAAAGAAGCTCAGTACTGAGTGATTTCCGGAATCCAAACTGGAAGGAATCTAGCACTTGGTGCACTTCAATGAAGTCATTAAGCTATGATAGTGCCAAAACTTCTACTATCTTTGCCACAAAATTGAAAGTAGGGATAGGTCTGTAATTATAACCTCTAGAGGATCCAATCCAGGTATTTAAAGCAAAGGATGGACTGAGGCCTACTTTAGGCTGGTGGCATATATCCCTCCTCAAAAGAAAAATTAGCTAGAGGTGTGATAAAAGGTGCAGTAGAGTCTTTGGAAGACTGTAGTAAGTATGCACTGCAGATATTAAACTTGCAAAAGGAAGGGTTCAAGGAAGAAATGATCTTGGAAATCTCAGTGCTGGTTACCGGATCAAAATAAGACCATTTATCAGGGGTGTTCTCCAATGAGGTGGTAGCCTAAGAAGGCATTAATGAAAAAGCAGCAGAAATTTTGGCAATTTTGCTACTAAATGATCCAAAAAAGTATGACTGTCTAGATTCATAGCGCGCAGTGAGTTGTCAAAAGATGGATCATTAGTCAGCACTTGTACAGTTTTAAAAAGGATATGAGGATTATGATAAACTTTGCAAAGTGGGAGAGGGAGAGAGAGAGAGAGACTCCTCATAAGGCTCTCATCATATTAGTCAACTATTTATACCGCTGAAGGAGGGTCAACTAGTAACTCGAGGTGAGGTTTTGGTGGTGGTCTAGGGTTGGGGGGTAGTTTTACATGCACAGTCAAAGGTATGAATAGCACAGTACACATCAGTGAACATCTGATGTGATTTGGAATGAGGAAAGGGACACAAAGATGAGATTTTTACAATATTCTCTCACCCTAGCTTCACTGATGTGTACTGTGCTGTTCATACCTCTGACTGTGCATGTAAAACTGCCCCCCCCCCAACCTTCCTAGACCAGCAACCTCACCTCGAGTTACTAGTTGACCCTCTTACAGTGGTATAAATAATTGACTACTATGTGTGCCACCCCAGAGGTTTTCTCTCTCTCTACTTCACTCCACTCCACTCCTCCCCCCTCCCCTAACTCCCCTCCTGCCCGAAATGAGATTTGCAATAAATATCGCAAATCCCATTTTGGGTATATCGCACAGCATAACGTCAGGAAAAAAGGTGTAGATATTTCCAGCGTTAAAACACGCTATCGCACACAATACTAAACACCCCTTATTTTCATAGTCTCTTCTCTTTTGACGAAAATTTAAAAATTTGCATACGCATCTCACGATGTGATAAATAATGCCCTAACGTGATTTGAAAAATGACCCTGTTAGAGGGAAATATAGTCCACATCTTATTTTGTACAAAATAAAGGTATTATGCTCCTGGTATTAAAGCTGATAGGCTCTAACACCCAGATTTTAAAAGCCCTGCGTACATAAAATCTGGGCTTTATGCATGTGGCCGGGCCTTGTGCACACTGAGCGAATTTTCGAAGGAGCCCAGCCACGCGTGTTAAGGCTGGTATGCGCACAAGTGTTTTTGTCTTCACCACTTCCATTGGGAGACTATTCCACACATCCACTCCCCTCTCTGTAAAGAAATATTTCCTAATATTACTCCTGAGTCTATCCCCTTTCACTCTCATCTCATGACCCCTCATTCTAGAGCCTCCTTTCCATTGAAAAAGGCTCACGTCTAGTGCTTGGAAACCTTTGAGATATTTGAATATCTCTATCATATCTTCTCTATCTTACCTTTTCTCTAGGGTGTACATGTTTAAATCTTTAACTCTATCCCTATATGCTTTAGAATGAAGACCACTGATCAACTTAGTAGCCACCCTCTAAGAACATAAGCCTCAGGGATCTGTATTGGGACCCTTACTTTTCAATATATTTATAAATGATCTGGAAAGAAATACGACGAGTGAGATAATCAAATTTGCAGATGACACAAAATTGTTCAGAGTAGTTAAATCACAAGCAGATTGTGATAAATTGCAGGAAGACCTTGTGAGACTGGAAAATTGGGCATCCAAATGGCAGATTAAATTTAATGTGGATAAGTGCAAGGTGATGCATATAGGGAAAAATAACCCATGCTATAATTACACAATGTTGGGTTCCATATTAGGTGCTACAACCCAAAAAAGAGATCTAGGTGTCATAGTGGATAACACATTGAAATCGTCGGTTCAGTGTGCTGCGGCAGTCAAAAAAGCAAACAGAATGTTGGGAATTATTAGAAAGGGAATGGTGAATAAAACGGAAAATGTTATAATGCCTCTGTAACGCTCCATGGTGAGACCGCACCTTGAATACTGTGTACAATTCTGGTCGCCGCATCTCAAAAAAGATATAATTGCGATGGAGAAAGTACAGAGAAGGGCTACCAAAATGATAAGGGGAATGGAACAACTCCCCTATGAAGAAAGACTAAAGAGGTTAGGACTTTTCAGCTTGGAGAAGAGACGGCTGAGGGGGGATATGATAGAGATGTTTAAAATCATGAGAGGTCTAGAACGGATAGATGTGAATCGGTCATTTACTCTTTCGGGTAATAGACTAGGAAGCACTCCATGAAGTTAGCATGGGGCACATTTAAAACTAATCGGAGAAAGTTCTTTTTTACTCAACGCACAATTAAACTCTGCAATTTGTTGCCAGAGGATGTGGTTAGTGCAGTTACTATAGCTGTGTTTAAAAAAGGATTGGATAAGTTCTTGGAGGAGACATCCATTACCTGCTATTAAGTTCACTTAGAGAATAGCAACTGCCATTAGCAATGGTAACATGGAATAGACTTAGTTTTTGAGGACTTGCCAGGTTCTTATGGCCTGGATTGGCCACTTTTGGAAACAGGATGCTGGGCTTGATGGACCCTTGGTCTGACCCAGTATGGCATTTTCTTATGTTCTTATGTTCCTTATCAGCACAGCTATTGGTGAACATGTAACTCCAGTACTTAAATTAAATCACTGGCTCTTGTTACATAGGTGTGCAAAATATAAGCTTGCCACCACAATACATAACCTACTATTCAATGTGGCATCTCCCTGGGAAAATCCGCTTCTTAAAGTATATACCCCATCGTGGGCTCTTAGGTCCTCGAATTCTGGACTTCTCGATATTCCTTTCATAAAGACTGCCCTTGCCCACCTCTGTGAAACTAAAGAAAGGGCATTCTCGACTGCAGGCCTGGTTTTCTGGAATTCCTTGCCCATCTGCATACATAATATTTGTGAGCAGAGAGCTTTTAAGAGAGCCCTAAAAATGTGCTTGTTTAAGTATGAGTTTGACTCCCCAACATAAATTTTGACTAGATCTCTGTTACATACAGGCACTTACAACAATGAAAAGAGATTTGTGTTCTCTTTGGGGTGGATTTTAAGAGCCCTGCTCGCGTAAATCTGCCCGGATTTACGCGAGCAGGGCCCTGCGCGCCGGTGCGCCTATTTTACAAAGGCCTACCGGCGAGCGCAGAGCCCCGGGACTCACATAAGTCCCGGGGTTTTCCCAGGGGGCGTGTCGGGGGCGGGCCCGATCCGCGCAGCGTTTTCGGGGCGGGATGTAGTGTTTTGGGGGCGGGTCCGGGGGCGTGGTTACGGCCCGGGGCGGTCCGGGGGCGTGGCCGCGCCCTCCGGACCTGCCCCCAGGTCGCGTCCCGGCGCGCTAGCGGCCCGCTGGCGCGCGGGGATTTACGGCTCCCTCCGGGAGGCGGAAATCCCCCGACAAAGGTAAGGGGGGGGGTTTAGGGAGGGGAAGGGAGGGGAAGGCAAAAGAAAGTTCCCTCCGAGGGAATGGAGATAGGCTGCGCGGCTCGGCGCGCGCCGGCTATACGGAATCGGTAGCCTTGCGCGCGCCGATCCAGGATTTTAGCAGATACGCGCGTATCTACTAAAATCCAGCGTACTTTTGTTTGCGCCTGATGCGCCAACAAAAGTACGCCAAATCGCGCTTTTTGAAAATCTACCCCTTTGTCTCTATATTTTTATGTTGTTATTTTTATAATTTTATATCTTGATGTATTAGAGTGTTTTAATTATGTGAATTGTACCCCACTCTGATCTATGGACGGGTGGGTAATAAATACATTAAATAAATAGTTTTCATCTTTTTCCTCTCTCTCTCACCCTTAGCCATCTTTTTGTCGTTATCCTCCTGGCTCTGTTCCACCTCTTGAAATGATGGGTATGGCAAAACCCCACCAGCTTTGATCATTTTCCCATGTGGCAAATGGGGCCTGAAGGATCCTGCTACCAGGGCCGGTGCACGAATATTTGGCATCCTAGGCAAACCATCAGTCATTCAACCCCACTCTCCAACTACTGGCAGCAGCGCCAGCCCAGTGCTCTCTCCTACTGATGGCAATGGCTCCAGCATAGTGTGCCCTTCTTTGCTGGTATTGGTTCTGGTACAGCACCCCTCTGGAGCTCATGCTGGCAGGATTTTGCTGTCCACAAAATCTTGGCGTTCTAGGCAACGACCTAGTTTGTCTAATGGAAGCCCCAGCCCTGCTTTCTACCTCTGCTCTACAGGGAATCCTCTTCAGCTGATGGGATCTGAAGAATCTTGCCCACCATGTGACTTCTCCTCTTCGGCTGGACAAAGTATGCTCTAGTGCCCACTAGTGTACAGTGGACCGCATTGCAGTTAATGCCTGCGTGGTTCCAACTGGTTATGGCCGCAGCTGTGCTATGGTGAATGGGAACAGAGTGAAACAGGAACTTGAATTCAAGTCAGAGCTAAAATTAAATATGTGGTCAGAGCATAACTGTTGGCATATATCAAAGAAAGATTGTTAGTGTGCTGCCTCAGCTGCTGAAGATTGGAAAAATGGAAACAAATTAAATATTTTGTTGTTGTTTTTTAAATACGAAAACTGTGTTTTGTCACCTACCTTCACCAGTAGGGCAGATCGTATCCTAGAAGCCTTTTCTGCTACATTCATAAAGATCTGCAAAGTACTCCGCTTTCAAGAAAGTTAGATGAAAACAAGAATTGCACACTTGCAAGTAGCTGCAGATAGAAAGTAACTAGATACATCTGCATTTTGTCACATTATATTCTCAGAGGCTCAAGAGCTAAAAGGAGAGATTGTTGCAATTTTTTGCATCTCTAGCACTTGCTAAATTCTTGAAAACTTCTCAGTGGCAATTTCTTTGAAATCTTGCTTTATGGCTAATTTACCTTTAGAAATGTTTTATTTTGTTTTAACTTGATTATGTATGTTTTTATCTCTCTTGTACTGTGTGATGTGTGCGGACAACAAATGTTTTAAAATAAAACATAAATATTTTCTCAACCTGGAAGCTAAAAAGCCTCACGGAAGGGGCCAAAGTCAAGGGTTCTTGAATAATGTTAGCAAGAAAGTGAAGATATTCTCTTTTCTATTGGCATATTAACTATTCTGTAATGTTTTATAGGTGCTGGACAAGATTCATCACTCAGACATGGGCCATCACGTACCGCCAGAGCTCTGCAACTCTTACTTCCTCAGAGATCTTCTCTGGAATAAAAGAGGGGAACACAGAGCTGTCCTGTATGCATTGTGATCTGCACTGTTAAGCTTCCTGCTGTACTTCCTGCTGGGTGAAAGAGGGTAGACCTGTATCCTAGCCATAAGAGAGGGGGCTGAGTTTCTCAGCTGGTTCTATACTTCCTCTAAATGTTCTTATTGCTTTTTTAAATTGTTTCTTGTGTATTTTACAAAACATCATACAAGACTTGCCTCCACTTGTGAAATCTGGGTAAACTCACTGAGAATAAGGGGTGCAACAGCAACTTTCTATTTGAGTTTGGCTTGCTGGAGCAGGGTACCTCCGCACATACAGTCTACATGCAGGCTTCTTTCTTCGGGATGTTTGTGACTGTGGTCAGTGAGGCACAGAGACGCACACAGGATCGTGCCTTACCATAGGGCAGGACATGGGATGCACCTCCCTGAAATCAGCGGTGGGCACAATTGCACATGTCATGCAAAGCTCCTTGTGACAGCACAAAGGCTCCCGCAGAGGATTGTGCAATATCTGTAATCAGCAGGTTTCTGTTTATCCAGCTAACATATGCTATTTGTTCGGATATAGTCTGGTAATTGGATGCACTTACACAGATAAACTCTAGTTATTTTGACAAGTATTTCCAGCTATTATTCAGAGAAATTCTGGCGGTTATAATTAGCTAACTAGAATTTGTCTGGACAAACAGCAGCTGTTAGCCAAATAAGTATATCTGCTTAATTTAGCTGACTTAACTTTCCTTCATCTGAATTATCTGGCTGCATTGCTGGCTGGCTAACTACTTAGCCGGATAACTTGGACTTTTGAAACTCTGGGGTTTGCTTGGCTAAGTGCTGAGTTAGGCAGACAAGTCCCTTTCAACGTTTCCAAAACTCTACTTAAGTCAGAACTGCTGGGCCTTAGAGCTCTTGCTGTGCAAGGCATATCTGATGCAAATTCTAATCTGCTCTCCCCAGAGTCTCCCCATGGGGCATCTTTCCTCTTCCCAGGGAGGTCCATATTTATTAAGCTGGAGAGTGGACATGTTATCTGGCTAACTTTTGCCAGATAACTCATCATGGATATTCAGCAGGACATTCTCCTGCAAATTGTTACCTGGGTCATTTCTAAACCTAACCAGCTATCTTTGAATATAACTGTTAGGCTTAAAGATATCTCAGTACTACATGTACCAAGATAACTTTTACTGTATTCAAATTACAACCAGTTACATAGCAAAAAAAAAAAAATCCATTCAAGCCAGCAGATCTGATCCCTCACCTCTGTACATTTATATTTTACATTTATTAATCGTTTATCACAAAAGGCCTAGGTGATGGATAAAGTAACATACATAAAATCACTGCCCCCAAACCTCTCAAGGGAAGAAAAATACATTGCAGGCCATATTGGCACATGGAACCATTCCCCTCTCCCTTCTCCAATTCACAGAAATCATGCAGGCTCCAGGCCTCTCTTAGCCATTACCCTCCTGTCTCCCACTGCAACCCCAACCTGAACCTCCCCCAAAGTTTCTCGGCCTCCAGGAGTGTGGTACATTTCTTTGACAGGGAAGGATGAGAATGTCCTGGGGCTTGTGAGGGATTCTGGGTAGGGCTGGACTCAGGTTTGGGTTTGGGTTGCAGGTGGGAGAGGAGTGTAGGGGTTAGGAGGGGATGCTGGGAGGCTCCTAGGGCTGACATGGTTTGCAATATATTTTCCTTCACTTAGGGGACATGTGAGTGCGTGCGTGTGTGAGGGGAGGGGGAGTTGGGCATTATGCCCCAAATCATAATATCAAATTTAGTGATTTTGCGGGGTAGGGGATAGAGTCCGTTGGTCTGGATGGATTTATCTTTATTTTATGCTGCTTAACTGGCTATATGTTGAATATAGTTGGTTAAGATGAAAGTTATCCGGGTGCTTGTATCTGGATAACTTTAAGACTGCTCTCGGGCCCATCCAGGTAACTTAGCCAGCTAACTCAGATAAAATGCATCAGGTTAGGGAAATGTTTACTTGATATCCTTGATCTAAGATATGCTAGATTAGTCAAGGCCAATGAAAGGATGTTTGCTACAATAGCTTCTTCTTTTTGGATTCGGTTACCAGAAGTGCTTAGAAAAGACCTTTAGAAAGCAGCCGAAACCAGTCCTGTGTGAGCAAGCATTTGGTCTGACCTAAATTTTTTTCTGTCTCACTGAAGCTTTTTTGGTTCAGTGTTGTACGATTTGTCTGATACAGATTATGTATGTTTCCAGTTCCGTTTTTATTTTTCAGCTGTAGGTTAATGTTTTGTCTGCCTTTTATTGTGAGTGTGTTAGCTGGTTTGGACTTTGGATAAATGTGGCACATAAAGTATTTTAAAATAAGTAAATAATAGAGGGACCAGAAATGTATTTATTTAAATAATGTATGTGCCGCATACCCGGTAGAATTTACATCAACAGTGGTTTACATATTCAGCATAATAATAACATCCAACATAAAGCCAGTTACCAACAATACAAAATTGCATATTTGGACCAACTAGCCCAATCACCCCTACTAAGAAGATAGCACTCTGCCGACTGCCACCCCACCCCCTGCAAGAACCCAGGACCTAATCCCAAGCTTCCACTGCATCAAAAACCAAGCTAAGCAACCCCCTCCTCTCAGATCTGAAGAAGAAACCAATGAGCCTTCAATAATTTACATTTCATTTCTAATCAGCACTGGCAGAGGGGCTGCTGCAGTGAAGGCATCCATCCATCCACATGAGAAATCCAGGTGTGCTCCAGAGCTGCTCTAAGATCTCGTCCCTCAGGGTCTGTCCTCAAATGTTACCCAAGCAAACCCCTTTAAACACAGAATGTGAGTCCTCTGGAGGCAGTACCGAAACGTCACCCGCTTTGAAGTGGCTGACCAGTTACGAAAGGCCGAATAGAAATGAATATGGACCTCGGGGTCTTCAGGCAGAGTTTGTGTTACTGTGTTGATGCGTGTGCGCAGAAAGCAGATTAGGAATCCGCAGGCAATTCTCTGTCCGCATTCCTCTTCCAGAAATCAAAGGAGCCAGGGACCAGCAGGAAAAGGGGAGTGAGGAGGTGGATGCTGTTCTTCGTTCCGCTAAGCAGGAATGAGGAGCGGTGAACGGGCAGTGGGTCACTGGTCCCTCAGCACTAGCCACCTTCTCATCGTTCTTGCAAAGTCTTACTGAGGCCTGGAGGCTGGGTGGCTTGGGGCTCCCCAATCAGAAAAGCTGAGGTTCATAGTAATACAGGAACAATAGCAAAACCCAAAAATGGCCCATCAATCTGCCCAGCAAGGTATTTTGGGTTGTAACTGCTGCTCTGGGCTCGTAATCCCTGTACAGTAAAGTTAACTCGGTGACCCTAGTGCTTCACAGCAATCCTTTGGCACAAGGGATCCTACGTGTTTATGCCACACCCTTTTGAATTGTGTCACTGCATCAGTCTTCGCCCCCTCCTCAGGGAGGGCATTCCAGGTACCTACCATCCTTTCTGTGAAAAAACCCCCCCAAAAACCAAACATTTCACCATGATGTTCTTATCATCCTGGAGCTTCATATCATGAGTCCTAATTCTACAGCTTCCTCACCACTGGAAAAGCTTTTTTTCTTGGGCATTTTTAAAACCATTCAGGTGTTGAAAAGTCCATATCTCCTGCCTCTCTCTCCTCCATGGGATACATGTTCAGGACCTGCAGTCTCATCTCATATGGCTTTCGATGCAGACCCTCCACCATTTCAAATCTCACTTCTTTTACTGACCCTCTTTGTTATCTTGGGCAAGTCTCGTCATCCTGCATTGCCCCAAGTACAAATGAGGCAAGTCTATTTACTAAGCTATGAATGTTACGTTTGTAAACCGTTGTGATCTTTACATGGAACGACGGTATATAAAATAAATAAATAAATAAATAAATAAATAAGCAGAGTACTGCCTGTCAAACATCGGGACATGATCATGTGACTTTTTATTAGCTCTGTTTTGCCCTCTCAGACTCAGCTTTTAAACGCTAATTAGCACATTGGTTTCCCCTGATGTGTCACTGTTATGGTTTGCTCTGAAATGCTGGATGTGATAATAACTGGATGTACACAGAACCCTTAAAAAAATGTAAAAAGAAAAATTGCCGTGCTTTTGTTACATCCGGTCCACATATTTATACTGAACTGCTCTGCTCTTTACATCTGTACATTGCTAAATTTGGGATTGTTGGTCCCTCCTGATGCAGTTGTTGTAAATTTATCAGAAACCTGCAATATCTTTGATACATCTGTGCAATTACAAATAAGTATTTCTTAAAGATAAAGACATTGGACAATCTGAGATTTCACTGCCCCATCGTTTTGTTGTTTTTGAGTCACTAAGCTAACATTCTTAACTTCACTTCCCTCATAATGGCAGTCCTGTGCCAAATTACGTCTCCTTCCACAGTTAAAGCATGTGGAAGAGACTGCAGCTGGGGGCCTGGGAACAGAAGACAAGCTGTCTGCCTCTGAGGGTCATTGCTCTTGTCCTCCATTTTCAGTGGTCCGCCAGGGAGGCTGTGCAGGCTGTCTTTCTAGCCTCTATACCATGTCAGGCATTAATTGTGCCTGATGGAAAGCATCCATCACTTCTAGTGCTTTTTTCAATGTGAGTCCTGGGTGTCAGCAGACCCAATTCCACATAGACTGATCAAGCCCATCTAGGAATTCTTCTGGAAGCACTTGTTTGGCTACCTCGAGGCCAGTCTTTGCCTCCAGCTGCAGCCACTTCCAGCCGGCATCTTTCAGATGATGAAACATGTTTTGGATGGTTTCCCCAAGCTGTAGGATGCCCTGCTGGAACTGCTACCAGTATACCCAGCTCTTTCTAGGATGGCAGTCTTGACTTCCGCATAGGTGGTCCTACCATCTGGGTTGGTTGCTTGAAAGGTTGCTTGGCTTTTGCCTGTAAGCAAACTTGCCAGGTATGTGTTCCAGTTGGCTTCTGGCCTACCTGACAGGTGGGTGGTCCTTTCAACGTTTTTCAGGAAGAACTCCAAGTCATCCCCCTGCTTTTGTCTTAAACAGGATGTGAGGTAATGGAGTCACCTGGGTTGTAGCAGCTTGCATGGCTTGAGCAATTTGCACCACAATCCCCTGTTGCTGGGTGAACTGATCATGTAAAGTTTGCACAACTTTCTGTACATGTTCTGGCAGAGGGCCAGCAGCAAGTGTTGTGGTCTTGGTCGCAAGTCTCGCGACCGAGCCCTTACCTTCACCGCTGGGGCTCCGACTGCAGGGTCCGGGGCTCGGGCTCTCTCCCTCTGTCCCAGAACACCGATGGTGGGGTCCGCTGCTGTTTGGGCCTGCTCTGTCTGCCTTGCGGCGGCGTCTCCACAAGGGAGACACCGCCGAGCCTCAGAACTTGGCCCCTCCCCTCCTAGGCATGCGAGTGTGCAAGGAGGAGCAATTTAAAGGGCTTTTCCCACCAGACCGTGGGCCGCCCCCTGGAGTGACGTCAGACGCCGGTAAGTTTTTAAGGCCGGCGTCTGACTGATTCAAATTGCCTTGCAAAGAGGTTCCCTGCTGGGTGTTAGTTGTAACGTTCTGACTTTTCCTTGCTTGGATCTTCTGCTGGTTCCCGTTCCTGGTTTCGTTCTGTTCCAGTCCCAGATCTTCAGCTTCAGTTCCAGTCCTGATCTTCAGCTTCAGTTCCGGATCTTCTACTTCAGTTCCTGGTCTTGCTTCAGTTCTAGTTCCTATCTTCAGTTCCAGTTCCGGATCTTCTGCTTCCGTTCCATTCCTTCCTCGACTTGCTTCTCTGGTTTCTGACTCCTGCCTGCCTCTGACTCTCCGTGTCTGCCGCCTGCCTCGACCTTGGTCTGTCTTATCCACCTTTCTCTGCCTTCGCCTAAGTCCCAGCGGTCCGGGTCCTCATGGGCTCCTCCCGGGGGGATCTCGGGCTTCCAGGGTGAAGACATCTCCTTCTCTTCAGTCCTCTCCGTCACCTAAGTCCCAGCGACTTGGGGCCTCATGGGCTCCTCCTGGGGGGTCCTTGGGCTTCCAGGGTAAAGACTTCAGCTCTACGTCCAGTTTGTCACCGCCTCCCGGCCTACCTCTTCACAGCGGAGTACTCTTCCTCTTCTACCACCTCACTCTGCTAGGCCGGCCCAAGGGTCCACCGCTATGCTCGCAACAGTTTGCAAGGTCATGGACTCGGCGGACTTATCTGGCCTCCAGGCTATCCCCGGAATGGCTCAACACTTGCAGCAGCAGCAACATTGCCTGGATGTACTTGCGGCTACTGTGGAATGTTTGGCGAATTGATTGGATGCCACGCCTCCAGAACCTCCTCTGGTTTCTCTACCCGCTTCAGTGGTGAGTGTCAGTATGCCTACTCAGCTGCCTGCACCTTCTCGCTACTCCGGGGAGGCCAAGACTTGCCGTGGTTTCTTGAACCAATGTTACATCAGGTTCTCCCATCTACCCAATCAGTTTCCCACCGATTCCGTGAAGGTAGCATACATCCTGTCCCTGCTTGATGGAAAGGCGTTGACTTGGGCTTCACCCATGTGGGAACGAAATGATCCTTTGCTGAACAGCCTGCCACAGTTCGTGACCAGTTTTAAACAGGCCTTTGATGAACCCGCACGCTTATCTACAGCCACCTCGGAGCTGCTGCAACTAAGACAAGGGCCCGCTCTTTAGCAGATTATGCTATTGAGTTCCGTACCCTCGCCCTTGAAGTTGGGTGGCGGGAGGATAGTCTTCGAGGTGTGTTTCTAGAAGGCCTGTCGGTGCATATTAAGCATGAATTGGCAGCCCACGACATCCCGGATGACATCAATGGACTCATAGACTTGGCTGGGCAAATAGATCACCACTTGCAACAGAAAGCTAAGGAGGGTTGTTCAATTCGGCGCGCCGTGCCGCTAGCACCTGTGTTCTCTAGACCTATGACCCCGGCATCTAGCCAAGGAACAGCGTGCTCAGAGGGGTCCGTGGAGGAGACCATGCAGTTGGGGTGCACCCCACTGTCTGCGGAGGAGAGACGGCGATGCCGAACCTTGGGCTTATGTCTCTATTGCGGCACTAAGGGCCACATTTTAGCCCAATGTAAGGAGCGCCCGGAAAACGCCAGAGCCTAGGATGTCTTGGGGAGCTGCTCCTAGGCTGTGTCAACTCTGCTCCTCAATGTATGTTACCTATTACTTTAGAATACCCTGGAGGTTCTTTTGAGACTCTCGCCTTCATTGCCTCTGGGGCAGGTGGGAACTTTATTCTGGCAGACCTTGTTCAACAGCTACGAAATCCCATCCTCCCACGAGAGCCTCCTTTATGTATTACCTCCATCCGAGGAACACTTCTCCCAGGAAGTATCTCCGCCTCCACGGTTCCTCTCACTCTACGCACCGGAGTCCTGCATTCGGAAGAGATTTCTTTGTTGATCTTGGAGAAAGCTGTTCATCCCGTGGTACTGGGATTACCATGGTTACAGCAGCATTCTCCAGTCATCCACTGGGACACTTTACAGATTGCAGAGTGGAGTCCCTCTTGTTTTACCAATTGCCTCAAGGTCCCATGCGCACCTTGCATATCCCTTTCACATACTTCCATTGCACCTCCGGCGCCCTACGTGGACTTTGCGGATGTATTTTCCAAGAAAAAGGCGGAGATTCTACCACAACATCATCCATTTGACTGTGCCATCAAACTATTACCTGGAACACGCCACCTCATGAGAGGGTGTATCCTTTATCCCTGCCTCAGACACGAGCCATGTCAGAGTACATTGCTGAAAACCTAGCCAGAGGATTCATCAGACCCTCCAAGTCGCCTGCAGGGGCGGGTTTCTTCTTTGTGGGGTAAAAGGATGGATCTCTGAGGCCGTGCATTGACTATAGAGGCCTTAATGCAATCACTAAGCAGAATCGCTACCCCCTTCCATTGATTCCTGAACTCCTAGACAGGTTGCTGGGAGCCAGGATCTTCACCAAGTTAGATTTGTGGGGTGCTTATAACTTGGTCCGGATTCGTCTTGGTGATGAGTGGAAGACTGCCTTTAACACCAGGGATGGGCATTATGAATACCTCGTCATGCCGTTTGGATTGTGCAACGCTCCAGCAGTCTTCCAGCATCTAATGAATGAAGTTCTTTGTGATCTGTTACATTCGTCAGTCATCATATATTTGGATGACGTATTAATTTACTCCCAGGATCTGGAGTCGCATTGCCAGCATGTAAGACAAGTTTTGCAGATCCTCAGAGACAACCATTTGTATGCAAAACTGGAGAAATGCATGTTTGAGCAAGAGACTCTTCCCTTTCTGGGTTATATTGTGTCAGCAACTGGATTTCAGATGGATCCCGAGAAAGTGGCAGCTATTAGATAGAGATTGGCTTTGCCCTAGAGGGTTAAAAGCCTTGCAGCGTTTTCTCAGCTTTGCGAACTTTTACAGACACTTCATTCCGCACTACTCTCTCATAGTGGTGCCACTCACTGCACTCATGAGAAAAGGGGCCGATGCTGTGGAATGGCCAGAGGCGGCCTGTCTGGCCTTCGAAGATCTCAAGAAGGCCTTCTTACTGGATATCTGCCTATGTCACCCAGATCCCCTTCGCCCATTTATAGTGGAGGTGGACGCTTCCAACATAGCTGTAGGGGCCGTACTTAGCCAAAGCACCAGTTCAGGAGGACTATTACCATGCTCATACTTCTCTAAGAAATTCTCTGCAGCTGAATGTAATTACAGCATTGGAGATAAAGAACTCCTAGCAATCAAGCTGGCTTTTGAAGAATGGAGACAATGGCTGGAGGGGGCGGCGCACCCTATCACTGTCTACACAGACCACAAGAACTTGGAGTTCTTATGTCAAGCACAACGCCTGAACCCCACTGTCTGCGGAGGATCCACGGCCTCCCGCAAGATATAGTATCTGATCGGGGACCCCAGTTCACTGCCCCCTACTGGAGGGCATTGTGTAAAAAGTTTGATGTACAACTTAATTTGTCCACGGCCTTTCATCCCCAAAGTAATGGGCAGACAGAACGCACCAATCATTCCCTGAAGACGTTTCTCCGCACATTCACCAATGAAAAACAAGATAATTGGGTGAGACTGCTCCCATGGGCTGAATTCTCCTACAATAATCATACCCATTCGGTTACGGGGAGGTCACCCTTTCTTACAGTATCCGGCAAGCAACTCAAGCCACCACTGCCTTTGCCCATGCATAGTTTCTCTCCAGCTGTTCAACTCTCTGCACAACAGCTGCATGATCTCTGGGTCTCTATCCAAAATAAGCTCTCCAGAGCAGCCAGCACAGCCAAGAAGTGGGCAGACCGACACCGCCAGCCGGCCCCGGTCTTTCTTCCCAGCGATCGAGTCTGGCTCAGTACCAAGAATATTCATCTTCGGGTTCCATCTTGAAGATTAGCTCCAAAATACTGTGGTCCATTTCGTGTGGCAGGGAGAGTGGTCTTGGTGTCTTACCGTCTACGTCTTCCATCCTCCATGCGCATTCATAATGTGTTCCACATCTCTTTGCTAAACCTCTTACTCTCTCCAGGTATCATCACAAAGTTCCAGAATCTATGGACACGCCTGTCCAAGCTGATCCCATCTATCAGGTCCGGGAAGTTCTTGATGCCATTTTCACCATCGGCGATGGGAGTACCTGTTGGCTTGGGAGGGGTGTGATCCCGAGGAGAACACGTGGGAGCCAGCTCGCCATATCTTGGATAAGTCTCTGCTTCATCAATTTCATCTCAGTCACCCCGGTAAACCTGGTCCTTCTAGGAGGGGGCATAAAAGGGGGGTACTGTTGCGGTCTCGGTCGCAAGTCTCGCGAATGAGCCCTTACCTTCACCACCGGGGCTCCGACTGCGGGGTCCGGGGCTCGGGCTTTCTCCCTCTGTCCCAGCACACCAACGGCAGGGTCTGCTGCTGTTTGGGCCTGCTCTGTCTGCCTCGCGGCGGCGTCTCCATGAGGGAGACGCCGCCGAGCCTTGGAACTTGGCCCCTCCCCTCCTAGGTGCACGTGCACGCAAGGAGGGGAAATTTAAAGGGCTTTTCCCGCCAGACCGCGGGCCGCCCCCTGGAGTGACGTCAGACGCCGGTAAGTATTTAGGGCCGGCGTCTGACTGATTCAAATTGCCTTGCAAAGAGGTTCCCTGCTAGGTGTTAGTTGCAGCGTTCTGACTTTTCCTTGCTTGGATTTCTGCTGGTTCCCGTTCCTGGTTTTGTTCAGTTCCAGTCCCGGATCTTCAGCTTCTGTTCTAGTCCTGGATCTTCAGCTTCAGTTCCGAATCTTCTATTTCAGTTCCTGGTCTTGCTTCAGTTCTAGTTCCTATCTTCAGTTCCAGTTCCTGGTCTCGCTTCAGTTCCAGCTCCGGATCTTCTGCTTCCGTTCCATTCCTTCCTCGACTTGCTTCTCTGGTTCCTGACTCCTGCCTGCCTCTGACTCGCCGTGTCTGCCGCCTGCCTCGACCTTGGTCTGTCTTATCCACCTTCCTCTGCCTTCGTCTAAGTCCCAGCGGTCCGGGTCCTCACAGGCTCCTCCCGGGGGGATCTTGGACTTCCAGGGTGAAGATGTCTCCTCTTCAGTCTTTTCCGTCACCTAAGTCCCAGTGGCTCGGAACCTCACGAGCTCCTCCCGGGGGGTCCTCGGGCTTCCAGGGTGAAGACTTCAGCTCTACGTCCAGTTTGTCACCGCCTCCTGGCCTACCTCTTCGCAGCAGAGTACTCTTCCTCTTCTACTACCTCACTCCGCTAGGCCGTCCCAAGGGTCCACCGCTACGCTCGCAACAGCAAGCTTATGCAAGCCGCAAGCATGGTGATTATCCAGGAAAGGAGAGTTACAGAAAAACAAAAAAAACCTTTTCTGGCCTGTTCAGTCCTTACTAACTGGTTGTTGCTCTAGCTACTTCAGATGGGGCTAACCCTCTTGGCATGATATAACAAAGTCCCATGCTATCCCTGCTGTCAGGCCCCAGAAATTGATTTTTTCTCTGTTTCTGTGTTATCCATTTAAAACAGGGATCCCATTTCTGTCACCATATGTAGTTGCTCAGGAGCGGCCACAAGTTGGGAAACAGCCTTGAGTACAAATAATGTTGTGATTGGTGGTCCGCAGTCCCGTCCCCCAGATCACCACTCTTACCTCCAGCCCTGACCTGGGTGCGGGCTCCTCCAATGCCACGGCAGGCCTTCCTACAGCCCACTTGGCTGTCCTCCGCAGCTGACTGAGCCCCGATGCACACCGATGCCACTGACTCCAGCAGGGGTTGTCCCTAGACAAACGCGTGCCCGATCAGCCCCAATTCAAAGGGTCCATGGAGGGAAATTTTTCACAGCACTCCGTGATGATGTCTGGAGCACAGGCCTATTTAAGTCTCTTCTACAGCACCTTCATTGCCTCTGCAATAGGTCAACTCCTCCTGGAGAAGTGCATTGTCTGCATTCCTGTTCCTGCATCCTGGTTCCTGTCTCTACTGTGGTGTTCCTGTGTCCGGTCTTCCATTCCCTGGCAGTCTGGTTTTCTGGAGCTTCTCGTCTATGGTCATTCTTCCTCTCATCTGCCTTCAGCATCTCCTTGTGTTCCTGTGATCCCTAATCTTCTTCCTCTTTGACATTGATTGGATTGATTGGATTGATCTTCTGGCTTTGATCCTGGACTGGACCCTGACACTGCTTGAGCTCGGCCTGCCACTGACCATAGCCTGTACCTCTTCTTCGAATGAACTCCGCCTGCCACTGATCATAGCCTGGAAGCTATCACTGCTACAAACAATTGTGAGTTACCATCGCTCTCTCAAAGCTTTCCTGGAACCAGGTACTCGCTGCTCAAGAGCCTAAACCTTTCCAGCTCCTGAGCTTCCTTGAGACCTTATGTGAGTTTTGTCATCTAGTTCTGTTCATGAACTCTGCCTACTCACTTTCTACAGTTTCTCAACAGCTCAGTCATCCTGGATGACTGAGGGACTACAGCCCTGCCGGGCATATCAGCTCACTACTGCCACCTATGGTGGTTTCAAAAACTGTTTAATAAAAAAACTAATGTGTGTCTGTCTCCATACTCAAGACTAGCTGGTGGTCCCTCTCGGGGTATCCTCCCGGGGGCGTGATCATCTGCCACCGGCCCAGGGATCCACCCACTACTATATCAGATTCATTACAGATTGCTACTCCTTAGCAAGACGATATCTGAGACACAGATTGCTAGCTCCTCCCTCCTTCAGGAGCCCACAACCCCGATTCTAACAAGGTTGCTAACTCTGCAGTCCAAATAACAACAGATATAACAGATTGCTAACTCTAGTGGATCCGGCTTAAATATGAGATGCTGCTAACTCCAGTGGATCCAGCTTAAAAATATGGGATGTTGTTAACTCCAGTGAATTCAGCTTATACCTTGGGATGTTGTTGACTCCATGGATCTGGCACATCTCTCTGCCTTGCAGGCTATACCGGGCCTGGCCCAATGCATCTCAGAGCAGTAAGAAACTTTGGAGACACTTACTGCAGCATTTCATCTGCTACACACACAGAGGATACAAGGGATAGCTTCCAACCAAGAAGGTCAGTCACCGGAGGTAACTTTGAAGAATGCTGTACCACTGGCGGCTCCTATCCGCTTTTCCGGAGAAATCCAGAAGACCCGGGACTTTCTCAACCAGTGCTGCATGTACTTCACCTTACAGCCAACTTTATTTCCCACGGATCTCTCTAAGACCACCTACATCCTGTCATACTTGGATGGGAGAGCCCTGTCATGGGCATCTACCTTGTGGGAACGCAAGGACCCTATTTTGCAGGACATAGAAGGATTTATGGACTTGTTTAAATCCGTCTTTGATGACCCTGCTTGTATTTCTGTTGCCGGTTTTGCTTTGTTGGACTTGAAGCAAGGCAACAGATCACTGGCTGAATTCGCCATAGAATTCAAAACTCTTGCAGCGGAACTTCGCTGGGACTCCAAATGTCTCAAGACTCTCTTCTGCAGAGGCCTGGATACCCATTTAAAGGACGAGCTGGCTGCTCCCCAGACTGGAAAAAATCGGATTACATGGCCTAACATTAAATTGGTTTAGTTCATATCTAAAAAACAGGTTTTTCCAAGTTCAGATCAACAACACATTATCAGAAAAAATTAATCTCAAAACAGGAGTTCCACAAGGATCAGCCCTATCTGTGACCCTTTTTAACATATACATGCTGCCATTATGCCACTTACTTGCAGGACTAGGAATTATACACTACATTTACGCCGACGACATTCAACTAATTCTACCCATAGAGGACACTTTAGAAAAAACATTAAACCTAGCCAACATGTACCTAAGCATCATAAAACAACTACTGACACAAATGGAACTTGTAATAAATATTGATAAAACAGAATTTCTACACTTAGAATGAAAAAATTCTGAAATCAGTCAAACCTCAATAATACTCAAAGACAACCAGAAAATTGAACTAGCTGGAAAAGTACGTAACCTGGGAATAATTATAGACCCTGAAATCAATCTGAAACAACACATATCACTAAAAGTAAAGGAAGGTTATGCAAAGCTCATGGTACTCAGAAAACTTAAACCACTACTAACTCAAAATGACTTCCGAACAATACTACAGGCACTAATTTTCTCCAGCATGACTACTGCAATGCCCTTATGCTAGGACTACCTAATACGACATTAAGACCACTGCAAATACTTCAGAACACAGCAGCTAGAATACTAACCGGAAAAAGAAGGAGGGACCATATAACTGAAACCCTAGCAGAGTTACATTGGCTACCAATTGAACACAGAATTAAATACAAAACCCTATGTATCATTCACAAACTAATTTATGATGAGAAATCAGATTGGTTAAACACAGCATTACGGGTACACACTCCACACAGGAACCTCCGATCAGCAAATAAAGCACTCCGAACCATTCCATCAGTTAAAACAGCAAGACTGACCCAAGTGAGAGAAAGAGCCCTATCACCAGCAGGACCCATAATCTGGAACACAATGCCTCCAGAGATCAGACTACAAAGTGATCTCAAGGCATTCAAGAAAAGTTTAAAAACATGGCTTTTTAAACAAGCATTTTACAAAGAGATGAGAGAATAGAGAGAAATTATTCAGGAAGCCAGAAAGGCACCGACACACAGTACTTAGGACTTTACAGTAGATTAGTATATGAACTCTACACAATAAGCATAACTATAATACTATGTGTGATAAAACTACCTGTGTACGTATCTTGGTACAATTGGTCTTGAACTACTTCGCTAAATGACTATGTCTAATGATTTATTGTAACCGAACCTTTGACAGCACCTGTTAGAATGTACTATAGTACACTTTCACCTACATTAATTATGTGCCTACATGTAAACCGTTGCGATGGTATTTAACTTAGCAACGGTATAGAAAAGTTTTTTAAATAAATAAACACCTGACTCGCTGGACAAATTAATAGCCTTGGCCACTTGGATTGATCACCGGCTCCGAGACAAGGTTAAGGAACTCCGGCCTAAGGTGTTACCAGGGTTGAAACAGGCTAGTACTACCACTGTACCTCGGATGGTTCCAGTAACTTCTGCTCCTGATAAAGGTGAACCGATGCAACTTGGTCGTGGACACTTGACTTCCAAGGAGAGAATATTTCGGAAGAAATGTGGCTTGTGCATGTACTGTGGTCAGCCCGGCCATGATGTCACTACATGCCCCAGTCGTCCAGGAAACGTACGGGCCTAAGTCCCGCGGGAGGACTGTTCTTGGGCCATACTGCGTTTTCTCCTTCGCCTTCTCTTCCAGTTTCCGTGATCTGCGAACCAGCTACGGTTCAGACCCCCCTGAGATGACGTCATCTGCTTCCAATATTTAAAGGTCTCTGTTATCGCTAACAAACTGAGTTAGCAAGGATAAGGATTCGCTTTGGCTATCCAAGCTACTCTGCCTCCTCGGACTTCCAGAGGTACCCGCTCCTCGGGGGCCTCGCTCTCTTTCTTTATTTCAGATTACAGATAGGAACCGGTACTCGCTCCTCGAGGGCCCATGTTCCTGGACACTCTGAAGATTCTCTTCTGCCTGGAAGCTATCGCTGCTACAAACAATTGTGAGTTACCATCGCTCTCTCAGAGCTTTCCCTGGAACCAGGTACTCGTTCCTCAAGGGCCTAAGCCTTTCCAGCTCCTGAGCTTCCTTGAGACCTTATGTGAGTTTTATCATCTAGTTCTGTTCATGAACTCTGCCTACTCTGCCTATTCACTTTCTACAGTTTATCAACAGCTCAGTCATCCTGGATCGCTGTTCCAGTACCTGAGGGACTACAGCCCTGCCGGGCATATCAGCTCACTACTGCCACCTCCGGTGGTTTAAAAAACTGTTTAATAAAAGAACTAA
The DNA here is from genome assembly GCF_901001135.1 of Rhinatrema bivittatum. Taxonomy (NCBI): domain Eukaryota; kingdom Metazoa; phylum Chordata; class Amphibia; order Gymnophiona; family Rhinatrematidae; genus Rhinatrema; species Rhinatrema bivittatum. The sequence continues at coordinate 161,280,490 of NC_042622.1, read as the reverse complement.
TGTGTGTCTGTCTCCATACTCAAGCCTAGCCGGTGGTCCCTCTCAGGATATCCTCCCAGGGGCGTGGTCATCTGCCACCGGCCCTGGGATCCACCCACTACTGTATCAGATTCATTACAGATTGATACTCCTTAGCAAGACGATATCTGATACATTAATAGATTGCTAGCTCCTCCCTCCTTCAGGAGCCCGCAACCCCGATTCTAACAAGGTTGCTAAGTCCGCAGTCCAAATAACAGCAGATATAACACCTACAGCGCCCACCAACACAGGCGAACCCAATGGGCTGGTCATGGACCACCCTGTCCCACTGCAAGCCCTACACAACCTGGAGAGGCTGGTCACGGACCTCGCGGAGAGTGGGACAAGCGCAGGAAGGGAATCCAGCCGAGACGAAACTCCAATGATGAGAACAGGAACCGACGAGACGGATTTACCACAACAAGGTGTCATCTGGAGAACCAAAGGAGATAGAGGATCAAGAGGGCTCGAAACAAGCAAGGGAGGAATGGAACCTCAGAACATCAGGAAATGTAATATCAGGAAGTCTGGAACATCAGGAAGCCTGGACTAGGAACCTCGGAACATGAAGACATGGAACATCAGGAAGCCACGAAGACTCAGGAAGCCAACAAAGACTCAGGCAAGACAGGACATGGAGCTCCAACGAACAACAAGGAACGAAGACCTGACAGAACGCTGGAAGACGAGACTTCCAGCAGCAGGGAACTCCGATGCAAGGCAAGCAGGACTGTTGGAGAATCCCTTTTATAGGGCTAGCGGCAAGACTCCCAGGAAGACGTCATCAGGTGGGCCCTGGGCATGTCCGGCCGTGGGCCCTTTAAATCTAATAAGGAGGCATGACCACGCGCCTAGAGAGGCAGGCAGAAGCAGGGAGAGCCTGATAGCGGCATCCCTGTCGCAAGGGAGAGCTCAGGGGCGCCCCCAAGCCGGTAGCAAGGTCGGGGTAGGTGTTGGCGATTCCCAGCTGCTGAAGGCAGTCTGACTATGGCGCTTCTGCTGTGAAGGTAGAGTTAAGTGCAGACCCAGGCCGGTAGGCAGGCCCCAGCAGTGGCGGCTCCTATGCCATGGAAGACAAGCTGGTTCGTGGCTCCCTGCCGCAAGTGTAGGCCCCAAATGTGGCGGACCGGGCCACAGGAGAAGACACAGCAGCAGGCCCTGACTGCCATGGAACACAGCTTTGATGTCGGCGGCCTCCGGCCGCATCGGGAAGGCAGCACAAGGTAAGCGGCCTGCTCGCGGGGAAAACTCCGCGGGCAGGAATCGCAACAGTTCTTGTAGGGTGATCTAATGACTCCCTGTAATGCCCGGAGACTGGATGTTCTTGTAGAGTGATCTAATGACTCCCTGTAATGCCCGGGGACTGGATGCTCTTGTAGGGAATTGATTCCCAGTAATGTCCAGGGATGCTCTTGTAGGGTGATCTGCTGACCATCTATAATACCCAGGGTACTGGATGCTTTTGTAGGGTGACCTGCTGACCACTTGTAATGCCAGAGTGCTGGATGCTTTTGTAGGGTATCCTGCTGACCGCCTGTTACACCCATGGATTGGGATGCTGTTCTTAAAGAGTGGTCTGCTGACTGATTGTAACACCAGGGTATTAGATGTTCTTGGACATTGTAGAGTGATCTGCTGACTACTTATAAGAACATAAGAACATAAGAAAATGCCATACTGGGTCAGACCAAGGGTCCATCAAGCCCAGCATCCTGTTTCCAACAGTGGACAATCCAGGCCATAAGAACCTGGCAATTACCCAAAAACTAAGTCTATTCCATGTTACCATTGCTAATGGCAGTGCCTATTCTCTAAGTGAACTTAATAGCAGGTAATGGACTTCTCCTCCAAGAACTTATCCAATCCTTTTTTAAACACAGCTATACTAACTGCACTAACCACTTCCTCTGGCAACAAATTCCAGAGTTTAATTGTGCATTGAGGAAAAAAGAACTTTCTCCGATTAGTTTTAAATGTGCCCCATGCTAACTTCATGGAGTGCCCCCTAGTCTTTCTACTATCCGAAAGAGTAAATAACCGATTCACATCTACCCGTTCTAGACCTCTCATGATTTTAAACACCTCTATCATATCCCCCCTCAGTCGTCTCTTCTCCAAGCTGAAAAGTCCTAACCTCTTTAGTCTTTCCTCATAGGGGAGCTGTTCCATTCCCCTTATCATTTTGGTAGCCCTTCTCTGTACCTTCTCCATCGCAATTATGTCTTTTTTGAGATGCGGTGACCAGAATTGTACACAGTATTCAAGGTGCGGTCTCACCATGGAGCGATACAGAGGCATTATGACATTTTCTGTTTTATTCACCATTCCCTTTCTAATAATTCCCAACATTCTGTTTGCTTTTTTGACTGCCGCAGCACACCGTACCGACGATTTCAATGTGTTATCCACTATGACACCTAGATCTCTTTCTTGGGTTGTAGGTACTTATAATACCCTGGACTGAATGTTCTTGGAAGTTGTAGGGCGATCTGCTGACTGAGTATAATGACCTGAGACTCGATGTTCTTGGAAGTTTTGGGGGTGATCTGTTGACTGCATGTAATGTCAGGGGCTGAATGTTCTTGAAAGTTGTAGGGTGATCTGCAGACTGCCTATAATGCCCATGCTCTTATAGGGTGATCTGCTGACCATCTGTAATGCCCAGGGACTGAATGATCTTGAAGGTTGCTCCACTGACTGCCTGTATTGCCTGGCGACTGGATGTTCTTGGATCTTGTAGGGTGATCTGGTGACTGCCTGTAATGCCTAGGGATAGGATGTTCTTGGATATTGTAGAACATAGAAACATGAAGGCAGAAAAAGACTGTCTGGCCCATCCAGTCTTTCCACCCATCCAATTAATTTAGCATTATAATTCTTATCATTTCCTTGGAGATCCCTTGTATTTATCCCATGCTGACTGTCTCTAATGCCCGGGGACTGGATGTAAGGTGATCCACTGATCGCCCACAATGCCTGGGGACTGGAGACAGGGTGATCTGCTGATCACCTGAAATGCCCAAGGATGAGATGTAGGATGATCCACTGACTGCTGCAATGGCTGGGGACTGGATGATCTTGGATGTTATGGTAGAGTGATCCGCTGACTGCCTGTAAGGCCTGGGCACATAGAATGATCTACTGTCTGCCTCTAATGCCTCTGGGGATTGGATATAGGGTGTTTCGGTGACCGCCTATAACATCATGGGACTGGATATGGAATAATCTGCTGATTGCCTGTAATGCCTGGAGGCTGGAGGTAGGGTGATTCGCCGACTGCCTTGTAATGCTCGGGACCTGGATAGAGAATGATCTGACTGAATGCCTGTAATGCCCGGGGTCTAGAGGTAGGGTGATCCGCTGACTGCCTGTAATGCCGGGGCCTGGATATAGAATAATCCGCTGACTGCCTGTAATGCCCCCGGGGACTGGATATAGGGTGGTTCGCTGACCGCCTGTAACTCCCGGGGCCGCGGTCTGGAAATGTTTTCAGAGATTTGTTTTTATCTCGGACGGTGCTGTCGGGCGCGCGCACCACTATCCGGCGCTGATTGGCTGAACGGGGCTGGATACAGCCAGCGACCAATGGCAGCACTCTGGTGTTTATCTGCCGGAGTTGGGAATAAAAGGCCGGAATAAAGAGCGGAGAGAGCAAATACTGAAGCCGGGACCGGAGCCGAGCGCACTGTTGCTGCAGCGTTAATTTGTCCCGGTGAGAGCGGGACGCTGCGGGCTTCCGCTGCGGGCAAGCGCCTCCACACCGGGCAGAGGGAGCTGCAGTGTTCGGGCCGGGGAGAGGGGGTTCCCAGGGGGAGAGGGGGCTCCCGGAGGCTGCAGTGATCGGGCCGGGGAGCGGGGGCTCCCAGGGGCTGCAGTGATGGGGAGGAAAGAGAGCTTCTGGGGCCTGCAGTGATTGGGGGGAGAGGGGACTCCTAGGATCTGGAGTGATTGGGGAGGGGGTTCCCGGGAGCTCTAGTGATCGGGGGGCTCCAGGAATCTCTAAATATGAGGGGAGAGGGGGCTCCTGCGGATACAGTGGGGTGGGGGGAGGCAGAGTGCCCCAGAGGGCTGCAGTGATGGGGGAGAGGGGTCTCCCGTGAGCTGTAGTGATGGGGGAGGGGGAGGATTGGGGGATCCCCAGGCCTGCAGTGATTGATGGGGGTAGGAAAGGGGGCTTTCGGGGCCTGCACTGATTGGGGGGGGGGGACGACTTCTGAAGGCTACAATTGATTGGGGAGGTGAGTTGGAGAGAGGTCTGGCAGGGGCTGCAGTGATTAGGGGTGGAGGATAAGAGAGGGGGCTCTCGGCAGCCAAAGTAAAATGAGTATGAATCGGAATGCGACTTTTTGAGGGCTGCAGTGTTTGGGAGGCGGTGTAGGAAAGGTGGTCCCGAGGGCTGTAGTGATGGGGATTTTCTTAGGGTTGTAGTAAATGTGGAATGAAAGGGAAGAAGAGGGGGGTTCTAGAGGGCTGAATTGAGGATTCCTGCCTGGTTGGGGTGGGATATTGGAATGGGTGCTGGGTCCTGCATTGTTGGAATGGGTCTTGGTTCCTTCCTGGTTGGGGTGGGATGTTGGAATGGGTGCTGGGTCCTGACTGGTCTAGGTGGAATTGGTGCTGCAACTGATTGGAAAAGGTGGGAGGAATGTGTGCTGGTTCTGCCTGGTTTGGGGGGAGGATGTTATAGGTGCTGGGTCCTGGCTAGATGGGGGTGGGATGTTGAAATGAGTCTTGGTTCCTTCCTATTCGGGCTGGGATATTGGAACGGGTGCTCTGTCCTCCTTGGTTGGGTACTGGGTCCTGCCTGGTTGGGTGCTGGGTCCTGTCTGGACAGGGAGAGATGGTGGTTTGTTGGCATGGATGCTGAGTGCCTACCTTCATGGGATGAGAAGTTAGGTCGAGGGCTGGGTCCTGCCTGGTTGGGGTGGGATATTGGAATGGGTGCCTAGTTGGGGTGAGCTGCTGGAGTGGCAGCTTGGTGAAGGTGGTATGTTGGAATCCAGTCTGACTGGATGGGGTAGGAGGAATGCGTGCCTGGTTTGGGGGATGTTAAAATGGGTGCTGGGACACCTGGTTGGGATGAGATGTAGGAATTAGTGCTTTCTTCTGCCTGGACTGGGAGGGATGTTGGAATGAGTGCTCTGCCCTCCTTTGTTTGAGGTGGTAGGTTGGGTGCTGGGTCCTGACTGGTTGGGGTGGGATATTGGAATGGATCTTAGTTACTTCCTGATCTGGGTGGGATATTGGACTGAGTGCGCTGTTTTCCTTGGTTGAGGATGGGATATTGGAATGGCTGGTTGGGGGTGGGATGTTGGAATGTGTCTTGGTTACTTCCCGATCTGTGTGGGATCTTGGAATGGGTGCTCTGTCCTTGGTTGGGGTAGGATGTTAGAATGGGTGCTGGGTCTTATGGGGCTGGGGGTTCCGTGCACTTGCAGCTTTCTTCTGCTTTTTTCTCCCGGAAGTCCAGCTTAGAGTGCGCTGAAGTAGGAGAAGCGCCGGCCCGGTCAAATTGTGCCGGGGAGAAAGGGGGGAGGTGGGCATGTGACGCAGAATTCGAGCTTGCGCAAGCTCACACTGTTGAGGTCTCGCGCCGGCTGGTTCAAACCGGCTTCCAGTGACGCTTCCGGAGTTCGCGTGCTGCAGCTCCTAGCGACCAACCTATTGGCCAATGGTATGCGAAGATCTGTTATCTTATCAGCCAATCGGAGCCAAGAGGGCAGGGCCTGGAGGCGCAATGTGCTCTCACTAGTGGCTGGGGGAGTTTACCGGCAGGAGGAGGTGCGTGGGGATTGCGAATTGCAGGGAAAAGGTGAGCCGAGGAGCCTGCGCGAGAGAGGGCAGTGGGAGTCCCGCGGGTGTGCCTAGGGATCACTGTAATGGGATTTTACTTGGTATTCATGAGAAAGTGTTCAACTTCTTCAAATGGTACAAAATATGGCAACCAAGCTGGTTTTTTTTCTTGTCCTAGAATGAACTAGTGTGCAACTCCTTTTAAAACAGTTACATTGGTTACCAATTTTAAAATCTTGGTTTTGATGTTTAAAATTAAACAAGTCACTGAGCCAGGATACCTTAAACAGCTGATTAAACCCTATCAGGCCAATGCAATATTGCTGCACGTTAAATGGGCACTCCTGATTGAGCGCCTGACCACTTAATGCGCGCCGAGCCCCTTCTCCCGGGTGCCCGATTTAGTATTTAAATCGATTCCTGCGGGCGTAAAGGAAAGTTTTGCATCACTAGCACCTGCTTGGCAGCGGGCGCCCAGGAAAGGTGGCTGGCAGCAGGTTAGGAACACTGAGGCTCAATTTTACAACATCTGTTTTCCTTACCCGTGCACAGCCATGGGTTATGAAAAATGAACGCTGGTTAACTGAGTGCCCCTTTTTCTACTCTGCCTGCATGTTTGGGGTTTTTTTTTTTTGTTTTGTTTTTTTATAGGGTTCTCCTTTTTTGGTTCCTCTGACTTAATATTGCCATGCTATTAAGTCAGAGGAACTACAGAAAAGCCATGTTTTCAGCTTTTCTGTAAACTTTTTGGGCTCCTGAAGAACTAACTCCTGTTCCGAGTAAAAATGAGTGTCAAGACACTTTTTTTTTTTTTTGCATCAGGGGAAATAGCTAATAGCTTTATCAACTTGAATTTACATGTGATGAGCACTATTAGCTATGCACGTTTTGGACATGCTAACTCGTGTTTTGCATTGGGGGATTATGGATGCGTGTTGCATCTAGCACATGGTATTGCATCGGTCTGTATGTGCCCAATAGAAATTTGCATTGGGGGCATGGAGCTTTGTTTTCGATACCTACAGATACAGGCTGATACAGTACAGTGCGCTCCGGCACTGTATTGTATTGCTAGCTTTACCCCTTATTCAGTAAGGGGTAATAGCGCATCAAAAACGCGTGTCCACCCCCCCCCCCCCCCCCCCGAACCTAATAGCACCCGCAACATGCAAATTAATTTATTTTATTTATTTATTATTTTTATATACCGACATTAGATCTGAGATGTCACATCGGTTTACATTCAGGTACTGTAGGTATTTCTCTATCCCCACAGGGCTTACAATCTAAGTTTTGTACCTGAGGCAATGGAGGGTAAAGTGACTTGCCCAAGGTCACAAGGAGTGACAGCGGGACTTGATGCATGTTGATGGCCCTATTAGGTATTCCCGTGTGATACAGTGATACATTTTACTTTAAGAAATTAGCGCCTACTCAAAGGTAGGCGTTAATTTCTGCCGGCGCCGGGGAAGTGCACAGAAAAGCAGTAAAAACTGCTTTTCTGTGCACCCTCCGACTTAATATCATGGCGATATTAAGTCGCAGGTTCGCGGGTTGAAAACCGGATGCTCAATTTTGCCGGCGTCTGGTTTCCGAACCCGTGGCTGTCAACGGGCTCGAGAACTGACGCCGGCAAAATTGAGCATTGGCTGTCAAACCCGCTGACAGCCGCCTCTTTTTGCCGCGGACCCTAATTTAAATAAATTACTTTACTGTATCGCGCGCACAGGAGAGTGTCCTGTGCACATCTCCCGCGATTTTTACTGTATCGGCCCATTGGTGAGGTATGCAGAGTTGGTTGTAGAAAGGGAATGTTCTCTGTAAGGGGATCTTGAGCTGTGGAATTTGGTCCCTCTGGACATTTGGACTGAGTTGAATTAGTTGACATTTAAGTAAAGGCTAAAAGTCTGGTTGTTCCCTGAAAGTGGGGGCTAAAATTGTTGGATATGGCTGTTCATCACTTCTAAGATAAATGGTATGTTTTTATTGTACTTTATAATGTTTACTTGATTTGTTGTTCACCATTCTGATCAACTTTTGCTGAGTGAACAGTATATCAAGGATGGAAATAAATAGAGCAGGGCAGGTGGAGCTCACTGGTGTCCATGCTTTGAACATCGTCCTCCTTTGAACTCATCTTTTTCTTTTCTCTTTTTTTCTCTTACTCCAGGTTGCAGAGACTGCCCCCAACATGGCTCCCACGCTTGCCACAGCGCACCGGCGCCGCTGGTGGATGGCTTGCACCGCAGTTATTGAGAACCTGCTCTTCTCTGCTGTGCTGCTGGGTTGGGGATCCCTCCTCATCATGCTGAAATCAGAGGGGTTTTACTCCTATCTGTGCCATGGTCCAGGTGAGGCCAGGTCTCATCAGAAGGCGGGCACTCATTGCTCTTCACAGGGGTCTGATAAACTCTGGAGCTGCCTTTTATTTCTGCCCTTGGCTAGAGGGAATCTGTGCTTACGACTCCAGGGCTGGGATTCTTGTTTAGGAGCATAGGGTGACAGTGCAATCTCTGTCTTCCTTTCATCCCATTGCTGAGCACCCTTCTAACTCTGATCCTTCAGCATCACAAATCAATCAAGTTAATTTGCATATGTTGGTTAGTATAAAAACTAATTTTAAATTAATGGCATTTAATGAATATTCATGGAAAATAACCTAAAATTCAAACCTTTTAAGAACCGGAGTTGCATACTCCTAGCATTAGGAAGTGATTCTTGCAGTGCCCCAGATTCCTAATTGTGTTCCTCTTTGACCTTCCCCATCACTCTATTGCTTTTACTCATTGCTGCTTCCAGTTTCAGGGTACCTTAGGATGTCCGTATGCAACTTTTGTAGCCTCTTCACTCAATCTTGTAGCCTGAAGATTTTTTCCTGTTTGGATTGTTACCTGTCAGACCTGTCTTTCAGGCTGTATCTGATGCGCATTCATCGTGACTATTTACGTACATTACAATTATGAATTTATTGAGCCATTGGATGAGGCCTCAGAGCTGGTTTCATGTAGTCGCATACTGCAATGCTCTATGGGGCTGATGTACTAAAATCTGAGTTAAGTTGTAGTGTGGATTTTACATAACCCACTCGTTAAAAACAGGGGTCTTTGTGGGATGCAAATCAAGCAGGAGTTAAAAAAAAAACCAAACAAAAAACAAGCATATTAAATGAAAAAAGTGTGCTAAAAACATGAATTAATCTGAAAATGCACAGTAATGCAGAAAAGTACTTTAAGACCGGAGTAAGGAGGTAAGTGCTTGAAGTTGGAAGTAGTGTGACCAAAATGATCTTGCATGGAAGACTGGCATGAGGCATCCTGATTTGAGCACAATTTTGCATGCAAGGCCAATTGGGCAAGACATGCCAAGTGAAATTAAAGGGTAAGATCTTCATGGAGGCCGTCTGCATTTGGTGCTGTGCATCTCTAGTACCTGTGGTTGCCTATTCTAGAGAGCTTACCCTTTGCTTTCACTTGGGCATCCCTTGCCCAAACGACTTTACATGCAAGATTGTTCCCAAGTTGGGATGCACAAGTGCCAGTCTTGCCTGGAAGGCCATTTTGGTTAACCTCCTTTCAACTTCAAGCACTTACTTCCTTACTCTTGCTTTAAAGCACTTAACGTACAGTGTGGATTTTTCAGGTTAACTCTTTCACCTGAGGTGGAGTAAAACTTAACTTGCATCTCTGCTGGCCATTATATTGTATTGTTTCTGCCACGCTGAGCACAGCACTAGAATAACTTTGGCCATCAAAAATATGAGCTTACTCCACTTCATACCAAAGGAGGAGTTACATTTCTGGTGTAAATTCTCTTGGGTTTGCATCTACAACTGTACAAAACATAAGCTCTCTGGGGGCAGGAATCTTCAGCCGAATAGTTGCCTTTTAGTGCTGTGCATCCTGACTTTGGCATACTGTTCAGCTGTAGGTGCCCCTCCCAGAGACTTTAAACTTTGATTTTACTTGCCTTTCATTGCCATAAAAGCCTTGGATGCAAGAATTTGCTCTCTGGAGTGGGCACTTAAGTGTAAGCTCCAAAATCAGGATGCACAGCGCTGGTGTACTGTAAGCCGCAAGAACTTACACCATAAATTAAACTCCTGAGACCGAGGTGGAATATACTCACATTTCTGGTGGCCAAAATTATTCCATTGCTATGCCCAGTCTGGTAGAAGCAGCTAGACACTATCACACTGGGCACGGCACTAGTATATCATGGCCACCAGAAATGTGAGTTAAGTTTTACTCCTGTTCTGATGCAGGAGTTAAATTTCCAGTGTTAAGAAAATGTATTTTAAGCTGTCTTCCCTTTAACGTACCTCCATGCGTTGCTTGGTAATAGCTAAGGTCTCTTACATACGATTTGCATTCAGACGTGCTAATCGTAGCTCTGGTTGCATACCAGAGTTAACTTGCTCCAGAAAAATGCATACTAAAACCATAGTAAAAACCTGTGCTGACATTAGCAGACCTTGTTACATCGGCCTCTGTGTGAGATGTTTGGATGCAACATTGCAAACAATTACTCAGTAAGCATGGTTTGTGATAATTTGATCTTGGTGCTGGCTCAGCTTGTCCCCATTCCTTATTGCTGACCTTGCTGAGTGGACTGGGGGCATAGATTAGTATTTCAGGAAACTTTGGCCTTTGATTACTGCCAGACACTGCTGGAGATATGGAAGAATATCTGGGAGTCAGCAGGATACGTTGGTAGTTCCTGTATTCTGTTCCTAGAAACACCCTTTGTCCCTATTTGTAATCTTATGAAGAAAGCTCACCTCAGCAGTCCTGCCGCTATATCTTATACAGCAAGTAAATCTTTGACTAAGTGTCAAGGTGGCTCACTTCTAGGTATTGTCTCAGGTTGAAGAGCCTTGAGTTTCTGTCAGAAGACTTCTTCATTTAAAGGAAACAAAGATACAATTTCTGGAAATCTTGTTAATGTACAGGAAAATTGGGAGTGCTTCTCTGGCTCAGACAGCCATATCTAGGCTGCATCTTTGCAGCTTATTCCAAATTATTTGTAAATGCTTTTCCAGGCCACTAATAGCTTCACTTCCTTCTGCACCCTTTCTAGCTACAACTGATGAGTATGGTGTTTTATACCACCTTCCTTGGTCAGTCCAGACAAGGAGAATAGGGTACAACTTTTTGCAAGGGAATGAATAAGCTAGACAGAGCTTCTCTCCAGTGGCACTTCTCTGCTGCCACAGCTCCTACCTACCCTGTCTCCTTAGAAGAATTCAGAACCTTGCTCCAGATACTGACCCTCTATTAAATCAGGATTTATTTTTGAATTACAGATTAGTCCCAAAACTGGATCATTCTACTGCTGCAACCATTTGGCAGCCTGTATCCACTGGCTCTAGTCTTTACATTGCTGGGAAACACAGTTACACATTTAACTACAGATATAGTAACATTGTCCCAGAGGCAACTGAGTGTCTTACTGAACAAAATAGTGTTTAAGCTCCCTATAAAATAGAAACATGACTGCAGAAAAAGACTATGATCTTCCAGTCTGCCCATCCATACAATTAAAAAAATGTTCCCAGTTAATATATTTTGGAGTCGTATGATGCACTGAAGTAATCAAATGCCCGTATATATTCTTTGACATATGCTGTGACATATTTTGAATTAACATAGAGATAACAAGATGCTGTGAGGCTAATATGCTTCTCCATTCTCTGTTTGTTGGATTATATATTTCCAGATTGTGTGGGTATATACACAGTAAAAGGTTGAGTGGATAGTTCTTTTGCACCTTTGTATTATTTTTCTGTTCTGTATTTAATTTAAAGACAAGTGTCCTGTATATGTACCTTTTTAAAATGTAAACATTGAAGGCGGGAAGTGACCTTGTAGTGTATGTGGTATAGTCTCTCGTGCAGGCATACATCCATACATAATGACATTAATATTACAAGGGACCTGTTACAAATACAAAATGCATAATCACTTTAAAAATTGGTGGTGAAAAGATGTGTGCAGGTGGTAGTGTGAACTGTGCCTGCTTCACAGGGATGGGGGTGCTTGAGTTGTCGACATCTTACTTTTTATCTTCCAATTTCCTTATTTCCTCTATTTAGAAAACGTCACAAACAGCTCTAGTGCTGGCAATGAAACACAAAAAGAATTGGTGCTGAAGCTAAATGGCTGGCTCATCTGTACAGAACAGGATGAGATGCTGAACCTGGCTTTTACCGTTGGCTCTTTTCTGCTCAGCGCAATCACCCTGCCCCTGGGGATCATCATGGATAAATATGGGCCCCGCAAGCTGCGGCTGCTTGGCAGGTCAGGGTCTTCTTTTTTTCATCCCGACCCTCCCTCTCTCTCCTCAGCAGTGCAGGAGGATCTGTGTCCCTCTAATGCGTCCAATTCTCTTTCAGTGCCTGCTTTGCTGTGTCCTGTCTAATGATAGCACACGGAGCAAGTAATCCTGACTGTAAGTACCAGACATAATGAATTCATGCAATCCTTGTTGAGGTTGAAGGGAATTTTTCCTCTTTGTAATGAAAAACATGAATAGTAAAACGGGGATATTATCAGCCTCTGTCACTTTGTAGTAACCAAGGGCTGCACTTGTGCTTCTCTCCCATTCTAGCACTCTCTGTGCTGATCTTTGTTGCTCTGGCGCTGAACGGCTTTGGTGGCATGTGCATGACATTCACTTCACTGACGGTGAGTAGAAACGGTCCTTCACCCCCCCCCCCCCCCCCCTCTCTCTCTCTCTCTCTCTCTCTCTCTCTCTCTCTCTCTCTCTCTCTCTCTCATATGCCTGTTTTTTTTGTCAGCTTTTATCTGTTTGTCTTCTGTTCCTCACTCTCTTCCTGGGGGGAGGGGAGGCAGTAAACAGCTTCCAGGATCTTGATGCTTCCTGATCAGTTGGGAAGCAAACGGGCTACAGATAAGATGCCAGTTTTCTGCCTTCCTCTGATAGTTGGGTATGGACAAAGGATAAATTCAGCAGCAGTGCTTGGGAAATTCTCTGCAGTTTTCAGGCTTCTGTGGTGTATTTGTATGTGCAAAAAGTCAAATTGTTATCCTATTATATCACTTAAAAAATATTAATTTACCTGGAACTTCCCAATCTGCCCCTGGAGCCAAATCCTTGCAATGAGATGAGGCTGGCCCATTCTTCGGAGGCCATTGTGGGGGGCAGACTGTCCCTGTTTACAAGGAATGGGTCAAGCTGACGTCAGACCAGTGGGTCCTCACAGTGATAAGACACGGTTACGCATTTGATCTTGTACGCCGCCCTCGGGACATGTGTCTGACACCGTGCGCAATCAAGGAAAACCGTCAGTCAGTGCACGACACGTTGCGGTGTCTTCTAACCCTGGGAGCCATTGCCTCCGTTCCATCGGGAGAACAGTGAAAAGGCCAATATTTCATCTATTTCGTTGTGCCCAAAAAAGAGGGGACGTTCTGGCCCTTCTGGATTTAAAGAGTAGCCTACATCAACCACCAGGGGGGAACCAAGAGCCAGCAAGTGTCACAGGAGATCTCCTTATGGAGTGGGCGAAAATACATCTACAGATGATCTCGGCCTCCCACACTGCAGGAAGAGACAATATCAAGCAGACTTTCTAAGCATGGAGAGGCTGGATCCAGGAGAATGGACATTGTTGGCCAAAGCCTTACAGCTGGTGGTAGATTGCTGGTGCCTCCCGTCCATCAACCTGCTGGCCACATCTCACAATGCAAAGGTTCCCTGATTCTTTAGTCCCAGTAGAAATCTGTGGTCCCTGAGAATCGACACTCTCGTTCAGACCTGGACGGAGGAGGACTTGATATATGCTTTCTCTCCATGGCCCGTGCCGGGCAGGGTCATTCACAGAATAGAGCACCACAGGGGATTAGTCTTACTAGAAGCTCTAGATTGGCCTAGGTGTCCTTAGTATGCAGACATGAGGAGACTCCAGGTAGAGACATCCCTGTGCCTCCCTCCGCACAGGGACTTACTTCAGCAGGGACCGGTCCTTCACGAGGATCCAGTTTCATTCTGATTTACGGTTTGCCCCTTGAGAGAGCTTGTCTGAAGCGTGAATATTCGGCGGCAGTAATTGCCACCTTACTCCGTGTGAGGAAGTTCTCTATGTCCTTAGTGTATGTATGGGTACGGAGAGTATTTGAGGCCTGGTGCGAGGAACATGGTGGTTCCCCTCAGACGTTCAAAATCCCACTAATTCTGGAAGTTTTACAGGAAGGCTTGAGTAAAGGGTTGACCCTTAACTCCTTGAAGGTCCAGATAGTAGCTCTCTCCTGTTCGGGGCGAGGTGAATGGAATCTGCCTGTCGGCGCATTTGGACATGGCCCATTTTCTGAAAGGAGTAAAGCACCTCTGGCTACCCCTATGGTGGCAGTTCCCTTGTGGAATCTTAATCTAGATTTGGAGTTTTTGGCAGGGTCCTCTTCTCGGCCGCTGCACAGTCTTTCCTTGCGCTTGTTAACCCTGAAAATGGTGATCCTGGTGGCTAGATGCTCGGCTCATTTAATCTCTGACTTGCAGGCACTGTGTTGAACCCTTCCTCCTGATGACTCCAGGAGCATTTGTACCGTTCCATCTTTCTTGCCCGAGGTAATCTCGGAGTTTCATTTGAATCAGTTCATTTTGTTGCCATCCCTAATAGGCACAAGGACACTGAAGAATACAGCTTCTTCCGCCATTTAAACATCAGTAGGCTTTTGGTGCGGTATCTGGAAGTTTCAGAACCAGTCGGCAAGACGGACCACTTGTTTGTTCTTCACGGTGGAAGGAGGCAGAGCAAACTAGATTCATGGGCTACCATAACTCGCTGGATCAAGGAAGTGGTCACTAGAGCCTGTGTGGAGGCAGGAAAGCCATTACCCTTTCAGGTTAAAGCTCATTCCACTAGGGCTCAGGCAGTCTCCTGAAGGAAGCTAAACTACTGTCTCCCCATAGAACATTCAGGATCAAAAGGACGCGGTCTTTGCAAGGGCGGTGTTGACCGGACCGCGGGCAGCCTCCTGCCCTGATCTGGAGCAGGTTTTGAACATCCCATTGGTCCTGAGTCCATCTGGCTACACGCTAGGAAATGGAGAAATTACTTACCTGATAATTTTGTTTTCCTTAGTGTAGACAGATGGACTCAGCTTCCAGCCCACGGTTGCCCAAGAACGGTACCAAGGAATCTCCCATGATATGAATATCAATTCCAAGAGATTACGGGTAAACCATCGCCCGATCCCTAGATCAGGGCATCTATAATCTTGCTGGGATTCAGCGTTTGTTTGTTTGGTTGAGTACAGTTAGTTATCCGTTTTTAGTCAAGTTGGTTTTAATCAAATGTTAATTTTATTTCAATAGTATGTTCAGAATGGCTTTTGAAGAGAATACTGAAGGGCTGAGGTCACTGCAGGGATGTATCTAAGGTGATGACAGTTTTTTGAAATCTTACTCCGTCTCCTTCTGCTAGCAGAGGAGCACATAACCCATTGGTCCTGAGTCCATCTGTCTACACTAAGGAAAACAAAATTATCAGGTAAGTAATTTCATGTAAATGCTTTTGAAAATTAGGCCCTTTGTGTCTGACATTGCTTTCTTTTGTGATTTATTTTTTTTTTGTTTTTCCAGTGGAAATGATTGTTGTGTAATATACAACAGTAAATGCAAAGGAAAAGTTTAATTGTCTCTTCAATTCAAGATAGAATTAAAGCAAAAAGCTCAAACATATGTCAGAAATAATGAGACTATCTTGAAGGATCTAGGGAAAGAAAAACCGCTGCTCTTGTTTAAATCCGAGAAATGGTCGGTCAGACCTTGCAGGAAGGCGAGAAGAAATGGAAGAGAAAAGAAACTAGTAAAAGGAAAGCTAAAAAGAAGGGGCTAGGACAAGAGCAAGGTGCATGATGTGAGCAGAACCGAACCAAGAAGGGGAAGCATCCTCGTCACGCCTTGCTGCCACTCAGTTCCATTTACTTTCAGCACTCAGCTCTGCTTTTTGCCCTGTACATCTTTGATATATACGATCTGTTCCCTGTACATATCCAGATCAGTCCAGATGCCTGGTTTTGCCTCCCTTCCAGCAGATGGAAACAAAGTTTCACAGACGCCGCCTCTTAACCCGGTGTGCCACCTGCAGTTCCCTAGTATTTCTTTGTCTTCAGCAGATGGAGGTGGTGCAAAACCTGCAGCTCTGTACCGGAGTTTAAAAAAAAAAAAAAAAAAAGATAAATTAGATAGAGGATGTTTAGCTTCAAAAAGAGAAGGTGTTTATCCTCCCAGAAGGTTGGCAGGTCCTGGTGGGACCATCCCTCCTTGTTGATGGGCAGGACGAGCTGGAGTTGGGGACCCCGATTTTGCTCGCTGAATCACCCAGCGGTGATAGCTAGTGGTCCAGTTCCCTCACTTACAGGAGGATTGAAGGAAGCCCTTCATGCAGGAAAGTGTGGGTTGTTTTGTTTTTTTTTTTAAATTTTATTATAAAGTTTAAAAAAAAAAAGAGAGAAACCTGAACGAAAAACGTTATACAACAGGGGCTTTTTTTTTCTTTCGGCTCTCCCTGTCTGTTGTGGCAGAGGAAGGTAAGCCGTTTAGGGGGCTCCAGTCTTTGCGGCTCTCCCCCTCCCTTCTCTGGACGTGTGCCAGGTAGTCTGGGTCGGGGTGGTACCAAGAGTCGAATGGTTTCTCAGGAAGCAGAGATGCTGCACCGCCCAGAACATCGGGCCTTCATAGCAGCTTCTCACATAAGAGTCCGACAATGTGTAAGCGGATTTTCTCAGCTGGCAACAATTGGATCCCAGAGAATAGGAGCTATCGGAGGAAGCAATGGGCCTCATTCCTTGCAGATAAGGCATTCTTCATATGGATCTGATGGCGACTCAGCGGAATGCCAAGGCACCGTGGTTCTTCAGTCACAGAAGAGAGCATGGAGTGGAAGGGGTCGATGCCCTGGTTCTTCCTTGGCCATACAATATTCTGGTTTACCTGTTTCCACCATGGCCTCTGGTGGGCAAGGTTGTGAGACGAATAGAGATCGTGGCCTCTGAGACCTTGGTTTGCAGATGTGGTCAATCAAGCAGTGGATGGCCCGTTTAAGACTGGGCCATCTATCAAATCTGCTGTGTCAGGGCCCCATATTTTCAGTTCAAGCAGATTGCTTTTGTCTAGTTGCTTGGCTTTTGAAAAGAGGCAATTAAGGAAAAAAGGATATCCTGAGGATATTATTTCTACTCTGTTGCAGGCTTGAAAGACTTCTACTTCCTTGGCGTATGTTCGGGTTTGGAGGATTTTTGAGTCTTGGTGTACAGAGCAGGGGGTTGATCCTCTGCGAGTGTCGGTGGTGCAGATTCTGGCTTTTTTTGCAGAGAGGTGTAATGAAAGGTTTGTCCTTTGAAGATGTCGGCCTTGGGCTGTTTGTGAGGCAAGATTCATGGAACCCTAGCTGCACATCTGGATGTGGTATGTTTCCTCCGCGGGGCATAGCACTTGCGCCCCCCCCCCCCCCCCCCGGTTCATAAGGTAAGTCCTTCTTGGAGCCTTAACTTGGTCCTCAAGGGCATGTGTGCGGCACCATTTGAGCCTTTTTAAAAGGGCCACCATAAAAGATCTCACTTTTGAAAGTGGTTTTCTTGGTGGCGATTTCTTCAGCCAGAAGGGTGTCCTGTCATGTAGGGAACCCTTTTTATGGATTTCAGATTCTGGAGTCTCTCTGAGGACGGTTCCATCTTTTCTGCTGAAGGTGATTTTGGCGTTCCACTTAAGTCAGTGGAGCTTCCGGCTTTTACGAACTTGGAGGATGGTGCACCTCGGGCGAAAGAATTGAGATGTCTGGATGTCAGAAGGGCTTTGTTGCGGTATCTAGAGATCACTAACAGATTCAGATCACTTTTTTGTGCTACGGAGTGGTGCGAAAAAGGGTCAGAAGGCATCAAAAGCCATAATTGCGTGTTGGTTGAAGGAGGCTATTGGTTCCACATACATCTGTCACGGTTGTCCTAACCCAAAGGGGTTAAGGGGTCATTCTACCCAGTCCTAGGCGGCCGCCTAGGCAGTATGTCAGCTAGTGTCACCGCAAGAGATTTGCAGGGCAGCTACTTGGAAGTCTTTACATACCTTTTGCCAGACACTATCGATTGGACGTCCAGTCCTTGGACATCGGCAATTTCAGTGAAAATGTACTTCAAGCGGGACTCTCGCAGTCCCACCCTGGTTAGGGAAGCTTTGGTACATCCCAGGAGTCTGGACTGATCCAGGTACGTACAGGGAAAGGAAAATTGCTTCTTACCTGCTAATTTTCGCTCCTGTAGTACCACAGATCAGTCCAGAGTCCCACCCGATGGGGGACAGGAGATTTGGACAGTCCGCTCGATCTGTTTACTGTAATAATTCTGAAGAATGGCACAGGTTTCTCATTAGGCCTTAATTAAAGTTCCAAAATTATAAATTTTCCTCTGCTCGTTTGGGGGATACTATAGTGTTGGTTTATTAGAATTTTATTTTGACTGTTTTCTGCGTGGGTACTGAGTAATACTGAGGAACTGCAGGTGGCACACTGGGTTAAGAGACAGTGTCTGCAAAACTGGGCTGATCTGTGGTACTACAGGAACGAAAATTAGCAGGTAAGAATCAATTTTCCTATTGCTACTTGTTTATCTCCAGTATATGGAGGAGCAATTATACTTTTTCTTGCCTTTTTTGCTGTGTACTATACAACCACTTTTCCACTTGCTTGTGTTACTTGTCATTGTTTTATTTCTTATTTTCTCTCCGTGTTTTTATTTTGTTTTGCTCATGAAAACTGTTCCATTTTCTTAAATGGCAATGTCTCAGTTGCTCTGCTCTTTGCCAAAGGCTTAAATGCAAGTGCTTCCTCCAGTATAAGAGCATTTTTAGTTGTTGTACAATCTGAAAGCAATGCTTCTAAAAAGTACTCTGTAAACTACAGAACATGTGCTGCCATAATGCTCGAGCTGTAGGCTCTGAACTGGGACGGGTTTTGCTCATGGCAATACTTTGCTACAAGGAATAACTTAGAGTGCTGTGGCCCATAATGAGTTATTTATTATTAAAATATGCATCTGTATAAAACACTATGTACCCTGCTACATTTATTTAGTAATTCTTTTTCTCTTCTCTTTAGCTGCCCAGCATGTTTGGTGACCTTCGCTCCACATTTATAGCACTAATGATTGGCTCCTATGCCTCTTCTGCTGTCACTTTTCCTGGTATTAAGGTGAGAGGTTTGAGCTGTGCATTTTTCAGTTTTGTGCACCTAGGTTGTGTTTTATTTTCTGAGATGTTCTTCTGCTCTTCAAAATTAGAGCACTGCTTTTATTATTATTATTTTTTTTCATAAAGTTTGAACCAGTGGGTCATGGACTGACTATAAAAAGTACTACTCTCCCCCCACCCCCCACCCCTCTTGTTCTGCTTGAATTTGGAAAAGGCAAGTAGTTCTGGATACAGGAGTTTTGGGGAAGGGTGGCAGAAGTGACTTCTGCCCTGATTGTGGTCTGAATACAGGAGTGCTGGGGGGGGGGGGGGTTGGCAGAAGCATCTTCAGTTCTGATTGGCACATCTGATGTGGGTAGGAGGCATCTTTGTTCCTAGTTAGGACCTTCAGGCAGAGAGGAAGAGGTGACGAGTCATAGGAGGAGGAAAGCATGAGAGGGGGAGGGAGAAGAGTGAATGAGGGGGAGTAAATGGAGAAAGATCTTGCAAGGGGAGGCAGTGAAGGAGAAGAGGATTGTTTGGATGGGGGTGGGTGGGAGGAATAAACAGTGAGGGACTGCACCAAGGTGGGGTGGAAGGTGCATCCATACTCCATTTACCCAAAAGCCCCACCCACAATCACAGCATTATTAGAGGGGAGGTAGAAAGCAGGAGTATCTGGTGAGTGCATTTCTCTCCTGACAAGGAAGTCCTAAAGGAATTTTAGAATCCCTGCATATGAATTTTAAATCCAATTTTCAGCTTCTTTTAAATATTAGTACAAGAGTTATGTCATAGAAAATTTGTGTTTGCTGACTCTGTCTGGTAGCTTTTTGCTTTTAACCTTATTTTTGAGAACAATTTGTTTTTCATGTTCAGTAAGCTGGTAAGCGGATATCTGGGGGAGAGGGAGAATTCGGTCTACTGGCCCAGAAGGTTTTGGGGTTTTTTTAATATATAGCTAGCTTTATTGTGAACATATATGCATGTCCCAGATAGCAGCCTGAACCCAGATAACTTTAGGACTGCTCTCATGTAGTCCTAAAGTTAGGCTGAATAATTTAGCCAGATAACGCCAAATATCTGGCTAACTTTCCTGTGCCCCAGAAAGCCTCCAGACTGCCCCCCAACATATCTGGCTAGTGACTCAGGTGGAGGTAGGGGTTCAAACAGGTGAGAATTTCTCCTGCTAAATGCCAATTGTGTTCCTTCCCTTCCTTGTGCTCTCTCTGCTCTGGGCATCTGGTACCAGTGCTGAGAATTGTGCTCTGCTCTTTGGCAGGTGATCTATGACTTTGGGGTCCCTTTTATAACCATCCTGATTGTCTGGGCTGCCTGCGCAGGGCTTGTTTTCTTCAACTGCTTTTTCAACTGGCCCCTGGAGCCCTTTCCAGGGCCTGAGGACATGGACTACACGTAAGTAGTGGCTTGGCTTGGCTCGCTTCTCCTCTTGGAGCAAGTAATTTTTTGTTTTTTGCAGGGACCTTTTGTTCATTTTTTAACCATACCGTGATGACCATCGAACACCCCCCCCCCCCCACCCTTCTTCCCCTGCCCTGATTGTGTGGTGAGTGCTCAAAAATGATAAAGGGGATGGAACAGCTTCCCTATGAGGAAAGGCTGAAGAGGTTAGGGCTGTTCAGCTTGGAGACGAGACTGCTGAGGGGGGATATGAGGTCTTTAAGATCATGAGATGTTTTGAACGAGTAGATGTGAATCTGTTATTTACACTTTCAGATAATAGGACTAGGGGGCATTCCATGAAGTTAGCAAGTAGCACATTTAAGACTAATCGGAGAAAATTCTTTTTCACTCAATGCACAATTAAGCTCTGGAATTTGTTGGCAGAGGATGTGATTAGTGCAGTTAGTGTAGCTGGGTTCAAAAAAGGTTTGGATAAGTTCTTGGAGGAGAAGTCCATGAACTGCTGTTCATCAAGTTTATTAGGGAATAGCCACTGCTATTAATTGCATCAGTAGCATGGGATCTTTTTGGTGTTTGGGTAATTGCTAGGTTCTTGTAGTTTGGTTTGGCCTCTGGAAACAGGATGCTGGGCTTGATGGACCCTTGGTCTGACCCAACATGGCAATTTCTTATGTTCTCCTTACCTTGCCCAGGCATGCTGACTGCTCATCCTCCCCCCCGCCTGTATAATGCATACACCCCTCATCCCATCTCCCTACGGTTACTGCTCAGCTTCAGGATTGCTTCTGTTCTCTCCACAGAGTGAAGATTAAGTTCAGCTGGTTGGGGTTTGATCATAAAATTACAGGGAAGCAGTTCTACAAACAAGTGACTACTGTGGGGCGCCGTTTGAGTGTGGGCAGTTCCATGAAGAACCCCAAAGAGCTGGCAGCACTGCAGGAGGGCAACAAATTGTGTCTATCTACCGTGGATTTGGAAGTGAAGTGTCAGCCAGACAGTGCAGGTATCTACCCCAATACTGCTGATTTGAAACACTGGTTCAGGGAACATGGGGGGGGGGGGAGTAGGAGGGAGCTTGCTGGATTGGTGCAGTGAAGTGCTTGTTCCCTGTACGTACCCGGATCAGTCCAGACTCCTGGGTTTTGCCTCCCCTCCAGCAGATGGAGACAGAGAGAAGTTTTAACGGACTCCGTCCTATATCCCTGAGGTGCCACCTAGAGTCTGTCAGTATTTTTCTGTCTCCAGCAGATGGAGGTGCAAAACCTTTAGTCTGGGTTTAGTGTTAGGTTTTTAGTTTTGTTAGTATTCGTTCCTTAGGAAATTTTAAAATAAATAAATAGAGACGATATCTCTTTAAGCCTCCCAGGGGGTTGTTAGGTCCTGGTGGGACCACATTCCTAGTAACAGAGGCTCTGGAGCAGAGGATTAGGAGCCCTGTAACTGCCCACAGCTGAGGGTGATACCGGGGAGCCTGGTTCACTCACCCTCTGAAGATCTGCACACAGGACAAAACAACTCTTGAGGTGATTTATTTAATTTCTGAGCAGGCCTAGCAGTCTCTTTTGGCCCTCCTTCCTTCCGACGCAGTTTTCGCCATCCTTTTCAGTTCCTAAGAGCTCCCAGGGGTTTGTCTTGGTCACGCTGGTTCTTTTTTTTGGGCCACGATCCTAATTTAGCTCGGGGATCATGTCGCACGGTGCGGCCTGTGGGCCAGAGTTTGTACCTGGTGCTTGTTGAGAGGGGAAGGCTCTTCGAGGAAGCCAATTCCGGCGAAATTGCATCGCAGTAGCTCTAGGGCACGCAGGGACCCTGGGAGGGCAAATTGCTGCGGCAGCCTCAGGACCCTTCTCAGCGCAGGTACTGAAGCCTTACCGCGAATGTTCAGGGAGTAGGAGAAGGCGGCCCTGGGGGAGGGGAACTCTAAGCCACCTCTTTCGCCGTGTCCTGCTGCCCCTGGGGGGGCGACTTGCAGACAGCGCAGATCTCTTCCTCAGATGAGGAACTGGGGAAGAACTCAGATGAGTCTTCTTCCTCATTTTCTGATTTTGTTTTGTTGCTGCATAAAGCCTTCAAAGCGCGAAAAGCAGCAAAGAGCCAGGGTACTAAGGTACCCCGTGAGGTCTCGCCGTCGCTGGGGGCTGGGACAGGAGTTTCATCACTCCAGTGGCATAGAAGCCCCCAAGGCCAAACGCCCTCTCCGGTCCTTTTTTTTTCTGTCAGGTGGACAGTTCAGATACGGATGGGTGGATGTAGGAGAGTCTCCTCCGCAAGCCCCTGGTGAGGGACCGGATGTGGATCAGGATCACCAGCTCCAGCCGGCCAAGCCAGTAGATGCGCCTTAGAAGGTTTTTGGCTTTCTCTAAAAGGAAAAAAAAGAAAAAGTGAGGGTTTTTTTTCTGGTCGGCCGGTCCAGCGTTCTTTCCAGCTCCTGTCTGCCTGCCTTACCGCCGCATTTCGGCTCGGGTGAAGGCCCCTGCGGCCCGGTCTGTTTTTGGCGCACTTACCTCAACTCATCGGAGCTAAATTAGGCCGAGGCTATGCCTCATGATATGGCCTGCTCCACGTGCGGCAGTGCGCGCACCTGCCTCTCTAGAGCCGGCATCTGTGCAGATTGTGTCTTGGGAGGTGAAGGGACCTCTGAGGTCCGCTGAGGGGAATCCCTGTGGCAGCAGCAGTTCTTTGCGGCGCCCGGAGCCTGAGAGGCTTACAGCTGAGCCGCAGCCGCCTGATCTGTTCCTGCTTAGTGCTATTTTGAAAACGTTCAGGGATGCAGAGAGCCGCGATGGAGGCACGGAGTTCCCCGCCACCTCTCTCCCTGTGACCGGGGCCCTCAAGGGGGGGTGGGGGGGCAGGTCGCAGGAGGATCAGGCTGATACTTCGGATGGTGATCCTGAGGGGGCCTTAGATGGGTCTTCGTCGTTCTCAATCTTGGTGAAGTTTTTTCACAAGATGTTCAAGGCACGGAGAGCGTCCAAACTCAAGAGGGGCAAGGTCTCTGAGGTTCCCTCCTCCTGTAAGTGTTCCAAGTCTCTGCCGGTGGGGGGGGCATACTAAGTCTAAGCGCCCTCTCGGATCGTGGCAGGTCCGGATGATTCGTCTTCGTCAGATCTATCTGATGGAGGAGACCATTCCCTGCAAGACCTTCAGGGGTAGACACAGGCCAGGATGGTCAGCCCCTGGTGCCCAAGCAGGGAGGCGCTTCTGCGGTGGACAGTGACGATCCCAAGGAGGTACGCTTGTTCCGGAGAGATGAATTGGGTCCGCTTATCCCGAATATTCTGGAAGCGCTCTAATTGAAGTCCTGCAGGAGAATTTGCATATGGGAGCGGTGGATCCCATGATATTAGGTCTAAGAGGTCCGGCTCGCTCTTTTCCTTTTCATATGTCAGTCATTGACCTCTTGTTCTGGGAGTGGGACACTCCGGATCTAGGTTTGAAAGTCAGCTGCGCGATGGATAAGTTGTACCCGCTACCGGAGGATGCGCTGGAGCTGCTCAGGGTACCCAAGGTGGATGCGGCAGTCTCTGCAGTCACTACAAAGACCACCATCCCAGGCACGAGAGTGGCCCTAAAAGATTTGCAGGACCGAAAGTTGGAGGTACAGATGAAAAAAATATTTGAGACCTGTGCCCTGGGAGTGCGGGCGGCCCTGTGCAGCAATTTTGCTCTGTGTGCGAGCCTGCGTTGGGTGCAGCATTTACAATCTGTGGCATCCCTTTCGGAAGCAGACCTGGCTCACGCTGGTCATTTGGAGCGACGGTGGCTTACTGTGCGGACGCACTGTATAATCTCCTGCACACATTGGGAAGAACAATGGTCTCCACTGTTTCAGCCAGCAGGCTCCTTTGGCTCAGAAATTGGTCGGCAGATGTCTCCTCAAAAGCTCAGCTGAGTTCATTGCCTTTCAAGGGAAAGCTGCTTTTCGGCCAACAGTTGGAGGACATGATTAAGTCTCTGGGAGAGAATAAGGTCCACAGGCCCAGGAGCAGAAGCTCTTTTCCTCAGAGGTCCAGATTCCAGGGGAATCGTCGTTTTCAGGCCTCATGGTCTTCTGGATCCTCTTCTCGTCGGGCTCACAGCCGTGACTGATTCGGCACAGTCCAGTCTTCTTTGGTGACTGTGTCCAGACAATTTATGACAGGGTGTGTATTTGGAAATTCCCTCCTGGATAGTGGTAACCACCGATGCCAGCCTCTCCGGGTGGGGAACGATTTGTCTAACAGCAGTGCAAGGTCAGTGGATGAGGTCAGTTGGAGACCAGAGCGACCCGCTCGGTTGGCGCTACAGGCCTTCCTTCCCTTAGAAGGGAGATCAGTGCAGATTCTCTCCGACAAAGCGATGTCGGTGGTTTACCTCTATCAGGGCGGAACTTGGAGTCTTCCGGTGGTGACGGAGGCTCAACTTTTAATCAGCTGGGTGGAAAAGCACCTGTACAGGATAGCAACCTCTCACATTGCTGGAGAAGACAATGTGCAGGCCGATTTTTCTCAACCGCCACCAGTTGGATCCAGGAGAGTGAGAACTCTCTGAGGCTTTCAGTCTCCTGTGCAACTGATGGTCCAGGCCCGTGATGGACCTGTTGGCGACGTATTGCAATGCCAAAGCTTTGTTGTCAGAAGATGTGGCTAGTGCAGTTAGTATAGCTGTGTTTTAAAAAGGATTGGATAAGTTCTTGGAGGAGAAGTCCATTACCTGCTATTAATTAAGTTGACTTACATAATAACCACCGCTATTGCTAGCAACGGTAACATGGGTACTTGCCAGGTTCTTATGGCCTGGATTGGCCACTGTTGGAAATGGGATGCTGGACTTGATGGACCCTTGGTCTGACCTAGTATGGCATGTTCTTATGTCCTCAATTTTTCAGTTGTCGAAGAGAGCCAGGAGCGGAAGGTGTAGATGCTCTGGTGCTTCCCTGGCCAAAGGACATTCTGTTGTACGTCTTTCCGCCATGACAGTTGGTTGGCAAGGTTCTACAGGCAGGTGTAGTAAAAGGTCTAGCCTTCAATTCCCTACGAGTTCAGGTGGCAGGCCTTGCTAGTTTTCGGGGAAAGGTACAGGGCCTCGCTCTAGCATCTCATCCGGATGTGGTTCGTTTTCTGCGTGGCGTTAAACATCTTCGTTCTCCGATTCGGAACCTCTGTCCTTCGTGGAAGCTCAACCTGATTCTCCATGCCCTTTTGTAATGCGCCTTTCGAGCTGCTGATGCGGGCGACCTTGAAAGATCTGACATTGAAGGTCATTTTCCTCGTGGCTATTGTATCGGCGTGGCATGTTTCAGAGCTACAGGCCTTATCTTGTCGGGAGCCCTTCTTAATGATTTCTAACGAAGGAGTTTCTTTACGAACAGTTCCCTCCTTTCTTCCGAAAGTAGTGTCCTCTTTTCATTTGAATCAGATGGTGAAGCTCCCGTCCTTGGCGGGCCTAGATCTTTCTACTTCCGAGTCTAGGGAGTTAAGACGGTTGGACGTTAGACGCGTGCTGATACGTTATTTGGAGGTCACGAACGGTTTCCGTCTTTCGGACCATCTGTTTGTCCTATGGAGTGGTCCCAGGAACGGTCAGAAAGCTTCATGGGTCGCCATTGCACGCTGGCTGAAGGAAGCTATTGCTTCGGCATACCTAGTTTAGGGCCGTCCGATTCCGGTTGGTCTCAGGGCTCATTCTTCTCGATCGCAGGCGACTTCATGGGCGGAATGTCAGCAGGTGTCACCGCAGAGCAGCTACGTGGAAATCTCAGCACACGTTTGCTAGGCATTAGTCTAGATATACGGACCCCAGAGCCCAGTTCCTTCGGGGCCAGTGTTCTCAGAGTGGGACTCTCTCAGTCCCACCCTGGTTAGGGAAGCTTTGGTACATCCCAGGAGTCTGGACTGATCCGGGTACGTACAGGGAAAGGAAAATTGGTCCTTACCTGCTAATTTTCATTCCTGTAGTACCACGGATCAGTCCAGAGTCCCACTCATGGGGAAATGGAGTCCGCTCGGCCAGTTGATATTCATATTCTGCAGGTTTATTCAATGCATTTTGATATTGTGCACCCACCTTCAAAGGGTAGGAGAATGGGCATGTTTTCGTTCATTACCAGTTTTCATTCCCTCTGCTCTGCGAGGGGGGAGGGGAAATTTTGGGTGTACTAGCTTACACTGTGCCCAAGCAGAGAAAAGTAATACAGACAGACTCTAAGTGGCACCTCAGGGGTATAGGACGGAGTCCATTAAAACTTCTCTGTCTCCATCTGCTGGAGCGGAGGCAAAACCCAGGAGTCTGGACTGATCCGAGGTACTACAGGAACGAAAATTAGCAGGTAAGGACCAATTTTCCTATAGTGACCCCACATCATTACTACCTTACAACCATTCAGTGGGTTCTTTCATATAAGATGATGGTTTGGGGGCTGCTTTTGAGGGATTGGGTGAATAGAATGATTTGAGGGAGGAGGGTATATGCCTGTTTGCTGTTTGAAGATAACTGATGTAGCTTCTCCCCTTCTCCCCAGCTTCTCCCTCTTTCATGCAGAGTGTGTTCAGCCCCATTTTACTGCTCAGCCTCATAACAATGTGTGTGACACAGCTGCGGCTCATCTTCTACATGGGAGCTATGAACAACATCCTAGAGTTCCTGGTGGATGGGGACTTGGAGACAGGTATTACACTGACAGCACCTGCCTTCTCTTCTGCTCTCTCTGTTCTTAAAGCCTTGGAGGCTGATAGATTAGCACACTGATCCCCAAAGCATTCCTCAGAGAACACCCCCCTAGCCAGTTGGGTTTTCAGGATAGCCACAATGAATATGTATATGAAAGATTTGCATGCACCTACTTCCATTACATTCAGATAAATTATATGCATATTCACCATGGCTGGCTATCTTGTAAATCTGGCTAAGGGGGTCAATAGATTTTTGGGAACATCTGCTATTAACTGATGCCATGATGAGGGAGAAGGCAGCATTTGAGTTGATCAGCCACATTCATTCAGCAGTAACTTAGTGTACCAAATTTGTTGCTTCATTATTTCATATAATAATGAAGCTGCTAATACTTTTTGCACAAAATGGCATGACCTTAAAGCAGAGAAGTAAAGAACAATTGCACTGGCTATATCTTTCTAATTTTAAAGACCATTGTTCGGCTATTATGTTTTATACAGTCCAGTAGGGATCTGTGGTATCTGCTCTGATTTTGGGATATTTATTTATTTATTTATTTAGAGTTTTTTCTATACCGGCATTCGTGATTAGAAACCACATCATGCCGGTTTACATATAACAAGGGGGTGTGAACAAAAAACGGAACATAAACAAGTGCAAAGAGATCTTAAAGTTACATTACAACAAGGATCATATAACTGGGGAGAGAATTAGAGTAAGATAACCGAGCAGTTAGGATTAATTATTTACATTATATTGTGAAGTCTCTTATAAGATGTTGCTGTCCTTCAATTGGGATCTGGGAAGGCTTGCTTAAATAGCCAAGTCTTAAGCCTTTTTCTGAAAATAGGTAGGCATGGTTCTTGTCTCAGATCCGGAGGAATAGAATTCCATAGTGAAGGTCCGGCTGTGGAAAAGGCTCGGTCTCTGAAAGTTAGGTGGTGAGTGGTTTTGGTTTGGGGAACGAGGAGTGATCCTCTGTAGGCTTCTCTGATGGGTCTGGTGGATGTGTGTCGTCTGAGTGGTATTTGTAGATCGAGCGTTGCTTGGTGATGGATAGCCTTGTAGATGATAGTGATGGATTTGTGGATAATTCTAAAGTGTATTGGCAACCAGTGCAAGTTCTTGAGTGGGAGAAATGTGATCTCTTCTCCTGGTGTTAGTCAGAATTCTCGCAGCTGAGTTCTGGAGCATCTGAAGGGGTTTAATGGAAGTGGAAGGGAGACCTAGTAAGATAGAATTGCAGTAGTCTATCTTAGAAAAGATAACTGCTTGAAGGACCGTTCTGAAGTCTCGCACGTGAAGGAGCGGTTTGATTCTTTTAAGTACCTGAAGTTTATAGAATCCGTCTTTAATAGTTTGTTTAATGAAGGATTTTAAGTTAAGACGGTTGTCGATAATTATTCCTAAGTCCCTTGTTTGGGTGGTAAGTGGGTTGGTTGGAGGACACGGAGATGGATTGCTATTTTCTGGTGAGATGATAAGAAGTTCCGTCTTAGCCGTATTTAATATCAGGTTTAAACGCGTGAGGAGGAGATTGATTGATTTCTTTAAGGCAGAGTTCCCAAAATTCAAGAGTTTTGGTGATGGTTTCTTTAATGGGGATCAAGATCTGCACATCGTCTGCGTATAGGAAGTGAGTTAGTTTCAAGTGGGTTAGCAGTTGACAAAGCGGAAGAAGGTAAATATTAGAGTGTAGGGGAGAGGGAGGAGCCCTGGGGAACACCTAAAGATGAAGAATAGCGGGAAGATTCCTTATTATGGATCTTGACCTTATAGCCTCTGTTGCTGAGGAATGTATTGAACCATGATAGTGCAGTTCCTGAAATTCCTATGTTCGACAGTTGATTGAGTAGGATGGAGTGGTTAACGGTATCAAATGCGGCCGAAAGGTCTAAAAGAATAAGTAGAATGGATTGGCCTTTGTCTAGCCCCATGATGATATGGTCTGTCAGGGATATGAGTAGAGTTTCCGTGCTTAAAGCTTTACGGAATCCATATTGTGAGGGGTAAAGTATTTTGTGATCTTCAATGTAGTTGGAGAGTTGAGTGTTGACCAGCTTTTCCATTATCTTGGCAATAAATGGAAGATTGGAAATTGGGCAAAAGTTGTTGGGGTCTAGATTAGGTTTCTTTAAGAGTGGTTTTAGAGAAGCTAGTTTAAGGTCTTCTGGAAATAGTCCCTGGGATAAAGAGCAGTTGATATCTGCCAGAGTTTTGGAGATGGTTTCCGGTATTAGAAGGAGGAGTTTGTAGGTATTTGGTCGAAGGGGTGGGAGGAAGGTTTCATTTTCTTAAGTAACAGAAGGATTTCAGAGGCTGTGATGGGTTCAAATGATTCAAAGGAGGTTCCTTTGTTTAGTATCTGCACAGTATTAGTGCGAGAATTGTTACTGGGGGTCAGTTGCTTTAGCAGGTTAGATATTTTGTCTTGGAAGAAAATTGCCAATTCCTCGGCTTTGGATGTCTCATGTGTCCTGGTTTTTGTGCACAGGATGGAAAATCACTGAGATGGGTCCATGTTTTCTCTTTATTAGGTTCCTACCTGCTAGCACAGCTACTCGCTGGATCCTAAGCATTGCACTTCTCCATCAAATCTAAGTCCCAAGCTGGGAACGGAGATGCAAAACTGCTGATCTTAGCTACATTTAGCTGTCCAAGGACATCGTGCACTTACATTTGTTCCTCTTATTTATTTTTTTTCATTTTATTTGAAGTTTTTTTTCATTTATTTTATCTGAAACTACAATGAATGAATACGAATGAATGAATGAATGAAATAAACAACCATACAAATGAGAAAAAACAAACCAAAATGGGACCTCCACCCAAGCTAAAATTCAGCAGCTCCAAAAAAAAATAAATTCAAGGCCTCTTACCCCACTGTTGGCCTCTAGAGCCTAATTTTTAAAACCATTTACATGTATAAAGCCCCTGTACGTACCCGGATCAGTCCAGACTCCTGAGTTTTGCCTCCCCTCCAGCAGTTGGAGACAGAGGTTTTTGACTAAAATTGCCACTTAAGTTGAGGTGCCACCTGCAGTCCATCCGTATTTCTCTGTCTCCAGCAGATGGTGGAGGTACAAAGTCCTGCAGTCTGAAAGAAAGCTATTTAAAAAAAATAAAGAGTCAGATTTAAGATGAAGACTCTGCGGCCTCCCAGGGGGTAGTCAGGTCCTGGTGGGACCATCCCCCCCCCCTGCTACCGAGGCATCTGAGCAGGGGGTCTGAGACCTTGGAGCTCATTCCTTGCAGCCATCCGGGTTGATACCGGGGAGCCCAGTTCACTCACCCTGCAGGGGAGAATTAGGAGCCTGTTGCCAAAGATTGCTGATTAAAAAAAAAAGAGTACATTGTCAGCTGAGCCGCACTGAGTAGAGCCATGTGGGGTATTCCTAAGGTAGGCTTTGCACCCCGACTTCGCCGTTGCACTCTTCAGGCAGTTTTTTTTTCTACTTCCGGCACTCTTCTCCCCCGAGTCCTGCAATCTCTCCTCGGCTGCCATGCTGCATGGTGCGGCCTGCAGCACCGTGTGCGCATTTCACACACCGGCCTCTGTGTGGAGTGTCTCCCCAGGGGGGAGCGTATCTCCGGATCAGTGGCACGGGGGAAGCAGTCGGCACGCCACAAGCCTGAGAGGCTCTCCTCTGTGCTGCACCCCTCGAAGAATCCGTTCCCGCTGAAGCACGGGAGCAGGGGCCATTTTAGCAGCATTCGTGCAGCCTGCGGAGGAGGAAGGGGATTTTCCTCCTTCATTGTCGCTGAGGCCTCGGGGGGGGGGGGGGAGCCGAAATGCGGCAGTTGAGGACCTTTCTTCTGCAGAGGAGCTTGGGGAGGGCTGAGATTAATCTTCCTCTGATTCGTGTTTCCCTGTACGTACCAGGATCAGTCCAGGACACCTGGGTTGTGACTCCGCACCAGTAGATGGAGACAGACTAAAACTTGTGGGCGGAGCCATATATGCCCCTGTGCCAGTCACAGCCCCTCAGTCTTACTCTGTCTCCAGTAGATGGTGCAGGTCCAGTCACAGCCCTGCCTGACCTGATTTTGGTGGTTAGTCAGTTTTGGTTTTTAGGGGCTGATTTTGTTAGGCCTGATTGTTTTTGCGAGGTATTCGTGGCAAATTGGGTTTTGTTATTAATTTTAGTCCCGGGTGCCCTGCCTCCCGGGGGGGTTGAGAGGTCCTGAGGGGACTACCCTCCCCCGGTTGAGGCCGCTGCCAGGGTTGAGGACCCGGCTGAGCTAGTGGCAGCGTCAGGGGTGACACCGGGGAGCCCGGTTCACTCACCCTTGCAGGAAAAGGGCTCCAGAACCAAGGACAGCTGCTACCTGGAAGTCGTTACATACCTTCATTACACATTGCCGATCGGATGTTCGGGCTACTGATTGCGGGGGTTTTGGAGAGAGGGTACTCCGAGCGGGACTCTCTGCTTCCC
The DNA here is from genome assembly GCF_901001135.1 of Rhinatrema bivittatum. Taxonomy (NCBI): domain Eukaryota; kingdom Metazoa; phylum Chordata; class Amphibia; order Gymnophiona; family Rhinatrematidae; genus Rhinatrema; species Rhinatrema bivittatum. Next base: position 161,248,985 of record NC_042622.1, on the reverse strand, counting down.
ACCCTCGGTAATTTAGCTCTGGTACATCCCAGGTGTCCTGGACTGATCCTGGTACGTACAGGGAAAGGAAAATTAGTTTCTTACCTGATAATTTTCGTTCCTGTAGTACCAAGGATCAGTCCAGGATCCCGCCCGCAGTGCTGCGCTGTTGTAACGGAGAGTCCGCTCATTGTTGTCTTCAGTACACTGACCCCTTGTTCTTCGCTCTCTCGGTTTGGAGAGTCTGGTTCCTGTGGGGGTGTTGGAGTTATTTTCGTTTACCTGACGAGTTTGTATGGTTAGCTATGTTGTATTATGGCTTTTCTACTTTGACATTCGTATGACTGAGGGGCTGTGACTGGCACAGGGGCATATATGGCTCCGCCCACAAGTTTTAGTCTGTCTCCATCTACTGGTGCGGAGTCACAACCCAGGTGTCCTGGACTGATCCTTGGTACTACAGGAACGAAAATTATCAGGTAAGAAACTAATTTTCCTTTGTGCTTCTGTTGCACAAGGTTTTAAATACCAGAAAATCAGTCAGATGCTGTGACAGGAAGGGGGATCCCTCCCGTGCTGCCAAGGGTTTCAAGGGCCCAGACCAAATCCATGAGGCCCCTGATACTGTTGGGGCCTCATGGATTTGGTCGCCCCTTGATGTCTCGGTCATCTCTGCCTGCTTTGTCCCAAGGTAACGCACAGACTTCGGGCCCTTCTGGGGCAATTACCATAGGAGTTGACCAGGATCCCGATGGAGGGGGCCAGGATCCCAGACAGGCACAGGCCGATTTTTTTCCCCCCCTCCCCCTCCCAGTGGTAGACTGTGATGACACCAGAATGGTGTGTTTGTTTTGAAGACAGGGGCTGGCCCCTCTGATTCCAGCAGTTCAGGAGGAATTGGGCATTGAAGCCCCCCCAGACAACGAGACCTTGGGTGCCGTGGCTCCAGTGATGTTGGGCCTCAGGAGCCCAACTAAGACCTTTTCACATGTCAGCTACTGCCCTGCTCTTCTGGGAGTAGGACTGAAGGTTAGCAGGGCCATGGACAAACTTTATCCGCTTCCAGAGGAGGCGCTTGACCTTGACAGAATTCCGAAGGTGGATGCTGCTGTATCCGCTGTTACCAAGAAGATGACCATTCCTATGACAGGGGCTGCGGCGCTCAAGGATCTTCAGGATAGAAAGCTGGAAGTTCACCTCAAGAAGATTTTTGAGGTCTCTGCCCTTGGGGCTCGGGCCGCTATATGCAGCAGTTTTGTGTTACGAGCAGGCCTTCACTGGGTACAGCAGCACCAAATGGATAAGTCCATATCTGATGTGGAGTCCCTCCAGGCTGAGCAGCTGGAGGCTGTGGTCGCCTACAGTGCTGATGCATTATATGACCTATTAAGGACTTCGGCAAGAACCATGATTTTTACTGTTTCAACTCGCAGACTCCTCTGGTTGAGGAATTGGGCGGCAGATATTTCCTCCAAGGCGCAGCTGGGTTCTTTGCCCTTTAAGGGCAAGATGCTGTTTGGTAAGGATTTGGAGGACATGATCAAATCATTGGGGGAGAATAAAGTTCACAGATTTGTCTGAGGACAAGCCAAAAGCGAGATCTGCTGTTCCCCCTTCAGTCACGATCTCATGGAAATCGCAGGTTTCGGGCATCCATGTCTTCTGGTTCTTCTTCCAGACAACCATCAAGCAGGCAGCCTTCATGGGGTCACCCTTTTCATGGCCACCAGCAGAGATGACTCCACCCAGGGCCTGGGTGGTGCAAAATCTTCCCAATGAGGCAAGGCCGGTCCACTCCTCTGTTCCGATAATAGGGGGCCGGCTGGCTCTTTTTTACGAGGAGTGAGCCAAGATTACCTCTGACTAGTGGGTTTTGGACGTGATAAGTGAAGGCTATGCTTTAAAGTTTGCTCAACCTCTCAGGAACCGGTTTCTAGCCTTCCCATGCTCTTATCAGCAAAAGGAATTAGCGGTCAGTCGCGTCAGAATCGGGGGCCATTGTGCCGGTGCCTCCTGTGGAAGAAAGAACAGGCAGATATTCTATCTACTTCGTAGTGCCGAAGAAGGAAGGCGCCTTCTGGCCCTTTCTTGATTTTGAAGAAAGTGAACAAAGCGCTTCAGTTGCCTCAATTTCGCATGGAGATCTTGAGGTCTGTAATTGCAGCGGTCCACAAGGGGGAGTACCTAGCCTCCCTGGACTTGACGGAGGCTTACCTGCACATTGGAATTCGGCCCAAGACCAAAGATTCCTCCGGTTCATGATCCTCGGCAGATTTCCAGTTCTATGCCCTGACTTTCAGCCTCGCAATGGCACCCAGGACCTTTACCAAGGTTATGATAGTGTTGGCCGCTGCCCTTTGGAAAAGGGGGTTCTAGTGCACCCTTACCTGGACGACTGGCTGATTCAGGTGAAGTCTGAGTCCCTCTGTTGGGAGGTGGTGGATTGGGTCCTTTACCTTCTGCGCTCCCGGAGGTGGATAGTGAACTTGGCCAAGAGTCTCCTGGTTCCCTCAGGCCCTGGAGTTTTTGGGAACCCACTTCGACACAAGGTTGGGCAAGGTTTTCCTCACCGAGGAACAGATTCTCAAATTACAAGCTCAGATTCGTTCCCTCTTATCCATGTGCATGACCAGGGTCTGGGATTACCTGCAAGTTCTCAGGTCAATGGCTTGACTCACAGTGGAGCTTACAACTTTCCAAAATTTGAACACAACACCGTATGTGAGGGAACTGCAGCTTTTGAATGTGAAAAGGGCTCTGTTACGTTACCTCACCTCAAAATCACCAATAGCTTCTGGGTGTCTGACCATTTTTGAGCTATGGAGTAAGGCTAAGAAGGGACAGTAAGCCTCAAAATCCACAGTTGTGCGGTGGTTGAAGGAGCTATAAGCTCGGCTTACATCTACATCTGTAAGGGGCGTCCTGTCCCAGTGGGATCGAGGGCTCACTCTACTCAGTCACAGGAGGCTTCTTGGGCTGAGTGCCAGTAGGTGTCACCACAGGAGATTTGTTGTGCAGCCACTTGGAAGTTGTTGCACACTTTTGCCAAACATTATCGTTTGGACGTCCAGGCTCCAGAGGCCATGGATTTTGGTGAGTGTTCTTTGCGCAGGACTGTTGCAGTCCCACACAAGTTAGAGAAGCTTGGGTACATCCCAGGAGTCTAGACTGATCCGGGTATGAACAGGAAAGGAAAATGTGGTTCTTACCTGCTAATTTTCATTCCTGGAATACAACGGATCAGTCCAGAGGCCCACCCTAGTTGTTAAGGAGAGTCAACTTGTACTTTTGTATGTATGCTGCAGATTTGCTTAGGATTTCACAATTGTTATCCTGTTCCTATGGTTGGAAAGGATTTTTCCATTGCGGGGTTCTGCTTTCTCATTGTAGGAGTTTGTTTAATTATATTAGGGTTTTTAATGATATGTATCTTGTTTGGGTACAGGTTAATACTGAGGTACTATAAGTGGCTTGAGGTTATATGGCAGTGTCAGTAAAAAACTGTCTCCATTTGCTGGAAGGGAGACAAAACCTAGGAGTTTGGGCTGATCCAGGTATAAACAGGAAGTCTTGTTTAGGTTTTGGTTTTTTTTAAAAGGAGGAGGAGGAGAGACCGCAGAAGAGGAGAGCAAAAACAGGGAAGGAAGGGGAAGATGGGTAATTCCAGCAACTGCATCTGGGAAGAACTCTGCTCCAATAACTGGAAGCCCCTGCTTAACTGGCTGTGTTCAACCGAGAAGTGGTATATAAAAAAAACTTTCACCTCAGGAGCTGCCATTCAAATTTCTATCTTCTTCACTCTGCCTAATCAGGCCCAATCTTACAGCACAAGAGAGTAGCAATTACTGCATCTGAATAACCCTTATTCCTTAGGCAACCCCTTTCAAAAGCCAGGCCACTAGACAAAAGCTATCTGCCCCTTCCAAATATACGGGACCTTGACGGAGGAGATTTGTCAGGAGCAGAAACTGTAAGGGGCTGTCCTTCGCTAGGTTTACCAGGTCCGGGAACCATGGCTACCTTGACCATTCCGGTGTGATGAGGATTATGTCCCCTTGGTGAGCCTCTACCCATTGCAACACTTTGCCAATTATGGGCCATGGTGGAAACATATACAACAGGACATCTGACAGCTATGAAAGGACCAGAGCGTCCACCCCTTCTGCCCCTGTCTCTTGATGACGACTGAAGAACCTCAGGGCCTTGGCATTGCGAAAAGTTGCCATCAAGTCCATGCAGGGCTGGATCTACTTGCTGCATACAAGGTGAAAAGATTTCTCAGACAACTCCCATTTGCTGGGATCCAGCTGGTGACAGCTGAGAAAGTCTGCTTGAACGTAGTCTGAGCCTGCAATATGAGAAGCTGCTATCCTCTCCAGATGTAGTTCCGCAAAGCTGATCAACTTCCGGGCCTCCAGAGCTACAGCTCGGCTCTTGGTGCCTCCCTGGTGATTTATGTATGCCAAGGCTGTCGTGTTGTCTAACAGGATCCTGACTGATCTCCCCTTCACCAGGGGAAGGAGGGCCTGGAGAGCCAGGCGCATGGCTCTGGTCTCCAACCGGTTAATGGCCCACAAAGACTCCGTCCTCGACCAATGGCCCTGGACCGATCTGTTCTGACAGACTGCCCCCCAACCGGAGAGGCTGGCATCCATGATTACTACTGTCCAAGAAGGGACTTCCAGGTCTACTCCTCAGCGAAGCTTGTCCATGTCGAGCCACCAGGAAAGACTGGAACATGCAAATTCCGTAAGTGGAAGCGTAGCTGAAACTGCTCGGAAAGCAGATCCCAACAGGAAAGTAAGGATGATTGAAGAGGCCTCATATGAGCAAAGACCCATGGGACCAACTCCAGTTGGTCCCATGGGTCCAAATGCCGATACAACCTTCGGGAGAAAGGAGGGCACCATACGCAATGAGATACAAGAGTCCAAGATCTTCAAAAAGGGATCTCTATACGTCAGTGCTTGAAGCTCAAATTCTTCAGGCTGAACAAATCGCAACTAGAAAAACTACTTTCAGAGTGGAATCCTTTATAGTTGCCCTCCTTAAAGGCTCACACGATGCCGTACACGTCCCTCTTAGGACCAAGTTAAGACTCCGGGAAAGACATGTTTTCTGCATTGGAGAAAGAAAGTGCTTTACCTCTCGGAGAAATCTCACCACATCCAGACGAGCAGCCAAGGACACCCCATGTACCTTGCCTCGAAGACAGCCCAAAGCTGCCATCTGTACCTTGAGGGAGTTCAAGGCCAAACCTTTCACCAACCCTCTCTGCAAAAAGGTTAAAATATGTGCCACCGATGAGTGAGTAGATTTCACTCCTTAATCTGTACACCAGGACTCAAAAACCCTCCAGATCCTCATGTAAGCCAAGGAAGTGGATGGCCGCCTAGCCTGCAGCAAGGGGGAAATGACATCGTCTGAATATCTCTGTCTCCCTCAAACGTTTCCTTTCAAAAGCCAAGTCACGAGACAACAGCAATCTGCTTGATCCAAAAATATTGGACCCTGTTAGATGCACAAGCCACAACAGTCCGTCTACCACCAGATTGGTCAGGTCCGCAAACCATGGCCACTGTGGCCACTCCAGCGCCATCAGAATCACCTTCCCGGATGATTTTCTGTCCGTCATAGCACCTTGCCTACCAGTGGCTGGAGGGGAAACATGTAAAGAATCCTTCAGGGCCAAAAGAGAACCAGGGCATTGAGTCTCTCCCATCCATCATTTCTGACAGGTCATCCATTTCTAATATGCGTCATGTTAACCATCTATTTCCCTGTCATCAGCTGTTTTTGAATTAGTATTAGCCAAACATAAAATATACAGTCTGAGATCTTCCTGGACAGCACAGTCAGATACTGGGGGTGACTATCTCCCTTTTCACAGAAAACCTTATTGGAGCAGTAAGAGGATTTGTAACAAAGTACCGTCCCTTCCCAACATACTCTTGAAAAATCAGTTTATCTTTTGCTTATTGGTGGTGTCTGCACTTTCTAGAAGACAAGCCTTAGATTCTACATCAGATATGTGTGACTCTGAAGAGAAATTAATTACCCAACCCACACACTTATTTGTGTGTTATCTCGGACTGTAGCAGAGCTTGGTATTTATAGGGCCTGATTTCATGATTTCCAGCCAGCAAGAGATTCATTTGGCCTTCTGTTTACTTCTTGAAAATATCCTGAATTGCAAAACAAGCTGAAGCAGAAATGCACTGCAAGTCTGATCCAGTTTAAACTTGCTCAGTCTGCAGTGTGATTAAGCTCCTGAAGATCCCAGGGTCTGTGGAGGAGAGGGCAGGAGGGCAGCGTGTGTAAAAAGATAGATGTCATTAGGAAGGAGCATTTGGTCCACCCTGTCTGCCCTGTTTTACCTCCTTCCTGTGCTATCCCAGATTTTACTGGATCTGTGATTCTCTCTGGGGAATGTTTGATATATTTGGGCACTTCTATCCCATGTACATTTTAACCAGATTTGAAAGGGAAACTATCTGCATTTCCCTATTGAAAATAAACTTTACACAAAATTAACTGCTGCAAAATATGTACTAAAAGTGGTTGACAATCTTAAGCCTGATTGTCCGTTTTCAGCTTCATTAACTAATTTAATTTTACTATATGAAACTCCCCAAGTCTCTCTTGTCCTGTATGTTTTTGTCTTGATTAGATTGTAAGCTCTATAGAGAAGGGACTGTCTCTTCTGTGTTTGTACAGTGCTGTGTACATCGAGAAGCACTATAGAAATGTTAAGTAGTAGTAGTGGTAACAATAAGAGAGTGGTGATAAAACACTCCTTCTACATGCCTGTCATCAAATTAACAGTATGTGCGCTATTATGAGGCTATTCCTGCAGATTTTCCTAACTTGTGGTGGAAGGCAGAAATAGTGATTAATTGCCCAAGCTCTCTTCCCTGTGAACATGCCCCTTCTGTAGAAAGTTGTTAGTTTCTTAGAAGGGCCAACCTAGCTGCCCAGTAATATAACTGCAGGTTAAGTAGTGCCATAACACCTTTATACTTAGGAAGCCATAAAGTGCTGAGCTTTAACCCCATCAATATATTAACCAATGTGTAAACATTCTGCCTGGCACTAGGCAAGGTGCTAGCACATATGCATTTGAAAGTGGAATATACATGCACTGTTCCTTCCTTCACCCCCCCCCCCCTCTCTAAATGTGCCTATGGGAATATTTTAACCTAGCTAACAGGGGGGGGGGGGGGCAGACTTTTAGCCAGTCTGAAGACAATTTACAGGTAGGCCAACTTGCAAGGCTGAATTGCTCTGGAAATTACCCACTTAGAAGGCAAAACCTGCAAGCGCCTTTTCCCTTTGAAAGGATGCTGGTTTGAACAGAAACAGAGCAGGTGCAAAGTGTATGCTGAAATGTACGTGCAGTCATTTCAAAATGAAATCGCTCCACACACTTTTCCTCTCATGAACCTACCCCCTCTGGGGGGAGGGGTGGAATTTTCAGCAGGCCACTTTGTGTGTGTAAACACAGAATGTATCCATATAAACATTTTTTTAAAGTTACCTTCTTGAAGGTCTATATTTAGCTGACCATTTTGACTGGTTAAGTTAGTGGATATTCAGTCTGAATCTGTGCTAGCTGAATGATATCTGGTAATTACTCAGATATTAACTGTCCAGCCAGTGCAAGAATATAAGCGGTGCCCTGGAAACATCCTCAGCGTTGCCCCTTTTTTTTTTTTTAATTATTTTTTTTTTGCCTAGGTAAATTTTTATCTGAACAAACCATTTGCAATATGGCCCTCTTCCATTTCATCCTGCTACCTCAGTCCAGTCCAAACAAGTGGGTTATGTACCCCCTACCAGCAGATGGAGACAGAGTGCTCTTGTTTCTCCAGTAACATCATGCAACTCGGTACAGGTGCTGCAGCACAGTGAGAACTCTTATTTTCCTAGCGTGTAGCCAGATGGACTCAGGACCAAAGTTATATGCTCCCCTGCTAGCAGATGGAGATAGTCAGGTTTCAAAGCTGACGTCACCTTAGATATACCCTTGCAGTGACCTCAGCCATTTAGTATCTCTCCGTCTCCTAGCAGATGTGGATTGTGCCTTCTCTATCGGGAATACAGTACTCTTTAGAAGAGGAAATTTTACCTTTTAAATTGGAGAAAGATCAAGCCCTGCTCCCATGCGGTAATACCTAATGGTCCCTCCCCCAGTTGAGAATTCCTGAGGCGATTTCCGAGATCTCTGAGGTGTGCCTTGGTCTGGTAGCCGGTTCCCGGCGTGGACTTTGCTGCTGAAGCAGCTGAAAGGCAGTGGGTGCAGGAAGCAGACCGTGGCGGTGACTGCCTAAACCCCCCCCCCCCCCTCCCACAGCAGGAGACTGTCTCTGTACTCAGCCGGTAAGCGCTGAGCTCAGGTAAGTAGAGAAGAACTCCTCTGATTCAGGGTCGTGGAAGGGCTTCGGTAAGTCTTTCCTCCGGTCTCCTTACTGGGTGTGCCATACCGACGGTGTTCTTGATTCTGTTAGGGCAAGGGAAGGGGGGTTTCCGAGCGGGATGAGTGGGGGCCCCCCACTTGATGGGCTAGGCCTCATTTCAGGGTCGGTGAGCACTCCATGTGCAGGCTGCGGCAGCGCCATCTTGTGCGCAGTTTGGTGCGGCGTCATTTTCCCCCGTTGATTGTCAGTACGCGTCCTTTGTGCACCTGACTCGTGCATATGTATGCTCATACCTGAGCTCATAACTGCGCACAAACGCTCATGCACAACAGAATACATATGTTCGAGGGCTTTTATGCGTATGCACATCGGGGCGGATCTGTGCGTGTTCAAATCCAAACGTTAGCCAGCTGAACACACAAGACAACTATGGCTCCAGCAGCAAAGAAGCGACATTCTCTTTGTGCTGCCTGCCATATTAGGGCTGCAGAGTCTGACCTAAAATCTTTCCTATATCAGCACTATGAGGAAGCCCAGGGAGGACTAGACCCTCAGAACATCTCCAAGTCCAGCCCCTCCCAGTCGGAGGATGGGTCAGCACGACCTTATCCATACCGGCAGCATTCCCGCTCCCACGGAGGGTAAAAGAATTAGGTCTCCCAGCGGGTTGAGCAGCCCTCAGTGGGCTAGGCCCCGCATTAAGCACACCTTGTGCTCAGCCGCATTGGCGCCATCTTGCACACGTTTCTGCATGTCATATGCCCTACATAGACTGCTGGTACATGCAGTACTTCTGCTGTGCGCATAACGACAGCGCATACTTACGCACACAATTCAGAGAGCACTTGCGTTGAGCGCGTGACATCAGCGCGTACTTACACACACAACTGTGACAGTGCTTGCGTGTGAAGTCAGCGCATTCTTATGCACACAAATGAACGCTGTGCGCGCTACATCAGCCCATACTTATGCTCACAACTCCAAAGGCGCTGGGCGTGCTATGTCAGCACATACTTAAGCGCACAATATCATAAATGCATACAGGAAAAGCTGAGCGCACGACCCGAGCACGTACCTCGCCGCGCCCCATCTAGGTGCTCTAAATTTGTGCGCAGTTAACTTTTTTGAGCATGAGCCGATTGGAACGTCCCTGCTTCAGGAAGTTGGTTAGATCGTGAACATGGACAAGAGCTGCCTCAAGCCCTTCCAGTCCTTAGAGTATCTGGGAGTCCAGTTCGACACAAGCAGGACAAAGTCCTCCTCTCACCTTCGAGGATGAGGAAGCTGATGGGCCAAGTGCGTCGGTTGACGAACTCAGTGCACCCCAGGGTGTGAAGCTGTCTTCAGGTCTTTGGCCTGATGGCATCAATCCTGGAGGTAATACCGTGGGCAAAGGCTCACATGCAGCCACTCCAACACTTCCTGCTGTCACGTTGGAACCCACCCTCTCAAGACTTCTTGATTCGCTTCCACCTTCTGATAGAAGTATGTTCTCGGCTCTAGTGGTGGCCACAGCAAATTCATCTAAGCAAGGGTGTAAGCCTGGCCCCACCAAACTGGCTGCTACTCACGACTGACACGAGCCTCCGAGGGTGGGGAGCTCACGGTCAGGAACTGACAACCCAGCGGCGACAGACCAAGGAAGAAGCACGCTGGTGCATAAACCGCCTGGAAGCCAGAGCTGTCAGATTAGCGTGCCTACAATTTTTAGCCACAGACTCCAGGACCAGGCAGTCCTCTTGATGCAGGTCAGTGCAACAATGGTAGCCTACATCAACTGCCAGGGAAGAACCAAAAGACACCAAGTGTCTCTGGGAATAGACCCCCTTATGGAATGGGCGGAGTTAAATCTACAAGGGATCTCAGCCACAAACATCGTGGGAAAAAGACACCATCAGAGCAGATCTTCTCAGCAGGGAGAGTCTCTGCGTCCAGGAGAATTGGCATTTGTTGACCAGAGCCTTCCAGTTCCCGGTAGATCACTGGGGCTTCCCATCCATCGACCTACTGGCCACATCTCACAATGCTAAGGTCCCCCGATTCTTTAGTTGCAGAAGAGATCAGTGCTCCCAAGGGATCGACGCCCTTGTCCAAGCCTACTCAGAGGAGGACAGACTACGCCTCCCTCCGTGGCCTCTGCTGGGCAAGGTCATTTGCAAGATCAAACACTGCAGAGCATTAGTCCTTCTGGTGGCCACAGATTGGCCCAGACACCCATGGTATGCAGACATGAGGAGGCTTCTGGTGGAGAGCCCCCTATGCCTCCCTCCACACAGGGACTTTCTCTAATATGGTCCGATCCTTCACAAGGACCCAACTCTGTTTTGCCTTACGGTCTGGCCCTTGCAAGGGCTCACCTGACAAAGCGTGGATATTCGACAGCAGTAATTGCCAACTTGCTCCGCGTGCGGAAGTTCTCAACATCCTTGGTGTACGTGCAGATCTGGAGAATATTTGAGGCCTGATTCAAGGAGCGTGGGGTGCCCCCTTGCACAACTAAGATCTCCATGATTCTGGAATTTTTCAGGCTGGCCAGAACAAAGGGTTGCCCCTCAACTCCTTGAAGGTCCAGGTGGCAGCACTCTCCTGTTTCAGAGCTGAGGTGAATGGAGCCCGCCTATCGACACATCCAGACTTGGCCCAATTCCAAAAAGGGGTTAAACATCTCTGACCACCCTTAAAGTGGCCGGTCTCCCCTATGGATCCTCAATCTAGTATTGGACCCTTTAGCAGGGCCTTCCTTTTGGCTGCTGCACAGTCTGTCTCTGCGCCTGTTAACGATGAAGACTGTATTCTTGGTGACGATATGCTCAGCTTGTCGCATCTCTGAGCTACAGGCACTGTCATGTCTGGAACCGTTCCTCCGGTTGAATCCAGGAATGTTACCGCTTCACACCATTCGTTCCTTCTTGCCAAAAGTAGTCTCAGAGTTTCACCTGAACCAGTCCATCCCCTTACCGTCCCTAGATAGACACAAGGACACAAAAGACTACCGCCTCCTACGCCACTTTAATGTCTGTAGGCTTTTAGTACAGTATCCGGAACATTCAGAACTGGTGCGCAAGATGGACTGCTTGCTTGTTCTTTATGGTGGAAAGAAATAAGGCGAAGCAGCTTCGTGAGCTACCATAGCTCGTTGGATCAAGGAAGTGATCACGGGAGCAAGGAAGGCTTTACCCTTTCAGGTTAAAGCTCATTCCACCAGGGCCCAGGCAGTATCCTTGGCTGAAGCTAAGCTACTGTCACCCGTCAACATCTGCCAAGCAGTGACGGGGTCCTCCTTACACACCTTCTCCAGGTTCTATGGCCTGGACCTACAGGCTCGAGAGGTCGCAGCCTTTGCAAGGGCAGTGCTATCTGGACCACAGGCAGCCTTCCGCCCTGTTCGGGAATAGCTTTTGACCATCCCATTGGTCCTGAGTCCATCTAACTACCCACTAGGAAATGGAGAAATTTACTTACCTGATAATTTCGTTTTCCTTAGTATAGACAGATGGACTCAGCATCCTGCTCACGGCTGTCCATGAATGGTGTCAAGGAATCACCCTTAAGGTAATCACGATTCAAAAAGATTATGGCTAAGCCCTAGATAATCATAATGGCATAATTCCTAGATCAGGGCATCTATAATATTGCTGGGATTCAGCGCTTATGTTTGAGTAAACCTATGGTTACCAGTTTTTAATCAAGTTATTAAGTGGTATTCAAGTTTTTCAATACTATGTCCACAAGGGCTTTTGAAGAGAATTCTGAATGGCTGAGGTCACTGCAGGGGTATATCTAGGGTGATGTCAGCTTTGAAACCTGACTCTTTCAACATCTGCTAGCAGGGGAACACATAACACATTGGTCCTGAGTCCATCTCTCTACACTAAGGAAAACTAAATTATCAGGTAACTAATTTCTCCAATACTCGCAGGTGCTGCAGCAGGATTTTGAAAGATAGATCTGTTGTCGTTTTGGGCCAGGCTGTTGGAGTACCAGTAGAGCAAGCCTGTTAACAGGGGTTCTGGTCCCAGGGGGGACTTGGTCGAGTCCAGGATTTGTGACACAGGAAAAAAAAAAAAAGGTAGAAAGACAGGATCCTGATTGAGAGATTCCTCTTCCTCTCCCCCCACCTCACCAGCCTGACTTTAAAAAAAAAAAAAAAAAAAAAAAAAAAAAAAAAAAAGGCTCTGTTTTTTTGCAACAATACTGAGTTTCCATTCAGTCAGTTGCTGCTGGATAAGAGCTCCCTTGCTAGCAGGCTCCCAGTGTTCCTGGGGTAAGTACTGCTCCGCGGGTGTTTTTGTTTGTTTCTTCAGTACTTTGATTAATTGCATCTTGTTAAAATAAGCAAATCAAAGTGATGTATTATAATAAGTCATGAGACTACCATTAAACAAATTACTGTAAAATCAATGTAAGGATGATAAAATTAGAGTTAAAATCAATTGGTTAAAAGCTGGGCTTCGGTCTCCTTGGAGCTGAGTTTGGTGGGTCAGCGCCTGCCACAATAGAGAAGCACAGTTGTGGCTGTAGATGCGGGGCCTGCAGCGGTAAGAGAGCTGAATCTGTTTCAGGGCCTCTGTTTGGCTTGTAAGAGGGCTGGTGAGATACCGAGGCAATGTTCTTCAATCCCTGGGGGGGCATCTCTCACTCCACTGGCCTGGGGGGGGTCTCCTAGTGCCAATCGCCATAAGAATCTACCTTGGAAGAGACCTCTGTCGTGATTTTGGCAGGAACGTTTTGGGCCCTGATCCTATCTGCAAGCTGGCTATTTAGTCATCCTTAGTTCTTTGTCAAGCACGGTCATCTCAACATTTTCCTCTGAGGAGGATGCAGTTTAAAGAACTGGAGCTCTCAACGCGGCCTGCCTTCCTCCCTCTTTATTTAGTGGAGATTTGGGTACTTCCCACCTGTTTGGACTGAACTGGTGTAGCAGGATTCATGGAAAGAAAATTAACACGTAAAAATTTCTTTTTTGTGTCCCATTCGTGTTTGAATTCTTCTGCTTTGGCTCTTAGCACAGGCTTGATGTGCCTGTTGGAAAATCCAGACCTGTTTGTTAGCCGTGTTTGAGAGAAATTACTCTGAAGTCAGGGTGCAAGGAAGCCTTAAAGCATCTGCAGATACTGCTTTGCCTGGTTGGTGCTGCTCCCTTCTTGTTTTTTTTTTTTCTTTGTTAGGGGAATTGCTATGTCTTAGTGGCACTGACACATTGTACTATAGTTGTGCAATTTGTGAAGACTCTGCTGGTGATCTCATTAGACATTTTTACTTCCTTGTCTCTGTGCAGAGCCAGCAGAAGCTCATGTGATGTGAGGCACGAGATGGGAGATCAGTGAGTGAATCAACAAAGCAGGACTTAGTCTCACAGGACAGAGGTCATACAAGGTTTCCCTGTGATGGGAGAACTAGCTTTAGCTCTTTCTTTATTAAACTACTTAGATATATTGAAAGAAAAATATCAGTTGAATTATTGGGGCACATAGCAGCAGTGCATATTTTGTAACCAGCTATTGCTACCTTGGCTTACAGATATCTCTGGGAAGGATCATTTTATAACTCCCTGCATACCAAGGATTTCAAAGAACATAAGTGCCATGCTAGTTCAGACCAAAGCCCATCGTGCCCAGTATCCTGTTTGACAGTGGTCAGTTCAGGTTCGCAAGTACCCAGCAGATGTCTACTAGTTGATCTATTTCTTGTATCTTACTTCCAGGGATAAGTGCTGGCTTTCCCAAGTCTACCTGGCTAATAACTGTTTATGGATTTTTTTTTCTTCAAGAACTTGTCAAATCCCATTTTGAATCCCACTGAGTTAGTTGCATTGACCACGTCCTCCAGCAGCAGATTTCATGTCTTGATTGTGTGCTGAGTGAAAAAATACTTCCTACAATTTGTTTTAAATCTGCTGGTTGCTCGTTTCATGGTGTGTTCCCTAGTCCTAGTGTTGCACAAACTTATGTGCATAAGTTGCTTTGAAAATCCTTTAATTGGCTGGGTACAGATGGAATTGTCCCCGCACCAAGTTACACTTGTTCCTAGCAAGACAGGGGCCGATGCAATATATCTGTACGGAAAACGGGTGCTCAGCTATCTCTCCTGGGTGCATGATCGAATATATAAATGATGGGTTGTGCTACGAAGAGGTGCTAGGAACAAATGTGCGCCCCTAGCACCTCCTTGGCAGCAGGCGCCCAGGAGAGGTGGCTGTCAGAGGGTTAGGAAAATGGACACTCAATGTTTCAAGTGTCTGTTTTCCTAACCTGTGCACAGCCACGTTAATTGAGGAGGATCCTTTTTCCTAACCTGACTGCTGGCACGCTTTGTTTAAAAAAAAAAAAAAAAAAATTCTTGTCCTTTTTGTTCCTCCAATTTCATATTGCCACAATATTAAGTCAAAGTACAAAAAGCAGTATTTTCTGCTTTTTTTTTTTATTTATGCATTTTCAAAATACAAAATAATTTAATAAAGAATACAGATAATTGTAATATTGCTAGTAGGAATAATTATTTGAAAACATAATATCTATCTGATAATCTATCTAATCTATCTAATATCTATCTGACAATACCAACCAATCACTACAATGTTTTACTTCTTGTTAAACTTTTTATCTCTCCTCTAACTCTAATCCCAGTTAGAATAACCCCTGTTCTATTGTAACTTTTTCTTCTATGCACTTGTTATACTTTTGTAATGTATACTCTTACGTTTTAGCTATGTACGTTATAATGTATTGCTCACCCCTTGTTTTATGTAAACCGACATGATACGAACTTCCGTGAATGCCGGTATAGAAAAACACAAATAAATAAATAAAAATAAAATATTACAAAATGTAGTAATAATCCAGGAAGGAGTATGAAACTAAGCGGTTACCTAACAGAGGTAAACAAAAGAGGACAAAATTCCCCCTTCTACAACAATTGAAAAGAGATTATACAACTGGTTAAATTCTACTTTGCCTCTATATCCAAATTTACAGTTTCTCTGGGTTGGGAATCTAGAAAATTCTGCAACTGTGATAATTCAAAAAATAAATATTTCTAGTTTTGCCACAATATTTCGCATTTATATGGAAATCTTAATGTCATTTTTCCCCCCTTCATTTCTACTTCTGATCATAATGAAAGGAAATTCTTTCTCTCTTCCTGCGTTGTCCTGGAAAAGTCTGGATAAATCCATACTTTATCCCCATGGAATAGAGCCAGTTGATTCCGCATAAAGAGACGAAAAACAGCATCACTATCCAAAGGAAAGGATACATGTAGTATTGATCTAGTTGATAAAATGGTATCTGAAGTGGCTTCAGTTATTCCCGTCAGATTCAATGAATTCTCCTCTAGTTTGCTGTCTGGTATAATATTGCCCCTTGCAGGAACATAGTAAATTTTTGAGATGGTTGGCAATGCCTGATGTGGCATTTTTAGAATT
This sequence comes from Rhinatrema bivittatum, assembly GCF_901001135.1. NCBI lineage: Eukaryota > Metazoa > Chordata > Amphibia > Gymnophiona > Rhinatrematidae > Rhinatrema > Rhinatrema bivittatum. The sequence goes on along the minus strand of NC_042622.1, from coordinate 161,233,166 downwards.
AAATATTCCCTGAACATATCATGTGGAGTTATTAATTGGTGTTTAGGGAAATTTAATTTTCTCAAATTCAGATACTTTAGAGAGTTCTCTATGGTTTCTAGCTTTTTATCATATAGTATCTCGGCTCTTGTAAACCTTTGTTGGCAATTTTCCATATTTATCGTTCTCTTATCCAACTTTTCCATTTTTCATCAGACTTGGAAAGGGCAGCCTCAAATCCATTATTGCCACCTCTAGAGCTTTTACAGCTTCCAAAAAGAGTCCATTGTAACTTCAGTTGGTTTGTTGGCAAATATATCAGAGCAGCATACCGGCCCAGATTCCAATTCTCCCGCTGTAAACTGGATTCATTCTCTCTTCCCCCTCTGTATCATTTTGTAACTTAAGAAAATCTAATGGCATTATTTGGAGTGGAGGAGGAGTACTCGGGGCTTAGGGATATTTCAGCCTGAAGGACTGGGATCTCCTCTATACCAGATCCTTCAGCGGCCATCTCCTCTGGTTTAGTACCAGGTGGGGGGAGAGAAAAAAAGCAGGAATCTGAGGTTGGGAAGGTCCAGTTAAAGGAGAAGATGTAACCATCTCCCTAACATTTGCCTTCCTTTTTGTGGGAGGCATCTTTTTGTGAAATTTATTACCACTCAATAAAACCACAGAAAGCTCTTCTCTCTCTCCTTCTCACTAAAGCAATATTACTACTTTCTGGATGGGGGCAGAGGTAAAGAGCTGTAATAATTGTAAAAGGAAAATGTATTTCCCGTCGATAGCAGGCTGATTTAGCCAAGCTGTATGGGAGTGTGTTGCGACCTTCGTAGGCGGAGCTTCCCTCAGTGAGTCAGAGTTTGAACTCTGTGCATCTGTGCGGTGTGTTCCCGCACGAATCAGCATTATCTACGTTTTTCGATGACCTAGAAACCTTGCAAGGAAATAATATTCCATCACAAGATTCTCCACCACCATCTTCTCCTCAGGAGACACCCCCCCCCCCCCCCTGTAGATGACCAGGTTCCTGTAAGGCCTATTCCGGACCCACCTTACAATCCGGAATCGCCAATCACATCGGCCTAGTCACCCAGTTCCTCAACAGGCCTACCCTCAGACCTGCTGGACACCCTGCCAGAGCCCTACTCCCCACCGGAGGATCTTACATAATCGAAATTTATTGAAAAAGTAAGGGCACTCCTCAATGTGGAAACTGGGAAAGTGTCAGACCCCCGCTCTGAAACACTTGGAATTTTAAAGATATTTGACATGCCTCATGACTGCTTTACCTCCACATACGGTTTTAGAGAATGTTTTTCAAAAAATGTGGAAAACACAGCTATCCACCACTTCCACCTCTAGGAAAACTGTTTTGAAATTCCACATGAGGAACTTGCCCATATACAACTCAGCACAGCTTCCTCAACTCAATAGTTGTGGAATCTGCAATGTCTAAAGCAAAGCGACCCAAACTTCACGCTAACACGCCGCTGGGTAAAGACGACAGGTATTTGGATGAAAATCTTATCATTCAGCAATGTTGTCTTCTAAAATTAGTACTCATCAATTTTATATTACACAATATCTCTTTGAATCCTTACAAAAATTACGGCCTCTCTGCCTTGCAGACGACAACTCTTTGCCACAATCCTTTACTGATATGGCAGAAGGCTACGGCATTTATTGCGTTCCATCTATGAGAATTTTGAAACCTCTGCAAGGAACTCCTCAGCAATAATTGCAGCTCGTTGCATAGCTTGGCTGCGCGCAAGTGCTATACGGGACAATGTCCATGAAAAGTTGGCTGATTATTCCCTGCAAAGCTCAGAACCTTTTCGGTGACCAATTCGCAGAGACTGTTTCTAAGATAAAGGAACAAAACTTAGCGGTACTGTCTCTCACATCACCTACAGAGTACAACTCTTCCTCCAAAAGGCACAACCCAACTTATCGACGAACATCATACCCAAGAGGTCAATTTCGCCCTTATCCTCTTTCCAACCACAACCATTCACGAAACCGAGGTTATCTTCTGCGCAGTCTTTGATTCCTCGCAACGTTCCCATCAGCAGCAACCAGCCAGGCAAGGCTCAACACCCCAGCAAAAACAGCCCCCAGCTTTTTGAAGTCTGTCAAGCCACCATCACCGCTACACATTGGAGGATGCCTGCAGGACTATCAAAACAGTTGGGAGTCCGTCACTTCGGATAGATGGATACTACAAATGAGGGAAGGTTACCAATTAAACTTCATTACCCCCCCCCCCCCCCCCCACCTCATACGTCACCTCTTCAGGGATTTGAACACCAGATACCATCCTTAAAAACAGAAGTCTCAACTTCTACTAAACGGGTCAATACAGCTATTGCCTCAGAAAGATCAAGGATTCTACTCCCCATACTTCCTCGTTCCCAAGAAATCAGGTGGTTTTCGACCCATTCTAGATCTTCGGGACCTCAACAAACACATCTAGAAAGAGAGAAATTCAAAATGTTCTCTCTCAAAAAAAAAACCCAAAAAAACCAAAACATTCTTCCTCTTCTGCAACAGAACGATTGGATGTGTTCCATCGACCTGAAGGATGCATACTCTCACATTCTCATGCACCAACCCTCCTGGCGTTTCCTGTGTTTTCGAGTTCAGAACACTCACTACCAATACAAGGTACTGCCTTTTGGCCTTTCCTCAGCGCCCAGAGTGTTCACTGTGTCTCGCGGTAGTGGTGGCCCATCTCAGGCAACAATCAATCCAAATCTTTTTCCTTACCTGGATGATTGGCTGATAGTAGCCTCAAACCCGATCACACTCAAAGCTCACACGACTACGTTACAATGTCTCCACAACCTGGGATTCATTATAAATTACGAAAAAACACATCTCCAGCCCACTCAATTACTGCAATTCATTGGAGCAGTAATACACACCATACACAACAGAGCTTACCTGCCCCAGGACAGGTCGCGTACCCTTTTGAGCCTAGCACAACGCATGCACAGTCAAGCACGTTCCTCGGCACGACATTTCCTACAACTGCTAGGCCACATGGCAGCAGCCATTCATGTGGTCCCTCACACAAGGCTTCACATGCAACAACTACAATGGGGCCTCAAGAGCTAGTGGTGCCAGTACAAACAACCTTTATCAACACTGGTTTGAATTACCTCAATGAAGCAGGATTCGATGGTGGCTCTCCCGATCCAATCTCTCTATGGGAGCCCCTTTCATGAATGCCTCCTTATCAGATGATACTCACCACGGACGCCTCCAGGAAGGGTTGGGGAGCACATCTGACCAATTTGAAAACTCGGGGTTTAAGGTCCCCCGAGGGGGTCAAAACTCCACATAAATCTACTCAAACTTCGGGCGATCTGGAATACACTCCAAACCTTCTCCGCTCACGTGGCAGGGAAGCGACTCATGGTTTACACGGACAACCAAGTCTCCATGTTCTACATAAACAAGGTGGGTCCGGTTTGTGGACTCTGTCGGGAAGCCCTTCGCATTCTTCATTGGACAGAAACGATTAACATATCTTTGCAGGCTACCTACTTACCAGGCCTAGACAATGCCACAGCGGATCGCTTTAGCAGAATCTTTCATCCAAACGAATGGATGCTCAATCGGCAAGTGGCGACGGCTCTCTTCTACAAATGGGGCTATCCAAACATAGACCTCTTTGCAACAGAGGACAATTGGCAAGATCTTCGCTTTTGCTCCATTTATCCCAGCAAACTTCGATACACTCCAGATGCTTTTCTCATTCCATGGACGGAGGGCCTACTAATACACATACCCTCCCATTCCTCTTATCTCAAGGACAATTCAGAAGTGTTTTCAGGATGTAGCAGATATGATTCTAATAGCTCCAGCATGGCCAAGACAGCCATGGCATGCCTATCTCCTCTGTCTATCCATAGCCTCCCCGATGCCTCTGTGATCCGACCCAGATCTCCTAACGCAGGAAGGATGTGCTCTACTCCATCCGGTGCATCATTCCCTTCACCCAACGGCATGGAGATTGAAAAGCAAATATTAAATCATCTCACACTTCCAAGCCATATAGAGGAAGTACTTAATTATAAGGGGAAGTGGTACAGTTATTCACAGTGGTGCCACCACCAAAAACCTAACCCCTTCTCCTCAGAGGCGACTGACATTCTTCACTACCTACATCACCTCTACCAGTCGGGTCTGGCTACATCTGTTCGTGTCAACATCAGTACTATTGCTGCTTTCCATCTCATGAACAAAGGGGTTCCAATTTCACAACACCCTCTAATCTCAAGATACATGCGTGGATTGGTCCACTTGAGACCACCAATCCGTTGGGACTTGAATGTTATTTTAGAGCAATTAATGTTATCACCGTTTGAACCCCTGGACACTTCCCATATAAAATACTGACCTGGAAAACAGTCTTCCTAGTGGTGATTACGTCAGCATGCAGAGTTAGCGAACTTCAAGCATTAGTTCACTACCCTCCATACCTTGAATTCTTCCATTACAAAGTAACTCTTCGCCCTCATCCAACCTTCTTACCCAAAGTGGTATCAGCGTTCCATCTAAATCAGACAATCACCCTACCAATCTTCAAACCAAAACCACATCAATTAAACAGGGACCGTCAGTTGCACTCACTGGACTGCAAGCGGGCTCTAGCTTATTATAAACAGACTCTAAGACTAGACCTTCTCAACTTTTCCTTTCCTTCAATCCTAATATGCCAGAACAACCAGTTTCGAAAAGAACAATAGCCAACTGGTTGTCACAATCATCCAGTTTTGTTACACCAAACGTTCCTTAACACTAGATACAAAGCCTAAAGCGCACCAGATTAGAGGCCACAGCTGCATCTGTGGCCCACCTCAGAAAGGTACCACTAATGGACATTTGCAAAGCAGCGACGTGGTCTTCTTTACACACCTTCACGTTGCATTACAGTTTACAACAATCTGCTTCGGATGCTGCACTGGGTTCAGCAGTCTTGTCAAACCTCTAACACTGATAAGTCTGTCTACAGTCATACTGATGGATGTCCTGAACTTTCCAACAAACACTAGCAGGACACCATCAATAGCTTGGGACTCCCATACAGCATGATGGGGGGGGGGGGGGGGAAGCAAGTTAGCTTACCGTAAACGGTGTTGCCGTAGATAGATGATTTAGCCATGCGTTCTCGCCCTCCTCCCTAGACAGTCAAAAAAAATAAAACAAAAGAAGAAAAAGGGACTTAACGACTTCATTCTATCTTGGCTACAAACTGAGGGAGAGATGGCTGATTCGCGTGGGAACACACAGCGCAGAGTTCAAGCTCTGTGACTCACTGAGGGAAGCTCCACCTACAAAGGTCGCGACGCACTCCCATACAGCATGGCTAAATCATCTGCTATCTACGGAAACACCGTTTACGGTAAGCAAACTTGCTTTTTCTCACTTTCCGAATAGGTATAGTCCTTTTCCAAACTCTTAATGATAAACTCCAAGCAAAGCCACGCGATTTTCTGCTTTTCTGTAAACTTTTTGGGCTGCTCAGAAATGCGCGCACTGGGCGCACAATTATTATTTTTTTAATTGCTAATTAGCTAATAGCCTCCTCAACATACATTTGCATATGATGAGTACTATTAGCTTCATGGGGGTGGACGTGCTAATCCTCTTATAGAATAAGGGGTTGTGGACATGTGTCCAAAACCCGCGTTCAACCACGGGTTGAACAGTGCACTTGGCTGAGTGCACTGTATTGCATCTGCCCCATAATTTGTGCATGGTAACTTGCGCGCATGCTTCTGAAAGTACAAATATGCATGCAAGTCATTTGTCTGCCCTCTGGAACGTCTACTCCCAGTTTTTCTAATAAGTGCACGTAAAACTAGGTTACACTTGGGCTGTTTGATAACAGCCATTTATTCGCATAAAACTGTTTTTTTATGTGGTTTTCAAAATTAGGCCCAACTTGTTTTTGCTGTTTATGCTGCTTCCAATAATTTCTGCTCCTTATCGAGATGCTTGTCTTGCTGTGATGTGCATGGGTAATGTTCCCCTGAGAAACATCTGTTGCAAAATGTCTGCCCTTTTGTGGGTTTTTTTTTTTTTTTCCTGATGGTTAACATCAGAGTAGTGCTTTTTTTTTTCTTGGGGAATCTCATTTGTTGATATCTATGGCCAGGGTGACATCAATTTACCCATCTTCAGCATGCCACACATTTTTCAGGGTACACAAGAGGTTCTCTAAGCCCTTGGAGCTTTATTGCCGAGGTACTCTGGATACAAAAAGCAAGTGACTTAGGAACCCCTTTCAAGAGAAATCCAAGAAAGTTTTAGGTTCCTCTTTAATTACTACTTTCAACTGGGATGACCTTTTGTATGAGGAATATCAGAAAATTAACTAAGTAATTAACCAAGTGCCACTCACTCCTATCCTTTTGGCTAAACTTTTTTTTTAAAGAAATTCACTAAATATGTTTTTGACTAGTAGTCTCTGTTCAGTGTGCAATAGGCAGGGCTGGATTTAAAATTTGGGCACCTATAGACAGTAGTGTTGCCTATCCTCATCCCAGAAATGATGAAAGAGTGTAAGGGAGACACTTCCAACCCCCTCCTTGAAATCATTGGGGGGGGGGGGAGAACAGTACCCCTGAGGTCACTGAATCATTGGAAGGTGCAAGTGAGTCATTCCCCTAAACCCCCACTCTCCCCGCTGCATCCAAAAATCATCAGAAGGAAGAGTAGCGACCGCACCAAATCATCCCACCCAGATTTTTCCTTGATCTCCTTGGCCTACCTGTCACATCCCTCTCATCTGATGTCTCAAAAGGAGTATAAATCAGTAAATTAAATTACCACCGAAGAGGAGGGGGCTGAAGCCATGCCCCATTCCATGGGCCGATGGCAACAGCAACTCCTTGAAGAGTATTTAAGATTGGGGTCTGTCAGCTGGCAAACAATTATAGGCCCTGAGGAGGCCTCACCACCTCTCCTGAAGGAGACTTCAAGGAATTACTGTTGTTGCCAGCAGCCCTGTGGAAGAGATCAGTGACTGCAGGCCCAAATGGAGGCATGGTAATGGGGGCAGTGGTGTTGCAGAACTTGACATCAGAGGTGCTTGTCTATACTTGAATCTAGGCCTGGCATTAGCTATTTTCCTAGCATGTAGCCAGATGGACTCAGGACCATTGGGTTATGCTCCCCTGCCAGCAGATGGAGACAGTCAGATTTCCAAGGTGATAAATCCTAGATACACCCCTGCAGTGACTTCAGCCCTTCAGTATTTCTCAGTCTCCAGTAGATGGTGGATATACCTCTCCCTGTGAGGATTGTTGTACTCTTTGGAAAGAGAAATTCTACATTTAAATTGGACAGTAATGTTAAGAATTAAATTTTTACAAGAAGATTGCAGGTGTATAGTGTAGCACATGTAGGACAGAGTAATGAGGCTAGTTAAGGACAGAAGGGCTGTCAAGGGCCAGGGCTGAATGAGATTGGAATCCTTTTGCGTTTCCCAGAGCAAATCACATTGTAGCTGTTTCAGTCTCTGTCTTGATTGATCTGTGCTTTAATCAGATGATATCCAACATCTGTTCCCCTACAGTCAGCCTCTATACCTCCATCTTTGGTGTGCTGCAACTTCTTTGCCTCCTGACGGCACCTGTAATCGGATATATCATGGACTGGAAGCTGAAAGAGTGTGATGACAGCAGTGATGAAGCAGAGGAGAAAGAAATTGCTCAGTACGTACTCTAAGCAATCTGTGAGCATGCTATGCAGTACTTGTACTTCAGCTTCACAGAATGCTGCCCTGTGCTGCAGGAGGCTGGGAGCCATGCTCTATCCACTTTTCCTATAGAAAGGCATAAACCTGCAACATCGGGCACATTACTCTTACTCTCTCATCTTTACTAGTCTTCTATTGTGGATTGAAAACTGAGTAGGATGGAGGATAATTTACCAAGGGATATGTGGGTAAAACTGTGCTTTACCTGCAAAAATGGCCTTTTTGAGAATTATGTCCAGCAAATATGCACACAAGTTTGCACATGCACCCTGGATGTGCATAAGTTACACACACGGAGAGGGGTTCAGCAGGTGGAATCTTGGGAAGGTTTGGATTTGCACTCATACTTTTTTTTTGTTTTCAGAAAAACTTCCTGTACAAATTAGGTGTAACTTGTGCTTGAAGAATTTTCAAAGTGAACTTATATGCATACGTTTTCTTTGAAAACTGGTGTAATTTACGCATGCTGTTAGTTACCCTCTCACTAGTGGAGTATCCCAAGGATCTGTGCTGTTCAACACATGCTTTCATGTTCTCTGCCTCGAACTTTGGAGAGCAAGGAAATACTTTTTAAATGTTCATAAATGATCTGTAAAAGAGAGCAATGAGTGAACTGATGAAATTTGCAGATCAATCAAAATTATTCAGGGTATTTAAAGCAGGAACAGACTGTGAGGAATTGCAGAAGGACCTTGCAAGACTTGGGGATTCGGCATCCAAATGGCAGGTGAAATTTTAAAGTGGGCAAGTGCAAACTGATGCACAAAGGGGAAAATGATCCTAACTAAGGGGTTGATTTTTGGATATTTTTCATGCAAAAAAACCTTTATGCATAGACTTGTGCTCTGTGTGCATAAAAATACACACATGCGTTTACATGTGTGTAAACGCATGTAGGGTGGAATTGGAACTTGCATGCTTACATTTTAATTTTAAAAATTTTATATGTAAGTCAACACACACAAGTTACGCCGTCCCGAAGAGAAAGTGTAACCTCATTTTCCTAGGGCAAGCAGGATGGGTAGTCCTCACATGTAGGTGACATCCTCACATGTAGGTGACATCTAGAAACTCTGACTGGCAGACTGAGCATACCCAGCTTGCTGCTGTCCACACGAGGTCCCCCTTCAATCTCTTCTTTTCTGTGGTGCAGTAGCCTCGCCGTTGTGGAGCTCCAACGCCTTCAAATTGTTTGAAACTTTTTCAAGCGTTTTTTTTCCTCACCTAGCCCCCTTCGTGTTTGGTTCCTTCCGTTCCAGTAGGTACCCTTGTTTTTTGGCTTTTTGTTGTCGTTCCTCACGGTCTATTCCAGACTGTTGCACCATGGTGCCAGTTAGCCATCGACCATGCATCGGCCTTTTTTTTTTTTTTTTTTGATGGCGGCGTCAGGTTTTTGACGGTGCCCATGGACCATGTCCATCACGGATCTGCACAAGGTCTGTATCCTCTGCCTGGGGGCCTCGCACGACGTCCGTGGGTGCTGTTTGTGTGACCAAATTACACTCAAAGGGCGTTGGGCGTGCCTCAATAAGATGGAGAAGCTCTTTGGGACTCCGAAATCGTCCACTCCTGCTTCGGTGTCCCCAACACCCAAGGATTGCTGGGAACAGTCTCCATCTCTTCCCCTGGTGATCCCACTATCCAGCACCCCTAAGGAGAGAGAGATCAATTCCCTCCCGCAGACCTCGGGGTCATCGTCATCCTCTGTGCCGAGGAAAGACAGGGCCGAGCGCTGGAAGTCCAGAAAGCATAGACACTGGTCACTGTCTTGACACAGTTCTGGTTCCGAAGTGGCATTGGCAGCTGTCGAGCCGCCATTGAAGGCCCCATCCTCTGGTAGCCTGAAGCGTTCCCCACCGACTACGGTGCAGGACGCCATGCCACCTCAAAACCCCGAGGGTGTGCTGGCGAAACCTCATCCCCCTCCATCTCCCTGGAGTTTGTTCGTTCTGCTTCACCAGGCTTTCCTGGCCAGGAAGCAGGCAGTGTTGAAGAGAGCAGCACGTCCAGGGGATCTGTCGGAATTTTAGCCCAATCGGGCATCCAGGGGGCCCTTGGATGTCCAGCAACGTTCAAGGGGCTAGCAGGGGCCGGGAGTCAATGATAGGTCGCCAGTCCCGCAGGGGGGAGCTCCAGATTCAGGGATGGGATCAGCATCCTGGGCTTAGTCACAATCTGGGCAATGGGACCCAGGACGACCCACATCCAGATGAGTTCTCATCTTTGGAAGGTGATGATCCCAGCCTACTGCGCTTGTTTAAGCGTGAGGAGCTACATCCACTTTCCCTCAGGTTTTGGATGTCCTGGGAGTCAAGGTCTCCCAGGAAGAGTCTGATAGTGAGGGCATTAACCCGGTCCTAGATGGGATTCGGAGGCCGATGGCGTCCTTCCCTTTGCTGAAGAAGATCCGCAAGCTGGTGATCCAGGAGTGGAACTCTCCAGATGCGGGCTTGAAGGTGGGCAGAGCAATGACAAAGATTTACCCCCTATTGCAGGACATTTTGGATCTCCTTAAGGTCCCGAAGGTAGACACGGCAATGTCTGCTGTGACAAAGACGACCACCATTCCCATGGTCGTGGCTGCCGTGTTGAAGGACACGCAGGACCGCAAGCTGGAGATCAGCTGAAATGGGTCTTTGAGGTCTCCGCTCTGAGTCTTCTGGTGGCGGTTTGTGCCACCCTCTGGCAGAGGGCATGTCTATGCTGGGTTCAGGAGGCCTCTTCTGCTTCTAGTGCTAGCGGTAATGGGCCCTTGCAGGCCTCGCATCTAGAAGCGGGCATTGTGTATGTGGCAGATATTTTGTATGATTTGGTGCATACCCTAGCACGTAGCATGGTATCATCTGCGGTAGCAGCTCCTCTGGTTGCAAAATTGGTCAGCGTATTTGTTGTCCAAGTCCCAGCTTTGTAACCTCCCCTTTTAAGGGCAACTTCTTTTTGGGGAGGATCTGGACCAATTGGTAAAGTTGCTGGGAGAGTCCAAGGGCAACAGGTTACTGGAGGATAGGAAGCCTTTTAGGAAGGTGTTTCCCCTTCAAACTCGTTTTCAGGATTCGCGCAGATTTCGGGCCGTAGACTTTCAACTCCTGTGCCCAAGCAAGACCGAGGTGGCCACTACCCTGGCAGAGAGACCGCTGGCCATGGTTTAGGGAGTAGGAAGACCTCCCAACGAGGCCAGGGGCATCCATTCTGACGTAGAAGCTGTTGGAGGCAGATAGTTGAACTTTTACACGGAGTGGGCAAGGATTACCTAGGACCAGTGAGTACTGGAGGTGATCAGGGAAGGTTTCGCTCTCGAGTTTTGCACCCGGTTCAGGAGGCCTCTTTGGAGTCGTGCGTTGTCTCGCACGGCAAGTGCAAGGAACTCTTTGAAGGGTGGTGCATTCAACGCTCCTTAGACCCTCTATCGACTATTCCCCAGGTTTTGGATTTCCTACAATAGGGTTTGGCATTCAATTCCCTTCGAATCCAGATGGCGGCTTTGGGTGCCTTATGGGGCAGGTTTCACGGTCACTTTCTGGCTGTTCACCCGGATATTACCCGGTTCCTTAAGGGGGGTCAAGCATTTACATCCTCCCCGCCATCCTTTGTGTCCGGACTGGAATTTGAACTTGGTGCTTTGTGGAGCCCAGTTTTGAGCTTTTACGCAGAGCGCCATTGGATTTGACCTTGAAGACTGGTTTGTATTTTTGTTTGTTTTTTTTCTAGTGGCCATTTGTTCTACTCAAAGAATTTCGGAGTTGCAGGCCTTGTCTTGCCGAGATCCTTTCCTTCGGATGTATGATGATAGTTTCCTTCCGAACGGTTCCTTCCTTTGTGCCCAAGGTGGTATCTGCCTTTCATGTCAATCAGGCGGTTGAACTGCCAGGGTTTCCGCAATGGTCCCGGATTCCCCTCAGGAGAGGGACCTTCATCTTTTAGATATCTGTCTGGCTCTCTTGTGCTATTTGGAGGTTACCAATGATTTCTGTCGCTTGGATCATCTGTTTGTCTTATTTGGAGGTTCTAAGAAAGGTGACAAAGCTTCTATGGCCACAATCTGTAGGTGGATCAGGGAGGCAATTTGCTCTGCCTACATCGCCCAAGGGCGTCAGGTGCCCTTGGGTCTGAGGGCTCATTCCACTAGGATGTAGGCTACCTCCTGGGCTGAGTGTCAGCTTCTTTCACCACAGGAAATCTGTAGGGCGGCAGTTTGGTCCTCCCTTCACACTTTTACCAAGCATTATCGTTTGGATGTTAGGGCGCAAGATGAGTCATCCTTCGGTGAGAGTGTACTTGCACACGGGTCTTTCGAGTTCCCGCCCAGTGTAGGGTGGCTTGGGTACATCCCACTGGTCTTGACTGATCTGGGTATGTTCAGGAAAGGAAACTTTGGTTCTTATCTGCTAATTTTCGTTCCTGTAATACCACAGATTAGTCCAGAGCCATCCCTTTTTCAGACTCCAAAAGACTGCCTTGAGATGTAATGATTTGCTGAAGAAAATTTCCTATTGCAGATGCTCTTGAAGGAACAGGTTCCGAGGTGGTCAAATAGTTTTGTTGACCAGTTATGGGAGAGTTGGTTGAAAGTTGTGTTTTGGGGTCCAACCCCCTTCTCCCGTTAAGGTTAGTTGCTTGAGCTTAGGTACAGGTCAATACTGAGGGACTGCAGGTGTTACACTCAGATATGTAGCAGTACCCAAAGTTTTTTGTTCTGACTCAATCTGCTGGGGGATGCATAACCCACTGTTCTGGACTGATCTGTGGTATTACAGGAAGGAAAATTAGCAGGTAAGAACCAATTTTCCTCTCCAGCCACCCGTGCTTGCCTACCTCAGACCAGTTCCAGGGGTCCCGGCCAACAGCCATGGGCCCTGAGGACCCAACCAGCCCCCCAGCAGGGCCCCATCTACAGGCTTTTGACTGGCTGTGAGGGGGTATGAGCCTGAGGCTGGCTCCCCTGGCAGTTGATCCCCCGGTCAGTGGCAGGCTCCTTTGCTTTGCCCACAGATGGGAGGCGATCACGTCGGACCGATTGGGCCCTCTCCATTGTCCGCCAGGGCTACCGCCTGAATTTCAGCACGCTCCATCATGGGGGTTCGTCCGCCCAGCAGGTTGTACTTCAATCAGAACTTTCCGCCCTTCTTGTAGCAGGCGAAGTAGAACCGGTTCCCCACGGACAGCAGGGCCACGGTTTCTACTCTAGGTACTTCCTCATTCTGAAAAGGAATGGCGGCCTGCACCCCATTCTCGACCTCAGGGCGCTAAACCGGTTTCTTGTAAGAGAAAAATTCAAAATGGTGTCTCTGGGCATGCTGATCCCGCTCCTCCAAAGAGGAAACTGGCTTTGCTCCCTCGACTTAAACAAGGCTTATGCCCATATTACAATTGTTCCCAACCACAGGAAGTACCTCTGCTTTCTGGTGGGGACGGCACATTTTCAGTATAAAGTGCTGCCCTTTGGGCTGGCATCAGCCCCATGCGTCTTCACCAAATGCTTGGCGGTGGTGGCTGCCTACTTCAGGCGTTGCTCGGTCCATGTCTTTCCTTACCTGGACGATTGGGTAATCCGGAGCGACTCCCGCTCCAGAGCCTTGCAAGCACGGAGAGGTTCCATCGCGCATCACTTCCAAAACCCACTGGTCGGAGGTGATGTGGGTCCACCTCCTAATAAAATTGAGACAGGTGACTGCCTGTCTCCAGAACTGGATAATGGACCCCCAAAATGTCATTGGGAGGTTCGAAGAGTTCCGGATCCAGAGATGTTGTTCTTGCCTGGCTTCTTTGCCCGAAAAGACTGGGACCTCTAACTACCCAAACCTGTGGTAAAGCAAAAACACAGAGAGCTCCAAAATCACACCTTGCTTGAAAAAATCAGGGATTGACTTCCTATCCTCCTGGTAACCGAGGAAATTTAGACTTCCCCGCCAACCCGCCATCTTCTCTAACTCCTCCCCAAATAAGAAGTGCCCCTTAAAAGGTAAGGCAAGGTTCGACTTTGAAATGGTATCAGCAGACCACTTTCACAGCCAAAGGAGTATTCATGCTGCAATCACCGAAGCCACCCCATGAACCACTGTATGTGCAAAATCATAGCCTGCATCTGCCCGGAAGGCAGCTCCCGGTTCCGGGTATGAGCCATTCTCTCCCAGAGCTTCCTGGGCCAACTGTAACCTGGACACTTACCGGAATGGTAGTCCACTTCATCACTGCTCAGACTAGGGCATCCACTTTGGGAAACTGGAGCTGCTCCCTAGCTTTAGGATCCATAGGATACAATCCTGCTAAAGAGCGATCTCCTTTAAATTACTCTCAGGTGCATGCCATTCCAAATCTTAACAGCTCCTGGACTGCCTCCTTACCTTACGGGAGCTCTTCCCCTGTCAGGAGGAGGGCTAGGGCAACAGCCTTCACCTCGCTCCTGTTCTGAACTTATTTCCAGAATTTTTCCAGACTCTCAACTGAGGGGAGGGAGCTAACTCCACCACCACAGGAGGTCCAAATGGCCTGTTCAGTCGTGGCAGGCTGCAGTCCACAAGCAAGGATGCATGTCCACCATCTGCTGGAGATAGAGAAATACTGGCTGGCTAATGTCTGTGGTGAGCTATATGAGGGTGACATCAGCGAGTCATTGTTTTCCATCCCTATCTGCCGGGTGGAGTGCACAACCCACTGGTGTAGAGTGGCTTGCCCAGGTGAAGAGGAAGGCTGGGTTCCACAGTAGGAGTTATTTCAAAGAAGGATCTTGGCATGGTTGTGGCCAAACACTGAAATCCTCAGCTCAGAGTGCAGTGACTGTCAGAAAATCAAATTAGAATGTTAAGAATGATTCGGAAAGGAATGGAGAATAAAATGAATATCTCAATGCCTCTATCAATTCATGGTGTAACCATCTTGAATATTGTGATCAATTCTGGCCACCTCGTCTAAACAAGATACAGCAAAACCTCAAACATACATAGAAGGGCAACAGTTCCCTTATGAAGAAAGGCTCAACAGGTTGGGGCTCCTTAGCTTGGGGAAAAGATGAGATAGAGGGGATATGATAGAGGTTTATAAAATTGTGTGGTGTGGAACAAGTAAATAGTTCTAAGACTAGGGGACACTCCATGAAATTAATTGATTTCAGAGTTAAAACAAATTTTAGAAAGTACTAGCTCACCAGGCTGAAGTCAGCACTTTGTTCCACTTCTCCCCAGCACAAGCCCTTCTTGCTGATCCATCCCACAGCTTTGCACAGAATGTGCACTCTTTTTGCTGCATACGTTCATTCTACAGCAGAGCGTGCACTCTTGTGGTCATAGCCAGAACTGCATACATAGGGATACCAGGAATTTGAAGGCTAAGTATACGATGCAGATAGGTGGGGTTTTTTTGTTTGTCTTTTTTTTTTCAGTTGATACACAAAGTGGAGATTACAGGTCGATACAGTAAAGTGTGCTCCGTCGGAGCGCACTGTCAGCCTGCTCTGGAAGCGTGTTTTCCCTTACCCCTTATTCAGTAAGGGGAGGAAAACACGCGGCCCACCCGCGGCACCTAATAGCGCCCTCAACATGCAAATGCATGTTGATGGCCCTATTAGGTATGCACGCGGGATACAGTAAGTAAAATGTGCAGCCAAGCCGCACATTTTACTCTAAGAAATTAGCGCCGACCCAAAGGTCGGCGCTAATTTCTTCCGGCGCCAGGAAAGTGCACAGAAAAGCAGTAAAAACTGCTTTTCTGTGCACCCTCCGACTTAATATCAAAGCGATATTAAGTCGGAGGTCCCCAAAAATAAAAAAAAGTAAAAAAAAAATAAATTTTGAATTCGGCCCGCAGCTGTCGGGCCGAAAACCGGACGCTCAATTTTGCCGGCGTCCGGTTTCCGAGCCCGTGGCTGTCAGCGGGCTCGAGAACCGACGCCGGCAAAATTGAGCGTCGGCTGTCAAACCCGCTGATAGCCGCCGCTCCTGACAAAAAGGAGGCACTAGGGACGCGCTAGTGTCCCTAGCGCCTCCTTTTCCCCGTTTTTCCCGCGTCGCCTAATTTAAATACTGAATCGCCCGCACCGGCGAAGGGCTGGTGCGCGCGCCGGGAGAGCGGGCGTTCGTCCGCTCTCCCGCGGTCTTACAGTATCGACCTGTATGTGCTCAAAGTTAACAGTGTAGCTGAGTTTAACAAAAGGTTTGAACATGTTCCTGGAGGACAGATCCATTAATGAGTATCTCCACTCTGTACTCCTGGGAATGAACAAAAGGTTATAGATCTACCCATTAGCAATAGCATTTGCCCAATACTTCCAATGCCCTGCCTGGCAACTGTGGGAGTCAGGATGTTGGGCTCAATGGACTGTTTTTCTGACCCAGCACAGCACTTTTGTTTTCATAGTTTTATAAACCAGCTTCCCAGTTTTAATAAAAGCTGCTTAAGGCAGTGAATAATAAGCAATAAAATAAGACATAGCTTACAATTATAAAACTAACATAAAACACAATACAGCCATTTAATCTTTTCACATAAAACAAAACACCAGAATATATCAGTTTAGTGTGACTAATATGCCTCCTGCATTTTATACTATCCTTCCCACAATTACTTAACCTCTCATTACCAAGGGTAATGCCAGGATTTTATCTTTGTAAGAAAGCCAAGTAGTCCCCCTCCAACCTTATGTTAGGTGGTATCTTAATCCATAGTTTTACCACTCTCTGTGGTGGCACTACCGTGAACCCTCACATTCCTCAAAACAAAAACAAAAAAAAAAAAATAATCCTTAACAACTCACTTTGTCTAGAATGTCTCCTGGGTTCATACCAGATCAGTTTATCACATGAGAAGAAATGGGCCTCAGTACTTAACCTGCTAAAAACAAGTGTTGGGATTTTAAAATAAATCCATTGCTCAACTGGAAGCCAGTGTAGAGTAATATAGTTAGACAATTCATTCATTATTGTTTTATGTTTACTTTGTAATCTGCCTAGCATGATATCCTCAATATAGGCAGAATATAGATAATTTAATTTTATTTATTTAAAATATCTCCCTTCATATAAAGTGTTGTCTTCATCTCACCTCCTTGAGCAAGGGCCTTGCTTAGAGACACCAGATCCACTTTGTTCAGTGATGCTCTGGTCTCCATGTATCTGCCAGCCCAGTTAATCTAGGAGGTGGGGGGGAGGGGTCCTTCCTGGAACCCATTGGAAGACAAATTTGTACTGGTGTCAGAGGAAGATATCTCTTCCCCAACTCCTGGTCAAAGGGCACAACAGCCAAAGGACTGGAATTAGTGAAGACTTAACAGCTGGTGACAAGGAGGCCCCTCCTTGACCTCTCCTGTCCAGAGTGTCAGATTTGTTGCCTAAAGGGGAGTCCCTCTTGCCTCCACAACTTAGGAGCTCCCATCAGATGTCCCAAGGACACAAGCTAGTCTTTGACCATCCTTTGCCACAGAGTCCAGTCAGTCTGAGGACATGCTCCAGGAATATTCCCCTTAGAGGTGATCAAGAACCCCAGCCCAATTGCCGTCATCTTTGGGGTCCTGTGCTGGTTTTCCTTAGAAGCATAGAAACATGAAGGCAGAAAAAAAGACTATGGCCCATCTAGTTGTCCCAGTTAATTTAGCTTTATAATTAATTTGCTCTGAGATCCTGTTATTTATCCCATGCCGCCTTGAATTCAGACACAATTCCTGTCACTACCACCTCTATTGGGAGGATGTTTCAATCATCTACCACCCTGTAAAGAAATATATCCTAAAATTACTCCTGAGTCTGTCCCCTTTCACCCTCATAAGAACATGCCATACTGGGTCAGACCAAGGGTTCATCAAGCCCAGCATTCTGTTTCCAACAGTGGCCAATCCAGGTCACAAGTACCTGGCAATTACCCAAACACCAAGAAGATCCCATGCTACTGATGCCAGTAATAGCCGTGGCTATTTTCTAAGTAAACTTTATTAATAGCAGGTAATGCACTTCTCCTCCAAGAACTTATCCAAACCTTTTTTAAATCCAGCTACACTGACCCGCATTCTAGAGCCTCTTTTTCCATTGAAAGAGGTTCACCTCCTGTGCATGGAAATCTTTTGAGATATTTAAATGTCTCTATCAAGCAATGCTAGACAGATGATTTGGTCTCTGGGGTTGATCTTCCTGTCCCCCGACTCCCCTCTCCCTCACATCAGAAGAAAGTGGGAAAAAATCAGCTCCATTTGTCAAAGCAAGTTCATGTCCACTCTGGATGCATTTCTGCTCAAATGGGGTGCAGATCTACTGTATGCTTTTCATCCTCTTCTGCTAGTGGCCAGGACCGTGCAGAAAGCGCTGGAAGTATCTGGCATGCTTGATCCACATTCACGTGACCCACGCAGGTTATGGTTTTGTATCTTGTCCTGTTAATCAGTCCTCTGGACCCTCTAGGATCCAGGCTGACTCTTAATTTAGGAGTAGGGGCATCTGCGCCATCCAAATCTTTCCTCTCACAACTTGATGACATGGATATTGACTGCTTACTAATCTCAACAGTGTCGTCATCCAAGGAGGTTTGAGACATTGTGATTTTCACAAGGAACCCTTTAACAAAAAGAGCTTACAGTTTTAAATGGAAAAGATTTTCATCTTGGTGTCTAGTGAGGACCTGTTTACCTGCAAGCCTATAGAGTTACTCCAGTTCTTGTTCATCTTCTCTTCTTTGGGTCTCAGTACGTCATCGATCAAAGTTCATCTCCAAGCTCTTGTGGCTTGGTATTGTTCAAGTGGATGGCAAACTATCTATACATCCTTTCAAAGTTCATGAAAGGCCTATGGCATATAAGACCTCACTGCCAAACCACCTAGCTAGCCAACTTTCTTGAAGTTTCTCACCTGGAAGGTGGTATTCCTAGTCACGATCGCTTCGGCTAGAAGAATCCATGATCTGCAGGCATTAATCCATTAGTCACTGTACATGCAGTTTTTCCACAACAAAGCAGTATCCTTACTCACCCCAAGTTTCTGCTAAAAGTAGTTTTCTTTCTGTCTAAATCAAACCATTGCATTGCCTATGGTTTTCTCAAGACCTTATGCACATGAAAGTCTTATATTCAGGGCCTGGACTTCTCTTAAGAGGACTTGACTACATCACCAGACTTCTCAACTTTTTAACTCCTTATCCCAACAGAATGGGAATAGCGGTTGCTGAGTGCACATTGTCCAACTGGCTAGTAGACTGCATTGTGCATTGCTATGCTCTGGCTGACCTCCAGATCTTGGACTCTGTCAAGGCTCATCAAGTGAGAGTCATGGCTACCTCAGTGGCTCATCTGTGAGTTGTGTCTTTTGAAGACATTTGCAAAGCTGCACCCTGGTCGGCAGTTCACATCTAACAAGAAGTGACAGTAAATTTAGACAAGCAGTTTGAAGCCTTTTCACTCGGTAGTCCACTCTCCATTGGGGGGGGGGGTTTCTGGGTTATTTCTTCAGTAAATGCTCTGCCATGCAACCCTCAGCTTGGGACTCCCCACATCACGGCTAATTCGACACTGCTTGTCAACAGAGAAAGCAAGTTTGCTTACTGTAAATCGGGTTCTCCATTGATAGCAGGATGAATTAGCCATGCTTTAATGCCTGTCCACCATGGAGAGTCGACTTATAGAGTTAAAGCTAAACTCTACTATCAACTAAGGGACTTGCGTGAGAACTCCCTTGTCTGCTCAGTAGAGCAAAAACTATATGAGCTAAGAGAGGCTCTGTTCAGCACCATCAGATAATGTCACGGTTAATTCATCCTACTGTCTGCAAAGAACCTGGTTTATGGTAAAACTCTTTATCCACACCCAAAAATGGATCAACCATAGATACCTCATTTAAAGCAATACCCCAAGAAACCATTTTACCCTCCAGTTCTGACACTGAAGTGCATATTTTAGTCTTTAAAAAAAAAAAAAAAAAGACATGCATTCATCACAGTCTGGGATGTCACCTCTTTCCCCTTGACTTGTTTACTTCTACAGGATGTGCTCCTCTTTACTCTTTAAAATATACTTGGGATCCTTCAGTTTTAGTTGTTTTGTTTTTGTTATATTGAACAGTGAGAAATTCCTGGGAAAAATATAACTGATTTACCAAGAAAAATGAGTCCTTTCTCAGCATTCAGACAGGATGCGATTACCAGTGTGTTATGCACCTCTACCAGCAGATGGAGATGGAGCAAAGCTGATGTCCCGGTATATATACCCCTGCTTTGATATCAGCCTGCCAGTATTCTCCATCTCCAGCATATGGTGGACTTTCATCTCCCTACTTGGGGATTCCTTGTTTATAAAAAAAAAAAAAAAAAAAGATATCTCATGATCTCTCCTCAGTTGAGTGCCTTGGTCCGGTAGCTAGTTTTCTGGCGTGGGCTTAACTTCAAGGTGAGAATTAGCTGAGAGGTTAGCAAGTGCAGGAAGCCAAGTGTAGTGGTGAAGACATTTGCCTTCTCCCCCCCGACAGCCAGAGACAGACTCTGTACTCGGCCGGGACAGACTGAGCTCAGGTAAGGTGATGTAACAAAAAAAAAAAAAAAACATAAGAGAGGTATAATTTTAGAGATTCCTTTCCCCCTCTTCTAATCTGGTCTCCGAATGTCAGCACTTTCATCCAATGTTCGTTCCCACCTCTGTGAGGGGTTTGAGGAGTCACGGCAGTTTTGGTGAGTTGAGCAGCCTTTTGGCTAGTCCCGCTCTCAAGCTTCTCCGAGATGCTGCATGGTAGGTTGCATTAGTGTTCGCATGCCTCCTTCTGCGCAAGTCTGCCACGAAACAGTGACTGACGTCGGTTTGCTTCTGCATGTCCAGGTTGGGCGTCTGTCTGGACTGCGCAGATTGGGCGTCCATAGTTCGAGCATTCATCAGATCCTAGTGCCTACGCTCTTCATCCATGAGAGAGTACACGCTTAGACATCCTATCTCAAATTTAGGCATCCCATACTTGGGCATCCTGTTTTTTTGGGTGTCCTGTCTGGGCTTGCCTTGTAAGGACGCACATTTAGACGCACAGTTGTCAGTTGTTTGTTTTTAAGTATGCTGCTAGTGGACGTCTTATCCATGGTGCTGGTAGCAAAAAATCCTCAGCGCCTTGTGATTTGCACTGCTTGCCATATTTGGGCTTCACAGCAGGATGTTGCCTCTAATCTTGTTAGCACTGCCTAGAGGCTCAGGGAGAGTTGTATCCCGCTGATTTGGCTGAGCCCATCCCATCCCAGTAGGATGCGGGAATGGGACCAGAGGGGGATCTGTCAGACGTTTTGCATGGTTTTGAGGCTCCCCTAACTAGAATTTCAGCAGGGGAGGATTTCTCAGTGGGCACCACTCCAGCCCCTGGTTTGGTATGGATCCTTCCACCCTTTTTCGAGGGTGGAAAATTTTCAAGGGCTACAGCCCTTTTTAACGTTGGCGGAGCGGGCCAAACCTGGAAGTTCAGGATCGCAGGCTGCGGAATCCCGCAAGTCTCTTGCCGCAGATAAGCGTCTGAGAACGCCTCAGCCTGCAGTGGGTTCGACTGATGGGGGACCCCGCTGGCTCTGATGAAGAGGGCGCTCCTTACTCCCTGGAGGATGGGGAAATCCCTCTGGGTTTGAAGTCATATAGATGGGTTGCTGGCTCTAATTTCCCAGACACTGATGATGCTGGGAGTACCGGATGTTGGTTCCATGTCTGAGCCAGAAAAGAATCCCATTTTAGTATTTTGATTGGCCTTGAATGGGGCACTCCGGAAGCTAATTTTAAAGGGAGACAAGCATTGGTAGGGCTGTACCCTCTTGATCCAACAGTGAGAGAGACCAGTTGCATTTTCCAAACGTGGATACACTGGTGTGTGCAGTCTTCAAGCACACAGTCTTTCCTATAGAAGAGGGAGTGGTATTGGAGGATGCACAGGATAGGAGAATTAAGGCTGTCCTTGCACAGGCCTTGAGGCGGTGGCAGTGAATTGTAGTTCCCTGTACGTACCCGGATCAGTCCAGACAGTGGGTTTGAGCCTCCTGTCCAGCAGATGGAGAGAAATACTGAAGGGATGCAGGGTGAGCACTGTCCTGATAGAGAATACCCTTTTAGTTTTTTCTCTATCTCCAGCAGATGGCAGACCATGCGGCTCCCCTCTAGTCAGCTAGATTGTTTGGGAAAGTCTATTTTCTCCCTCTTTCTGTCTTATTTGGATCAAGCAAGTACTTAATTTCTAGTTTCAGTTTAAAAAAAAAATCTCGCAGATAGGCTCTTGCTGCTCCCCGGTGACTTGTGCTTGTTTGCTTATATCTCAGAAAATCGATGAGACTGGTTTTGAATATCAGGGCAGTGATGGAACTGGCAGCCTCCTTTTTGGCAGATATGGGCTGCGCCTTGGTCCATCCCTCTGTCAGAGGGGTGGCTTTGGTGTTAGCAGCCAGGCATAAGCTGTGGCTGAGAATTGGTCAGCTGCCACAATTTCAGACTCTCTAATTTTATGAAATTTCCCTTAAAGGATCACTCTTATTGTGGGAGAAAGTTGGGAGTAGGTGACCAATAGGTGGGATAAGTCCCAGGTTCCTTTTTTGCCAGAGCATTAAAAGCAGGCGCCATGCTCTTTCAGGGCGAAGGGCCATGCTAGGAGTTTCAGACTCTTTCAACCCTACAGAAAAGCATCAACTTAGAGGACTCTGCCAGGCAGTGCTGACAAGATTAGAGGGAACATCCTGCTGTGAAGCCCAAATATAGCAACCCCCCTCTCATGAAGGTGTGTCGACCCACCTCCTAGAACTGGAGATAAAGGTTTGCTTGTCTCCTCCTATCTGAGGTGGGTCAAGATCACGTCAGACCAATGGGTTCTTTAGGTGATAAGGGACAGCCATGCTGTGGAGTTCTGCATTCCTCAGGATAACTTATTGGTACCTCCTTGCAACTCTCCAGGAAAGAGGTTGACAGTGAAGGTTACCTTGTCGAGGCCCCTGAGCTGGTGAGCCGTCATTCCACTGTTAAGTCATAAGAAAGTATGGGCCGCTGTTCCATTTATTTTATTGTATCCAAGAAAGAGGGTTCCTTTTGCCCCATCCTGGTCCTAAAGGGAGTCAATAGTCATTGTGAGTGGCTCGTTTACTCATGGAAACCTTACGCTTGGTGATAATGGCAGTACAATCGAAGGAGTTTCTTACATCTCTGGGTTTGTCAGAGGTGTTTCTACATATTCCCATTTGGCTGGAGCATCAATTGTTTCTGCAGTTCGCTGTTTTGGGGCAACATTATTGGTTTCAAGTGCTACCTTATGGTTTGGCCACCATGCCCACGACCTTTACCAAGGTCCTGGTGGTAGTAGTGACAGTGTCAAGACAGGATGGCAATCTGCTCCATCCGTACCTAGACATTTGGATAATTTGGGCCAAAAGCATGGAGAGAGTATTCAGGCCCTTGTGCAAGGTGGTTTCCTTGCTGCAATAACTAGGTTGGTTGGTAAACTTGGCCAAGGGAAAGTTGCAGCTGTCTCAGATGCTGGAATGTCTCAGAGTTTGTTTTGACACAAAGCAAGGCAGGGTATTCCTGCCAGAGGTCCACTTTCAGAAACTGATAGCGCAGGTGCAGCTATTGACAGAAGCAATTCATCCAGCGGTATGGTCTTATCTGCAAGTGTTCGGTTGATCATAGCCACCCTAGAAATGGCCCCATGGGGAAGGGCACATATATGTCCTCTTCAGCACGTTGGAATCCACAGTCTCAGGACAACTTCAGTTGCCAGTGAAGATTAGCATCCAAATGCAGTGGTGGTTGAAAATGGATCATCTGAGAAGACGTTTCCCTTCGAACTCTGGACTAACTGCAAGCCTCCAGGATTGGGAGGCTCACTGACAGGAGTTGATGGCACAGGGGTACTGGACTGCAGAGGAATCTCTGGAGTATCAATTGTCTGGAAGCATGTGCCATTTGGTTGGCATGCTTGTGGTTTGTTGACTGCTGGCAGGATTAAGCACTCCAAGTAATGTCAGACACTACGACGATAGTGGCTTACATCAATCACCAGGAAGGCACCAAGAGCCAGCAGGAGTGTTGCAAGAAATAGCCCAGGTCTTGGAATGGGCGGAAGTAAATCTTCAGGAATTCTCTGCCTCCCACATTGCAGGAAAAGACTATGTAAGAGCCAATCCCCCCTCCCTCTGACAGTCTGGATCCAGGAAAATGGGAATTATCATACTAAACTTTCCAGCTCATAGTGAGCCACTGGGGTCTACTGTTTATAGACTTGTGAGCGACACTGCACAATACGAAGGTTCATCCCCTTTTTTCAGTTGCAGGGGAGATCTGAAGTCCTTGGGCATCAATGTCTCAAAGGGAGAGGCTGGAAGACCAGCTTTGGTATGCTTTTTCCCCTGGCCCATGTTGGGCAGAGTGAATGGAAGATCGAAGGTGGCTCCAGATTGGCCCAGGAAGCTGTGGTATGCAGATCTGCATATTCCTGGAGGACTCTCCTTCCCGGTTACTGCTCCACAGGGACCTGCTATGTCAGGGACCTATTCTTCGTGTAGAGGTCTGTCTCAATTTTGTCTTTCAGTATGGTCCTTGAAAGGGCTCAGTTGCTGAAGCATGGATTTTCCACTACTGTGATTTCCATCTTGCTTTGAGATCAAAAGTTCTCCCCTTCTTTAGCTTACATTCGGGTTTGGAGAGTTTGGGGCTTGGTGTGAGGAACGAGGCATGCTTCCTCATTCATTTAAAATCCAACTCATTTTGGAATTCTTATAGGATGGGTCACTTAAAAGCTTTGCCCTTAAATTCTTGAAGGTGCAGGTGGCAGCCCTTACTTGTTTTCAAGGGTCAGGTGAATAGCGGACCTTTGTCGGCCCATCCGGATAAGCCCAGTTTTGTAGAGGGTGAGGCTTCTTTATCCTCCCTTGCGGTTGCCAGTGCTCTCATGGAGTGTTAATCTGGCTCTAGGATCTTGGCAAATTCCACTTTTTGGCCACTGTGTAGCCTCTACTTGAGGTTAAATTCTTGAAGACTGTTTCTCATGGTGAATTGTTCCATGCATTGGGTCCAATCTGCAGGCTCTTTCTTGCTGGGAACAGTTCCTGCGGGTGACTATGGGGGCAGTCCAGTTTCGGACTGTTCCATCCTTTTAGCTGGAAGTGGCCTCGGATTTTGATTTGAACCAGTCTATTTCTCTGCCAATGCTAGAAAGGGAGAGAGATATGGATGAATATCATATATTGCGGAGCTTGGAAGTCAAGAGGCAACTGATGCGATATTGGAGGTTATTAAAACCTCTCAGGAAGACTGACCACCTGGGTGTTCTCCACAGTGGAGGTAAACAGGGTGAGTCAGCATTGTAGGCTATGTTAAACCATTGGGTTAAGGAGGTTTATCACAGCCACGTATGTGGATGCTGAGTTGCCGTTGCATAAAGGGTTAGGGTTCATTCCACTAGAGCTCAGTTAGCATCATGGGCAGAGCTTTGATTGATGTCTCCTATCGAGATTTGCTGAGCTGCGACATGCTCCTCCTTACAAACGTTTTCAAGGTATTATCGCCTGGATGTGTAGGCCCGAGAGGACGCAGATTCTATGTGTACAGTGATGGTTGGACCGCGGGCAGCCTCCCACCCTGTTCAGTATCTTTGGTACATACCACTAGGTGTGGATTAACCTGTCTAAATGCTGAGAAATTACTACTTACCTAATAATTTCCTTTTCTCTAGTGAAGACAGGTTAATCCACCTTCCTGCCCTTGGCTGCCAGTTTATGGTTCTCTGGTTCTGCTGAGTTGTTGCATATCCGGGGATAACTCGTGTCAGTTTTAGTTCCTAGATTAGTGATGTTACCCTCTTTGAGCTCAGTGTTTCCTGTTGCCTAAGTACTTGAGTAGTTGTCTATTAAAAGTTATAATCAAATGGTGTTAGTTTATCCACACTTGGTTTTTGCAAAGAATACTGGCAGGCTGATGTCAGTGCAGTGGTATATATACCATGACATCAGCTTTGCTCAATCTCCATCTGCTGGTAGAGGTGCATAACTCACTGGTCGTGGATTAACCTGTCTTCACTAGAGAAAAGGAAATTATCCTTTTCCCCACCGATTTATCCTAGTTTTTTTGTTCTTGTAACACACGCTGATAAATTCCTGGGGAAACAAAAACTAAAAATGAAGGTCCTTAAATATATTGTATTAACCCTTCTTTCTTTATTCTCAGAGGCCACAAGAAAAAGAAGCGAGACCGCCAGATTCAGAAGGTCACAAATGCCATGAGAGCGTTTGCATTTACTAATGTGCTGCTGGTTGGCTTTGGAGTTACTTGTCTTGTTCCCAATCTGCCTTTGCAGGTAGGGGCTTTAAAGACAGAGATCACAATTTCTTGCTTGGATATCAGAATGGTTATAACCAGACTTTTTTTTTTTGCTCCTCTTTTTAGATCCTTTCCTTTATTTTGCACACTGTTGTCAGAGGATTCATCCATTCTGCAGTTGGAGGTTTATATGCAGCTGTGTAAGTCTTTGACTCTCCAGATCTCAAGCTCAGTGCAGTACAGCTGGTTCTGTTTTGGTTCTGCATTTGTAGGTCTTGTATTTATAATTTCTTAAAGATTTTTTTAGGGAAAATTAAGATTGCCAATTCTGCCATTATCTAGTAGGTGCAGAAAACAGAGACCTCAAATGTCTGGAACTCTGCCTATCATTATCTTTTATCCATTAAAAGTGGAAGGGCAAAAATAAAAGCTGTCACCATATAGTTTTATTCACCAAATTACAGCAGTTTCTTGAATAAAAAGATAATTCATAGTTTATACTTGTTAGTATAGTCAGGGTACCATGATATTAATTCACAGTATTTAAATTAATGGCTAACTTACATCAAGAGTGATCAGTGCTTTAGCCTGTCATGTTTTGCTTTTTAAGTTTTGTCAGCAAGTTAAACTAATCTGGACTTTCAATTGATGTCTTTTGTACAAGGTAAAGATTCTAGCACTGAAGACTGGCAAAAGCTCTTCCTAGGGGTGGAGAGAATAAATTCCTCTTAGTAGTGAGTGGAGGCCTTATAGGACCTGTGGCATATTTTGTAGACCTTTAACATCTGCCTCCTGTAGTAGAGAGTAGCTGGAGCTGGCCCTGTGGCTTGGCTGCAGCATTAAAGCTTTGGTTTCTATCTCCTGCCCTGAGAATGAGATTGGTGAATGAAAAGCAAATTTCTGTCATATCCTGATCTACTTTCTGTTTGTGCAGGAGCTGGAGCTGCGTGCACTCCTAGCTGAGGCTGTTTTTGTTTTTCTTGGACAGGTATCCTTCAACACAGTTTGGTAGTCTGACTGGATTGCAGTCTCTCGTCAGTGCTCTCTTCGCCCTTCTGCAGCAACCCTTGTTTCTGGCTATGATGGGACCTCTCAAGGGAGATGCATTCTGGGTAAGGAAGAGATGACAGGAAAAGACACATTGGCATAGCAAATACCAGTTTAAGGAAGAAGGCACCGTTTGGGAGACAGGGTTCTCACTTGGAAACTCTTAATATTTGGATATTATAATTCATGGCAGGAATTTTTGAGTCCAAGTTTTAATAATATTGTGACTCCTCCATAGGGATTGGTGCTTTATAATTAGTTATCTTCCCCCAGAATAGGGACTTGCAGTCTATGAACATAATGAATTTGCGGTGTTGGACCTGGGATATGTTGTGAAGATGCTATGTCTTTCAGCGGGGAGTGGCTTTGAGCGTGATAGGCTTATAGTTTGGCTTGGTATTACTCTACATTTATCTATAGAAGTACGTCCTGGCCTGAGTGCAATGGTAGGGAAATGGGAAGCCCAATATATGTCCCCCCGCTCTCAGCAAGCAGTATGTCAGAGCAGAGGACTAAGATACTATGCTACAGTGGGAGGCGTGCTCTGATCCTTTGTGGTACAGAGCAAGGGGTGCTTGGACTGCATGTCTGGGGAATCACGCTTACATGTTTTGGATTCTGTTTTAGGTAAACATTGGCCTACTGGGAGTTAGTATGTTTGGTTTCTGCCTCCCGCTCTATCTTATCTGCTACAAGAAGAGACTGGAACGGCAGAAGGAGCAGAAGCGTGAAGATGCCAACCTCTTCCTCAAAATCAATGGCTCCCCTAAGCAAGAAGCTTTTGTCTAGAACTTTTTCTCAATATCTTCCACCTCCTTTTGATATGGGTGCTAATCCTTGAGTTCAGACCTTCAGACCCATACGCTGACACTTGTTTACTCTTTGAGAATACAGAATTGCTATTTTCCTTCTTGGCAAAGAAGGGCCATTATCTATCTCCTTGCTCAGCGCTGTGGGAGGAGAACCGCT
This sequence comes from Rhinatrema bivittatum, assembly GCF_901001135.1. Classification (NCBI taxonomy): domain Eukaryota; kingdom Metazoa; phylum Chordata; class Amphibia; order Gymnophiona; family Rhinatrematidae; genus Rhinatrema; species Rhinatrema bivittatum. The sequence continues at coordinate 161,205,180 of NC_042622.1, read as the reverse complement.
AACCTGTATGTATGGTTCGGTCTGTTGCTCTACTTTTACCTGGCATTTACCACTACATGCATATCTGTATGGCTTGGAGTCCAACAGAAAATAGATGGTAGTATGAGTTATTGTTAGTTTAGCCATTAGCCTTTGTAAATTTCTTTTGCTTCCTCTTATCAGTTATTGAGCTAAATGGCTACTCTTCCAATAGAGTGCTCACCCTGTGCCAATCTGCCTATTGCTTCAGTAACTTGGCCTCATGCACAACTATCCTACCATACAGGTAGAACTAAGCATTTCCCTTCTTAAAAGAATTGTTAACTATACTAGAAAGAGTGAACTCTGGCCCTGTTCTCCGAGAGGTTCCCAGAGCTGCAGGAGCTTTGGGGTCAGGTGCCAGCTGAAGACAAAATAATTGTGCGGCAGAAATGTTGGGATGAAAGACCCTGGCTGCTGATACTGCTGTATAAGCTGCAGGGACATGGATAAAGAGCTCCTTCTTTTTCTGCTGCAGCCTTGGTACTGCTATCCTTGTGAATGTTGAGCAGTGGTAGAGAAATAGCTCCATAATGAAAATGGAGTCCAGCCTTCTAAAAAAGAATCAAACCTGCTTAAAGGCCATGATCATATTTCTTTTTGGCCAGAGGCTACAGAATACTAGAAATCGCTTCATGTTGTGGAAGAGCCTGTGGTTTGCAAAGGGAAATATTTACTTGCACATGCTGCTTCTAGTTTGATTATAGTGTAGGCCTGGTCCATTTCCTGAGCCTCAATTCTGATCAGTTATTGTAATGTACTGTTTGAGCTGCTTTAAAACATCACTGTAAGGTGGAGATCTACTAGCAATGGTCATCTCAAGAAGAAATAGCCATGGCGCCTGGCCTTCAAGGGGTATATGCAACATGTTCTTCAAGTGCTAAGGCTTAGATAGTGACCAGCTAGGCTTATTGTGGAGCAATACTGCCCCCTACTGTCACCATTACCTAAATATATATGCTATTATGAGTCCAGAAATTACAAAATGTGCAATCAGTATATATTGACTATGGTATTTTAAAGCAATAGCTGTCCGTTTTTTATTTGTGTATGTTGTAGATTTATAACATCTATATTTTTATTTCTGTTCTTTGCATGATACCATTAGGAGCTTTTCCATCCCTAGGTATCTTCAGGAATGAATCTGGCTTTTGATACTGTTATGTTACTGCACATTTTAATTTAACTTATTTTTTCCCATTGTGAATTGTTTAGGGATGGGAGAAAGTATGGATGTTTCCATTACATGTTGACCCTCGATGCATTTGCACAGTTATGGGCTAGCAGTAGGCTCTGTGTGTAAGTTTATAGGCTTTACTTTCACCCTGCAGTCTTAATTAACAGAAGTATTTGTTTGATGCTTTTAGCTCTCTTTCCAAGTTTCTGTACTGTTTGCGTTTCCCTTAAGCTGTGGAAAAAAAATGGGGTGCCTCTAAAGATATATATGGGAGAAGAAGAAAAAAGGGGACTGAGTGATAGGAAAACACTAAATCACTATATGCTCACTGCAACTTTACAAGCAATAAAACACAGTGGCTGTGGTTTCTCTGCCAGAAGCAGGATGGGGATGAAAGCAATGCCAGCCATTGTTTCACAGTAACTTGTGCTGTATGCTAGCTTTTCACAGATTACCATGAATCTCTCCTCATTATGCTTTGCTGGCTCCAAAGCTGAACCCATCCCCCAACACAGTGCCAACAAGGGGTCACCCTGTCTTCTCTACAGCAGCAAGGGATTCTTATGGCTTGTCTTGGCCACAAGGAAAGCATTTTTACTGGTTTCTTTCTTCAAATAGTAGTAACATTTCTTTTAGTCCCAAACATTATATGTGGTATTCAGTGTTCAAAAATGTACCAATTTAATTTTTTTCCATTGTGTAGTATTAATTTTTAAGATGTTTTTTCTATAAGATTTAGTTTGAATGGTTATAGTATAAATTCTGGGTCAACCTGGTGGTTTATTGGCAGTGCTGTGCACTGTTATTCAGAAGGTCCTCAGTTGGCTCAGAGTCAGGTCTTCTGCTCCCCAGATCACCCAGCTGGGAGGAAGTCACGGTCTGGCTAGATTCAGGGTCCATGCTAGCAGAGTTCCAGGAGAACTTATCACTGCAATGACCAAATTATACAGGCTGTGGGTGGGCCGGCTGCACCTAAAATAGAGGAAAGATCCCCAGCTCCTTGTCAATGAAGACTTTTACCAGCAGAGCCAGCCCTGCTTCTGATCAAACTGGAAGGACAAAGGTGTAGGAGTTGCTGCCAGGTCAACAAATATAAATAAATATATTGATAATAAACTGTATTTGACTTCAGTTGTCTTCTTCTGTGTTTACAGTAAAGAGATGGTTGAGAGTCAGAGACTGGTGTGGAGACTTCATGTTAATTTACAAGTAAACGTTAATATAAAAATAGATTTTGGGTATGGGACCTCAGGCATCCTAGAAAAGTTTTCTTTTCAGTCATTTAAGAATTGATTCATCCAAATTTGGGAATTAAAAAAATTTATGGTAGTAGGGTATTAACAGAATTTGGTTAATAAGTTACTACACCTTATGTTACCCTTTTTTTTTTTTTTTTTTTTTTTGAGGGAGGAGTAGAGTGGGGAATGTTGTCAAATCTGCAGGTTTTGATGTAGACTCATGCATCCTAAACTAGCAGCTTCATTAGAATGTGCATGACCTGCTATCTCCCTTCTTCCATACTGCAGCTATTCTTCTAATTTCCCCAGCATGTTTATACCATAATATCCACACAACATGAGGGAGATGCAAAAGAAGTAATGGTCCAAACAAGGAATAAAGTTAATCTTTTCCCAAGTTGTCATTTATTATTTTTTCATTTTTTCTCCTTTACTCTAATTATGTTCACCAATATACCATCATTAAGTGTTTAAAACAATTACTAGTCCCTCCCGACGCAGTTTGGCGCGAAACACGGGTCCATGTTGGGAACCTGTTTGAGAACTGTAATTCAATATGTTGAGTTCTGGAGCAGCTGCTTTATTTTGAAAAAATAATAAATGACAACTTGGGAAAAGATTAACTTTATTCCTTGTTTGGACCATTACTTCTTTTGCATCTCCCTCATGTTATGTGGATAATTTTTTGGAGTGCAAATCTCTTCTCCTTGTTTTGTGTTGGATTATACCATAATGTCAACAGAAAGGGTAAGAAACTAAAACTGTACCCCTACTCCAAACCATATATGCGCTTTAATTTCATTAGGAATCAATGGGGAAACTGAAATATATTTAAAACATTTAGAATATCATCAGAGAATGTTGTACAGAGGTCAGGGACAGTGTGTACTAGGGAAAAACAAGGCAAACCTTACATAGTGTTTGCTTAGCAGTAGCTATGTTACAAGACTTGTCCGTCTCAGAGCTGTCTGCAGCCAGAGAGAGGTGTCTTTCTGCTAGCAGATAGTTTTTAATAAGAGCAAACTCAAAGAGCTCACACAAGATAAAACATCCAAGATAAACCAATCCTTCTGAAAAGAGTAATTTAAAGACTACCAAACACCATTACCACCCTTATAAACAATACAGGAAATCAAGGAATACCTCCAGCCAGTTCAACTGAGACAAACATGTGAAATGCTCAAATACAGCATAGTTGTTCTCACAGACAAGTAGGATGGTAGTCCTCACATATGGGTGACATCATCAGGATGGAGCCCAATCACGGAAAACTTCTGTCAGTTTCCAGAACTTTGACTGGCGCCTACTGGGCATGCCCAGCATGGCACTAACCCTGCAGCCAGCAGGGGTCCCCCTTCAGTCTTCTTTTTTCTGCGTAGCAGTAGCCTCGCGGTTTAGGAGCTCTGAAGAGATTCCTGACAGGAATTTTCCTCACGGAATTATCGAAAGTTAAATTGCCCCACAGGGGTCCCTCCTCTAACTTTTCTCTGGCCGCGGTACTCCGGTAAGTTTTTTGACCGTTTTCCGTCGAGTTTGCCGCTTGCGGCCTACTGGCCGTTGACCGTACCACGGCTCGATTTTTTTCTATGGCCATGGCATTGGGGTTCCGTCGGTGCTCGGACTGTACTCGCACCATGTCTATCACAGGCACCTATGGAGTCTGTGTAATGTGTTTAGGCCGTGAGCATGATGTCCTGACTTGCACCAAATGTGCCCTCATGACACCTAAAGGTCTCAAAGCCAGAATGGAAAAGATGGAACTCCTCTTCCGTGCTCAGACCCCAACGCCGTCCATCGCATCGACGTCATCGGAACCAGCACCGTCGACTTCGCGCCAGCATCGACCACCTTCCGGTGACCGACCGCCATTGATGTCTTCACGACCATTGACACCCGCTACTCCCCCTCAAGTTCGAGGGGATCGCAGGGAGAAACATCGACATCGTAAGACTCGGACCGTCGAGGGAGCGAAATCATCGACCTCGCCACAGTCTAAGAAGCCCCGTCCAGAAAAGGCACCGACCATTCCTGCAACTGGGTCATAGAGGCCACCCTCACCCGATAGGGGTTTGGGAGTCGCGATTCCGCCTGTAAAGGTGGTCCCTCCGACTGTGCCTCTGCCTCTCTCTTCTGTTCCGGAGCCGGGGCTGCTTGCTCCAGGTCTCCGAGAAGACCTGGACCGGCTGGTTCAAGAGGCCATCGACAAGGTGATGCAACGTCTCCAGGTTCCTCAGACACCGGCACCGATTGTGGAACCAGTCATCGACCCGATTCCGGCAGCGCTGGCACCGCTGCTATCCCGGATGGAAGCGCTGATGGCTGCCCTTCCACCGATTGATCCCGGGTCTCCAATGGCTCCAATGCCCTCCCCGTTGACAGCTTCATCGGGAGGAGAAACACCGTTCCACATTCCTCCATCGGGAGTTTTGCCTCAGCCATCGATGCCAATTCATCCATCGTGTTGATACGTCCATTTTGTGAAGGAAATGTCTGAGTTGGTTCCCTTTCAACTTCAGACTGAACAGGATGATGGGCAGCAGATGATGGAGTTACTCCAATTCCTGGATGCCCCCAAAGTGATCACCTCTATCCCCATTCATCAAGTTCTTCTTGATCTCAAAAAGAACTGGGAAAATCCTGGATCAATTGCTCCAGTACACAGAAAGGCTGACACTACTTACTTAGTGCAATCAGCCCCAGGTTTTCAAAAATCCCAGCTCAACCACCACTCAGTTGTGGTAGAGTCTGCTCAAAAGAGGGCAAAAAGGTCAAAACCTCACTCATCTACCCCACCTGCTAAGGAACAAAAGTTCCTAGACAAAATTGGTCGACAAGTGTTCCAAGGGGCCATGCTCATCTCCCGAATTGCTGCTTACCAGCTTTATATGACCCAATATAATAGAGTCATCTTCAAACAGATACAGGACTTTTTTGAGTCCCTGCCTGAACAATTCCAAGACCAGCTACAAACCCTTGTCAACAAAGGATTTGAGGTGGGAAAATATGAGATTCGAACATCTTATGATATATTCGACACCTCTACCAGAGTGTCTGCAGCTGCTATTTCGGCAAGACTGTGGGCCTGGCTCAAATCTTCTGACCTTCGCCCAGAAGTGCAAGACCGGCTGTCTAACCTACCATGTGTAGGGGATAATCTGTTTGGTGAACAGATCCAATGAATGGTGGCTGAATTAAAAGACCATGAGACCGTTATACAGCTCTCGTCGATGCCTTCCGCCTTCTCCTCAAGACAGCCCTTCAGGAAGGACTCTAAGAAGTTGTTCTACCGTCCAAGGAAGGCCTATCCACCACCAGCAAGGTTCCATACTACGAGACCTTATCAAAAGCCTCAGCCTCGCAAAGCCCGAAAGCAAAAACCACAAGCAGCTCCCCAGCCAGGACCTGCTTCAGGTTTTTGACTTCCGCTTGGAGAGCAGCAGCCAGATTCCTCTGCCAAGCATACCAGTGGGAGGTTGATTGTGCCACTTTCACAACATGTGGCAGTCAGTCATGACCGACCAATGGGTACTGGCAATCATTGCTCAGGGTTTCCATCTAAACGTTCTCGCCCTACCACCGGACTCCCCACCTCTGCAGATGTGGGGAATGTCTGACAACTCCATTCTTCTGGATCAAGAGGTCTCCCTCCTTCTCCAGTCAAGAGCAATAGAACCCGTTCCGCACTCACAGCAAGGCCTAGGGTTCTATTCCCAGTACTTTCTGATCCCCAAAAAATCGGGAGGAGTTCATCCAATTCTGGACCTACATGCTCTCAACAAGTACCTCCAGCGGGAAAAGTTCAAGATGGTAACCTTGGGATCGCTTCTACCTCTTCTACAAAGAGGAGACTGGCTCTGCTCTCTGGACCTCCAGGACGCATACACACACATTGCGATAACTCCAACTCATCGCAAGTACCTGAGGTTTTTAGTAGGCCCCAAGCACTATCAATACCAAGTATTCCCGTTCGGCCTAGCGTCTGCACCACGAGTCTTTACCAAATGTCTCGTAGTTGTCGCAGCTTTCCTCAGGAAAGAAGGTGTTCACGTCTACCCCTATCTGGGCGACTGGTTAATCAGGGCTCCAACCCAGCAAGCTGCTCGGTCGTCCCTTGATTTGACTCTACACACTCTAATTTCACTAGGATTTCTCGTCAATTACGGAAAATCCTTTTTAGTCCCATCTCAAACCTTGTCGTTCATTGGGGCAGACTTGGACACCTTGCAGGCAAAAGCCTTTCTACCGCAACAACGAGCGCTGACACTCTTGTCTCTCGCTCACCAGTTGCAGTCTCAGCATACAGCAACAGCTCGCCAATTCCTCGTCCTTCTGGGACACATGGCGTCCTCAGTCCATGTTACTCCAATGGCCTGCCTGGCCATGAGACTCATGCATTGGACTCTGAGATCACAATGGATTCAAGTTGTTCAGCCTCTGTCAACCATTGTCCACATCACCAACCCACTCTGTCTAATTCTTGCCTGGTGGAAAGATCAGTTCAATCTCCTCCACGGACTGCCCTTTCAATTACCAGATGCTCAAGTCATTCTCACCACTGACGCTTCCAGCCTCGGGTGGGGAGCCCACGTGGACAATCTACAGCCACAAGGTTCTTGGTCTCCAGAGGAAGCCAAACATCAAATAAATTTCCTGGAGCTTCGAGCAATGCAATATGCTCTCAGGGCTTTTCAGGATCGCCTATCAAATCAGGTCATCCTGATTCAGACGGACAACCAGGTGGCCATGTGGTACATCAACAAGCAGGGAGGCACAGGCTCCTTCCTTCTGTGTCAGGAAGCTGCGCATATTTGGGCGGAAGCTCTCTCCCAGTCGATGTACCTCAAGGCCACCTACTTGCCGGGAGTGGACAATGTGCTGGCAGACAAGCTGAGTCGTGTCTTCCAACTGTACGAGTGGTCTCTCAACCCCTTGGTAGCGGCCTCAATCTTCCAACAATGGGGATATCCTCAGACAGATCTCTTTGCGTCCCCTCAGAACCACAAAGTGGACAACTACTGCTCCCTCATTCGGAGCGAGCACTCCCAGCCCAGAGATGCATTCTCCCTCTCGTGGGCAACCGGTCTGCTCTATGCATTCCCTCCACTTCCTCTTCTCTTGAAGACTCTCGTGAAGCTACGTCAGGACAAGGGAAACATGATCCTGATAGCACCTCACTGGCCACGCCAAGTGTGGTTTCCCATACTCCAGGATCTCTCCATCCGCAGGCACATTCCCTTGGGAAAGGACCCGCTCCTGATCACTCAAAACGACGGGTGCCTACGCCATCCCAATCTTCAGGCCTTGTCTCTGACGGCATGGATGTTGAAAGGTTAATCCTTCAACCACTTAACCTGTCACATCCAGTTTCCCGTGTCTTGATTGCTTCATGGAAGCCTTCCACAAGAAAATCTTATTCCTATAAATGGAAAAAGTACACTTCATGGTGCACATCTCAGTCCCTTGATCCCTTTTCCTGTCCAATCCCAAGGTTTTTGGACTTTCTCTGGCATCTGTCAGAGTCAAGTCTTAAAACGTCTTCTATCAGAATGCATGTCAGTGCAGTAGCTGCCTTCCATAAAGGTGTCGGGGGTATCCCTATATCAGTACAACCCCTCGTAACACGCTTTCTGAAGGGCTTGCTCCATATCAAGCCACCTTTACGTCCTCCGGCCCCTTCTTGGGACCTTAATCTGGTTTTGGGTTGGCTCATGAAACAACCATTCGAGCCTCTTCACTCCTCTGACCCTAAATTTCTCACATGGAAAGTGATTTTCCTTTTGGCTATCACTTCAGCTCGCAGGGTTAGTGAGTTACAGGCCCTAGTTACCTACCTGCCTTACACTAAACTCCTGCAGGACCGGGCAGTACTCCGCACTCACCCTAAATTTTTACTTAAGGTAGTTTCGGAGTTTCATATTAATCAATCCATCATACTACCTACCTTCTTTCCCAGGCCCCATTCCAATCCAGGGGAACAGGCTCTGCCTACCCTTGACTGTAAACGGGCTCTAGCTTTCTACCTAGACCGTACAGCTGCCCCCAGAAAGAGCACTCAGTTGTTTGTCTCTTTCCATCCCAACAAATTAGGGCAACCTGTGAGTAAGCAGACTCTCTCCTCCTGGTTGGCGGACTGCATATCTTTTTGCTATCAGCAAGCAGGCATTCCTTTTCAAGACCGTGTTAAAGCACACGACTTCAGTAGCACACCTGCGATCAGTGCCGCTTCCTGACATTTGCAGGGCTGCCATCTGGAGTTCTCTCCATACTTTCGCAGCCCACTATTGCTTGGACAAAGCCGGAAGACAAGATTCCATCTTCGGCCAGTCTGTCCTGCGTAACCTATTTCCAACGTGACATACCTACACCCTTCCACCTGCCCGGTGGGGTTCAGGATGCCCTCTACCAAATTCCACACCAGTTGTTGTGCCTTTTGCACGCCGTTGGGTACATTTGGTGCATGTTCGGACATCCTCAGCTCGGTACTCACCCATATGTGAGGACTACCATCCTGCTTGTCCTGTGAGAAAACAAATGTTGCTTACCTGTAACAGGTGTTCTCACAGGACAGCAGGATGTTAGTCCTCACGAAACCCGCCTGCCGCCCCGCGGTGTTGGGTTCGTAACATTTTGTTATTTTATTTTTTGGCACTGCCTGTAGCTATCAAATAAGACTGAAGGGGGAGCCCTGCTGACTGCAGGGTTAGTGCCATGCTGGGCATGCCCAGTAGGGGCCAGTCAAAGTTCTGGAAACTTTGACAGAAGTTTTCCGTGACTGGGCTCCATCCTGATGATGTCACCCATATGTGAGGACTAACATCCTGCTGTCCTGTGAGCCGTCGGCTGCAGCGGTCTGCGACCAGGGCCGACTGTCATGGCCGCCGGCCGCGGAAGTCTCAGCCGGGACTAAGTGCTTACCCGCGGCGTCGGGCTGTCTCGGAGGCTCCTGCTGGAGCAGGCAGCCTTCCTCTGTGTTCTCCCCGCGGCCTTGGCCGCTGTTGAGGCCGGCCGCATTGCTCCTGCTTGGCTGGGATGACTCCTCCCCCTCCAGTTATGTTAGAGCTGTGCGCGGCTGAAGATTTTATTTAAAGGGGCCACGACAGGAAGTTTTCGTGGCTCCTTCCTGTGGCTCCTTCCTGTGACTCCTCCCTCGACTCTGGTATTTAAGGCAAGGTCTGCACCTCAGACCTTGCTTTGGTCTTGAGGCTCCGTGTTGTTTGATTCCTGAGCTCCACGTTCCTGGTTCCGCTTCCTGGTCTTGTTCCTGCTCTTCGTCCTGCTTCATTTCTCCTCCCTCGTTGGACTGATACTTGGCGTTTGAACTTTGGACGGCTTCCATTCTTCTCTTGGCCTAACCTTGGCCCAGCTTCTGACCCTTCTCCTGGTTTGCTCCTGGACTGGCTTTGGATCACTCTCCTGACTTGCTCCTGGACCGGCTTACAACCCCTCTCCTGGATTAGACCTTTGGACCGGCTCTTGATCATTCTTCAGCTTCCACTCCTGGACTGACTACAACCTGCTGGAGGCGCCAGCTGTCTGGAATCCATGACCTGCAGGAGGCGCCTGCATCCAGACCTACTTCAGTCTTCAGTGAGTCTCCTAAGTCCCAGCGGCCTGGGTCCCTACAGGCTCCTTCTGGGGGGACCACGAGCTTCCAGGGCAAAGTCTTCGTTCAACTGCTGATTCACCAGGCCTTGCCCTCCGATGGTAGGGACCTAAAAGGGTTGATTCTCTCTTAGCTAGCACTAACTCTACCTCGGAACAAGGGTCCACCTTCTGATCCGTAACAATAGTAACATAGTTATGACAGCGGAAAAGGACTAAATGGGCCAGCCAGCCTGCCTAGCAACCTTCTTAAGGTAGTAACTGCTTCTCTGTGCAGGTTACTCCCCTGTTTCTCTTAAGGGTAGTAACTGCCGCTTTGTGCAGATATCCCCAAGTCTTATGATAGCCCATAAAAATGGCAGCTAGAACATTTTTTACTGGGTGATAAGCTTTCTTGAAAATTCAGACAGTACTGCTTGACATGCTTTGCTTATGGATTTGGCCATAGAAACAGTCCTATGCTTTTTCTCTATCATCTGCATATCAGTACCCCAGACTATAGAAGTTGGGACCCTCTTGGTTCTTGTCTGAATCCAATTCCTCTTTTTTTCCCCCTGCCGTCACAGGGAGCAATGTTGTAGTTGCATTAAAAGCATCAAGGCTGATTGGTTAAGGGTGGTAAGCTCCATGCCTTCTGCTGAGGGCAGTAACTGCTGCACCAGCAAGTTACCCCGTGTATGCTTTTATTCATTTTTGTTCTCTAGCCTTTAGAGATCCACAGTATTTATCACATGCCCCTTTTGAATATTTTGTTTATCTTATCCACCACCCTCTCGGTAAAGAAATATTTCCTGATCTTGGTTCTGAGTTGTCACCCCCTGGAATTTCATTTTGTGCTCCCTAGTTCAATTGTTTTCTTTCTAATGGAAAAGGTTCAAAGTTCATGCATCATTAAAACCTTTTAGGTATCTGAAGGTCTGTATTATATCTACCCTGCATCTCCTCTCTTCCAGGGTATACATATTTAGATCCTTCAGCCTCTTATAAATCTTAAGAATCAGACCCCACACCTTTTTTTGTTCACCTGTTTCTGGACCACATTTATCCTATCTCTATCCTTTTTGAGATAATGGGCTCCAGAACTGAATACAATATTCCAGGTGTGAAGTCTCATCAAGGACCTGTACAAGAGTATTATCACCTTTTTCTTACTGGTTTTCTCTCTATGCAGCCCAGCATTCTACTGGCTTTTGCTATCACCTTGTCACATTGCTTTTCCATCTTCAGATCACTAGACACTATTACCCCAAAATATCTCTCTTGGTCCATGTACATCAGTCTTTCACCCCCCACCCCCCATCACTTACTGCTCTTTTGGATTACTTCATCCCGATTGCTTAACTCTGCAATGCTTGGCATTGGATCCCAGCTGCCAAGTCTTCAACCACTCTTCAAGCTTTCTTAAATCACTTTTCATTCTCTCTATTCCTTCATGCATATCCACTCTGTTGCACATTTTAGTATCATCCTCATAGACAAACTTTACCTTCTATCCTTTCTGCAAAGTTGCTCACAAAGATATTGAACAGAATCTGTCCAAACACCGATCTCTGTGGCACTCCATTTAACACAGATTTCTCTTCAGAGTAGGTTCCATTTACCATTATATGTTATCTCTTATTAGTTAACTAGTTTGCAATCCTCGCCACTACCTTGGTGCTCACTCCCAAGCTTCTCAACTTATTCACAAGCTTATGCAGATTGTATCAAAAGCTTTGCTGAAATCCAAATAGATCACATCAAGTGCTTTTCCTCGATCCAATTCTCTAGTCACCCAATCAAAAAAATCAATTATTTGTCTGAGAGGATCTTCTGATGAATCCTTGCTACCTCTGGTCCAGCAACCCACTGGATTGTACAGAGTTCACTATCCTTTCCTTCAGCAGAATCTCCATTCATTTTCCCACCACTAAGGTGAGATAATCAGCCTGTAGTTTCCAGCCTCCTCTCTGCTACCTCTCTTGTGAAACAGGACCATCACTCTCTTCTTCAATCCCACATCTCCACTCCTATTTTCAGGGATCTATTGAATAGGTCCTTCAATGGACCTGTCAGCACATCTCTGAGCTCCCTCAGTATCCTGGGATGTATCTCATCCAGCCCCATGGCCTTGTCCACTTTCAGTTTTCCTAGCTCTTCCCATACATTCTCTTCTGAAAATGGAGTTTTGTCTAGTTCATCCCCCATCTATAGGTTTGTCAACCAGCAACAGTCCTCCAGGATCTTCTTTAGTGAACACTGAACTGAAGTATTTATTTAATATTTCTGCCATTTCTTCATTTCTTTCCACACATTGCTCCTTGTCATCTTTCAATTTCACTGGACTGGTCTCCCTTCTTTCTCGGATCTATCTGAAAAATGTTTGTCACTTATCTTTACCTCTTTGGCAATCCTTTCTTCCACGTGACCTTTTACTTTCCAGATTTTTCTTCATCTCCCTCAGTTTCACCAGCTATTCTTCCCTGTGTTCCTCTTTTTCATATACTGTATACTTCTTGAATGCGGTTCATTTTGCCTTTATTTTTTCTTCCTCCTCCTTAGAGAACCAGATCGGTTTCTTTTTCCTCTTACTCATTTACTTTTCTGAAATATGCCTTTGTAATAACTCCTTTTAATTTGGCCCACTTCCCTCATGAACACAAAAATTTGCACCTAATCACATATCGCGCACACACACAAATATATATCTATATATTTTTTTGTTTTATTTAAAGGAGAAAAAGACTTCAGATGCCAAATATTGGTGAAACATCTCTCCTTTTGGAAAAGGGCAAAATCATTAGCAAAAAACCTCTTCTTTTTTTTTTTTTTTTTAAGTGATGCTGTACCTATCTTTCTCAATTCAATAAATACATTCTTTTATTGTCCATATCGATTTTTAATTTGTAAATATTTTAAATAAAATATGGAAGTAGTGCTATTCAATTTTTCATATAGAGCCCTCAACTGAACTTTAAAGCAAAATTACTTCGCTTGTTCTCAGTCGATCGGCTCCCGTTGTCAAAATAGATTTTAGAAAACCATAGGATTTTTCAATGTTTGAAAAATTCTCCAACCTAGCCAGTGTTTTACTTCAACGGCTGCTTCAGGGAGTATAGGAAAATTGGTTCTTACCTGATAATTTTCATTCCTGTAGTACCACGGATCAGTCCGGATTGGGTTATGCCTCCCTTCCAGCAGATGGAGACAAAGAAAAAACTTGAAGAGCGCCCCTCTTAACTTGGAGCGCCACCTGCATCTCTTCAGTGTAAAGAATATCCAAGCAGAATTAAAATTAAGATCAAACCAGGAGCAATCATGGATCAAGCAAGGTCAAAAATAGAGAACTTGGAACTTCAACTAGCAAACAAATTGTTGCCAAATAGTGAATTAGAAGAAACCTGTAGCCACCTTCTATAGTTTTCTGGAGAATGAAGTACTGTCATAGAGGATTTGCAGCAGACTCTCAGGGAAGAAATACCCTCCTTCGAAGGGCGGGCGTCTTGACTGACCCGTAGTACTACAAGAACGACAATTATCAGGTAAGAACCAATTTTTCTTTCCTTGTACTTACCCAGATCAGTCCAGACTGGGGGATGTACCAAAGAGTCCCTAGTTAGGGTGGGACCCCAAGAGTCCCGCTTGAGTGACACCACTGCCAAAATCGTTAGCGTTTGGAGCCTGGACGTCCAGGCGGTAATGATGAGCAAAGATATGTATCGTCTTCCATGTTGCCGCTCTACAGAGTTCTTCGGTGATACCAACTGGCGTTCAGCCCACGAAGCCGCCTGGGAACGAAGTGAGTGGGCTTTCAACCCTTCAGGAATGGGACGACTGTGACAAATGTACACAGAGGAAATAGCTTCCTTCAACCATCTAGCTACTGTCGCTTTAGATGCCTTCTGTCCTCTTTTAGGCCTGCTCCACAAGACGAACAAATGATCAGACATCCGAAAAGGGTTAGTGACCTTCAAATAACGCAATAGTGTCCTTCGAACATCCAGACGTCTCTGGCATGAGGAGCGTTAGGAGAGGTATCTGAAAAGGCTGGGAGTTCCACAGATTGATTGATACGGAACGACGCAACCACCTTTGGTAGAAAGGAAGGTACCGTTCGAAGAGAAACTCCTGAGTCAGACATCCACGAGGAGGGTTCTCTGCAAGACAGGGCCTGGATCTCCAGATATCAGACGAGCCGTGCAGATAGCCACCAAAAATACTGTTTTCAAGGTGAGGTCCTTTAGCGTGGCCCTCTTGAGAGGTTCAAAAGGTGAGTCACACAAAACTCTCAGTACCAAATTAAGATTCCACGAAGGACACACTGGTCAGACGGAGGAGTGTAGATGCTTCGCCCCCCCTCCCACCCCGAAGAAAACAAACCACATCTGGATGCGACGCGAGAGACCGTCCATAAACTCTACCTACCAGAGAACCCAAGGCCGCTACTTGAACCCGGAGGGAATTGAAAGACAAAACTTTGGCCAAACCCTTCTGCAGCTTTTGACACGGTAAAACACACTATACTTATAGACCAACTAGCCATCAAAGGCTCAGCTCTCAGCTGGTTTCAGTCCTTCTTGAGCAACAGATTCTATAAAGTCAGGATAAACAACAAGGAATCTCATCCAGTCCTTACAGATCAAGGAGTCCCTCAAGGATCTTCACTTTCACCCACCCTCTTCAATATCTACCTCCTCCCTCTCTGCCACTTACTCGCAAACCTCAAGCTCACCCACTACCTCTATGCGGATGACATACAAATCCTTCTCCCGATTACAGAATCCCTTCAAAAAACTATCACCTACTGGAATGATTGCCTTCAGCCAATTAAAGACCTACTCTCTAGCCTCAACTTAGTACTGAATGCCAATAAAACTGAAATGCTCATTATCTCCCATGACCCCCTCACCATCTCATCAAGCTCCTCTCAATCAATAAACTCAAATACCACGTTCTCACCTGACGTCAGAGATCTTGGAGCCTGGTTAGACAACAATCTAAACCTAAAAAAGTTTATAAACACTACCACAAAGGACTGCTTTTACAAACTGCAAGTCCTCAGAAAGCTAAAACCCCTCCTTTACTTCACTGATTTCCGGCTAGTACTCCAATCCATCATATTATCTAAGCTCGATTATTGCAACTCCCTTCTTCTCGGTCTCCCCACAAATACTATCAAACCCTTACAGATGGTACAGAACACCGCCGCCAGAATCCTCACAAACTCTAACAAAAGAGAGCATATCACTCCGAGGAGCGGGGAAGCGCAGGCAGTCACAGTATAGAACATGGGCACTTCCCCGAGGAGCAGGGAAGCCCTGACAATACGGTAGAGAATGTTGGTACTGCCCTGAGGAGCGGGGAAGCAGAGAGGTAGAAGTCCCAAGTGGTGAAGGTGTTCCCAGAGGCGGTCCCGACAAACGGGGAGCCAGTAGGATAGGACTTACTGGAAGGTGCAGGACCAGCCCGAGGAGTGGGGGAGACCAGGAGACCAAGTCCTCGTAAAGGGCGCACGCTGGCCCCCAAGGAGCGGGTACCAGGCAGGGTCCAGAGTCCAAGGTCCGAAAGCATCACCACAGGAACGGCAGTCACAGGAGCTCGTAGAGAAGTAATGGAACTTGTTGCAAAGTCGGCTAGCCTAGGGTGAAGGTGGAGCTTAAGTACCCTGATGTAATGACTTCATCAATCCCGGATGCCCCTGAGGTTCCTGCCGAAGAGACTTTAAAAGAGGCTCCAGTGGCGTGTGTGCGCACCTAGGAAGGCCCGGAGTTGGCATGGAGAACAGCGGTGTCTTGACCGCCACGAGGAGCCATGGGGAACGCAGAGGTAAAGACTAGCCTGCGTCACGAGCAGGCCTGGAGAGGGAAGCAGGACGGTGCAGGATGTGAGTAAATGCGGTCACAGCTGTCTGCGACCGATGGGCATAACAGGAGCAATATTGCAGTTACATTAAAAGTATCAAAGCATATTGGTTAAGGGTAGTAATCTATTTATTTATTTATTTATTTATGGTTTTTATATACCGATCTTCTTACATAATATGTAAATCAAATCGGTTTACAGAGAACAGTTGAAAAGCTTGCTTGTGGACAATTACATATAACAAAGAACTTTTTAGAGTAACATATTGTATAACTTTTTTGAGTAACATTTAAACAGTGGCAAAAAAATACATGGCTAAACATAAACATAAGAACAAGATATACATGGCACAACAAAGTCTTATATGTCTAAATCCAAGGGGGAGAAAAGAATGGAGGGCGGGGAATGGAGGGGTTATATAGTTATATAATCTACAAGCCTTCTGCTAAGGGTATTAACCTCCGCACTAGCAAGTTACCACCCTGAATGCTTTTCTTCATTTCCAGCCTCTAGAGATCCACAGTGTTTATCCCATGGCCCTTTCAAGTTTTCATTAGAATTTTTAAATAATACAAAGAACAGAACTTTGCACAACAAAAGAGACAAAAAATGGATAATTCTACAATTTACACATTAATATATAAATCTTTCTTTTCCTTAATGTTTTCTTTTTGGGGGCTTTGTCAGAGTTTATCCTGACTTAGCCAAGATAACACAAGATCGAAGCAAGGGGTTCTGAAGTGCAACATTTTTTCTAAGATATCCTTGTCAAACTAGGTATGAATACATTTATCTTTTTTTATTCCGACCAGCTGAGGGCTTTTTTTTTAAGCACTAGAGTGACAAATTCTGCTATCAACCCACAGTCGTCTTAGGGGTAAATCTGATTATTATTAGGGGTGATTAATATCCACACCGTCTGTTTCTACAAATATAGATTTATTTCTCCTCTTTGAATTCTTTGACTGTTTTTATCTTCACCATCTCCTCTAGAAGCATATTTCACGCATTCACCACCCTCTCCGAGAAGAAATATGTCTTGTCATTGGTTCTGAATCATCTCGCTGGAGCTTCATTTTGTGGCCCCTAGTTCTATTGTTTTCTTTCCTATGGAAAAGGTTCAAGTTTATGCCTCATTAAAACCTTTCAGGTATCTGAAAGTCTGTATCATATCTCTCCTGCTCCTCCTTTCTTCCAGGGTATACATATTCAGATCCTTCAGCTTCTCCTCATAAGTCTTCCGATATTGCCACCACACCATTTTGGTCACCCTTCTTTGGGCCGCCTCTATCCCATCTATATCTTTTTTAAGATATGGGCTCCAGAACTGAACTCAGTACTCCACTTGAGGCTACACCAAGGACCTGTACAGGGTATTATCACATCCTTTTCCTTTCTGGTTATCCTCTCTCTATGCAGCCCAGCATTCTTCTGGCTTTAGCTATCACCTTGTCACATTGCTTTGCCATCTTCAGATCACCAGACACTATTAACCCAAGATCCCTCTCTTGGTCCGTGCACATCAGTCTTTCACCCATTACATACAGCTCTTTTGGATTATTGCACTCCAGATGCATGACTGCATTTCTTGGCATTGAATCCCAGCTGTCAAATCGTTGACCACTCTTCAAACTTTCTTAAATGATTTTTATTCTCTCTACTCCTTCAGGCATGTCCACCCTGTTGCAGATCTTAATATCATCTGCAAACAAACTTTACCTTCTGTCTCTTCCACAATGTCTATCTTCTCTCTTCTGCAATGTTGCTCACAAAGATATAGAACAGAACCAATCCCAACACCATTCCTTGTGCACTCCACTTAACACTGATTTCTCTTCAGATTAGATTCCATTTATCAATTCAAGCTGCCCCCATCAGTTAACCAGTTTGGAATCCATGCCTCAATCTTGGCGCTCACTCCCAAGCTTCTCATTTTATTCACAAACCTCCCATGCTGGACCGTATCAAAAGCTTTGCTGAAATCCAAGATCACATTGAGCATTTTTCCTTGATCCAATTCTCTAGGTATCCAATGAAAAAAAAAATCAATCAGATTTGTCCGATAGGACCTTTCCTTGGTGAATCCATGTTGCTTCAGGTCCAGCAACCCACAAGACTGTGGATAGTTCACTGTCCTTTCCTTCAGCAGAGACTCAATTTCCAACCACCGAGGTGAGGATAACAGGCCTGTAGTTTCCAGCCTCCTTTCTGCCATAACTCTTGTGAAGCAGGATCACCACTGCTTATCTCCAATCCCGCAGCACCACTCCTCTTTCCAGGGATCTATTGAACAGATCCTTCAGCGGACCTGCCAGCACATCTCTGATCTCCCTCAGTATCATGGGCTGTAACTCATCCAGCCCCATGACCTTGTCCACTTTCAGTTTGCCTAGCTCCTCCCATGTGTTTTCTTCTGTGAATGGAGTTTAGTCTACTCCATCCTCATCTACGGTCTTGCCAACCAGCAATGGTCCTTCTCCAGGGTCTTTAGTGAACACTGAAATATTTGTTTAATATTTCTGCCAGTTCTTCATCTTTATGCACACTGCTCATCATCTTTCAATTTCTCTGGTTTCCCTCCTTTCTCAGATATATCTGAAAAATGTTTTGTCACCTCGCTTTCTCCGACAATCCTTTCTTCCATTTGATCTTTTGCTTTTCTTACTTCTTTCTTCATCTCACTCACTTTTAAAAGATTTTCTTCCCTGTGTTCCCTTTTTTGGGATCATTTATACTTCTTGAACGCTGTTCTTTTTGCCTTTATTTTTTCAGCCACCTCCTTATAGAATTACATTGGTTTCTTTTTCCTCTTTCTCTTCTTTACTTTTCTAACATTTATTTATTTATTTATTTGGCACTTTTATATACCGATATTCTTGTAACAAGTTACAAATCACCTCGGTTTACATTCAAACAATAATCTTTGCCCAAGGATGCATTACATTGAACAGGGAGATCAAGACTTGGAGCCAACAAACGGGGATAAACAATTAGATAACTTGGTAAGAGTATTACAGCTGAAGAACATTTGATGGTATATCAGTCCTCAGAGCGGCTTGCTGGTGATGTATAACATATAGATGTGTTGCCTTTGTAACAACTCCTTTTAATTTGGTCCATTCACCCATTTTCTCCCAGTCTTCCAGTTCTTCCTCCAGGCACGTCCCCATTTTGACAAAGTCCATATTTGCGAAATTCAAAACTCAGGACTTTGTGTGACTTCTCTGTATCCTCTTCACAAAACTGAATCATACTATCTGATGATCACTGGTGCTCAGGTAAGCCCCTACCCAAACATCAGAGACATTATCCTCATTAGTGAGCACTAGATCGAGTAACACATTTTGCCTTGTGGGTTCCATTACCATTTGTTTGAGCAAAGCTCCTTGAAGGGCATCCACTCTCCCTCTACTTCTTGTAGATTCCGCAGAAGGGATACTCCAATCCACATCCAGCAGATTAAAATCTCCAACGAGCAACACTTCTCCCTTCTTTCCCACCTTCTGGATGTCTTCAATAAGTTATCCATCTAATTCTTCTGTTTGAGTGGTGGCCTGTAGATAACACCAGTAAAAATGGAAGCACCATTTTCTTTTTTTTTTTTTTTTAGGATGGTCCATAATGCTGCTTCTCAACACCATGTTTCTTGCAATTCAGTTGTTTGGATATATTTTTTTTTTTTACATAAAGAGCTACTCCTCCCCCTTTTCTGTCCTCTCTTAAATTATAGCCCAGGATGGCCAGGAGATTGGGAAAAAAGCCAGAATGGAAGACTGAAGTATGTGTTGGCAGGAGGAGGGTGGAGGGGCTAGTAGTTGGAGAGGATGACAGATGGTAAGAGATAAGCAGGGAAGAGGGGAGATTGGGAAAAAGATAGAATGGGAAGTGGGAAGACAGACTGGTGTCTGTGTTGGCCAGAGGAGGGTGGGAGCTACAGATGGAGGGCTGAAAGATGATGGAGAGCCAGAGAGAGGGCACTGGAGGGCTGACAATTAGTGGTGGGGGCAAAAGTCAATTGAGCAAGACAAGGAAGGATGAGAGACAGCACAGAAGAGATAGAGAGTTCAATGGGGAAAGAAACAAGCATGGAGAAGACAGCTAAAGTTTTGGTAATGAGGAGAAGAAATACCTGGAGAAGAAAGATGAAGAGAAATTAGATTAAAGAAAGATATCATAGAGGTGAGGGAGAGAAGGATGACATTAGGAAACAAGCATAGAAGAAGATAGAAAGGAGAAACAGGAAATAAACTGGAAATAAACTTAGGTATGAAAAAAGCAGAATACAGACTGAGGCATATCCTTGCCCTCCCTCAAAATAAAAGGGAAACATTTTAGATCATTTAAATATTGGAAAATTACTTCACAAAGTACTAAATTATGTATATTTTGTGTGTAATTTATTTGTATTTTTTTAAATTGTGTTAAGTATTAACACTTGTACTTTTGCTAGCTCTGTTTTCTGGATGAGACTGGAACAAGGAAGGGTCATGAGATAAGGGTGAAAGGAGGTAAACTGAGGAAATATTTCTTTACAATGGGATAAACACGGGAGATCTCTGACGGAGTGGAGGGAATTGTAGAACTGAACAGTTGTGTGGCTAGGCAGATTAGTAGGTCATCTGGGGTTTGTTTGTTTTTTTTTTTGCCAATATGTTTTTATGTAAAGAAAACAAAAAGTGAATGAATAAGGTGAGATATCCTACAAGCGAACATGCTTTCTCAGCTGCCAATTGGGTTATTATCCTAAATAATAAGTAGGCAGAATTGAAGGATTGGTCTTTTTCTATCATCACCTACTGCTACTACATATGCCTACGTGCATATTTTTTATGTGGGGAGAAGTGATGTGAGTAGGGCAATGTCCACTCCTTCCATTACACCTGTCCGAAATCTCCGTTGTGAACAATGCAAACTTTCACTGGCACCCCTCTCCTCTGTTCCTTCCTTTAAACTGGCATCCTCAGCACCATATCCTGCTAGAGTGGGTTTAATTCGGAGGCATTTGGTGTAAGCACGCACTTGGTAGCAGGCAGCTAAATGCGAAGTGATAAACGGGCTCAAACTTCACACTAAATTACTGGCATAGTAGTTGCTGTGAACTTTGAATTTTTGTGACACTAGTGGTTCAACTCTTGAAAGGCTGAGAAGTGTCACCTCCCCAACATGCCCACTGCGGTAACTATAATCTTCCTTCTTATCACTTCTGGTTTTACTCGTCTCTCTTTACTCAGGATAAAACCAAGTGACAGACAACCCGACACTCATTCTTCAAGTCCAAAGCATCAAGCTAGCACCCGCTTTTACCAATACAGACATGTTCATTGACCTCGGCCAGACTCCAACAGGCCGGAACCGGAACACAAACCTGCAGCCCAGAGAAAGAAATACGTACCAACGAAACCCCACCCCTTGCGTGAAAACCCCTGCAGGAAGGAGGCGAAGCGAGGCGACGCCGGCGTGTGACGTCATGGTTACCCCAGCAACGCCCCGCCCCGTGCGGTGCGTACGAGGAAGTGCGGGCTGCTCAGTAACCTTCAGTCCCGGCGGCGGCTGTGGAGTGCTGCCATGGTGCTCATCAAGGAGTAGTGAGTACCGGGGCGGGCTGTGGGAGGAGAATAAACCCTGATGCGACTGCGGGAGCATCCTGGCGGAAGATGGACTTCCAGAGGTGAAGCCAGAGAGGAGATGAGGGCAGGAGAGGGGAAAGGAGATGGGCCTAGATGGACTTGTGGGTGAGGAAGGAGATGGCTCCTCAGGAGGATACGAAGGAGTCATTGGGTGGAAGGAGGAGACTTCTCATATGTATCCGATGAGAGAGAGCGAGAGAGAAGTAGACTGTCTTTGTACAGATCATCCAGACCTCATCTGGAGTATTGTGTCCAGTTCTGACGTCTGGAAGGACATAGACAGGCTGGAGCTGGTCTGGAGTAGGATTAGTAAAATAGTGCGGCGTCTGTACCGAAAGCTTTAATAGAATAGACTCGAAGACCTAGATATGTATATCCTAAAGGAAAGATAGTAGGGATCTGATTGAGACATTCAATACCACAACGCTACAAATAATGTCCAAGAGGCTTTCTTCAGTGGAAAAGAAGTTCTAAAGCAAGATGAAGTGTTATGTATTTTAAATTCCACCTTATTCAATAAACATCTTTCAAGGCAGATTACAATTTAAACAACAACAAAAAAAACCCAAACCAATATTATCACAAATGACAAAAAGATAGGTGTCATTGCATCTGGGTGAAAAGGGGGAAAATGTAGGAGTAACATAAGGAACTACTTCATAGGAAGGGTGGTGGATGCATGCAGTACATTCCCCATAGATGTAGTAGAGATAAAAACAATGTCCGCATTTAAGAGAGCCTGGGATAAGAACAGATGGTCCCTCATTGTGGGGAAGGAAAGTTAAAGCCAGAGTTCTGGCAGTCTGTGATATAACAAACAAGAAATATCCTCCTATAATTTATGAAACTCAGTAAGCAGCTACAAGGAGATCATCATAACAAAACTCTATTATACACTAACTCTGGCATGGCGGTGCGAACAGAATGAGATTCAGAAGAAGCCCCAGAGGAAGAGTGCAACCTCAAAACACTGTTTTGTTGTTGGGTATTCCTGGGTCCATTCCTGCATATGTTGTTTGACAGCTGCTCTGCATAAAAGATAAGTTCACATTCATTAGTACAAGTTTCAAGTGAAGCCCTCTAGGGATTAGGGGAATACCTACAGTACCTGAATGTAATCTGCTTTGAAGTGTAGAAAAGTGGAATATAAATCAAATAAATAAATAGTAGAAGGGGATTTTTAAAAGCATTTAAACATTCTAAATAAATATATAGATGTTGCATAAGATGACAACCCACAGTACCAGAGATAGTGCATGATGGCTTCTTGTTATGATAGTCTCCTTTATAGGTGCCTTTTGAATTTCATGCATTATAGGAGGATATTTTTTGTTTGGTATGTGTATTTTTCCTAGCTATCAAGGTTTGGTTTTGATTGAGTATATGCTATAAAACAGGTAGGTTAGATTTATTTATTGTAGATTTAGCTCATACCTCTTCATTGATAATTCAAAGCAAGTTACAGTTAGGTGCAGGAGGTATTTCTTTGTCCACAGAGAGTTTACAATTTAAGGACATGATTTGATTTACTAAGATTTTTCCCCCATTCTGTGTCTGTGGGGAAAAATGTTCAGTAAATCAGGTTCTAAATTTATCAGGGAAAGTGACTTGTCCAAGACCACAAGGAGCATCGGTGGGATTCGAACCCTGGCTTTCTTGGTTCTCTGAGCACTCCTCTTCTCCTCTTAAATGGCCCTTAAGGTCTTTATCTATAATCATAATCTGCATTTCTGTGTCAGGAGAAAAGAGATGGAGTCCAGGGAATAGGTATGGATAGAAACTGATGAAGCACCATAGAAAAGCTCTGTATTTATTTGTAGTAACATATACAATTTCTGGAGACTTATTTGCTGAAGTACAGAGTATAAGGGTTGTGTGATGGATCCTAAATGTACTGATAGGGTGAATTTTTTAAAAAAGTTGCTTGTGTTAAAAGGCTCATATACATGAGTATATGGGCCAAGCATGAGCGACTCATATTTAAAAAGTTACAAATCATGCGCATATATGTGCATGTGTGAGTAAAAAAAAAAAAAGGGGATGGAGTTGGGGTGTGTCCGGGGGGGGGGGGTAGGCATATTTTAAAACATATGTGCGCAATTGCGCACATATTTTTAAAATTCCACTGTATGAGCACTCACTTGCCCATACACGTTTATGGGCACCCTTGTGCTCATTTTAAAGTTACCATCTTAGGGTACATAGATTAATGAGCCAGTGCCAAGTTATATTAGGTGTAGCAAATAGCCTGGAGGTCGAGAGAGAGTATAATGGGATGATACAAAGATGAGGGTCTCCTGGGAAAAGGGGTCATGTGTGGCTGGGAAGTCCACTCTGTGTTAGGACTCGTAGAAGAGGATACTGCTGAGGACTTGCAGTCTTTAAACTCAAGATTCAGAGTATGTGTTAAGTATTTTGTGTTTCTATGGAAATGGACAAGTGTGAGGCTGAGGTTTGGAAGTAGTGTGTCCTTCAAGAAACTCAGTACCTCACAATCTGGAACTGGTGATTTTCCAAAGGAATGGGATATCTTTCCCTGCAATTAAAACTGGTTGCAGGCTCTATCAGTGGTGACAGCTGTGTCCTGGTATCTGTTCGCTTAACTATTGCTTGCTTTGGGCCAACTGGGTGTTGAAATAACTTATTTTCCTTTGAATAGTTGTTATTCCTTTTTCTAAAATGTTTCATTATAAGTTAGTACATCTCTGATCATGGACTTCTGCTGTTGAGCAATGGCATCTTTACAATGGAGATGCAGTGGAAGATGGTTTCTACGTTCATATTTCAAAGTTGGTAGAAGCAGAGCAGAATATCTGTGAGGAAAGTGAATCATGAAGGATAGTTCCAGTTTTGGGTGATTATAAGTCACAGAAACAAAAGGATTTTCCAGCACTGTATTTGTAACACATTTCATTGTGATTGGGGGGGGGGGGGATTTTTAAAGGTACTTTTATGCTTAAAATCCAGCTTTCTGCATGTAAGAGGCTCTTTGACACTAGCCCCGGCAGGTGTACACGGAACACAATTTTGTGTGTACTTTGCGTTCTAGAGGGGGTGTGGGATCGGGATTTACATGCATACTTTAGAGAGCAGGTGTAAACTGCATGTTTTTTAGTGGGGTTCCTTTCAAAGTGGATTTATACACATAAATCTGCTTTGAAAATTCCGGCTAAAGTCTGCACATAAAACATACCCCCGGAATTTAGCCTTTACAGGTTATATTTCTCTTTTCAAATTGACTTTCTCTTTAGCTCTGGAATTCTCTATGTGATCAGTGCATAGTGAGGAGTAAACACTCCTAGTTGCATAATTATTTAGGAGCAGAGAAAGTAATGCTGCTGGTACTGTGGAACTGCCTTGTGAGGTCAAATTACTGAGTCAGGGAGGGAGGATTCATGAAGCCAGACAGCTGTGGCTTCCTCTGGTGCTCACAGTAAAAGAATTTGCAGCTCTATAGTGCTTTCTATCACAATTTGAGCATTTTACAAAAGGCTTTTGTTGTAATATACAGATGGGTCCATATTCAGCCACTGAGCAGCTAGTAAAGTTAGCCGGATACACCTATCCGGCTAACTTAACTGGGATATTCAGTGGTGCAGCAGCCAGATAGGTGAATCCGGCTAACTTTAGACCAGCCCTACAGAACAACTAGAGTTAGCTGGTTATATTAACTGGATAACTAACTCCGAATATAGGAGTTATCTGGTTAACCTAACTGGCTATTCCACTCTTCCAGCGAACACCTATTGCCCATCCCTAGAATGCCCACAACATTACTGGCTATATTCTAGCTGGATAGCTCTTTATTCGGCTAGAATTTAGCTGGTTAAGATTTTTAAAATAGCAGCTTAGCCATTTAGACGGATAACTTTTTAATTATCCGTCTAATTGGCTTTTCCCTGTACGTACCCGGATCTGTCCAGACTCCTGGTTTTGCCCCCCCTCGAGCAGATGGAGACAGAGAAGTTTTCAAAACAAAACTCCGCCTCATATAGGATGGTGCCACCTATCTATCCCAGAGTATTTTTGACACGAGTGTATATGTATAAGTGTAGGAGATTACGAGAAAAATAGGTAGAAGTAAGTTGATTTAGTACCAGGAACCACAATCATTGGATGAAGTGAAAAAAGGCTAAGTCAGCTGTTCCAAGATTCATCATAGGAAAACTAAATGGTGGATGACTTTCACCTTTCCAAAGGCAGAATCGATTATTATTCACTTACAATCTGCTACATTGACTTGATGTCTAAGGTCACACAGTTGAGAATAGAACCAAAGAATCCAGTAAATAATTACTGGATTTACATTTTCAATCAGATGTGTTATTTTGGTCTTGTTAGGATTGGAGAAAGAAAGCATGGTTTAAAAGGAGTAGTGCAGTGTCTTGATTGTTATATATGATCCTGGAGGTTAAACTAATTTTTTGGGGCTGGAGCTGTCTCAAATGAGTTCCCAGGTTGCTGGAGTTCTTGATGCTTCTCAATACCATCTCTTCTTCTTTTTTCTAGTCGAGTCATCTTGCCTGTATCTGTGGAAGAGGTAAGTTCATTTGCCAGATATGTAGTGGATTATACAGGGAGTTTGTTTATTTTAGAATGGATGGCAGGGTAGAGCCTACTTGAATGTAACAGATGTTTCATTTATTAAAGAAATGTTTGCTCTTTTCTGTGAATTTCTCTCAGTGTCAACACTCCGAAGCGACCAAGTCTCTCCATTACTACTACTGCTACGTCTGCTTAACATTTGTATAAAGATGCTGGAGGAAGTCACACAGTTGAATTTTGAATAGATTGTAGTGAATTTAGCAGCAGACCTGGGAGGAAGAGGTTGTGATAGTCCAAGTTGGAAGTGATGAAAGAAAGTGGATAAGGGTTTTAGTAGTGTGCTCAGAAAGGAAAGAATGGATTCTGGTAATAATTTAAAAAAAAAATGACACGTTTTAGCAATATTTTGGATGAGAGCTAAGAAATGCCAAACAGGAGCAACCCTATCTATGAAAAGGCAACACTACAAATATTAAATCAGGTCCTAAACCCCAATACACCTCCTATTAGGAAAACAGAACTAGCAAGCAGCTATAGATCCCCACACAGAAATAATTGTAAAACTATACTAATAAGCAGAATAAATATTTCAAAACAGCTATGAACAGAATAATATCCAACAATTAAAAACTCATAAAAATTATTTAAAATTCTCCAAACACCAATAAAATATTTCCAAAAAGCAGACACATCACATCAAAGACTCCCTCCAATTCCACGCTTCTTCCAGACCAACAAGAAATCAATACCTTGCCACTATACGCACTCCCTCCCCTAAACTCACCAATCTTGCCTCTTCCAAAGCCCGGGCGCTTTCATTAGCTGGCTCCGCCTTATGGAATACATTGCCTGCTGATCTGCGTCAAGAACTATGCCTGAAAAGCTTTAAGCAAAAACTCAAAACCTGGCTTTTCTCACAGGCTTACTCCTAGCATCTCCTAATAGCTACACCCACTCTCCTCTTCCACATACCCTCTCTTTCCCTTCTTTCAAACTCCCTAACTTTTCTCACAGGCTTACGCCTAATATCACCTAATAGCTACACCCTTCATCCTACTCCCCTACTACCCCCCTACTACCCCCCCTTTAAAACCCTCCCTTCCCCTTAGTACCTCTATCATTCCCCTCCTCTTGCAATCTTTATGCATCTTGCTGTATTCATTATCATGTATATATTATTTAGCCCTGGTTATCTGTTATATATCTTATTTATCACTTATACTACCTCTTTAGTTCCCATATATTAAGCTGTTCACTCAAGTTTAAACCTATATACCCTTATCATGTTTTATTGTCAAATGCCTCGCGTGTAATACTTCTGTTCAATGCACACCGTCGTGATATCCTTGATGATCGTCGGTATATAAAAACTGTTAAATAAATTAAAAAAAATAATAATAATATTAAATAATTAAAATGGCAGTCAATCAAGAAAAATAAACTTAAAAAGCCGCCTTTACTTACCCCCTCCAGCAGCTCTCCTACTCCTCTTCCATGCAGGCCATAGCACACACCAGAAGCAGCAGTATTGGCTAAGCTAAGAGGGGTTGAATAGTAATATTGAAATCCCCTGACACAATTAGTTGACCCACCTCAACCTCCCCCAATATTTGCTGTAAACCCTCAAAAAAGGTGGACTGGTCAGAGTTAGGTGCATAAATATTCAACAAGGTATATTTAACCTGATTCATTTCAACCTGTAGTAATAAGTACCTTCCATTAGTGTCTGCTAATGATTTCGTGACATGACATGGCAAGTCTTTGTGTATGAGGATACTGACACCTGCATATCGCACCACTTTGGAGGCCGCAGCATGGTATTGACGAGAAAAAAGATTCCTAAGCATGGGAGTGAGAGATTCCTAAGACCAGGACTGCTGTTTCCTTGCAGCCTGGTATATTTGCTCTTTAACTGAATACTTGGTGAAACAGACTACAATATCTCATGGTTTGAGTCACCTTAGGATCCAAAGTTCTGTGGGCTCGTTCCAATTCCACCTCAGGAATTGCTGTCTCTGTTCCCGAGTTTGCATCCAGCTGTAGAAAAAATCTGCAGACTTTTTTAATGGTCGCCTTGCAATCCGCATATTCCTCAGTTTCTGGAATTCCCCTAAATCTCAAATTAGTGCGTCTGCTTCTGTTCTCGAGGTCCTCCAGTTTTGTTAGTATGTTTTCAGTTTCAGATTTATTGTGGGAGAGTGAGGTTTAAATGTTAGTAATCTTTTCCGCTTGTGCTTCCAAACGTATGTCACAATCATCCACTCTCTGCCCTATTTCAGCCATTTCCTCATTCAGCGTGTCTATATGGTTAAGTAGATCTTTTTTATTTTCTTTCATTTCCCTTCTTAGATCGCCGAACCATTGGCGAAATTCGGCCCTGGTCGGCATGGTGTCCGTCGGGACCGCCCCACCTCTGGAATCTCCGCCTTCCGCGGTCTCATGTTCACTCGAGGCTGCGGCTTCTGGGTCGTCTACAGGCCCCTCCTCGGTCAGAGCCGTTTTTGTAAAGGAGAACTGTCGGAGGTCCATCCCTTTTTTCTTTTGTGCCATGGCGTATAATTCCTCATCCTGTGCACCAATTATTTAGGCGTTCTAACTGCTATAAGTGGGATGTTTTTTGCAGATATTGGTCCTGGATCGGCGGGAGCTCTGGCTCAAGCAGCCATTTTGTTCCGCGGCTAGAGCGCCCCCCCTAGTGGCTAAGCTCTGTACTCATGGTCCTCTTCCTTAGGGCCCATGACCACTCTCTCTGTCTCTCACACACACACCATACCAGTCACACCCCCATGACCAATTTCTATCTCTCACACACCAATCATCTCCCAACCAGTCTTTGACACACACACCAGTCACCTTCCTGAACAGTTTCTCTAAAGCCATACACACACACAGGCTTCCCACTCCCATGTTCTATCTTACATAAACGGGCTTCTCACTCCCATACTGTGTCTCACACACACCCAGGTTTCTCACTCCCATGCTCACTCTCTCCACATGCACAGGTTTCTCATTCCCATAATCACTTTCTTTCTCTCACATGCACACACACCAGTCTTTCTCACACACTGTCACCTTACCAACTAGTCTCTCTCTCATGCATGCACACACACAGGTTTCCCACTCCCATGCTCTCTCTCACATATACAGGCTTCTCACTCCCATGCTTTCTCACATACCCAGATTTCTCACTTCCATGCTTTCTCTCTTTCTCTCTCTCTCACACATACACACCCACATCAGCACCTCCCTGACCAATCTCTCACTCTCTCTCACACACACTCCCCAGGGAAGTTCAGACGCCAGGGTACGAAACTCAATTACATAGTCCGTTAGAGAACGGGAACCCTGGCGCAAGTGCAGCAAGGATGTACTTGAGGCCGTCTGTCATCTGGGGTCATCAAAGATAAGCGTTAGGAATGCTTGTAGGTCTTGCAGGACCGGATCGGCTCGCTCCCAGAGCGGGGAGGCCTAAGACAAGGCCTTACCATCCAAAAGGGAGAGAATGTAGGTGGTCTTGGTGAGGTACGTGGGGAAGAGGTGGTCTTGAACGAGTAGATGTGAATCAGTTATTTACACTTTCAGATAATAGAAGGACTAGGGGACATTCCATGAAGTTAGCAAGTAGCACATTTAAGACTAATCGGAGAAAATTCTTTTTCACTCAACGCACAATAAAGCTCTGGAATTTGTTGCCAGAGGATGTGATTAGTGCAGTTAGTGTAGCTGGGTTCAAAAAAGGTTTGGATAAGTTCTTGGAGAGAAGTCCATTAACTGCTATTAATCAAGTTTACTTAGGAAATAGCCACTGTTATTAATTGCATCAGTAGCATGGGATCTTCTTAGTGTTTGGGTAATTGCCAGGTTATTGTGGCCTGATTTGGCCTCTGTTGGAAACAGGATGCTGGGCTTGATGGACCCTTGGTCTGATCCAGCATGGCAATTTTTTATGTTTATGTTTACACTCCAGTCATCTCCTTGACCAGTCACTTTTATTGTCTCTCACATATACACACATCACCTCTCTGACCAGTTTCTCTCAATCGCACACATGCTCTCTCTCACACACACATTCTATCACTTACACACAGGCTGGCTGTCTTCTCTCTCTGTCTCTCACTCACTTCCTCCTCTTCTCCCCCCCCCCCCCCCCAAAGCAGAAATGGTAGCTGCAGCAGCCTCCTCCAGCCCCTGCAGGCCAAGAAAGAAGAATCCCATTGGTTGCGGGAGGCTTATACTCCTGTCTCCTTTGCCGATTGCTCCAGGCCAAGCTACTGCTCGGGGGCCGATACTGCTGCCGCCGCTACTTTTCCACGTGGCAAGGCTCTTTCTCCTTCCCGCGCACTGCACTGCGTATCATTTCCTGTTCCGGGGCAGGCGCGGAGAAGAAGAAAAGGCCAGCTGTGGGTGCCACAGCTTCCTCTAACACTGCTGCCGTTCCCATTAGGCATGAACATGCCGTTAGCCCGGCGGCAACGGCAGCAGGGAAGGAAGAGCAGCGGGAGAGACCGGGAGCACGTGACACACCTGCCGGTGCTTGGCGACACACCGGTTGAGAATCGCTGGTCTAGACTCCTGGGTTTTGCATCTCTGCCAGCAGATGGAGACAGAGAAAGTTTCACTGACACTGTAGGTAACCCAGTGTGCCACCTGCAGTCCCTCAGTATTTCTCTGTCTCCAGCAGATGGTAGATAGTGCAAAACCTGCAGTTCTGCATTCAGGGAAAAAAATAGTTGGTTTAAGAGCCTTGTTCCCAGGGGATTGTTAGGTCCTGGTGGGACCATTCCCCTTGGTTGAGGCAGACGAGCTGGGGGTTGGTGACCCTTTAGTATACTCGGTCCTTATTTCCATGGAGTATTAAATCTGGTGGTCCAGATCACGAGGCCGCTGAGGTGGCTTGAGGCTCTGCAAAGCTGTTTGACAGCCTATCCCTCTTAGAGCGCTGTTTTCCAGCCTACCCAGGGAAGTATTATACACTTGTTTTGTTGGGTAGTTATTTAAAAACAAAAAAAACATATGACTTTCCTGTCTTTTTCTGTTCGGGCAGCTGGGGTATTTTGCTTCACAGCGGCAGAGCGTGGATGGCTGTTGGAGGTAAGCTTCCCTCCGTGTGTGTGATGGTGCATGGCTCTGTCTGCTGTGCTTGCGACTCGGCTCGGTCACAGCTGAATCACGTCGGGTTGTGTTTGGACTATTTGTCAGGCGGTGATGGCTCGTCGGATGGTTCCCGCTCCTGCTCCTCAATCAAGTCTAGGTTCGCACCAGGTCAGGGCTTCTTTCTCCGTCTGCACAGGAACAGCAGCCATTTTGAATACTTGTGTGGCCTTTTCAGCGCCAGCGGGAGGGGGATTCTCCAAGGCTATCCCTGACGTGTTCAGACTCTGGAGGGGAGCAGGGGGGCCTCGGATGGGAGGATTTTCCTGTTCTCCCGTTTCCTGAGTCCCCCAAGGCCAATTTCTGGCTCTTCAAGGCCTTTTTCCATGGACTTTGTTTTACTGTTACATGAGGCCTATTTAGATAAGCAGCATGCTGCGGATTTGCATTTGGAGGCCTGGGTCCAACCTTCAGAGGGTCTGGCTACGGGTCTCAAGCCTGGTCAGGTGAAGGGAAAGACGACTTCTCCCGTCCAGCGTGTGTTGGGCCTTTCTCCAGCTCCAGGAGACATGGTTGATGAGTTGGAGGACTCAGATGATGCCCCAAATGGGACGGGGATGCCATCGGTGGTTGATCAGGTGGTTTATCCGGATGCAGCCGGGACGGATCAGGTAGGTGATCCAGAAGAGATTCCAGTTACCGAAGGAGATGACTCCAGGGTCATCTGTCTTTTTCGTAAGGAGGAACTGAGGCCCTTGATTCCTCAGGTTTTTTAGGAGCTCAGTCTCAAGGTTCCTCAGGAGGACGCGGATTTGGAAGAGGCTGATCCGGTCCTGGATGGGCTGAGGGGTCCAGCAAAAGCCTTCCCGTACCACAAGTCTGTGAAAAAGCTGGTGTTCGGTATTCTCAAGGGTTTTATATGTTGATTACTTTCACTTACCCTTTTACCAAATGGTGAACATTAAAATATTCTCTTTGAATGTCAAAGGGCTAAATACTTATCGTAAAAGATGTTTATTATTTTCAGACCTTAATTGATCACAGGTCTCAATTGCAATGTGTCAAGAGACTCATCTCAAAAGCACATACGAAGATATGAGCATCTCATGCGCTCTGATATATATATACTTCTCAGTACTGGGCAGCATGTTCTAAAGAGGCAAAATATACTGGGTTGGGTATTCTTATTAGGAAGGATCTTATTTATGAATTTCTTTCTTGTTACAAGGACCCTAATGGTAGATTTCTTATACTGGTGATCCTGATAGGAGGAGAGAAATATACGCTTGTAAATCTTTGTGCCTGATACGAGACAGGGCATGTTTTTCTCTGCTTTGGAGGAAATTCTTAGTGCATGCTCTGAGGGTCACTTGCTGATTTGGGGGGGGGGACTTTAATATCACAATCAATCCTACTACAGATAATTCTCAGGGTTCTGGATCGGTTTCCTCAATTGACCAAACTCTGTTTAAGAGGTTTATATCCTAGAGAGAAGTTTTGTATATATGGAGATCTCGCTATCCTAGATCTCAAAACCATACTTCTTCCCATAAATCTTACTCCAGGATTGATTTATTGCTTGTTGATAAATGTTTAGCTAACAGTTTTAGAGGTGGATATTGATGCTATAACCTGGTCTGATCGTGCTCTCACCTGGTTATCCCTGAATTTTTTTTTTTTTAACTATGACAAGGGACAGTAATTGAGGATTATTTGAGCATTAATGATATGTCCTCACTAGTATTATGGAACTGCCTGAAAGTGGTAAGTTGGGGGTGATTTAATTGCTAGATACTTTTATATTAAAAAAAAAAAAAACAAAAGGAAAAAAATTAGCCTTATTGGATCAAATAGCTCACTTGGAACATACCCATAAACAAACATCCTCCAAATCAAGCTTTAGCCAGTTGGAGACTTGCAGAAATAAGTTGGCAGATTTGGATGCAGCCTTAATAGCACATCATCTTGATCTCGTAAGACAAACATATTTTGAAGGAGATAATAAAGCTGGCAAGTTACTAGCTAATAAATTAAAGGCAAAAAATTTACAGAATAATGTGGTTAAAATTAAAGATGAAAAAGGCACCATATTGACCTCCGACTCAGATATAAGTAAGCGTTTTTTGCGTTTTTATTCGGGTTTGTATAGTGCAGATACCAATATTAAAATCCAGGAAGTAGAGTGAATTTTAGATGGAATCTCTGTTCCTGTTTTGTCCGATATGCAGCAAATTAATTTGGATCAAGAAATACTGCGATTAAACAGTTAAAGCATGGTAAATCACCAGGATTCATGGCCCGCTTTTATCAGAAATGTTCTAATTCTCTTATTCCTCCTTTGACGAAAATGTATAATTCATTACATGGAGACTATTCCTTTTTGCAAGACTCCAATGAGGCTGGCATTACTATCAGGCCGATTCAGTAAAGTCTGCGGGAGAGCGGGCGTTTGCCCGCTCTCCCGGCGCGCGCACAGGCCACTTGCCTGTGCGCACGATACAGTATTCAAATGAGGCCCGGCGGTAGAAACGGGCAAAAGGAGGCACTAGAGACATTGGCGCGTCCCTAGCGCCTCCTTTTTGACAGGAGCGGCGGCTGTCAGCAGGTTTGACAGCCGACGCTCAATTTTGCCGGCGTCTGTTCTCGAGCCCACTGACAGCCATGGGCTCGGAAACCGGACACCGGCAAAATTGAGCGTCCGGTTTTCGACCCAACGGCTGACGGCCTACTTCAAATTTTTGTTTCTTTTTTTTAAACTTTTTTTACTCTTCGGGACCTCCGACTTAATATCGCCATGATATTAAGTTGGAGGGTGCACAGAAAAGCAGTTGTTTGGCCTTTAATTCTCTTAGGGTCCAGGTAGCTGCTCTAGGTTGTCTTTGAAGTAAGGTAGAGGGGTCTCCCTGTCCACTCATCCGGATGTAGTTTGGTTTGGTTTCCCCAGGTAAGGAGAGTTTGGCCATCCTGGAACCTTAATCTTGTCCTCGGGGGGTTTGTGTGAGGCTTCCTTCAAACTGCTCAGGAGAGCAGCTCTTAAGGATTTGACCCTTAAGGTTGTTTTCCTTGTGGCTATATGTTCAGCCAGAAAAATGTCAGAGCTACAGGCTTTGTCTTGCCGGGATCCCTTCCTGCAGATTTCGGACTTGGGGGTGTTGTTGCATATGGTACCTTATTTTTTGCCTAAGGTGGTCTTGGCATTTCATGTGAATCAAACAGTGGAGCTTTCAGCTTTTCCTGAGATGGACTCCTCCATACCTCACAAAAGGGAGCTTAAGCTCTTGGTCGTGTGGAGAACCTTGTTGAGATATCTCAAATTGATTAATAACTTTAGAAGGTCGGATCACATGTTTGTTTTGTAGAGTGGTTCGAAAAGAGATTGTAAAGCATCTAAGACCACTTTTGGGTGGTGGCTTAAGGAGGTCATTGGTTTGATGTACATAGCTAAAGGTTGTCCGGATTCTGATGGTTTGAGAGCCCATTCATCATGCTTTCAGGAAGCCTCGTGGGTGGAGGCTCAGGTTTCTCTGCAAGATATTTGCAGGACAGTGAAGTGGAAATCTCTGCACACTTTCGCAAGACACTATATTGCTTGGATGTTGGGAATCTGGCATCCAGGTCCTTTGAGAGTGTTTTGTGAATGGAATTCTCCAGGTCCTACCCTAGTTAGGTAGCTTAGATTCATCCCAGGAGTCTGGACTGATCTGGGAAAGGAAAATTGGTTCTTACCTGCTAA
Organism: Rhinatrema bivittatum; assembly: GCF_901001135.1. Classification (NCBI taxonomy): domain Eukaryota; kingdom Metazoa; phylum Chordata; class Amphibia; order Gymnophiona; family Rhinatrematidae; genus Rhinatrema; species Rhinatrema bivittatum. The sequence goes on along the minus strand of NC_042622.1, from coordinate 161,170,308 downwards.
TTTTCATTCCTGTAGTACCACAGATCAGTCCAGAACCCGCCCAATCTGTGAAGGTGGAGAGTCGTTGGCTCATTCTTTTTCTTGGCATGGAATACAGAATTGTTCATTGGGTTCATACTTTGGTTTTTGAATGTTATGGCTCTATAGAGGTCACCATCTTCTGGTTCTTGGGAGGAAAAGTTAGGAATTCATTATCAAGTAGTCTTAAGTTTTGATATACAGGAATTGCAGGTAAAACTTTCTCTGTCTCCATCTGCTGGCAGGGATGCAAAACCCAGGAGTCTAGACTGATCTATGGTACAATAGGAATGGAAATTAGCAGGTAAGAACCAATTTTCCTATTGTGAACCCTCTGGGACAGGGAAATACATACAGTACCTGACTTTAAAGTGACAAAAATCAGACTATAAATCAAATAAGTCCTAGCAGAAACACAAGCCCTCACATAGCCAGGTCTGCCAGTCTACACAGAGGGAAGTAAGAGGCTCATTAATAAGGGAGCTATTTAGATAAAGCTGTGAGTTTAGAATCAAACTAGCAGCAGCAAGTTCTGTAATAACCGGAAAACCAGATGAAAATGCAAGTAGTCAAATAGCTGCATCAGTCTGACAGGCTTTGCAGGGGATCTAAGAGGCCCTGCTGATGTTAAGAAGCCATATGCTCAGGCATGGAAAAAGTGATGCTGGAGGGAACAAAGTGCGGATCATGTGTGCTCTTCTACCTAAGATGATGGATTATAAAGGAGGAAGACATCTGGGATGCATCCTTAGTGTGGACAAACTGCATATTCTGGATGGGTTTTTTTTCTGTCATCTGCTGTGTTATGTGATTAATAATTGTTAGTGGACCTATCCCTAGAAACTTGTCCAAAACCTTTTAAAACTGTTATACTACTAACCTTCATCACATTCTCTGGCAACAAACACCACACTTTAATTGTGTGCTAACTGACAATGTGATTGCTTGTTTCACCCACAACTATGCGAGTAACCATGTGTGTGCGTGTCATTTTGACATGCGGCTTTGAGAGTGACTGTGTATATATATGTGTGAGTGTGTGTGTCATTTTGGCACGCAGCTTTGAGAATGACCGTGTGTGTGCGTGGCATTTTGGCATGCAGCTTTGATAGTGACTGCGAGTGTGCGTCTTATTTTGTCACGCAATTTTGAGAATGACTGTGTGTGTGTGCATGGCATTTTGGAACTCAGCTTTGAGAGTGCAAGTGTGTGTATCACTTTGGCACACAGCTTTGAGAGTGAACGTGTGTGCTATCATTTTTGCGTGCAGTTTTGAGAGTGACTGTATCAGTTTCGCACGCAGCTTTGAAAATGACCGTGCCAGTTTTGCAATCAGCTTTGAGGGACCTTGTGTGCACGTGTCATTTGTGCGTGTGTCAGTTTTGCACGCAGCTTTGAGCGTGACTGTGTGTGCGTGTATCATTTTCACATGCAGCTCTAAGAGCAACTGTGTAACTTTCGAACAAGCTTCAAGAGTGACCAAGTGTGCATGTGTCATTTTCTTATGCAATTTTGAATGTGACCATTTGTGTGCTTGATAGTTTCACATGCAGCTTTGAGAGTGACCATGTCTTTTTCACACACTGTTTTCAGAGTGTCTGTGGTGTGTGTCAATATTGCACGCAGCTTTGAGAGTGACTGTGTGTGCATGTATCACTTTCACATGTAGCTTTTAGAATGACTGTATGTGCTTGTCAGTTTTCCATGCAGCGTTGAAAGTGACTGCATGAGTCAGTTTCGCACACAGCTTTGAGAGTGACTTTGTGCACATCAGTTTTGCATGCAGCATTGAGAGTGACCGTGAGTGCATGTATCAGTTTCACACGTAGCTTTTAGAGTGACTGTATGTGCTTGTCAGTTTCGCATGCAGGTTTCAGAGAGATGTCAGTTTTCCATGCAGCGTTGAAAGTGACTGCATGTGCACGTGTCAGTTTCGCACGCAGTTTTGAGAGTGACTGTATATGCACATCAGTTTTGCTTGCAGCTTTGAGAGTGACCTTGTATGTACATATCAGTTTCACATATAGTTTTTAGAGTGACTATATCTGTATATCAGTTTCGCATGAAGCTTTGAGAGAAACGTGTCAGTATTCCATGCAGCGTTGAAAGTGACTGCATGTGCACGTGTCAGTTTCAGTTTTGAGAGTGACTGTATATACACGTCAGTTTCGTGCAGAGCTTTGAGAGTGAGTGTGTGTGCATGTCAGTTTCACCTGCAGCTTCAGCAATGACTGCTTTGAATGTCTGATACTGTGTCCATGTCCTATGGCTTTTTCCTACTTGGTTGTGTGGCTCAGCAGTGGTTCTCTTTATTGTCAGTGAGTGGACAGTTGCTGGTGATGCCAGAACTTTGATCTCTGAATATTTTGAATATCTTTTAGTACTTTCAACTCGAGTTAGAAAAGCATTTATGCTGTGATTGCATTTGTCCAGAGGCATGTAACTTTTCTCAGATTGCACTAATCGGGATAAAATTTAGGTTGAAGGCTAATCATTGGCCTGGAATTTGCCCTATTGAAAATAACCTCTACCTAATGAGGATGAGGGCACCTGATGAGTCTGAGGTCATTTTCTATAGGGTACAGTTGAAAAATATTGGCAGTCTTCCATAAATATCATTTCCACTTGTTCAACTGCTAAGAGGTTAATTTGTTTCTGTTTAAATATTTCAGTACCAAGTAGGCCAGTTGTATTCAGTGGCAGAAGCCAGCAAAAATGAAACAGGTGGTGGTGAAGGTGTGGAAGTGCTAGTGAATGAGCCTTATGAAAAGGATGGAGAGAGAGGCCAATACACACACAAGATCTACCACTTACAGAGGTAAGAGGGAATCAGGAGAGTGCAATTGTAGATGAGTTTACTACCCCAGAGTGAAAAAGGAATGATTTAAGTATTCTCCACCTCCACCCAAGTGTTGCAAATCTAGGCCTGCTGTCCCATCCTGCCCCCGCCCGCCAAGGCCCCCTAAACGTCCAAAAAAATATTCTTATGAGAAGAGTCTGATCTCTGAATCCAGAGTCTTATAGATACACGGAACAGTGAGGTGCAGCATGGTTTGGAATGTCGTCTGGCAGGTTTGCATTAATGTAGACATGGCGTTGCCATTGTGCTGCCGGGGACGTGGTCTTCAAGGATCACATTTACATATGTGGTGGACTTGCCCCAGGGTCTGTTAGTGCTGGGGAGAAACTGAGACAGAAATTAAAAATATTGTGAAAGGAGACATTTCAATTACTTCAGCTCTATGTCTACTGGGGTTCTGAGGAAATCTTGAAGATGGGCTTAAAGGATGAGACAAAGCTCTCATTACCCATTCATGCAGCTAGACATACAATTGCTTTATAGTGGAAAAAGACTCCTTGTGTTGCATACTGGTTGAAACAGTTGATTGAGAAAACATTAGAGGCAAAAGGATAAATATGTACAAATTTGGAGCAAATACTGGGAATATTTGCATGGGAATGCGTAGTTTAGATGAGCAGTCTGTACAAGTCCATAGTTGTCAGTTTTGGTGACGTTTGTGGACTGAGGGAAAAGTTTGAATTATGTGGAGCAAGAGATATTTTGCTAACTCGTGTATTGTACTCTTGTGTTTCTGCTTGTTAAATAACAAGTTTAAAAAAAACAGAAGAGCCGTATCACTGCATCTTCCTTCCTCTCCATTTCAGCCATAGACTCTTATTTCTAGCCAGCTACTCTTCCCCCACCCACCTCAACCTGCACCCTCAAACTACCCGCCTGGGATTGTGGTACTCTCCTACCATGATCCCGGATGCTTTCAGCATTGCTCTAATGGTATATTGAGCAGTGCAGTGAGTGGGAATGAGGAGATTAAACATAATTATTGTATTTCTCTGCCCAACTTAGTTTGTTAGCAGAATAGCATTTCTTAAAGTTATACTTAGCTCTTGTTTTGCCTGTAAAAATTGTGGAACCAAAGTCAAGATTTTTTAATCAGACCCTAACCATTCTTAGATTCTAAATAAAGATATGTAATAGCTGTTGCAAAACTTGCTCCCTGCACTAGATAAAATATAATGAGGAAAAATGCTGAAGTCTAAACAAGCCTTAGATATGCAGAGTACCACTGTGCAAAAGTTAAAGAATTAATTGCATTTGGTAGAAAATAGATATGACTCATGACCCTTTTCTTGTTCTTTTTCTGTATCGCTAACTGTAATTTTAATTAGGACTTAGGTCAGACTGACTTGCTAAACTGATCATGATCAAAGACTTGTATTGCTGACTTTGTATTCTAGAACATATATATGTCTTTGCTGCATATACTAACTTCAGGAACATCTGCCGAGAGTTTGCCTGAAGTGTGATGTCCCTCATGTAATATATTACATTAATAAAAGTGGCAACACGTAGTACTGCAACAAATTTGTCTATTTTTATTGTAGAGCAGCTTAGATGGAATAACCTTATATCCACAGGAATTTACCTGGGTAACTCTGCTGCTGAATATATCAGCTGGATAACTTTAGGACAATGATTTCTCCAAGTAGACTTACCCAGCTAAATGTATCCGGATAGTGCTGAATATCATGCCCGCCCGCCCCCCCCCCCCCCCCCCCCCGCCTCTTTATATCTGGCTAAAAAAGTATCCGAGTAAAACTTTACTGGTCTGCTCTTTTTAGTATTGACTTCTTAGTGAGCCGAGTCCTTCATATTTTCTCTCTGCAGCAAAGTACCAACTTTTGTTAGAATGTTAGCCCCAGAGGGAGCTCTGAACATGCACGAGAAAGCATGGAATGCATATCCTTACTGCAGGACCAGTGAGTATCTGGGAGACAATTGTCAAGGTGTATATTCAGAAGAGAGGGTCTTCCTGTGATCAGCTGCCAGATGAGGACTTCAACAGAATGTACACTTCCTTATGCAGGGGAAAGGCATGGGGGTCACTGTTACCAGCAGGGAGAGGAATTTGTTCAGAACACAGCTTTTCTAAAGTTTTGTTGTGAACAAGAAAAGTGCACCTTCTCTTCTTTGAAAAGGCCAGGAGGGTTCTAAGAACAGGGAGCCAAGGGATCTGGCATGTCATAGTAGCCTGCATCCACTCGGGAGCCCAATGCAGAGTTTTGTCACAAAGGGAAGCAGAACATTGTTCCAGTACACTGAGCAAGGCTTTTTCCTAACTCTGATTCCAGGGGGGAGAAGACATTCCTGCCTATCCCCTGCAGACTTTTATTTCTAGATGCTTTGTGGAGGGAGGTTGCTTTGCTCCTGTCATCTAATCTACTCCTTTCTGAGTAATGAATAATTCAGGCTTCTCTGCCTGGAGTCTGGTTTCCTGCAGCAGCAGGAGGAGGTGGTGGCCCATCTTTTCAGCATTAGTCAGTCTTGTTCCTTGTCTCACACCCACTTTTCAGAGGCAGCAGATCAGCAGGGTAGGTTCTGATTGGCCAAATGTCGTCAGGTTGGAATCTGCTGTTTTTGCAACCAACTGGGCTTGGTCCCATGAACAGTGGAGAGAAGTGATGTCTGAATGCACCTTCTGAAAAGATTTCTAGCCCTCAGGTAGTGGAGGGAGCCACCTTTCATTGATAATTCATTGATAATTGTGATGGGCTGGGTGGGAAGTGTTACTTGTTATTGCGAAATGGAGATGTTCTAGAAGGAAGCCACCCGTACAAGGGCTTTTTCGATTGTTGACCTAGTCATCTGGCATGCTTTTCCAGATAATCTTTGAATGGTCACTGATTATGTTCAATTTCGTAAAATGTTGAAAACTATTTTATTTCATGAGGTTTTCTATTGCTGGACTAACTGTATAATATTTTTTGTTTAAATGTTATTAGTTTATGCAGTGCTGTTTTATGTTTTTTCTGTTTTATTTGTTTTATGCTATATATGTTTTATATGGAATTTGTTTAGTACAGATTTTGATACAGAAATATAAATGTTTTAAACAGAAGCGAGATATCTCTATATCTCGCTCACTGGTCAGTGAGGTGTTAATCTGTCTTTTCTTCTCTTTGCATGTCTTCACATTTTCTGAGCAGTTATTACAGTGAGTATATGTTTATTTTATTTCGGATCTGTGGTACACAAAGAAATGCAGATGCTGAAATGTATCCTGTGAGCAGGAGGCTGCTGTCATATGACCATACGCTCTTCTGTAATGCAGGATTGGGTTCCATGCCCATCCTGAACTCCCACTGCATGCACATTCCTTCTCCAATGTGCTGGTTCACTTTAGCGCTGCGGCATGTGGCATGGGCTGAGATTTGGTTTTGTACTTTCTCTCTGCTTCCAGCTTTATCAGCTGAGTGCACACGCCTTCATGCTCTCTCCCCATACACTGTCACTAGTGCAGACTTTTATTAAACAATATTTCCTGAACATCCCCAGATCAGTCCAGACCAGTGGGTTATTCATCCCTTCCAGCAGATGGAATCAGAGAACAAAACTTTGAGGCACTGCTTCTTAACCGAGAGTGACTCCAGCAGATGGTAGAGTTGCACCTGCAGGCTGTTAGTAAGTTAAAACAAGAAAAAAAAATGGAAAAAGAGAGATTATTTTGTTTTACAGTAGTTTTAGGTTCCAGATTACGGACGCTTCCTGAGGTGTTAGGCATCTTCATGGGTTCGCCCACAGCATACTGGACAGTCCGATAGCCAGGACCCGTGGTTACCCTCGACCTTTAGAGGCACCCTCTCACCCTTCTTCCTCTGGACAGGGAAGTACCCGCTTAATAAAGTATCTTTAAGTTCCTTATTTAAAAAAACAAAAACAAAAAACAGCATACAAGAAGCAGAAGAGCAGAGCTTAGCAGGAACTTCTGCGGGGCGGGCCTAGTCAGCGGGAGCTGTCGGCCAGGGCCGGGAGGTGCAGGACTGAGTGGTGGTTGCCTGGCTGTTAATCCGGGGGTTTGTGGTCAATTGCGACACTAGTGCCGAGAGGGAACCACAGTGCTTCATTCCTTGTGTAGTCCTGTGCTCTGGTGGGGATTGCATCCATTCCCGCCGGCGACTCAGTGGGCCCGAGTCCGTTGCATATAGCTGCGCAGGAGGCCTCGTGGGGGAGTGCCGCGGGGCGCGAATGAGAGACATGGCGCCAAAAACTAAAATGGCCGCCCGCCGTGTGTGTGGTGCAGCGGGTCTGAACTCATGTTCCCTCTGCCCAGTGTGCATTTCAGGGCAGGAAGGCCCCTCAAGACATTCAGGAAATTGCGGCAGGAGGTCAGAAGGGTCTGTTTCTGTTGCCGCCGGAGAGGCAGTGCAGGAGCCGCAGGTCGGTCAGGCGATTCTCCCCCCGCCCTTTCCCCGGTCAGGCAGGATGCCTCAGAAGGGGAGGGTGAGGCGGCTGACAGTCCCCCGGGATCAAGAACATAAGAAAATGCCATACTGGGTCAGACCAAGGGTCCATCAAGCCCAGCATCCTGTTTCCAACAGTGGCCAATCCAGGCCATAAGAACCTGGCAAGTATCCAAAAACTAAGTCTATTCCATGTTACCATTGCTAATGGCACTAGCTATTCTCTAAGTGAACTTAATAGCAGGTAATGGACTTCTCCTCCAAGAACTTATCCAATCCTTTTTTAAACACAGCTATACTAACTGCACTAACCACATCCTCTGGCAACAAATTCCAGAGTTTAATTGTGCGTTGAGTAAAAAAGAACTTTCTCCGATTAGTTTTAAATGTGCCCCATGCTAACTTCATGGAGTGCCCCCTAGTCTTTCTACTATCCGAAAGAGTAAATAACCGATTCACATCTACCCGTTCTAGACCTCTCATGATTTTAAACACCTCTATCATATCCCCCCTCAGCCGTCTCTTCTCCATGCTGAAAAGTCCTAACCTCTTTAATTTTTCCTCATAGGGGAGTTGTTCCATTCCCCTTATCATTTTGGTAGCCCTTCTCTGTACCTTCTCCATCGCAATTATATCTTTTTTAAGATGTGGCGACCAGAATTGTACACAGTATTCAAGGTGCGGTCTCACCATGGAGCGATACCAGAGGCATTATGACATTTTCCGTTTTATTCACCATTCCCTTTCTAATAATTCCCAACATTCTGTTTGCTTTTTTGACTGCCGCAGCACACTGTACCGATGATTTCAATGTGTTATCCACTATGACACCTAGATCTCTTTCTTGGGTTGTAGCACCTAATATGGAACCCAACATTGTGTAATTATAGCATGGGTTATTTTTCCCTATATGCATCACCTTGCCCTTATCCACATTAAATTTCATCTGCCATTTGGATGCCCAATTTTCCAATCTCACAAGGTCTTCCTGCAATTTATCACAATCTGCTTGTGATTTAACTACTCTGAACAATTTTGTGTCATCTGCAAATTTGATATCTCACTCGTCGTATTTCTTTCCAGATCATTTATAAATATATTGAAAAGTAAGGGTCCCAATACAGATCCCTGAGGCACTCCACTGTCCACTCCCTTCCACTGAGAAAATTGCCCATTTAATCCTACTCTCTGTTTCCTGTCTTTTAGCCAGTTTGCAATCCACGAAAGGACATCGCCACCTATCCCATGACTTTTTACTTTTCCTAGAAGCCTCTCATGAGGAACTTTGTCAAACGCCTTCTGAAAATCCAAGGGAAGATGAATTGGAGGATTTTTCCCTAGATCTTATTCTCCTTCTCCATAAGGCCTACCTGGCTAGGAGAAGTGGAGGAAGAAGGCAGGCAGGGGATTTCCTGTGGCTAAAAAGTCTAAAGTGGCTTCTCAGGGGACTGACGATATTCTTCAGCACCTGGGTTTGCTCCATGCGGCTGCAGAGGCTGGTCCCAGAGAGGGTGAAGACTCGGATCAGTCCCAATTGGACCCCCTCAATGCAAGAGCTGACCCGGATGTGCTGCCGACCCCTGATGGGGCAAAAGATGACTCTGATCCTGACGAGTTCCCAGTCCCGGAGGGAGATGATCCACGGATAGTGCGTCTGTTTAAAAAGGATGAACTGCGCCCCCTCATCCCACAGGTGCTGGAGGAACTAGGAGTGAAGGTCACTCATGAAGAGTTGGATAATGAGGGTGTTAACCCAGTCCTGGATGGGCTAAAGGTACCCACTAGCACTTTTCCATTGACCAAGAAGATCCAAAAGCTGGTGAACCGGGAGCGGGACTCCCTGGATGCTGGCCTGAAGGTGGGCAGAGCGATGACCAAACTTTATCCCTTAATAGAGGACTCCCTGGAATTGCTGAGGATTCCGAAGGTAAATGTGGCTATCTTAGCGGTAACCAAGAAGATGACGAGCCCAGTGGCCGGGGCAGCAGCCCTGAAGGATGTCCAGGATCGTAAGCTGGAGGTGCAACTCAAATGGATGTTTGAGGTCTCAGCATTTGAGTCTTCAGGCAGCTGTCTGTGCCAGTTTAATGCAAAGGGCCTGTCTCTGTTGGCTTCAGAAAGGCCCAACGCTGATGTCCGTGGTGGACTGCAGCACGTTGCAGGCCGTGCATCTGGAGACAGGCATAGCCTACATGGCATACACGGCTCGTAGGCTGCTGTGGTTACGTAACTGGTCGGCCGATTTATCGTCCAAGGTCCAGCTCTGAATTCTTCCCTTTAAGGGGAAGCTGTTATTTGGAGTGGACCTGAATCAGTTTATGAAGGTCCTGGGGGAGTCCAAGGAGAATAGGTTGCCGGAGGACAGGAAGCCCAGTAAGAAGATGTTTCCTTCTTGGGCTCATTTTCGAGATTCCCGTGTTTCGTTCCGGCAAGTCCTCATCTGTTTCCGTCTCGAAACAGGGTGGCAGGCGCCAACAGTCCTTTTGTGGAGTATGCAGGTCAGGCAGAGACAGCATCAGGCAGGGCACTGGGAGCAGAAAATCAGCCCAGTGAAGCCAGTGGTCCCCTCTCCTCCATAGAAGCTGTAGGAGGCAGATTGTCCAGCTTCTGCGAAGAGTGGGAAAATATTACCTCTGATCATTGGGTGCTAGAGGTGTTATGAGAGGGCTACGCTCTAGATATGTTGTGCCTGCCTCGGGAAGCCTTTGTGGTGTCCCACATGGTCTCTTGCATCATGCGGGAGGCAGTGTTGGGGATGCTGCAAAGGCTGCTCGCCCTAAAGGCCATTGTTCCCATTCCTCTGGAGGAGTAGGATCAGGGAAGGTATTCTGTTTACTTTGTGGTGCCAAAAAAGGAGGGCTCCTTTCGGCCCACTCTCGATTTGCAGAAGGTGAATCTGTTCCTTCGGGTTCTGCGCTTTTGCATGGAGACACTGCATACCATGATGGCAGCAGTCCGCAAAGGAGAATTTCTCACCTCCCTAGACCTGACGGAAGCGTATCTGCTCACCCCCATTCGACATGAACATCAGAAGTTTCTTTGCTTCCAAGTGTTGAGTCAACATTTTCAGTTCAGAGCCTTCCCATTCGGCTTGGTGACAGCACCCCGAACATTCACCAAGGTGGTGGTGGCTGCGGCTCTTCGCCGGGAGGGAGTTTTGGTCCACCCGTATCTGGACAATTGGTTGGTTCGTTCAAAGTCCAGGGAAGAATGCGAGAAGTCCATCCATAGAGTGATGTCCATCTTACAGTCTCTCAGTTGGGTTATCAATGTGCACAAGAGCCCGTTGGAGCCGATTAAGTCGCTAGTTTACTTAGGGGCCCACTTCGACACTCAGTGAGGCAAGATTTTCCTGGCAGTGGACGTGGTGTCAAAGTTGTAGTCTCAGGTCAAGCATCTTCTTCGTCTGGAGGTGTCCAAAATGTGGGATTATTTACAGGGCCTGGGGTACACGACATCCACGTTTGAATTGGTCCCGTGGGCGTTTGTGCACATGAGACCACTGCAAAACGCGCTGTTGTCCAGGTGGAGTCCCTGCTCAGAGGAGTTTCATCTTCCCTTGCCTCTGCTTTGGGAGTTCAGGTCCAGTCTCTCATGGTGGCTGTCTTGTCCCAATTTAGAGAAGGGGATAGATCTGGAGCCTCCGGAGTTGTTACAATTCCTCCCTAGGCTGGAGCTACGGGAGGTCTCTCACCTCTCTCCTTTTGTTTCTCCATCTTCGCAGCCCAGAGGCCGCAGTCCCTGGGCTTTCCTGGTGGATGGAGCCGTCCTCAGTCCTTCCTGCAGTGGCAGGAGCCGCTGCTGACATTGGGGCCTGCTCCACGGCCCAGCTCCTGCTTCAGCTTTTTCTCCACCAGCGACGCAGCGGCAGCATGGCCACTGTCCATGGTCCTGCCCACTTCCCTTAAGGACAGGGCCACGTCTTCCTTGAAGATTTAAAGGGCCAGCCTCCTGGCCCCACCTGGACTCTGCCTTGGGTGTCTTCTGATCTTCAGCCCTATATAAGGGCCTAGTGTTCAGTCCTTCGTTGCCTTCGCAAGGAGTTAGTCTCTTCTTGGACTTCCCGTCTTCGCTCCTGCTGGTATTTCCTGTTCTTCGTGGGATCCCTCGTTGTTCTCCATGCTCCTGGTCTCTTCTGGTTTACCCCTCGTCTTGTCCTGATGTTCTGTGGTCTTCCTGATGTTCCTTCCTGATGCCTCGTCTCCACTTCTGCTTTCAGACCCTTGGTTCCTCATTGCCACCTTTTCTGGCATGCCATGTCATGTCTCGTCACCTCGTGGTATGGGCCTGTCTTGTTTGCAGCGCAAGCCTCCGGAGGGTCATCCTTGCCTGAAGCCAAGTCCCATGTCTCATGCCTGAAGTCAAGTCTCGTCTTGGTCCCCCTATCCTGAACCTCATCTCGGCCCTTGGATGTTCTTGTGGCTGCTCCGTCCATGCCCAAGACTCTGACTGAACCTGTTCCATTTCAGCGTGGTCCGTGACCAGCCATGGGCGGCTGTGTAGGGCGCACTTTGGTACAGGCTTCTACTGAATCTTCGCCATGTTCTGGCCTCAACATCCACGTATTCGTCTGGAGTCTGCCTCGCACTCAAGCGTGGTCCGTGACCAGTCCCATGGGTGGGCTGTGTAGGGCGCACTGTGTTGCAGCCTCAACCCAGTACTTGACTTTGTTCCTGAACCTTGATCCTAAGTCTTCGTGCTCAAGCTTCTCGTCTGAGACTTCACATCCCAAGTTTCTCGTCTGAGTCTTCACGTTCTAGAGCCTTCGTCCGCCCTTGTCTCCTGTCCGGCCTGCTGCCTTTGCATTTCCCAGCAGCAGGTCCGAAAGGGTTTGGAGTAGTCTGAGGACCACTCAGAGACCAACCTTGCGTGGTTGGCCTCATTGAGGCTGTGCAGGTCGGCAGGGGCCTGGGCTTCACCTCGACCCGGACACGGCTTCATCTCACCAGCCTCAGTGTTTCCACGGAGATCCTCTCTGGGTTCACCGAGGTCCAAGGGCACACATTTCCTATTCCCACGCAGCAACTGCTCATGGCCTCTCTTGAAACACCTAGCCAAAGCCTGTGTGCGCAACAGGAGTGGATGGTGGTCTCCATGGATGCAAGCCTCACCGGCTGGGGAGCAATGTGCTTGGGCCGGTCAGTGCAAGGTCTGTGGTGACTGGAGGAGAGGTTCTGGTCCATCAATCGTCTCGAGACGAGGGCAGTCCCAATCGTCAGGGCGGCACGAAGAGTCATGTAGTGGTGTTGGAGGCCCAGAGATTATTTGCCTGGGCGGAGCATCATCTCGAAGGCCAGGTGGACTTCCTCAGCAGGCAGCAGTTGGATCCTGGGGAGTGGGAGTTGTCCCCGGAGGCGTGGAAGGTGCAAGGTGGGGCACGCCCCAGTTTGATCTTATGGTGAAGCGTCTCAACTCCCAAGACAGAGAGACTCTTCAGTCTCTGAAAGAAACTCTGTTTGGTGGGCCTCGATGCTCTGGTGTACCCTTGGCCGACAGGAATTCTTCTGTACATCTTTCCTCCTTGGCCCCTCATAGGTCAGGTCCTCAGGTACATAGAATCACATCCCAGGACCGTGGTTCTAGTGGCACCGGAATGGTCGCGGAGACTGTGGTTCGGAGATCTGGTGCGACTTGCAGTGGAAGGTCCTCTCAGTCTGACTCATCTTCCAGACCTGTTGCGTCAGGGTCCCATATTTTCGGATCAGGAGGATCGCTTTTGTCTCGTGGCTTGGCTTTTGAGAGGCGGAGACTTTGAAGGGTTACTCCGAACAGGTCATCTCTATTCTTCTTCAATCCAGAAGACTAGTGACCTCTATGGCATATATTAGGGTCTGGAAATTGTTTGAAGCTTGGTGTCTTCAGCTTTATCTAGATACTCTGGCTGTGAATGTGTCACATGTGCTGGATTTCCTGCAGCAAGGGTTGTCCAAGGGTTTGGCTTACAATGCGCTTCGTGTGCAGGTGGCTGCCTTGGGTGCGCTTAGAGGCAGGTTTCAGGGTAGAACTCTGTCTGTTCATCCGGTTGTGGTAAGGTTCCTCATAGGGGCTAAGCTGTGAAAGATCTGCCTGGATTGGAGTCTCAACTTAGTACTTCGTGTTCTTTGCGGACCCTCCTTTGAACTCTTGAGAAGGGCTACCCTGAAGGATTTGACTCTGAAAGCGGTCTTTTTGGTAGCTATTTGTTCAGCTCGAAGGATTTCGGAACTTCAGGCTCTGTCTATTAGGGACCCATTTTTGCGGATTCCAGAAATGGAATCTCATTGAGAACAGTGCCTTCCTTTGTTCTTAAGGTGGTGTCTGCCTTTCATGTTAATCAGATCTTCCGTGTTTTCCAGAGTAGTCGAAAGATTCTCCTCAGGATAGAGAATTATATCTTCTGGATGTGCGGCGGATGCTACTTTGGTATTTGTAGGTTATTAATGCTTTTTGTTGCTCAGATCATCTGTTTGTCCTCTTCAGTGGACTAAGAAAGGGGACAAAGCCTCTAAGGCTACCATATCTCATTGGCTTAGGGAGGCCATTTGTTCGGCTTACATCTGTAAGGGATGACAAATTCCTATTGATTTGTGGGTGCATTCCACTAGGGCACAGGATGCTTCCTGGGCTGAGTGTCAGCTTTTGTTGCCACAGGAGATTTGTAGGACAGCAGTGTGATCCTCAATTCATACCTTTACCAGGCATTATCGTCTGGGTGTCAGGGCACAGGATGAGCCGTTCTTCGGAGAGTGTCCTGTGTGCAGGTCCTGGTTTAGGGGTGCTTGGGTACATCCTACTGGTCTGGACTGATCTGGGTATGTTCAGAAAAGGAAAACTGGCTCTTACCTGCTAATTTTCGTTCCTGTAATACTACAGATCAGTCCAGAGGCCCTCCCGTTTGATGCTGAAAGACTGATTTTCTGCCAAGTTTTGCTGCTTAATACAGAATTTTTCTGTTTAATAAAGAATTTTTCTCTTAGAGGGCAGTTTTGGGAATCACTTCTTTGTCTTGTTTGGTTCTTGACGAACAAGGTTTATAGTTCAGGGGTATCCACCCTTTAGTTCCCTATGGCTATGTGAAGGGGTTTCTAAAGTATCTTGGTTTGGGTACAGGTTAATACTGAGGTCCTGCAGGTGGCACTCTCAGTTAAGAAGCAGTGCCTCAAAGTTTTGTTCTCTGACTCCATCTACTGGAAGGGATGAATAACCCACTGGTCTGGACTGATCTGTGGAATTACAGGAATGAAAATTAGCAGGTAAGAACCAATTTTACTATATCTCTTGTTGATATGTAAAAACAAGTTTTATTCAGGTTTTCTTTCTATATCTCAATAACTGGCATGAAATGACCCCGCCCCAATGCAGGCTATTAAATGCTAGATTCCAGGTCAGAGCAAGCAGGCAAGGGTTTGATAACCATGTGGTAATTATTGATGAGACCCTAGAAAATGCTTGGATCTTCAGGGACTCCTGCAAGGAGAAATGAAGGCTCTTTTCTAATAACAGAACGAGTACATGAAAGATGATTTCCTGATTAAAATTGAAACGTGGCACAAGACAGACTTGGGAATACAAGACAACGTAAGTACAACCCATGCCTGTCTAAGCTTGCATGTCTTTCACCTTGTGCACCTCCTGCCTCCACCTGGGCCTGTCTATCATGTTCCCCAGCATCTGCCCTGCTTATCTGTAATTACCTCCCCCTTCTCCCTAGGTGAATCTGTCTTTTACTTTCTTCCTCTCTCTGCATTACCTGGGCCTGTCTGTCACTTTTCCAACCTTTGCCTTTTCCTGACCTCTCTCCTAAGTTCCTTCTTTCATTTCTTTCTGGGCCTTTCTTTGCTGGGGTTTGAAATTTTGGTTTCCTAGCATGTAGCCAGATGGACTCAGGACCAATGGGTTATGTGCTCCCCTGCTAGCAGATGGAGACGGAGTCAGGTTTCAAAACTGACGTCTCCTTAGATATCCCCTGCAGTGACCTCAGCCATTCAGTATCTCTCCATCTCGCTAGCAGATGTGGATTGTGCCTTCCCTATCGGGAATACAGTACTCTTTAGAAGAGGACATTTTACCTTTAAATTGGAGAAAGATTGAGCCCCTCTCTCCTGTGGTAATACCTATTTCCTAGCATGTAGCAGATGGACTCAGGACCAGTGGGTATAGTGTACTCCTGATAGCAGTTGGGAGATGGAGTCAGATTTCAATCTGAAGTCAGCCCTAGTACATATACCCCTGCAGGAAGCGCAGCTCTTCAGTATTTTCCATCTCCATAGCAGTTAGGGACTACCTGCACGCTCTCACAGCGTTAGAGTAAATTTAAAGGAGAAAACCCGAAACAAGAATAAATCTTACCTCTACAGACCAGCCCCGCTCTCCTGCGGTGACACCCTCGGGTCCCTCCCTCAGTTGAGAATTCCCGAGGTGATTTCTGTGATCCCTCGGAGGTAAGCCTCGGTCCGGCGGTCGACTTTCGGCGGGGACCTAGCCCCCAATCTCAGGCGCGGCTGAGAGGCAGCGGGTGCAACCTCGAGCGCGGCGGTGAAGGTATTCGCCCTCTCCCCCCGCAGCCAGAGACCGCCCGGAAAGAAACCGGGAAGTGCCGAAGACAAGGTAAGGTAGAAATCTTCTTTAAAGACTCTGGTCTCCGAAGCTCGAGGAGTCGCACAGGACACTGGCCGTTGATCCGCCCTAACAGGGTAGACCCCGGTTAGATCCAAGAGTTCTCCCACGTGGAGACCCTCCGAGGTGGTCGCCATATTGTCCGCGTGGTCGCCATCGCCATATTGGCCCTGTTCGCTGCCCTGTCCGCCGCTTCGGCCCGTGCGCACAGAGGCAAGCCCGTGCGCACAACGTTGCACGCACAAGTGCCGGACGCACAAGTTAAGCGCTTAGCCACGCGCTCACGGTGCTGGGCGCACAATTTCGACCTGTGCGCACATCAACGCGCACATCTCGCGGCACGTGTGCATTAAACCTACACGCGCATCTTCGATGCACAACTGTATTATACGTGCACAAACCATGTCCCCACCTGAAAATAAGCTCAAGGCTCAGGGACTTTCCCCAGCATGCCACATTAGGGCTGCACAGCATGAGCAGGCCTCGACCTTGTGTATACAGTGCGAAGAGGCCCTAGGGGACCCAATTGATGGCCCTCCCCAGCCGGTACCGGACCCCATCCTTTCCAGCAGTACACCGGACCTAGCATCACACAGCGGGACTCCCCCTCAAACGATGCTCCCCAGGGACACGGCGCCCCCAGTCTAGACCCAGCTTCTATCTCCTGGGTGGAATTCTTCAAAGGTCTGCATACCTTCGTACACATGCAGCCGGGACCTCCTACAATGCGGTCGCAGGCACCACCAGAGGACCTCAACATACCAGGACCATCTATGCCCAGGGAGGTGATCCCACCGCCCAGAAGCCCCACCTTCGGGGACACAGACATCTCAGATGAGGAGTCAGAACCTCTGGAGGAAGGGGAACTCCCTCCGGGGACAGAACCCCATCGAAGCTTGAGACTCTTTTTCACCAAGGACGAACTTCCAGATCTGGTCACGCACAGCCTGAAAGAGCTTGCCATCCCGGGCACTAACGCCTCTGGGGAACCTAAGCCGAACCCACTGTTTATTTATTTATTTTTTTATTTACGATTTTTATATACCGATGTTCATATCAAAAAGAGATATCACATCGGTTTACAATAAGGTACAATAGGTAATTCACTACCCCTAAAAGGGCTTACAATCTAAAAATTTTGTACCTGAGGCTAAGAGATTACAAAAATAAAATCATCAAAATCAAAGTTCTTAACAATTAAGCAAAAGGCATAACAAGGAGCATATTAAACAGCCCCTTTGTTGCACCCCTTCGGCGCGCGGCGCCTGCTGGCTTGACGCCTTTCAAACTGCCTGGATCCGTTTGCGATGATGTCAGGGGAGGGGGCGGGTCTCAGAATCATGGCTTTCCCCACAGAAATCTCTCCTCAGTTTCAAAGGCAGTTTTTTCAATTTTTTTTTTTGTCTTTTTACCTTGGATGTTAGCTGTTACAAGGTGATCAGCACTGGTGGGTAGCCCTCCCCATCACAAGCGCCTGCTGTTACAGGGACTTCATCAGACCTTCCGTTATTTTCCACTATTACAAGCCGTCCAGCAATTAATTGACCTGGAATGGGAGGCCCCAGAAACTACGTTCAAAGGGGGCCGGGCTCTGGCAGCCGTGTACCCTCGGGATCCCACTGCCAAAGATCTGGCGTGTCCCAACGTGGATGCCATGGTCTGCACGGTCTCGAAGCACACTACTATCCCAGTGGAGGGAGGAGCTGCGCTCAAGGATGCTCAAGACAGACGTCTGGAATCTATCCTCAAACAGTCCTTCGATGTCTCCGCTATGTCTTTATAGATCGCGGCCTGCTGTGCTGTGGTGCCACGTGCCTGCCTAGCGCAAACCAGGAACAACACTCCTGGGGAAGCTCTGGAACCAGCTGTATCGTTCCTCACGGACGCCGCTTCTGATCTGGTACGCATGGCAGCTAAAGGAGTCTCATCCACCGTGGCAGCCAGAAGACAAATCTGGCTCCGAAACTGGTCAGCCGACACATCCTCCAAAACGAGACTCACAAGGATGCCCTTCAAGGGATCCCTCCTGTTTGGCAGCGAGCTAGAGAAACTTGCTAACAAATGGGGCGAGTCCCCACTGCCTCGGCTACTGGAGGATAGGAATAAGAGAAACCAGCGACCCATCCCCCGATCTTCCAGGGGCAGAGGTTCACAGTGTTTCAACCCATACAGAAACACTTATCAAGCGCCTCGTCCTACAGGCAGGAACCAGTCCTTTCGGAACAAGCACAACAAAAGGGGAACCAGCTCTGGTCCAGGCCCCAGCTGCGCCCCACAATGAGAATCCGCCGACCCGTCCAAAGGAAGAAGCCATAGGGGGCAGACTTGCCCTATTCTACCAAAGATGGGGCAGACTTGCCCTATTCTACCAAAGATGGGTCGAGAGAACTTTGGACAAGTGGGTCCTAACCATCATTCGAGAGGGGTATTATCTGGATTTCCTCCGAACTCCACTGGACAAGTTCGTGGAATCCCCTGCCACGACCCCTCCAAAAGAGTGGCAGTGGAAGCTACACTGACCAGATTACTGGCCCTATAACCCCAGTTCCTCCAAAACAAATAAATACTGGGCATTATTCCATTTATTTTATCGTCCCCAAGAGGGAACTTTCAGGCCCATCCTGTTCCTCAGGTCCGTCAACAGTCACCTGAGGATTCCCCGCTTCCGCATGGAAACCATACGCTCTGTAATAAGGGCGATACAACCGGGAGAGTTTCTCACATCCCTGGATCTGTCGGAAGCCTACCTACACATTCCAATCCATCAAGAACATCAGCGCTTCCTAATCTTCAAAATCCTGGACTGTCACTACCAGTTCCGGGCACTACCCTTTGGGTTAGCCACAGCACCCCGGACGTTCACCAAGGTCATAGTGGTGGTGGCGGCAACACTAAGGAAGGAAGGAATCCGCATACACCCTTACCTAGACTATTGGCTGATCAGGGCGAAATCCCCAGAGGAAAGTCACCAGGCAACCAACAGAGTCAAAACTCTACTGGAGAGCCTCGGATGGGTGGTCAACACAAACAAGAGCTGTCTGCAGCCCTCACAGTCTCTAGAATACTTAGAGTCCGATTCAACACCAAAGAAGATAGGGTCATCCTGACACCAAGGAGATCAAAACTGATGAACCAATTGCAAACCCTGCTGAGCGAACCTCGCCCCACAGCATGGGATTACCTACAAGTCCTCGGTCTCATGGCATCCACACTGGAAGTAGTGCCATGGGCACGAGCTCACATGAGACCTCTACAGTGCTCACGTCTATCATGATGGAATCCACTGTCCCAGAACTACACCGTTCGTCTACAGCTCCCGGGCAGACTTTGGTCTCAACTACGATGGTGGCTACAAGACGGTCACCTGAGCCAGGAAACAAGACTATCCTCACCGACCTGGATCCTGCTCACTTCGGATGCCAGCCTACAAGGATGGGGAGCACACTGCGAGGAGCTAACCGCCCAAGGGCAGTGGAACGCAGAAGAGTCGGGATGGAACATCAATCGCCTAGAAGCCCGGGCAGTCAGACTAGCCTGCCTGCGGTTTGGTCACAGACTCTGGGACAAAGCGGTCAGAGTAATGTCAGACAATGCCACAACAGTGGCCTACATCAACCATCAGGGAGGAACCAGAAGCCAACAGGTGTCTCTGGAAATAGACCCCCTAATGTCATTGGCAGAAGGGA
The DNA here is from genome assembly GCF_901001135.1 of Rhinatrema bivittatum. NCBI lineage: Eukaryota > Metazoa > Chordata > Amphibia > Gymnophiona > Rhinatrematidae > Rhinatrema > Rhinatrema bivittatum. The sequence continues at coordinate 161,150,749 of NC_042622.1, read as the reverse complement.
ATCTCCAGGAGATCTCGGCCATCCACATCGTCGGGAAAGACAACATCACGGCGGATTACCTCAGCAGAGAAAATCTAGACCCAGGAGAATGGAAGCTGTCGACCACAGCGTTCCAACTGATAGTGAACCATTGGGGAACACCAACCATGGACCTTCTGGCAAACCGGTCCAACGCCCAAGTGCCCACTTACTTCAGCCGCAGGCGGGAACCTCAGTACCAGGGGATCGATACCCTGGTACAGACCTGGCCACAGGAGACTCTGTTATAAGCCTTCCTGCCGTGGCCCCTATTAGGTGCAATCATTCACAAGATAGAACTTCACAGGGGACCAGTACTTCTTGTGGCCCCGGACTGGCCAAGAAGACCGTGGTACGCAGACATGCGAAGACTACTGACAGGGACCCCCTGCCACTATCTCCACACAGAGACCTGCTCCAACAAGGGCTGATCCTCCACGAGGATCCAACTCTATTCTCTCTTACGGTCTGGCCATTGAGAGGGCTCACCTGAGAAAGAGCGGATACTCGGGGATGGTAATTGACACCCTACTCCGAGCACGCAAGTTCTCCATATCTCTAACATACATAAGGATTTGGAGAGTATTCGAAGCCTGGTGCGAGGACCATGACATAACACGCTCAGTCAAAATTCCTGCGGTCTTGGAATTCCTACAGAACGGCCTACAGAAGGAATTGTCCCTCAACTCCATCAAGGTACAGGTGGCCGCATTGTCATGCTATGGAACCAAGAGCGAGAGCGACAGCATAGCCTCTCACCTGGATGTTTCCCGCTTCCTGAAAGGAGTTAAGTACATCCGACCACCCATAAAGTGGCCGGTGCCTCTTTGGAACCTCAACCTGGTCCTGGATTTCTTAGCAGGATTCAGACCTCTCCGTGGCCTGTCTCGCCGACTATTAATATTGAAAACAGCCTTCCTGCTGGCAGTCTGTTCAGCCCGTCGTATATCCGAGCTACAAGCACTGTCCTGTCGTGAGCCTTTTCTCAGGCTCACCCCGGGAACCATCCAGTTATGCACGGTTCCCTCGTTCCTCCCCAAAGTGGTGTCTCACTTCCATCTTAACCAAACCATCTCGCTACCATTGCCAGATGAACATAAGAATTCAGAAGAGGCCAGAAGTCTACGCCACCTCAACATCAGCAGACTCCTATCCAGATACCTGGAAATGTCGGAATCCATACGAAAGATGGACCATCTGTTCATCCTTCACAGCGGGAAGAAGCAAGGGGAAGCGGCCTCGCGAGCAACCATAGCCCGCTGGATCAAAGAAGTCATTAAGGCGGCCTACGTAGAAGCAGGCAAGCCACCGCCTCTACAAGTCAAGGCCCATTCTACTACAGCCCAGGCAGTATCCTGGGTAGAAACCAAGATGCTGTCATCCGCCGAGATCAGCAGGGCGGCGACATGGTCCTCCATCCACAGCTTTTCCAGGTTTTACCGCCTGGATGTTCAGGCTCAGGAGGACACAGCATTCACAAGGCAATACTAAGTGGGTCACGGGCAGCCTCCCACCCAGTTCGGAAGTAGCTTTTATACATCCCATTGGTCCTGAGTCCATCTGCTACAAGCTAGGAAATGGGGAAATTACTTACCTGATAATTTCAATTTCCTTAGTGTAGACAGATGGACTCAGCATCCCACCCACGGCTGCCGTTACTCAGGGAATTCTCGGGGGACATCCCTGAAAGCGAGTGATTCAAGGGTAAGCCATGCTTTCCTTCATCTAGGACACCCACCCTACCGGGTGTCGATGTTTCCCGGTTGAGGGTACTGGCGGTCTCCAGATATATAGCCAATTCAACCAATTAAAGTTAATCAAGTTATTCAAGTTATGAAGTTATTCAAGTTATTCAAATTAGTCAGTCACACATATATCCACAATGCTTTTCAAGGAGAATACTGAAGAGCTGCGCTTCCTGCAGGGGTATATGTACTAGGGCTGACGTCAGATTGAAATCTGATCCGTCTCCAACTGCTATCAGGAGTACACTATACCCATTGGTCCTGAATCCATCTATCTATACTAAGGAAAACGAAATTATCAGGTAAGTAATTTTTCCAATGGTCCCTCCCCCCAGTTGAGAATTCTTGAGGTGATTTCAGAGATCCCTCAGAGGCATGCCTTGGTCTGGTAGCCAGTTCCTGGCGTGGACTTTGCTGCTGAAGCAGCTGAAAGGCAGCGGGTGCAGGAAGCCAAGTGTGGTGGTGATGGCCTAAGCCCTCTCCCCCCACAGCCGGAGACCGTCTCTGTACTCAGCCAGTAAGCGCTGAGCCTAGGTAAGTAGAGATGAGCTCCTCCGATTCAGAGATGTGGAAGGGCTTCGGTAACTCTTTCCTCCGGTCTCCTTGCTCAGTGTGCCGCACCGACAACGTTCCCGATCACGTTAGGACAAAGGAAAGGGGTTTCCGAGCGGGTTGAGTGGCCCCTCCGATGGGCTAGGCCCACTTCAGGCTCGGTGAGCACTCCATGTAGCAGGTCGTGGCGGTACCATATTACGCATGGTTTGGTGCGGTTCCATTTTCCCCCTTTGACCATTGGTACGTGCAGTGTGGGCTGGCCCTTTGTGCGCCTAATGCACGTACCTGTGTGAGCACCAGTGCGTATACCTGAGCGCATAACTGCGCGCATACAAGTGCACACATACGTTAGTGCACAACCAGATGCATACGTTCGAAGGCACTTATGCATATCCGCATCAGGGCTCGAATCCAGCTGGTTGAACGCATAACACAACTATGGCTCCAGCAGCAAAGAAGCGACACTCTCTTTGTGCTGCCAGCCATATTAGGGCTGCACAGTCTGACCTAAAATCCTTCCTGTGTGAGCATTGTGAGGAAGCCCAGGGAGAACTCGACCCGCAGAACTAGTCTGAGGACGAGTCAGCATGACCTTATCTGTACTGGCGTCATTCCCATTCCCATGGAGGGTAAAGGGAACTGGGCCTCCCAGCGGGTTGAGCAGCCCTCTGTGGGCCAGGACCCGCATTAAGCACACCACATAGTCGGCCTCATCGGCGCCATCTTGAGCATGTTTCTGTATGTGTCGAATGGCCCCATATAGAACCCCTGTACGTGCAGTACGTCGGCTGTGCGCATAACAGCACGTACTTAAGCACACAATTCTGAGAGCGCTTGCGTTGAGCAAGTGACTTCAGCGCATATTTACATGCACAACTCTGAAAGTGCTGTGTGCGACTTCAGCATGTACTTACGCACACAACTGTGATAGCGCTTACGCTGAGCTCGTGGTGTGAACACTTCCTGTTTGTCAGCACTTACCTGTGCACACAACCCTGAAAAGTGCTGTACTCATTTTGGTCAGCATGTACTTAAGTGCACAATGTCACAAATGCATACAGGAAAAGCTGAGCGCATGACCCGAGCGCGTGCTGCGCCCCATCTAGGCACTCTAAATTTGTGCGCAGATAACTTTTTAAGCACGAGCCGATTGAAATGTACAGCTACCTCCTCCAATGGCGCCGGCAACCAAGAATCCGAAGCGCCTTGCTTTTGGTGCTGCTTGTTGTATTAAGGCTTCTCAGCCTGACCTAAATTTCACCTGGTTCAGCACTATGAGGGGTTAGCCACAGCCTTAGCTGGAAGCACCCATGACTGGGCAATCTGTGGGAGAGGGAAATTCAGCGGCACTTACCCCAGTACTCTTGGGCTAGGCAGGGGCACTGCTGTCTTCTCTAGGATGGAATTATTTCTCCAGGGCCATGAAAACCATCGTACAGATGCAACCTGCTACCTCACTGGCCCCTGCCTGGATGGAACCTCAACCAGTTGAAAAAAAAACAAAAAACAACCCTCTCCCACCGCTATCGACAGACCTCGAGGCATGCCTCGCCTCACCAAGGGTATCCCTGGCAGGGACCTTGGCGACACAGAGGAGGTGCCAGATTCCTTGGTATAGTCTGATTTCCCTACGGAAAGCCTCTTGCTACTTTCCAGTACTGGAGCCAACTATTTCTCTTCTATTGGCGGTGGGTCGAGGTCACATCAGACAAATGGGTACTGGCATAATATGAGAGAGATTCGCTCTGCAATTTCACAGCATCCCTCAGGACATGTTCATGATGTTGCCCTTACACTCCCAGCACAAGAAACTGGCAGTGGAATCTACGTTGATAAGGCTCCTCAGTTTGAGGGCTATCACATCGGTACCTACGTCTGCAGGAAAATATGGGACGTTATTCCATCTCTTTCTTCATACCCAAGAAGGAGGGTCTCTTTCGCCCCATCCTGGACCTAAAGAGCGTCAGTCGTCATCTGTGGATATTCCACTTCCGCATGGAAACTCTCTGCTCCGTCATAATGACTGTACAACCAGGAGCGTTCCTAATCTCTCTGGACCTCTCAGAGGCCTACCTTCGTATTACTGGCAATCATCCCCAGAACATTTTCCAAAGTTTTGGTGGTCGTGGTGGTGGTGGCAGTGAGGAAAGAAGGGATCCTGGTACACCCTTACTTAGATGACTGGCTGATCTGGGCAAAGTCCTTGGAAGAGAGCCTCTAGGTGACCATCAGGGTCACGTCCCTGCTTCAGGAAGTTGGTTAGGTTGTGAACATGGACAAGAGCTGCTTCAAACCCTCCCAGTTCTTAGAGTGCCTGGGAGTCCAGTTCGACACCAAGCAGGACAAAGTCCTCCTCCCTCCTTCGAGGATAAGGCAGCTGATGGGCCAAGCGCATCGGTTGACGAACACAATGCGCCCCAGGGTGTGAAGCTGTCTTCAGGTCCTTGGCCTTATGGTGTCAACCCTGGAGGTAGTACCATGGGCGAGGGCTCACATGCGGCCACTCCAGCGCTCCCTGCTGTCACGTTGGAACCCATTGTCTCAAGACTACTCAATTCGCTTCCACCTTCCGGTAGAAGTATGTTCTCGGCTCCAGTGGTGGCCACAGGAATTTCACCTAAGCAAGGGTGTAAGCCTGTCCCCACCAAACTAGCTACTCCTCATGATGGACGCAAGCCTCCAAGGGTGGGGAGCTCACTGTCAGGAACTGACAACCCAGTGGCGACAGACCAAACCTACCTGGAAGCCCGAGCTGTCAAATTAGCGTGCCTATAATTCAGCCACAGACTCCAGGGCCAGGCAGTCCACGTGATGCAGGACAACTCAATGGTAACCTTCATCAACCACCAGGGAAGAACCAAAAGATACCAAGTGTTTCTGGGAATAGACCCCCTTATGGAATGAGCAGAGTTAAATCTACAAGGGATCTCGGCTCCCCACATCGCGGGAAAAGACAGCGTCAGAGCAGACCTTCTCAGCAGGGAGAGTCTGAGTCCAGGAGAATGGGCGTTGTTGACCAGAGCCTTCTGCTTCCCAGTAGATTGCTGGAGCCTCCCATTCATCGACCTACTGGCCACATCTCACAATGCTAAGGTCCCCCGATTCTTCAGTTGCAGAAAAGATCAGTGCTCCTAAGGGACTGACGCCTTTGTCCAGGCCTGGTCAGAGGAGGACTGACTGTACACCTTCCAACGTGGCATCTGCTGGGCTAGGTCATTTGCAAGATCAAACGCCACAAAGGATTAGTCCTTCTGGTGGTCCCGAATTGGCCCAGATGCCCGTGGTATGCAGACATGTGGAGGCTTCTGGTGGAGAGCCCCCTATACCTCCCTCTGTACAGGGACTTTCTCCAACAAGGTCCGATCCTTCACGAGGACCCAACTCTGTTTTGCCTTACGGTCTGGCCCTTGAGAAGGCTCGCCTGATGAAGCATGGATATTCGATGGCAGTAATTGCCACCTTGCTCCATGCGCGGACGTTCTGGAGGACCTTGGTGTACCTGCGGATCTGGAGAATATTTGAGGCATGATTTGAGGAGCGCAGGGTGCCCCTCGCACAACCAAGATCCCCATAATTTTGGAATTTTTACAGGATGACTGGAACAGAGGGTTGCCCCTCAACTCCTTGAAGATCCAGGTGATGCCTCTCTTGTGTTTTAGAGGCGAGGTGAACGGAGTCTGCCTGTCAACACATCCAGACTTGGCCATTTCCAAAAAGGGGTTAAACACCTCTGACCACCCTTAAAGTGGCCGGTTCTCCCCTATGGAACCTCAGTCTCGTATTTGACCCTTTAGCAGGGCCTTCCTTTCGGCCACTGCACCTTCTGTCTTTACGCCTGTTAACGATGAAGACTGTGTACTTGGTGGCGATATGCTGAGCTCATCGCATCTATGAACTACAGGCACTGTTATGTCGGGAACCGTTCCTCCAATTGAATCCAGGAACATTATAGCTTTGCACCGTACCTTCCTTCCTTACCAAAGGTAGTCTCAGAGTTTCACCTGAACCAGTCCGTCTCCTTACCGTCCCTAGATAGACGCAAAGACATGGAAGACTACTGCCTCCTATGCCACGTAAACATCAGTAGGCTTTAGTACGGTATCTGGAACGTTCAGAACCGGTGCACATACGGACTGCTTGTTTGTTCTTCACGGTGGAAAGAAACAAGGCAAAGCAGCTTCGCGAGCTATCATAGCTCGCTGGATCAAGGAAGTGATCACGGGAGCTTATGTAGGGTAAGGGAAGCCTTTATTCCTTTGGGTTAAAGCTCATTCCACTAGGACCCAGGCAGTATGCTGGGCGGAAGCTAAGCTACTGTCACCCATTGACATCTGCTGAGCAGCAACGGGGTCCTCCTTACACACCTTCTCCAGGTTCTGTTGCCTGGATTTACAGGCTCGAGGATGCAGCCCTTGTGACAGCGGTGCGATCCAGACCACGGGCAGCCTCCTGCCGTGTTCGGGAGTAGCTTTTGTACATCCCATTGGTCCTGAGTCCATCTGGCTACATGCTAGGAATAGAGAAATTACTTACTTGATAATTTCATTTTCCTTAGTGTAGACAGATGGACTCAACATCCCGCCCACGGCTGCCCATGAACGGTGTCAAGGAATCGCCCATGAGGTGAATCGTGATTCAGAGAGGTTATGGCTAATTCTTTGCCCTGTCTCTAGATCAGGGCATCTATAATATTGCTGGGATTCAGCACTTATGTTTGCTTGAGTACACTTACGGTTACCAGTTTTTAATCAAGTTATTAAGTGGTATTCAAGTTTTTCAATACTATGTCCACAAGGGCTTTTGAAAAGAATACTGAATGGCTGAGGTCACTGCAGGGGTATATCTAGGGTGACGTCAGCTTTGAAACCTGTCTCTGTCAACATCTGCTAGCAGAGGAGCACATAACCCATTGGTCCTGAGTCCATCTGTCTACACTAAGGAAAACTAAATTATCAGATAAGTAATTTCTCCATTTCTCCTCTCCATGTCCCATCCTAGATGGTATGCCCGGGCATTACTGAAACTCTTGCTGGAGGCAAGTATCCTTCAAGCCTGCCCCTCAGTGGCTGTCTTTGGCTGACAGGAGTTCTACAGTCATTTTTGCTTCCTGTTAGAACTCAGTCATGTTGCCTCTGCGATGTGCCTAAGTTGTGTCAGCTCCATTAGACAGGAAATAGAAACCCAGGTGCCCTACAATGTGGTGCACAGCCTCAATATGGAAGTGACTCTTTTTCTTATGTTTTCTGTAGATATCTGCCTATCCCTGACCTTGTCTCTTTAGAGACCACACAGCCACATATTCCCTGGTGCCACATTTTGTCTCTTTCCTCTGTAGGTACATAGGTTGGAACCAGACACCTGGAAGAATGTGGAGGTGGTTAATATTGACATTGCAGATCGGCGCCAGATTCTGCCAAAGGTACGTGTCATCTGAAGGAACAATAATTAAAATATTACAAACTTTTGCCCAGTCAAATTCAAGAGATTAAATAGATATGGGATGTGGCTTATTTTCACTTAACTTCTTGAAGGGCTGCATTATAAATGGGATGAACTATGCATTCCAAGTACTGTGTTCCAACTGGTTCAGATTTGTTGCTGTACAAATCTCACCAGGTGATTACTACTGTAGCTGCATGTTTTTCATCTGGACATGACCTAATTCAGTAGTCAGATATATTATAATTTAGTGGTACTAAATAGCAGATGCTCCCTCTTTTCTGGTGGTGATCATGCTCTTCATAGTTTCAGGAGATCTGAAGAAGTTGTCTCTTGTGGCATATCTTGATATCTCTTATGCACATTTATTTGGATCTGGCTAGCCTTTCAGTCCAATTAGAGCCTACTCCAATCCAACTCATTGTCATTCTGACACAGGGATGCTGAGATACCTCAAACAGCCTAGGGATTTCCCGCGATTAAGCCTCCCTTCTTATCAACCCAGTAATCGTCTTTCACTAAGGTCATAAACCATAGCGCCCTTTGGAACCTGCCTCAGATGCACTCTAGAGCTGGCCACTCTAGAGATGTTGCATTACATGAAGTCTGGGATTTCCTTCTCCAGCCCACATCATTCCCAGAAACGAGTGAGTCATGAGTGCTTGGTTTGCTTTCCTTTGTCAGTGATGCAACTTCAGTACCACCTGCTTCCTTCTGCACTGTTTTCAGTCTTTCATTTCATTGTTTTTCATCTTACTGTTCTGATGTTCACAGGATTACAAGCAGGAGGAAGATCCATCAAAATTTAAATCTATTAAGACTGGCCGTGGTCCCCTGGGCCCAGATTGGAAGGTAGGGAGCATATGACTTGTATAGTACCCAATACTTTCTGGGGCTTTTGTGTAATTCTTTCATGAAATAGGAAACCTTGTGTGCATATCTCAGTTATTCCTTCTCCTGATCTGCTTTATTCAGTAAAGAGCTGCTGACTGATGCTTTATTCTGTGAAAAAGTATTGACAGAGCTGATGGTACACAAGTCCTGTCTGTATTGCATAGGATGAGAATCCACCACCAACACAGTGATGGATTAATGTAGAGTAAGTGAACAATAAACAGTTTCATTGGCTGACAGTTGCCACAGTCAAGGAGTTCATTTGCATATCTGGTTTTTGACCTCTGGTCATAAAACTGAAAGAAAATGCAGATCTGTGGATTAGTCTTTTGGAGCTAATGGTTTCAAACAAAAGGACATAGCGTAATAAAATGACACCAACTCTAATAAGAATCCTACTAAAGCCTCCTGAGCATGAAGAAGTGATTCTGGAGCACTAAACTGAGCAGATGTGAACTGTATGCTGCAGAAAAACCCAAAGGTCATCTTTTCAGAGTTCCTTTTATTAGTCTAGGCCCGAGAGTGCATGGTACATTTTCAAAGGGAAACTCCCCTGCTTAAAATTCTCCCCTGCAGAGCATATATCTGAGTCTTGAAAAGAAAAGATTCAGAGTGCCCGGCAAAAAAAAGCTGATTCCATATTTCCTGTATTTTTGTTATGAAGAGTTCTGGAAGCTACATCTTCATAAAAGTAGAGGCAATTCAGAATGGTAGCAAAACTATGCAGAATCTGCACCATAAGCCCTGTACCTTGAGACTTAAGAACCTTAGGGGGTAATTTTCAAAGGAGTTACGCGCATAAATGTAACTACTATTGTAGCAATTTTCAAAAGCCATTTACTCACGTAAAGTGCACTTATGCGAATAAATCCTATGGATGATTCAATGGCATATATTGTAGCAATTTTCAAAAGCCCACTTACTCGAGTAAAGTGCATTTACATGCGTAAAACCCAGATTTACGCATGTAAATGCTTTTTAAAATCTGGCCCTTAGAGAAGAGGAAGGAGTATGACAGAGAATTCAGGCAACCTCAAATGCATTTTTCAGTGGAAAGGAAGTCATAATATGAGGCTCAAAGGGAGTAGATGCAGGAGTAACATAACGAAATATTTCTTCACAGAAAAGGTGGGGGGATGGAAGGGAGGAAGTGACATCATTGTTCCTAATGGATGCCTGAGATTTTGCTCCTGCTCTCGAGTAGCCTAATCCTTCATTTACCGCAGCCATTCGTCTCAAATTGCCTGGATTGCACTACTGCCAGAAATGACTTCTAAAAGGAAAACAAAGGATCTCAAGCAGTTTTCTTATGCGAAAACAGATGATGAAGCTGAGCTGGATCTGGAGCTAAAGAATATGGTAGGCCACAGTGAAGAAGATTGGGACTGTGTCAATGCTGATAATATTCCGTTATTGGTAGATAGCGTCATCCCGATGCGAGCAGAGTCTCACAAATGGTTTTATGAGCTGAGGGCTGACAATAAATCCAATATGCAAGAAGTGCTCGCTATGATAGCATATTTAAAAGAAGAAATGGCCGACATCACATGCGAACATAATAGATAGTTTGTCTGATAAATAAAAATGTTACAAGCGGAGAATACTGTCTTTTCAGACAAATTACTTAGAAAATTGCATGAGGCATTGCAAACTGTGTTTTTGCGGGGTACCAGAGATCCTGAACTATGCAACTGAAAGAGTCTGTAATAAAAATATGTAAAACTATTTTAAGTTCTGGTGAGCAACTGGAGAATGGACAGGATCCTACCATCAAAATTGAGAGGGCTCACTGCTTCTTGGGCCAGTGAATAGGTAACAGGCTGTGAAACATCGTGCTATGTTTCCACAGATTTGTTATAAAGGAAGAAATCTTTGTGGCTGCAAGGAAGAAAGAGATGTGGTGTTGGAACAAACATGTTATTACAATTTATGCTGATCTCTCACCTTCTACCATATGAAAACGACAGGATCTCAAAGAAATTACCTCATTTCTGCGAGGAGAAGGCATTTGGTACTGCTGGCTTTTTCCTTTTGGCCTTTTGTTTACTATTGATGGTGTCAGCTCGAGCGTAAATCAGATACGGAAGCAGAATCAGCTCTTGCAGTTTAAAAGTGTATGACACACAACATCTGTGGCAATAAATGATTGACCACAGTGGCAAAGAGTGGAGAAGGGAGGTCAGAGACTTCGTCACTATTCAGGAGGATCTATACCAGCGACGTCTGCAGCAACATGAAAATTCTACTGCGTTTTGACTTTACTTGTTCTCCATGTAGATATAACAAGAGAAACAATTGTATATCCTTAGAGCAGTTGTCCTCATTTTGTAGTTATTAGTTTTTGTTGGTGTTGCACTTGCTCTTACACTGTTCAAAATAGGGATGTGCTGTTTGTTTTTGGGGTTTCACATTATAGTGTGACTTCTCGAGTGGGGGGAAGAGGGGATTGTAGGGTTCAATGTCCATTCCTCTGTGGTTGAGGATCTGCAAGTGGGTCAGAGCAGATCACAAAGGGATACAGGAAGGGATGGGAGGTTGGGGGAATGGGTAGGGAGATGTGATACTGGATATCAGAGGGGTATGGATGTGTAGGGTATAGGTGTAATAAGGGAGTTAGTATTAAGTGTCGTTACAGAGATAATGTTACTAAAGGATGGCAAAGTGAGTTGAGTCAACTAGTATTTGGTATTTCTTTTTGGATATTGAGTAGGAGGGGTATTATTATTTTGGTAAAATATCTACATATTGGTTATATTCCATTAATGTGGAAGATCTGAACTCCCATTCCAAAAGCCATTTGCTGTATAGGGAGCGCTCTTCCTCTAATGTTTCTGTAGCTTTTCTTCAGGAAACTCGTTTGAAGAGGTGCTATGAACACCTGATGGCATCAGCTAATTGGCCATCTAGATATTTTGCAGCTACTTCCAATATGGGAAAATACACTGGAGTTTCCATATTATTGTATAAGCAGTTTGCGTACCAGTTTAAGAAGAATTATGCTGGGAAATGTCTTTTAATTCAAATAGAGGTTGGAGGTAAATTGTACACTTTAATAAAATTCTGTGCTCCTAATACTGATCAGGGGATCTTTTTTGATAGAATTACTGATATAATGTAAAATGGGGAGAAGGAAATCTAATACTAGGTGGTGACTTTAACATAACTTGGTCACCAAAATTAGACAATTCTTCAGGAAGCAGCAACATTTCTAAAATACACAGATTGCATCTTAAAGATCTGTTGAATAACTGAATCTTGTGGACGTCTGGAGACAATGTCTTTCTAAGGCCAGAAACTATATTTTTTTCCAAACCCCATAACTTGTATTAAAGGATAGATTGCATTTGGATAGAGTAATCTATGGTTAATTTAGTATTGGATTCTGATATTGGACCTATCGCCTGGTTGCATCATGCACCTATATAGTTGATCTCTTTTTCTCTCAATTAGACTTGGGGAAATGTTTATAGAAATTGAATATTGTATACAGTTGTGGGACGAAATAACTGAATATTTTTCCATAAATGACATCGAGAATAAATCTCCAATAACCCTCTGGGATTGTTTCAAATCTGAAATTCATGGAAGTTGATCTCTAGGGCCTCGTATAAGAAAGAAGAGGATTATAGAATCCCTATTGAATAAGATAACTTTGCTAGAAAATATCCATAAATATGATCAGACTACAAATATCTGGGAATAATTATCCAAGGCAAGGGAACAACTTAAAGATTTTGATATTAATAGAATTGCACATCAGTTAGAGCTAGTTAGGAAAACCTTTGGCAAGTCAGTTGAAAAACTTGGCTGCACAAAATTAAATTGTAAAACTTAAAGATAAGGAGGGAAATATTTTAATTTCCAGCATGAATATTATGGGGACTTGTATACTGCAGATAAATACTTATTTGCACAAGACTAAGCTTTTAACTTTGTCCATGGAACACCAGACACAATTAGATCAAGAAATTCAGATTGTGGAGATGCTTCAGGTTATTAAGGATCACAGAGTTGGCGAGACACCAGGTTTGGATGGCTTTACTGCCAAATTTTATAAAATATTCACACCTTGTAGAGTTTTTCCAATGACTAGAATGTTTAATGCCCTTAGAAAATTAAATGCATTATCACCAGGATCTAACTTGGCAGGAATATCTTTTATTGTTAAGCGAGGCAGAGATCTGACTCTTTGCAGATGTTACCATCCTAAATCTCTTCTCAATATTGATCTCAAAAGTTTAGCCAAAGTACTGGCTGATAGATTGAGTAAGGTTATCATGAGCCTGGTACATCCAGATCAGGCCAGCTTCATTCATAATAGGATGGTGGCTGATAATGTTTGCAAAATAATAGATTTAGTTTGGTGGGTTCCAAGAGAAAATATCCCAGCAGTTCTTTTGTCTATAGATGGGAAAAAGCTTTTGACTTTGTTCATTGGGCTTTCTTACTTAAAATCCTGAGAAGGATGAATTTTGGCCATTTCTCAGGCCTTTTGGTGGTGAACGGGGGATACTCGGATATATTTATGGTTGCCAGAGGAACATGCCAGGTATGTACACTTTCTTCTTTACTTTTGCTCTGTTTTTAGAGCAATAAGAATAAAATAAGGGCTCATAAGCTTGTCCGCAGAGTTAGTGTGGATGTGGATATCTATAAACCTTTGCTATTTGCAGTTGCTATCCTATCTACTCTTGCTTATCCTGAAGAATCTTTAGATGCAGCAGTGAAAGAACTGCATAGATTTAGTAAAATTTCAGGGTTCACGTTGAATCTTGACAAATCTGTAATTTTGAATGTATCAGTTCCTAATTGCTGGGTTCCTCTTATAAAGAAAAATTTCCCCATTAATTGGGCCAAGGGAAATATCAAATATCTAGCTGTTAGATTAGGTGCAAAACTGAGTGATTTGTTTGATTTTAATTACACAGTCTTGTTCAACAATATTCTAAGAGATTTAGAGAAATGAGATAGGATTGGGTTATCCAGAATGGGACGTTTAGGCACGATAAAAATGAATGTCTTGCCTCAATTGCTTTATTTATTTCAAACGTTACCAATTTTGATCCCTAATGTCATATTGAAATTATGACAGAGACAAATTTTTTATTTCATTTGGAGAAAGAGGCCCCTAGATTGGCAAAATAGGTTATGTACCAGTCGATGTTGAGAAGTGGCTTGGGTACTTCAAACCTCACATGGTATTATATAGCCTCTTACTTAATAGATTGGCATAGGAAGAGAGACAAAAAATTATGGGTAAAGCTGGAACAAGATTTAGTGGGAGATATGCCTTTGGTAGCAATGATATGACAGCCTAAAAAGACCTGGAGACCAACTATGCTACTTAAATTGCAATTATGGGCCAGTTGGCATATCTAGTTAGTGGGGTCAGAGAAATTATTTCTACAGCTCTGCATTATATCGTAATACAGACTTTGCCCCAGGGCTTGAGGTGAAACTATTTCAGAAGTGGTTTGCTTATGGATTATACTTGATGGAATATATCTGGGATGGGAAATATGCGAAGAGCTTTATAGATCTGGGAGATGAGTTAATACCCGAGGCCAAGATGTAGTTTTTATACTCACAAATAAAGCATTTTTTGGCGTTAAGCAGATTAAGGTAAAACTTTATTTGCAGGATATTGCAATTTAGTTGATTATGTGAAAGGTGCTATTAATAAGATATATAGTATGCTGAATAAGGACTTTGTCCTCAGTACCTACTCATGTACTTGCTTGGAAAAGAGACTAAAGGATGAATAGGATGTTTCCTTTTTATATACTAGCAGGTGTTCTATCTCCACAGCTATAAAATGCTGTTTCGTTGGTATCTTGCACCTGCATAAAGTTTTCCCACATGTTGATGATAAATGCTGGAAGGATATTGGGACATTTTATCATATTTGGTGGGCTTGCCTGGTTATTTCTGAGTTCTGAGGAAAGGTCTGTTCCTTTATAAGGATGTAACGGGCTTCGAAATAATTCCTTTACCTAAACAAGTTTTATTAAATATCCCAACAGAGCAAGGTGACCAATATTTCCAACCTTTGGTGCACCAATTAATACTGGCTGCTAGATGTGAATTAACACATCAATGGAAAAATCTTTCACTGTAAGCAGTTTACAGATGCATGACTGTGATTACAGGTTAAATAGGATTACTGCCTCTTTGAAACACATAATTTCCAAATTTGTGAGAGTCTGGTGACCATATGTACACTGCAAAAACACTCAGGTTTCATGTTTTTGGCTGTTTATTTCTATATCACTTCTTTTACGATGATGCTTCTCATAGGATTAATCATTGAGGAGGGAATCTACTGTTTATTTGCATTTATCTAAGCTATTCTCAATTACTCCCCTTTCTGTGTATCTTTGTATTTGTACTAGTGGATATAATGTTATCATTAGGAGAGTTTGGGTATATCTCAGTTCTGACATTAAACTCAATAACTTGTCTAGGGCCAATCCAATGATTGTTTATTGCCTTTGGCAAGAAGCGAAAAGGAGATATGGCAGGGGAAGAGCAAGTTTGTTTACCGTAAATGGTGTTTTTCCGTAGACAGCAGACGAATTAGCCATGCTGTATGGGTACGTCTTCTGTGTCACTAGGTGGCGGTGCTCTCTAAGTCTAGCAAAGTCTTTTAGTTAGGTGCTCCCTCCCTCCTGTATCTTGACAGAATTACCTCAGGCTCCTCAGTCAGTATCAAAGCAAGGTAGGTATGCTAGAACTGTCCGGGGAGGCAGGCGGGCCCAAAAAACAAGAAGGAAGTCGGTCTAACAAAGCCGAGAGGGGATGAAAAAAAAGAGAGATGCCGAGTGTCCTCAAAAGATTTATTAATAAAACAATATTCCGTAATTGCCCCAGGCAGGTCAGCATGGCTAATTCATCTGCTATCTACGGAAAACACGTTTACGGTAAGCAAACTTGCTCTTTTCACATAGATAAGCAACTGAATTAGACATGCTGTATGGGAGTCTCCAGCTGACATATTGAGCAACAATATCTGTGAAGTTCTATTTACTTCCTCTTTTTTTTTTTGCTCAGTACGATAAGAATGGCGGACAATTCCTATGAAGGTAGTATTTGTGTGGCATCGGTGCTCTTCTGTAAGATAGTCCATCTCAATTGGGCATCATCCGAAGTTTGTTTGTCTAAACCAGCGCTTCTCAACCGGTGTGTCGCGGCACACCAGTGTCGCCAAGCACCGGCAGGTGTATTGCGTGCTCCCGGACTCTTCCGCTGCTCTTCCTTCCCTGCTGCTATTGCCGCCGGGCTATCAGCACATTCAAGCCAAGTGGGAACGGCAGCAGTGCAAGAAGAAGCTGTGGCACCTGCGGCTGGCCTTTTCTTCTTCAGGGGGGTTCCCATGGATGCAAACCTTACTTTTACATCTAGCCCCATGACGATCATGGGTCACTGTGTCATGCATGTGAGAACCATCTGTCAGGTGTGTCCCGACAGAAAAAAGGTTGAGAACCACTGGTCTAAACAAAAGTGGGATGTGGAGTGTGTAGCGTTGACCATGTCGCTGCTGTACAAATGTCTATGAGAGGTACATGATGGAGAGAGGCAATGAGGGTGCCATTGCACGCACCTGATGTGTCTTTGGGGTCGCAGATAGTGTTTTCGACCTCGTATTATAACAAACTGGATAGAGGTGGATATCCATGTGGAGAAAGTGCTTTCCGTTAATGGAAGTGCTTGTGCGTTTGGATGGAACGAAAGAAATAGTAGCGATGGTCGATTGGGTGAAAGAGTTCGCTGTTTGTAGAATGCCAGCGCATGTTTACCATGCAAGGTGTGTAATCTTCCCGCATGGGCAATTGCATGAGGGTTTAGATAGAACGTGGGTAAGGTGTTGGTTTGGGTAATATGGAAATTGAAAATCACCGTTGGTAGAGACTTAGGGTGAGTGTGCAAGGTCACCTTGTCATGGTGAAATTGAAGATAAGGAGGGTAGTGAAACAATGCTTATAAGTCACTTATTCTCCTTGCAGCAGTTAAAGCACCCAGGCAAACACCTTCCATGAGGTAGTGAAGGTGACAAGCGTCCAAAGGTTCAAAGGGTGAAACCACTACCTATTCGAGAATCAAATTAATGTCC
Source organism: Rhinatrema bivittatum (assembly GCF_901001135.1). Classification (NCBI taxonomy): domain Eukaryota; kingdom Metazoa; phylum Chordata; class Amphibia; order Gymnophiona; family Rhinatrematidae; genus Rhinatrema; species Rhinatrema bivittatum. The sequence goes on along the minus strand of NC_042622.1, from coordinate 161,133,988 downwards.
CACGGCACCGGTGGCTCATGTAAAGGTGGACGTAGGCGCAATATAACTCCTTCATGAATCTTGCTACTAAGGAATGAAAGGAAAATGTGCTCTCCATCTAGATGAATGATATAAGCTGCTATAGTTCTGAAAGGAAAAACATAGCTAGGAAAGTAGCAAGGCCGTTGCTATAAAGTAGATGGAGGTAGGAGAGAAGTAGGTCAGGTGGGCAGGTGAAAATGGGTCAATACTCGTTGATGCACACCAGGAAGCGTAGTGGGACTACTTTCTTTGGCAGTGGAGCCAGGTGGATAGTCCTCTTGAGGACAAGAAGACATTTTGAAGGGTAGGAGAAATGTTTAAGCGCTAGTAAGCGAGCTTTTTTTTTTTTTTTTTTAAATCTCCATGCCATGAGGTGTAGGAAGGAGTGAAGAAGATCTAGCCGTGTACCCTTGTCCTGGGTAAGACACTGTGAGCTGGCAACCAGGGAAATCTGGTTGCGGATTGAAAAAAAATGCAGTAGGTAACTGTAACATGGTTGTCTTGGTTATGCTGGCGGGATTAGGGTCAGAGCCGCCTGGTGCGCCATGGATCTCTGGATTGTGCGAGAGAGGAGTGGTATTGAAGTGAATGTAGAGAGTGGGCTTGTGACCAATCGATGAGAAAAACGACTAGAGCGAGCCGGGGTGGGCTCGGGTAAACCGAAGAAAAATTCTGCAGTTCCCTGCTGCTCTCTGTTGGATAGAGGATGACTGTAGGGAGACCCCGAACTGAGAGTACTTTATTAGCTTCTTTTGGATTCAGTTCCCCTTAGCGGGGGTGAAATTCCCCTGAGTTTGACCTCTCTGGAATTGTGAATCCCGGGCAGATTGCAGTGAGCTGTATCCTTAATGAGCCAGCTCTAGTATTTGAACTGCTGGTCTGCAGAGGTTCCATGAACCAGACCCTCCTTCCTTGTTAATATAGGACATTGTAACATGGTTGTCCGTGGGAATCATGACTATCTTCCCTTGTATGGAATCCTCGAAGTATCGAAGGGTGTTGACTACCGCTTTGGGTACCAGAAGGTGTATGTGCAGTGTACATTCGCAGGAAGTCTATAGACCTTGTGTCCGTAACTCGTTCAGATGATCTTCCCTTGGGGGATGCATCCCTGGTGAGTATTATGTGATGTCGAAGGGAGCGCAGGGGTGAGCCAGTCGATAGTGTCAACAGGAGTAGCCACCAGTTGAAGGTGTCTTTCCATGTTGATGGTATAGGAAATTTGAGGAGGCCATGAATGGAGAAAAAAGGCCATTGGTGCCTGAGACCTCACTGAAGGCGACGTATATGTAGATGCGTATGTAGATGGCTGCCACCATATATCCCAAAACAGGTAGGACTTGGTGAGGAGCTACCATGGTACTGTGAATTAGAATTGTAGACAGCGTGGAGAGAGCTATCGCTCTCGGGTGAGGTAGGAAAAACCTTGACTGGAATCGTGTCAATGTAGGCTCATTTAAAATGTAAGTGTGAGTGGGCTCCAGTTTCGATTGTCCGCAGTTGATCTGGAGGCCTAGATTGTCTAGGTAAGAAATGGTCTGCAAAGATTGTCTCTTTGTAGTGCTGGATTGGATGTTAGCAGAAGCCCAACGCTCAGGTAGGGAAAAATATTTGTGACCCCCACCAGTGCTATGCATTTGGTGAAATTTTGGGGGCAGAGGCAAGGCCGAATGGAAGAACTTTGTACTGGAAGTGATGGCTGTCTGCTTGGAAACAGAGGAACACCAGGAACTGGGTGCATCGGAATGTGAGCTTATGTGTCTGTCAAGGCTAGTGAGCACATCCAATTCTCGGGCTGAAGAAAGGGAAGAATGGACTTGATAGAAGTCATTTGGACCTTCTCTTTTTGGAGGTATTTGTTGAGGTTTAGAGGTCCCAAGTTTGGGCGTAAGTTTCCCGATTTCATGGGAACAAAGAATAATGGGAATAAGAACCTTTGATGGAATTCCGGGTTGGGCAATTTCCGTATGATCGAGAAGACCATTGATCCGATGTAATCTGATTCCAGGGTGGAAGGCAGTTGGACAACTGTTCCCCACAGGAAATGACGGTGGGTTGGGTTTTTTTTTTTTGGTTTTTTTTTTTAATGTCTAAACCCCTGACTGGGTTTTTGCAGACTAAAGGCCCATTTGTCATTGCGGCTGACGATGTGCTCCAGTATGCTGGCGTGATCCCAGTTGCTAATAAGCCTGTTGTCTCAATGGTCAATAAGACGGAGGCTTACAACAGGAGTAAGGTTTAAATATCGCAAAGGTTGACCTTCGGTAGGGGCCGAGTTAAATTTTCACATCGCAATGTAGATGGACGTTGAGGAGATGCCAGGAAAGGACTCGTGTTTCCTGTTCCTTGAGGTTGGTTATAGTATAGGGAACTGATCTCCGAAGCAATTTTCTGGACAACATGGTAAATTTGTCCATCTATAATGAACATCGTCTCTTACGGTGGTAGAGCGCAACCATTCAAGGCGTCTGGATGCCATGGCAGTCGCTGAAGTTTTAGAAGAGACATTAAAACCCTGCATAAATGGGTCTCAAATAGTGCCTCGACCCTTCCTCAAAGGTATGTTATTGAGGAGGTAAAAGGCGTTAGCCGAGTCTTGTTGCATTAATGGTTTTGAATGTGGGCGTTGAGCATCGCAGATGAAATGTCGTTCTTGCGAAGTCATCCAATGGTTTATTATCCCTATTCGGTGGTGTTTGCATTGCCGACTAACTACCACGGACTGATGTGGAAGTGGAATGGTAGCATGGAAATAGAATCTTTTCAATCCATATTCCAAGTGAAGTCCAGGACCTGTCTGTTAAGGCTGTCAAACTGGGTGTTGAGACCTGCAAGTGCAGATGCAAGTTTCGGATGCATTTGCGAGTTGAGTCAGTGTACCTGCGGATCGTGTACACGCCGGTGGTTTTGGTTTTTTGTTTTGTTTTTTTGGTTTTTTTTTTGTGGTCATGCCCATTCTGGGTTTTCGCACTCCCTAGGCATTTGTTCATGGTTTTCCTCGGCGCCCCTGTGAACTCTTATTTATTTTTTTTACTTTCTGAGCCGGCAGACGCATCAGCATGCCGACGGAGGCATCGATGCGCCCGCAGATGTGGTGGGCTGTTGGCGTCAAGGATGCGTTGGTGCACCGTTGGACCCTGTGCGTGTTGGTGAACGCACCTGTCCTTGATGTGCTCAGACACTGGTAGGAGGCTGGATCCTATTTGCCATTACATATCTAAAGGTAAATGTATGTCTTTTTCTAACTCTGAACTCTGTCCGCACCAAATGAACAGAGAGCAAAATCTGGCCCGGCCTGTCATTGTCCTCCCTATGCACCAACAATCACTGTTCTTTGTTTCCCTTCCATCCCTCAGCGAAAGCCATTCTTTCCTCTCTGTGAGTGACAGTAGGGTCAATGCGCCAGCAGATGCATCGATGCACCGGCGTGTCACAGTGCCTGTATTGTCCCACGGTGCATGGGAACTCAACTTGGTGCCAGGTCAGCTGAACTGGGAGGCTATCGAAGAGGTAAGCACTAGAAAGAGGGCTTCCATAGCCCGATGGGGGTCCCCGGAGACAGGGGATTTCTTCCCAGAAGTGCCATCTTTTTTTTTTTGCCCGCAATGCGGTCCTTGCACCAGTGAGTTCATCGACTGTAACTGTAGTGCCCCTCCCCCAGGCTCCACTCTGTTTCGGCCTGGGAAGAAACATGGGAGGCCCACCAAGGAGGAATCGAATCGAGGGTGTGCCCAGAAATATGTAAGAAGATCTCTTGAGGGCAGATTTTAAAAGAGGTTTGTCGATATGTATTTCCATACAATATAATATAATGAAGAAATAATATAATATAATGAAGAAAAGGTTTGTTGGGTTTTTTTTAAATGTGAAGAGAAGAAGAGAGCTCCGTGCAATCTGTGAGCGGAAAAAAACAGACTGAGGAGCCTGAGGTAATCCTGTCAAGATACAGGAGGGAGGGAGCACCTAACTAAAAGACTTTGCTAGACTTAGAGAGCTCCGCCACCTAGTGGCACGGAAGACGTACCCATACAGCATGGCTAATTCAGCTGCTTATCTACGTGAAAATGAAAGTTTGCTGATGTTTGTTAAACAGCTTTTATATTCTTTTGTGTACAATACGTTTTTTAATTGCTCCTTTCCCATTATATTTAATAAAATTTAAATTGGAAAAAAAAAGAAAAGGTGGGGAATACATGGGACAACCTTGGGGTGGAGGCACAAACAGTATCGGAATTTAAGAGAGCCTAGGATAAGCAAAGAGAATCCCTCATTGCGGGGAAGTAGAGGTAAAGTCAAAGTTCAAATAGTCTGGAAAAATGGGCCAACTAGATGAACCTTACCCTCAGCTTGAAGGTTTCTGTTGTAATGCTTGAGCTGGCTAGCTGAAAATACAGCCATGAGTGCCACATCTTACTGTCATACCTTTGCCACATGCTTAAGCATGTTACTGTTACTGATGCTTCTCTGCTTACTACCTGGTGATGGTCTTGGCGGATGTGTTTCACTGTGCTTCAGAGCAGTGCTGAGGCTTGAGTCTGTCAGAAAGTCTTTCCTGCTCCCAGACTGACAAGCCCTTCATGGTTTTCTCCTTCCAGAAGCTGCTGGGGCAGCAGAGTGACTGTCCTCACATGTGCGCTTACAAACTGGTAACAATCAAGTTCAAGTGGTGGGGCTTGCAAAACAAAGTCGAAAACTTCATTCACAAGGTAAGTGATTACAGAAGAGAGATGACGAAAATCACTTCTCTGAAACCTTCTATCATGTATTTTTCTCATGTTTAACTCGTGAGCAATGAAGGAGATGATCTAATTTTCAAAATATAGCCACGAATTAAGTCAGAGGAACTACAGGAGAGCAGTATTTTCTGCTTTTTATTTTTGAGGGTAAAAATGTGCACATCAGGTGCACTTTTTATTTTTTATTTTTTTTTGCATCGGAGGGAAAGCTAACAGCCTCATCAACATGAATTTATATGTGATGAGCGCTATTAGCTATGCGCTTGGTTGGACGTGGATTTTGGATGTGCTAACCCCCATTTTGCATGGGGGGGTTATGGATATTTGTCCAAAATGTGTCCAATCATGTATTGAGCCATGTGCTGCAGCCAGTGCACGGTATTGCATCGGCCTGACTGTTGGGGTTCATATTACTCTCTGTGTGTACCCAGTGCTGGGTCCATATCATTGTTATATGTGCATAGTGCTGGGTTCCATATTACTGTGTGTACACAGTGCTAGAGTCCGTATTACTGTCTGTGCACGGTGCTGGGTTCATATTACTGTCTGTGTGCACAGTGCTTGATCCATATTACTGTCTGTGTATGCACAGAGCTGGATCCTTATTATTGTCTGTGGGGTGGATTTTAAGAGCCCTGCTCGCCTAAATCCGCCCAAATCCGGGCGGATTTAGGCGAGCAGGGCCCTGCGCGCCGGTGAGCCTATTTTACATAGGCTCACCGGCGCGCGCAGACCCCGGGACTCGCGTAAGTCCCGGGGTTCTCCGAGGGGGGCGTGTTGGGGGCGGGCCCGGTCGTCGCGGCGTTTTGAGGGCGTGTCGGCAGCGTTTTGGGGGTGGGTCCGGGGGCGTGGTTACGGCCCAGGGCGGTCCGGGGGCGTGGCTGCGCCTTCGGTACCCGCCCCCAGGTCACGTCCCGGCGCGCTAGCGGCCCGCTGGCGCGCGGGGATTTACGTCTCCCTCCGGGAGGCGTAAATCCCCCGACAAAGGTAAGGGGGGGGTTTAGACAGGGCCGGGGGGGTGGGTTAGGTAGAGGAAGGGAGGGGAAGGTGAGGGGAGGGCGTTAGAGGATTCCCTCCGAGGCCGCTCCGATTTTGGAGCGGCCTTGGAGGGAACGGGGGTAGGCTGCGCGGCTCGGCGCGCGCCGGCTATACGTAATTGATAGCCTTGCGCGCGCCGATCCAGGATTTTAGCGGATACGCGTGGCTCCGCGCGTATCTACTAAAATCCCGCGTACTTTTGTTGGCGCCTGGAGCGCCAACAAAAGTACGCCAACGCGCCTTGTTTGAAAATCTACCCCTGTGTGCGCAATGCTGGGTCCATGTTAGGAGTTACCAGGGCCAGATTTGTTTTGGGTGCCAAATTCTGAAGGTGCCCAAAAACTGGGATTGCTGTCTGATTTCTGGGGCAAAATCTCCAAGCTCTTGGTCCCCTGCCTATGGGTGCCATAATCTTAAATTCTGCCCTGGGAGTTATCAACTAGGTGAAGGATGTCTGAGTTCTTGTGGACAATGTATTGCAGGGAAATTTTCAAAATGTCCACAATGGAACAAAGTCTGCAGGTGATTTCTACTTGTGGGCTTTGATCCAAATTTCACAAGAACTTTCATGATACAAATTACCCATGGATATATACACATACTTTGTGTGGAAAAAGCAAGTTTGCTTACTGTAAATGGTGTTTCCGTAGATAGCAGGATGAATTACCCATGCTGCCTGGAACATCCTCTGGGTGGCATCGAGGCGGACCTTATTTTAGCTGTTACAGAGTTTTGCTCTGTGCGACTGTGTGCGTCTTCCTGCGCAAACTAGTGCCCTCTGCTCCCTCAATCTGTAATATAGCAGAGAAAAAATTGAAATTAAATTCCCCCCTCCTCCCCCCCCCAGCTGTCCAGGGGGGGGGGGCGGGTTCGCCTGACTAATTCATCCTTCTATCTACGGAAACACCGTTTACGGTAAGCAAACTTGCTTTTTCCCATCGATAGCAGGGCTGAATTAGCTATGCTGCCTGGGAGTCCCCAGCTCCCAGGTTGTGCCTCGCTCGGCACAAGGGTCTCTGCCCTTAACCCCGAGTCCGTTCTGTGAGCCCAACCTATGTTACCATGGACAGCCATGGAGCGTTCTCCCATGCGAAGAGATCCAACACCGCTGCTCCCAGCATTGCATCTGTCGACATCTGCTGGTCCAAACAGTAATGAACAATGAAGGTATGCAATGATGACCACGTGGCAGCCTTGCAGATGTCTAGGAGCAGCACGTTGCGCAGGTGAGCAACCGATGCAGCCACTGCTCAGACTTGATGTGCCTTTACTCTGGAAGTGAGTAGGAGCGCTTGGAGTAGCAGAATTGGCTGCATTGCGAAATCCAGCTTGTAATGGTCTGTTTCGCCACCAGAAGACCTGGTGCATTCAGGTTGAAGGAAACGAACAGCTGTGAAGCCCTGTGATCTGCTCCTAGGCTTGAATAGCCTGCACCCTTTAGAGTAGGAAATATTACCAAATCTCTCTCTTCTTTTCCTGGACACCTAAAGTCATTCTGGCTTCTGGGGATTAGTATGCTCAGAGAGGATAACATGACAGTGAAGTCTCAAAGTTTACTGAGGATTTCCAAAACACATTGAAAAGTGAGCGGTATGCATAGAGATTCACTCGCGGAGGGCGTAACTTACACATGTGCTTTTGAAAATGAAAAGATATGCGAAAGCATTGACTCTGCCTCTGACTCATGAAGTTGTACATGAACTGAGGCCTGGCTGATTTTCCTGCTTAAAAGCAGGTTTTATGCGCTTTGAAAATGATTCCCAAACTGTCTGCTTAGGCAGGGCAATATTTCCTTTTCTGCCCCCAGTTCCTCTGCATTAGTTTGCTTACAGTTGACGACAAAGACAACAATATGAAAACATTGCCAGCCACATATTGCTCTGGGATATGTTCAAATTCACTTGTTTAGCATTATTTCTGGTTTTTGCAGCAAGAGAGGCGTTTGTTCACTAATTTCCATCGGCAGCTCTTCTGCTGGCTGGACAAATGGGTGGAGCTGACAATGGACGACATCCGCAAGATGGAAGATGAGACCAAGAAAGAACTAGATGAGGTCAGTAGGAATGAGGCAGAGGAGAGCACAATGATGGGGAAAGTAGCTGATCATCCACAGGCTTGAACTTTCTGCATAATAAAAGTGGCTGAATGTTTTCTTTTATCTCCAGATGAGAGAGAAGGACCCAGTAAAAGGAATGGTGGCAGCAGATGACTAGTGCAGTTTCCTGCACTGTAAGTACTTGGGGGAAATTACTTGTCCCTGTATTATTACAGTGGGTTTCAGGCTCATTAATGACAGTAGCACCACCACTGTAACTGCAAAATGTCCTTTGATGCTTTGAGAGAAAACATTTTCTTTTGCAGCTTCTAAGAAATCTCAGAGGGCAGCAGTACTACCATGTTTTAAAAAAAATAACTGTTCTGTATACTGGGTTTTTTTTTAACTCGAAATTATAGAACATTTTGCTAATGGAGGCAAGCAAGGCTACAATGCTATTTTCAGAAGTAGCTAGGACGATTCATGTTGGTTATCAGCAGAGTCCACTGTGATTCTTTTCAAGATCTTTATTAGTAACATTGCAATCGAACTGGAGGAGAACATATCTATTTGCAGATGACATAAAAATCTGTAATATGATATATACAACAAAAAGAGTGGAAGAAAGGACTTGGGGAAAAAAAAAGAAAAATGCTTGGAAGTATGCTTCAATGAAAAAAAGATGTTAAATTCTCCATCAGGAGCCCAAAGTTCCACTAGAAGGACAAGAACTGCCAGCTGCCAAACAGGAAAGGGAACTTTAGGTAATCATCTTGGATGACCTTAAGGTTGCCAACCAGCATAATAAAAAGGCAGGAAAGCTAACCGTGTGATCGGGTGTCACCAGCAGAAATAAGAAGGGCATATTGTTCTTGTATAGTTTACAAGCCCTATGGACAATTCAGTGGCATAGATTGTAGCAATTTTCAAAAGCCCACTTACACAGGTAAAGTGCATTTACCCATGTAAAACTCAGTAGTAAGCGCTTAAATGCTTTTGAAAATTAGGCCCTTGGGGAATAGCCACTACTTATCACTGCATGATAGTAGCATGGGATCTATTTACTGTTTGGACCTGCATTAGAAACAAGATGCTGGTTTGATGGACCCTTGGGCTGACTCAGTATGGCAGTTCTTATGTTATGTTTGATCCTACCTTGTTTGGAGTCTTACTAGTAATCTATATAACACACTATCTATATCTGGAATTTATTGCCGTAGGATGTGGTAAAAGATGATAGTGCAGCTGAGTTTAAAAAAGGTTTAGGCTAGTTCCTGGAGGAAAAATCCATAAACCATTATTAAAGTGGAGTTGCAGAAATCGACTGATTATCCCTGGGATAAGCAGCATGGAATATATCGACCTTTTGGGATCCTGGCAGATACTTGTGACCTGGATCGGGCACTATTGGAAACAGGATACTGGGTTTGATGAACCTTTGGTCCAACCCATTATGGCAAATCTTATGTTCTTATATAAATACTGTGTTCAGTTCAGGAGGCCATACTTTTATGAAGCAGCAATAGGGGGGGAAGCAGTTTAGAGAAAAGCTACAAACTAGTATAGGACCTGCAAAACAAACCCTGCACAGAGAGGCTTAAGGAACTTAAAATGTACCCACTGGAAGAAAAACAGAGAAGGACAGGATATAGAAACATTCAGATATTTAGCAAGAGCAAGGGGGTCGTAGCAGACTGGTTAGATGTAATTTGAGGAAGCATTTCGCTGTTCAGAGAGTGCTAGATGCCTGAAATGTTCTACCAGTAAAGGTAGAATTTAAAATGCTTGGGCTGGATACAGAAGGAAGTGGTTAGAGTGGATGGGGCAGCTGTAGGCAACAGAAATGGTGGGAGCTGGACTAGTCATGAAACCCTTTATTCAATCATCTGGAACAGCAGAGAGTCAAAAAGAGGAAGAAGAGCAAGCATGCTTTCACAGAGAAGTGACAGAGCTGTGTCATGCTGCCAGGAAGAGGAGGCAAGGTCGGCTGACATGAAACGGTGACTGGCTTTGGTACATTCTCCAATATAATCAGGAGAGGCCGCATACTATTTGCAAATAATGTGCAGTAATTGTGATTTGCTACACACTGTTTGCCTCCTATTTTTTCAACTTTTGAAAACCTTTGCTCCCAACCACCAGTCTTGCTCCAATATATGAAAAAGTGCTCCTTGCCAAATTTCAGCTCAGTCGAACTATTTTAAGGTGACCCCCCCCCCCCCCCAAGGCCTTAAAGTTTCAAATTTCACCCAAAATTAGTATTTCTTATTTAAAACTTTTGTATTTCATTTTCAAATGTTGTTTGGGAAAATAAGTCAAGCATAATTGAAAGACAATTTTATTTATAACTATTTTCTTCATATACAGTTATTTACATGAAATAAAAATTAGCCAAGATATTGAGCAAAAATTGAAACCAAAAGAAAAATACATACTTCACAAAATAAATCTAAAATGGAAATAATAACAATAAAAATGTAATAAGATACCAGATTTTACTGCTTTATTAGGACAGTTTGGTAGCATCTGGGTACTTTTTTCTGTGTTTACTAACAATTGCTTTTCTTTTTCGTTCTTGGTCAGAATGGTCTGATGTTCTTGGATTAGCTTCACTCCTCTCTCAGCCATGTCGTTTACTACTACAATGCTTTTTAATGTTTCCAACCCACGTTGGAAGTAGACATCATCGTTCCAAGTAGATGGGCAGTTTTCTAGAAAATGGTTTATTGAAAATCTTGAGAAGCACATCTTCGATTCTGCGGAAATAAAATCATAGAAGTGTTTTTCTTTTGAACGGTTGAGGTCTTCACTACTAACAATGTATCATTTTATTTGATTTTCTGCATCGCTGTCTTCTGTCGTCATCGTTATGGTAGCCATTTTTTGCTTAATGTCTAGTGGAACGTCATCTTCAAAGAACGCGAATGCCGCAGTTCCTGGTGCTAGATACCCTAAATAGTTTGCAAAGTTTTTCACGGCAGCACTACTGATCTCTGGATCTACATCCTTATACTCGATTAATTTCAGTAAAAAATTGTAATCTAGATACAGAGCTTTCAGAGCCAGCGGTGCTAGGAACCAGGCTTATAAATAGAGTCTGATAAAAAAAAAAATGCACGTTCTTCTGATTGATTCATTTTCTTTTTTGGTCAGTTTAAATTGATCTTGGAATAAATATATTTTAAAGGCATAAATAGCCTTTGCCATCCATCGATCGTGGCTCACAGCTCCAGGAACGTGAAATTAGACTCCTTTTGAGGGTGTACCACTGAGGAAGGTCATGGCTAAGTCTAATAATGGTAATAATCTCTAGGCTGTATATGACGTAACTGTTCTTGCAGAAATTCCAGCATACTGACACGAACATCTTTGGTGACATCTTCTATCCCACTACGGTATTTTTGTTGTCTATGGCCAACCAGGTTTCCCTAAATCTTTTAAACATTCACATCTGGTCTGAAAGTTGCACCCATTACTGCATCAGAACTACTTCTCAAGACTAATTCAAAGATGTGATGTTGACACAGAAGGTAGAGTAAATCACAATCAAATATTTTCTCAAGATTTGTATAGGCAATAAACAATTTAATATAAAAAATATCAATTTTGTTAAAATCAGAAATGTCAGAGCCTTTGGGGGCCATTTTAATATTATCTGATTGAGCTGAAATTTTACAGAGAGTACTTTAACACGGATTGGAACAATTTTGGTGGTTGAGAGATGAAAAATATTTTCAGTTCACAAAATCATATACAACTAAGAGCCACCCTAGTATATATTATATATATATTATATATATATATATATATATATATATATATATATATATATATATATATATATGGATGTTCAGCTTCGTTAAGATGACAGGCACTGTATTATTGCAAAGAAATTTTTTTTTTTATCCTGAAAGGATTCACACCATCCAACAATAATGACTTCATCCCTGGCATATCCTGATCAACATCAGGTTGGAGGAGTTTTCCTCAGGCTCTAACCCCACCTAGTATTTTGTAGACAAATTTCTCTCTCTGACATAACATTGAATTATTGGCAGTCTATCCTATGGGTAGTGTATGTGCTGTCATGTCCCATAAGGACACAGAGCAGGCAGGTCACCTAAATATTTAGCAGCTGGGTAAGTGTTCTGCTGAATATAACTGGTTAAAGCTACCCAGGTTTTTCCAACCAGTCTTAATCCTGCCCCTGGAATGCCTCCTTCACTGTCTCTGTTTATCCCACTAAATTGTGAGTGGGTGACAAATTACCCAGACTGAATTTATCTGGGGAGTGAGGTGGGGGGAGGGGGAGTTTGAAATCTGTTTGTGTCTGGATAACCTCAGAAGTTAACTGGACAAAGCCTTGAGTAAATGATCTTCTCTTTGCTTCCAAATGATTTTCTAATTGTTGTTTTCTTATTTGTATTTTCTTTTACATTTTAGTTGAGACAGAAGTTGAGGGGAGGTCATGGGGCTATAGTCATTAGATCGATGACCCACATCTGGATCAAGTCTTTCATTCCCTCATCAGCAGATGATGTTCGATCTTCTGTAGTTAAACTCAGATGTCCTTTATTATTGGGAGCAAATGCACTAAGATTGTAGCACCTCAGCTCCTCTGAGGTGTGTGTTGTGTACAGATTGCTGTATTTTCCTACACTTCCCTCCTCAGTGTTTTCTGTTTTGTTCCCATGTAGCTCTGTTTAATTTCACTGTAAAATATTTGGAAGAAATAGTGTTTTTTGATGTTGTGAGCATTTTTCTTGTTTGCTTAAACCTGGGATAAATTGACACCTTTATATCTCTACCTATCTATCCGGCAGTCTGACTATTCTGTTGTAGGGACTTGAGACGCAAAGGAGAAAATATTTATAAACCTGTATTTCCTTAGAATAGCCCCATAGCACTGTCTGTATTCTGGCTTTTGTTTCTAGATTCAAAACCAGGATCATTATTTCATTCCTCATGAAGTTTGCTCTGGGATTTATGCTGCTTGTTCTCCATGTATTTGTGTCCTGGCTCTATTGCATCACCCTCATCGGCCAACTGAACTGCAGAGCTCATACACACTCAACAACTGGCTCTGTACCACACAATACACACATCTTCATGGGCCAGCTTCTTATTCACAAGTGCAACTCATGTGATTCTCACAGGTCTGGGCCCAGCAAGGGGTACCATCACAATACTACTGCTTATATATATACAACCTGTGGCACTCTTACACGGCTGCTCCTTCCACATGCATTTCATTTTGGCTCGCTTGCAGAAAAATTCATTGATGAAGTGTATGGCTTTGTAACTTACCAATGCCAGAGGAGCCAATATTAACACAGGTGCAGTATCTTTGGCTATCCTCGTAGGTTCTTTGGCTTTTGTTCCTTGTAGACAATGGAACAGTCTAATTTTGAATTCTCTACTCCTGTGCTTGGGTGCCATTGCTGAAGAGATACTACTGATCATTTTCTGTCCTACCTGAAATGTTAGCTGGAATGTATTTCCTACCTAGTTTTTGCATGAGAGGCAGCACATAGATCCAGAGTAGCAGAAAGCTGTTCAGAATCATGAAATGTCCTGAACATAGACAATTTGAAATATAATAAGAAATGTATGAGGATCAGTTATTTTGTATGAGTAATGGATGTTTAATGACTCATTCCTGACTAATTAACTGGATTGTCTACATTCTACATTATATCAACCAACAGCTGTGTAAGAATTATTTCTGGATTCCTTGTACTTGGAGCCATCCTGGTGCTGTGGATGGGTTCAGGTCTCTAGTTCAATCTTCCATTTTTGGAGCCGGCCAGGACTGAGGATACTGCAGAGGCAAGCATCCACAGCCCTGGGGGGGGGGGGGCGGGGGGGAGATGTCCTAGTCACCTGTCAGTGGTGACATCTAGTGCCTGGATTTAGGGCCCATGGTGGCAGGGCTCTGGAAGGAGCCCCGGTGCATGGCGTTAAGTTAGTGGGGAGGGGATGTAAAATGGGAAAAATTCTCCTAGATAATTGTGAGAGAAGACCCATGGTGCTGGATCCCAGCCCTGGTTCTGACTGAGCTGGAAGTTTGAGCCATATATGATATTGTCAATGACATATGAGCAATACTGTCCTTCTCTGTGAGATTCTCCATCGATTGTCATTAGTCATTAGACTGCTGAAGAAAACATGGAGGATTGGGAAGGTGTTCATTTATCCCTGTGGCTTTCTTATAGTTGCTTCTTTCCTTCCTGTTGTCTTTCAGAAAGAGCTCCAATGACGTGTAGAGGAAAGGTTGGTGGCAACCCTTCCTTTACAGAGAGGAATAAAAGCAACTCAGGACCACAAAGCTCGGCTATACAGGGAAAGTAAAGAGCCTGAGCCAGACTGGGAGCTGTGCTCTGCTATTTTATTCTTTATTCAAGAATCAACAGCCGTTCAAGACCCCGATTTACTACGCTTTTTTCCCCAAAGACAGAGAGAATGGGAGTAGAGCCTTACTAAATCAGGCCCTCAAGTCTTTAAGACAGAAACTCTGATTCAGACTGTAAAGCTTCAGTGGCAATTACTAGACTGGCACCTCTCAACATTTATTTGTAAGTAATGGGGTCCATTTTCAGCCGCTGTGCAGTTAGCTAGTTAGCCAGATAAACATATCCTGCTAACTAGCACCGCTGAATTTACCCAGCTATCTTAAAGATAGCTGATTATGTCTAACCAACTAACTTTAGGACAGCCCTACGGCCCAGCCAGAGTTAGCCACATAAGTTAAGTGGCTAACTCTGAATATCAGGATTAGTCTCTTAACCTAATCAGTTAACTCTGTTCCTCCTTGGAATGCCTCTTACCTGCCCTTCGAACACCCCCTTCTTATTTGGCTAAACTCTAGCTACCTGGCTAGAATGTAGCTGGATAAGGGCTAAATATAGCCAGGGAAGCTATTTAGATGGATAACTATTATGTTATCCATCTAAATGGCTTTTGAATATGGACCTCAGTGTGATTTAGGGTGCAATTGAGAAGTTGGATAGAAAAAATGTAGGGGCAAATGTCTGATGCCCATTGAGTTTCAAATGCATTCGTTAGAACTCATAAATTAGATTCCTTAGTTAAACTAGATTTATTAGACTTAAACCAGATCTTCCAAAGACACAAGACCTTTCACTAATTCTAACCAGAAGCAGAGACCCACATGTTGGGGCTTGAGATCTGATTAGGAGCAAAAACACAGGCACTGGGGCTCTATTGCTAGTTCAGACCCAGGCATTGAGTATTTGCTTTTCAGATTACTACAATATCATCCTAGCTGGTTCCAAATAGATACTTATTTTCTAGGTTCATCCTCTGCTGGAACTTGGGACAAATTTTGATTGTTTCATAACAATGTTCCTTTTACAGTATTTGTAGATTAATAGCTGATCTGGTTTATTTTGTGTGAGTTTGTGCCTTTTTGTCTCATAATATTCCGATACAGGTTTATTGGAACAAAATGTAATAAAAATCATAGAAAGAGGTTGGTGGTTTGTTTTTGTTCTTACTGAGTTGTAATTTTACACAAACAAATGAACTTGCATGGGGAAGAGCTGAGAGAGGTGAATGGACAAAATGTGAGTGGTACTCCTAGGGCAATTCTGTGCAAACTGTTTTAAATTCTGCATATTGTATTTGCTCAGATAACACAACATAATCAATGTCTTTTACTAGGCTGTCATCCTACACTAAGGTCATTGATACTAGTCTTTTTCTACCCCAAGCCCGTCTCCCTCCAGTCCTCCTCCACCAGTTTCTCTTAACCCAAACAAGCCTGCACTCTTTCCGTCCTTTCCTTTTTCCCCAAGATTCACTCACAGCAATCCACTCCCCCACCCAATACACTAATGTAGGCTTGATGCATTCCCCTTGTGCACTTCAATTGCTCACTTACCCCTGAAACCCCAACCAGCAAGAAAGCAGAGCAACATATTTGCCTCTTGCCAGTCATTGTCTGCCACTTCTTCTGATCCACATCTACTAAACTATAAATGCCATACATCCTTAATCTTCAATCTTGTTTTTCAGACTTCTGGCATTCACATAGATATTTTAAAGTATGTTTTTTTTATTTCTAATATTGTTTGTATTCACAGCCTGCTTGCTACCAGATGCTACAGGCAGTTTGGAATTATTCTTGTCTATGTGTAATTCATTTGTTTATCATTGGTATAATCCCCCTCCCCCATCGCCTGTCTGGGTGACTTCAACCTTTATCACAGCCTCGCTAGTGGGATATTCTAACTTCCCTGTTTTGCAGGTATGTTTGGAAGATACCTTCCTCCCAATTATATGCTTTTTGCATTGGCATAGGGTCATTAGTGCAGTGATGGATTCATCTTCAGAAATGACAAAGGGCTGGAATCCAGTATGTGCAAGCTAGATCACAAGAACCCAGCTACACAAAATTCTACTTCCATGGCTTCAGGAGCTTAGCAGCAGCAGCAGAAGGAATCCAAGACCCAGCTTCAGAAGATCCTGGGAGGCCCATACCAAACCCCACCCTTATTTTACGCTGTAGCTTGCTATCCTTTGTAGTGCTGACGTTTGGGGTTTTTTTTATGAAGTCTTGCTATTTAGTGTATTATTTTTATGTTTTGTGAACTGCTTTTGGTTGGACTATTTCTAAGAAAGGGAGTATACAAATATAGCATGTTTTATAGATTACATACACTGTTCAAAGTGTGAAGTAGATCAGCAGAAACAGGAATGGCAGGAGCCAGGTATGTTGCTCTAATGCCATGATGTGTAGGGAAGAATTGGGGTGAATCTGGATAATGCTCTTGGTGAGAAGATAGGATTAGTTACCCAGCAGTTTGTTCTAAGCTGCACCACTCTTTCACTGGGCCCATACAAGCCCTAAATCTGCAGGAGAAAAGAATTCTGTGCCAGTTCTGCATTGTACAGTAGTTTGCTCAAGAGTAGCATAGTTCTGTCAGAGAGGAGCCAGGCAAACAAAAAATTGCACATGGTATGAAGGAGACAAAAACAGTAGAGGGTGCAAAAAGTAACAATTTGAAATGTGGTGGGAAAACTGAGCAGTAGGTACAAAATCAGGAATGCACTATGACTTTTCTAATTTACATGCAATTAGTGTTTATGAAGGGGAAGAGTGATATGAGAACGTTTTAAAGCTTAGTTATGGCCTGCATAGCAGATGCGTAATGGCTGGCTGGCTGTTTAGGCAACGAGTTTTTGTGGACGGTTTGATTATTACAAATGAGAAATTACTAATTACCTGATAATTTCCTTTTATCTAATGAAGACAGGTTAATCCACAAATAGTGTTTTATGCACCTCTACCAGCAGATGGAGATGCCACAAAGCTGATGATATGATATATATATATATATATGTATGTATATATATATACATATACATACCCCTGCTCTGACATCAGCCTGCCAGTATTCTTTGCAAAAGCCAACTGTGGACAAATTAACAATACTTGATTATAACCATTAACAGACAAGCACTCAGTAACAGGAAATGCTGACCTCAGCCAAAGAGCATAATATCACTAATCTGAGAGAATGAAATGATACTTACCAGTTATTCCCAGAACTTAGCCACTCAGGAAGATAATAGAACCACAAACCCGCAATCAAGTGTGGGATGGTGAATTAACTTGTCTTCATTAGAAAAAAGGAAATTATCAGGTAAGTAGTAATTTCTCATTTCTCAGCATTCAGGTTAATCCACAACCAGTGGGATGTACCCAAGCTACTCCCGAAAAGAGTAGGAGGTTGCCCACACTCTGACCAACACCGCCCGCGCAAACGCTGCACCCTCCCAGGCCTAAACATCCAGCCGGTAATACCTGGAAAAAGTGCATAAGGAGGATCATGTCGCCACTCAGCAAATTTCGATGGAAGACAATCTAAGCTCCACCCATGACACTGCCTGAGCCCTAGTGGAATCAGCTGTAATCTGCTTAGGTAACGGCTACTCAGCAACCACATACAAGGCCATGATCTCGTTCTTAATTGAGCTGGCTATTATAGCCCGTGATGACAGCTCACCCTCTTTACTCCTAGCATGGAGCACGAACAGCCAGTCAGTCTTCCTAAGAGGTCTTGAAACCTCCAAATACTTCGAGATGTCACATGACATCCAAAGTCCGCAACAAACAATATTCCTTCACATATGTTTCCCTATCCATCATTAACAGGGAAATTGATTGATTCAAGTGAAAGTCCAAAACCACTTTTGGCAAAAAAGATAGAACAGTTTGCAACTGGACTGCCCCCAGAGTCACTTGCAGGAATGGTTCCTGGCAAGAAAGAGTCTGCAGTTCGGAAACTCTACACGAAGAACAAATTGCCACCAGAAAAATCGTTTTCAAGGAGAGGGTATGCAGTGGCTGAAAGGTGGAACTCACCAGAAAATCCGGAACCAGATTAAGGCTCCACAAGGACACCAGGAACCACAAAAGAGAATGAAGATGCTTCACCCCCTTCAAGAACTGGGCCAAATCCGGATGGACTGACAAGGATCCACCATTCACCTAGCCCTGGAAACAAACAATAGCCGCCACCTGTACCTTCAAAGAATCAACCCATCCTGGAAAAAAGTCCAAAATGAGTGGCATCTTAACAAAATGAGAATAACCCCTTGTTTCTCACACTAGGCCTCAAACACTCACCAAACCCAAACATAGGCTAAGGAGGTTGAGAACTTCCAAGCCAAAAGCAAAGTAGAAATCACAGCAGTAGAATATCCACACTTCAACAACTAAGCCCTTTCAAGGGCCATACTGTAAGACAAAATTGAGTTGTATCCTCGAGAAGAATAGGCCCCTGTTGCAACAGCTCTCTTTGGCGTGTAAACCTGAAAGGAGAGCCTGACAATCTGCATACCACAGCTTTCTGGGCCAGTCGAGTGCCACAGTTAGTATAGCTGTGTTTAAAAAAGGAGTGGATAAGTTCTTAGAGGAGAAGTCCATTACCTGCTATTAATTAAGTTGACTTAGAAAATAGCCACTGCTATTACTAGCAACGGTAACATGGAATAGACTTAGTTTTTGGGTACTTGCCAGGTTCTTATGGCCTGGATTGGCCACTGTTGGAAACAGGATGCTGGGCTTGATGGACCCTTGGTCTGACCCAGTATGGCATGTTCTTATGCCTCTTGATCCTTCGAACCAACATGCCCAACAAGGGCTACCGGGGGGGGGAATGCATATAGAATCTTGCCCTTCAGCCATTCCTGCACTAGAGCATCGATGCCCAGAGACTATGGATATCGCCTGTGACTGAAGAAATAAGATACTTTTGCATTAGTGACATCTCTAGCAAGTCTAGATATGATAGTCCTCAACGGCCCACTATGAGCTGGAACACTTTGTCCAACAATTCCCATTCTCCTAGATCCAGACTCTGCTGAGAAAATTGGCTCGCATATTCTTTTCCCACAATGTGGAGGCAAAGATCTCCTGGAGATGCACCTCTGTCCATACCATGAGCTAGTCGATTTCCTGCGACACTTGTTGACTCTTGGTGCCTCCCTGGTGATTGATGTAAGCCACTTGTCATCGCATTGACTGACATCATTCGGACCCCTTGACCCTGCAAGCGGTCGGCGAACCGCAAGCACACCAACTGAATGGCACACACTTCCAGTCGATTGATGCTCCAGAGTGACTCTTCTGCATTCCATTTCCCCTGTGCCATCAGCTCCTGATGGTGAGCCACCACAACTTTGGAGGCTTGCATCCGTCATGAGTTCTAGCCAAGCTGGAGCCTGCAAGGAAACTCCCTTCCTTAGATGGTCCACCTGCAACCACCATTTCAGTTGGATGCCGAGCTCCACCGGTAACTGAAGTTATAGTGCGTAGTCCTGAGACTGTGGACTCCACCAGGCAAGCAGTGTGCACTGAAGAGGACATGTATGGGCCCTTGCCCATGGAACCAACTCCAGGGTAGCCACCATCAAACAGAGGACTGCAGGTAAGACCATACCGTTGGGCGAACTGCTTCTAGCAATAGTCGCAAGTGATCCATCAGCTTCTGAATATGGATCTCTGGCAGAAAAACCCTGCCTTGCTTTGTGTTGAAAAAAACATCCAGCAGCTAGGATGGCTGTAAATTGCTCTTGACCAAGTTCAGCAACCAACCCAGCTCCTGCAGCAAGGAGGTTATCTTGTGCAAGGCCTGAACACTCTCTTCCAAACTTTTGGCCCGAATTAGCTAGAAATCCAGCTGTGGGTGGACCAGAATGCCATCCTTTCTCAACACTGCTGTTACCACCACCCTGACCTTGGAGAAGATTCTGGGAGCGGTGGCCAAACCGAAGGGGAGTGCTCAAAACTGATAATGTCGCCCTAAAATGGTGAACTGCAGAAATCGTGATGCTCCAGACGAATAGTAAAATGTAGGTATGCCTCTGACAAATCCAGAGACATAAGAAACTCCCCCGCCTGTACTGCCATTATCACCAAGCGTATTGTTTCCATGTGAAAAGAGTCCCTCACAAATGGCGATTGACTCCCTTCAAGTCCAGGATGGACCAAAAAGAACCCTCTTTCTTGGGCACAATGAAATAAATGGAATTATGGCCCATATTTTCTTGTGAGTTGGGCAGTACAATCATGGCCCGTAAGCTCAGGAGCCTCGACAACATACACTCCACTGCCTACTTCTTTTGCAGGGAGCTGCAGAGAGACTCCATGAAGATGTCCTGAGGAATGTTGAGAAATTCCAGAGCATAGCCATTCCTTATCACATCCAGAACCTAGTGATCTGACCCACATCGAGATAAAACAGAGATAGATGACCCCCTATCTTCTGCTTCGGGAGATGGGTCGGTACACTTTCATTGAGGGGGTTGGCAGGCACCGCGCCCCATCTGGGCTGAAAGGACTGAGACCTACCCAAAGGTCTAGCCCTCTGCGAAGCCGTTCCTCTGTAGGGTCAAAAATGTCTGAAACCCCTAGTATGGCCTTGCCTGCTTCTTATCTTCTGGCAACCAAGTAACCTGGGACTTACCACACTTATCAGTAATTTTTTACAAATTACTCCCAAATAAGAGTGATCCTTTAAAAGGTAATTTCATAAGATTAGACTTTGAAATTGCATTGGCCAACCAATTCCATAACAGCAGCTGCCGTCTGGCTGCTATCACCAAAGCCACAAAGTATGGACTAAGTTGCAGCCCGCATTCACCAAAATGGTGGCTGCCGGTTCCATCACTGCCCTGGAATTCAAACCAGTCTTATCGACCTCCTGAGATAGAAGCAAGCAGGTGTGAGCCACCAAGGAGCAGCAAGAAGCTATTTGCAAATTCATTGCCACTGCTTGAAAGGCCTGCTTAAGGATAGCCTCAATTCTCTTATCCTGAGCATCCACAACTCTCTCACCACCAGGGGGGTACAGATATTCCAAGGCTCACTCCCCTTTAAAATTAGCTTCCAGCATTCCCCTTTCAAGATCAACCAACTCTTGAATAGCATCCATAACAGGGAAGAAACAAGATGCTTTACACAAAGTAACCAAAATAGGATTTTTCTTTGGCTCAGACATAGGATCAGTACCTGGTACTCCCAGCATCTTCGGTGTCTGAGAAATTAGCGCCTGCAACTCATCAGTCTGAAAGAAGTGCAACATTGTTCTATAAGGTTCTAACCCCAGCAGAATTTCCCTATCCTCCAGGGAGTAGGGATCTTCCTCATCTATGCCATCTGGGTCCCCATCAATGTGACCCACCACAGGCCGAGATGCCTTCCAGTGTTTACCTGCAGCACCAGCTTTCTGGGATTCCGCAGTCTATGATCCTGAACTTTCGGGTTTAGCTGGCTCTGCTCATTGTGCCTGTAGAAAGGACTGCAGTCCTTGAAAAAATTCCACCCAAGAGAAGGTGGAAGGGTCCATACCAAAACCAGGGGTTGTCTGTCTGGCGCCCACTAAGTTGCCCTCCCCTGCTGATGAACCAGTTAGGGGAGTCTCAAAACCAGGTGCAACTTCTCCAGTTCCCTTCCTGCAACCTGCTGGGAAGGGTGAGCTCAGCAAAATCAGTTGGAGACAACTCATGCTGAGCCGCCAAGTAGCACTGACAAAGACAGAGGGAACCCCCGGTTGTGATGCCCGAATATGGCAAGCCATTCAAAAAACAAGGCACTTAGGCTGCTTTGCTGCCGGCACCATGGAAAAAAGGGACATCCAGAGGGAGCACGCTCAACAACACAAGTCCTGAACAACTGTGCATCCAACTGTGCATCCATGCCTGGCAATCCCGGACAGGATGCCCAAAAAACAAACACCCAGTTATAGGGCGTATATATATGCCCAAATATGGACATCCAGCCACATAGTCCAGATGGCCGCTCAGCTTGGATGTATAGGCGAGAACCGATGTCGGGCTCTGCTTTCGTGGGCGACTTGTGCAGAAAAAAGCGTGCGAATGCCATCGCAGCCTGCCACATGGCATCCCACTGAAGCCTGAGAGTGGAGCCTAACCCAAATGGCTGCTCAACCTGCCAAACTACCATGACTCCCCAAATCTCCCACGGAAACGGGAATGCACGTTTGATCGGCATGCTGAGGCTCGGATACCAGAAACAGAAGAGGGATCCCTAAATCTTTCTTCTTAGTCTCTCTTTTTTTTTTAACTCTTTACTTCAGCTCAGCCCATCCCAGCCGAGTATAGAGCTGGAACTGGCTACCAGAGCGAGGCAGTCGACTGAGTGAGGGATCACCAGATATCACCTCAGGAGAACTTAACTGAAGGAGGGATCATAATATATCACATCAGGAGAAGCAGTATGTGTTAATTCTATTTCTCCTTTTTTTTTTGTTTTTTTAAACAAGCAATGCCCAATAGGGAGATGCATATTCACAATCTCCTGGAGATGGAGAATACTGGCAGCCTGATGTCAGAGTGGGGGTATATATACCGTGACATCAGCTTTGCTCCATTTCCATCTGCTGGTAGAGGTGCATAACCATCTGTTTGTGGATTAATCTGTCTGAATGCTGAGAAAGCTTAGTGGTATGGGGAAGAGAGGTTTGCTGGGTATTGGATGAAATAGGGGAAGTTGTATGCTCATCTACTTAGGATGATAGAGAACCAAAGAGGAAGACAAAAATAAAAACCTGATTTGGATTTGTAGTGAATCTGTAAACAGTCAAATTTTGATGTCTGGCAGCTGGGACATTTTCGTGCAGGGATACAGTATAGCTAGTCTGGGCCATGATGCCACTATGGGAAGGATGCTCTGCTTCTACAGCCCAGAAGGGAAAACAGAAAGAGAGGGGTTAGATTAGGGAGCAGAGCAGATCTTCTTTGGTCAGTTCTCTCCAAATTCCTCTCCTCCATTTCTTATAAACCAAGAAAGAGGGGTCTGGATTAGGAAGCAGTGTGTACTCCAGTCTGGCCCACTTGTAGGCTGTCTGGTAAGGGAGGGACTGGAGCAGGAAGCTGAGGACTGTTCTCTGCTGCAGAGTGAGGTTCTTTGTACAAGCTCGGTGTGCCTAAAATGAAGGGAAGCATTCTGGGGTTGGGGTTAGAGGAGAGCATGCTGAGATCATGCCTGGGGAGGGGGAAGGAATGGGAGGGAGTTGAAGCATACAGGCTCCTTCCTCCCTGGATCCAACTGAATATCAGGGTGATCACAACTCAAAAGTTGCTAGGTGTTGCATGTGCAGCAGAGTGGTAACTGGGGGGAGAAGGGTTGCTGTTTCAGATTATACATAAACATCATGCACTGGAAATGTAGCTTGGGCTGGCAATGTTGATTCTGTTCATGAAAAAAAAAAAAAGAGATTGGATTAGAAAATTAACCAGCTCTGAAGAAACCTTCAGCTATTAACCCTGTAGTAAGGTTACTGTGTGAATCCTGGATATTGGTTCTGTTATGGAAGGCTTCCTATATAGCGTGATTTTGGCAGAGTGCATTACAATAAAATCTAGAACCTAATTAGTTAAATAAAAAATACTGTATTTCCTAGTGTGTAGCCAAATGGACTCAGGTCCAATGGGTTATGCTCCCCTGCCAGCAGATGGAGATGGAGTCAAGTTGCAAAGCTGATGTCATAGTACCTATACCCCTGCAGTGACCTCAGCCCTCCAGTATTCTCAGTCTCCAGCAGATGGTGGATGTACCTCTCCCTATGGCGATTGTTGTTCTTTTTGTAAGGAGAAATTTTACATTTTAAATTGGAGAAAATTGAGCCCTGCTCTCCTGCGGTGATACCTAAAGATCCCTCCCCCAGTTGAGAATTCCTGAGGCGATTTCCAAGATTCCTCAGAGGTGTGCCTTGATCTGGTAGCCAGTTCCTGGCATGGGCTTTGCTGCTTAGGCAGCTGAAAGGCAGCAGATGAAGGAAGCCAACTGTGGCGGTGATAGCCAAAATCCTCTCCCCCCACAGCTGGAGATCGTCTCTGTACTCAGTTGGTAAGCGCTGAGCCCAGGTAAGTTAAAAAAAAAAAAAAGATGATTTACTTTCGATTAAGAGACGATTAGAAAGAGTTTTCAGTAGGTCTCCCCCCAGTCTCCGTGCTCGTTGGAGTAAGGAGTATTGGGCTTCTAAGCCCGTTGGAGTAAGGAGGATTGGGCTTCTAAGCGGGTTGGAGTAAGGAGGATTGGGCTTCTAAGCGGGTTGGAGTAAGGAGGATTGGGCTTCTAAGCGGGTTGAGCAGCCCCCAGTGGGCTAGGTCCTGCTATAGGCTTGGACAGCCCACCGCATGGTAGGCCACAGCAGCGTCATCTTGCGCATGTTTCCTTTGTATGCTGTATTGCCCTCCATAGGATGTCAGTGCGCACAGTATGTCAGAGCTGCATATGCGCGCAATCTCGGAAGCATTCCTGCGCGCACAACTTCGAAAGCGAGCGATACAGGAAGGTTGTGCATGTGCCTCGCTGTGCCTAGAAACTCGCAAATTGTGCACATACATTTTTAAGCGCGAACCAACTGAATGGACAGCCACTGCCGCCAATGGCACTGGCAATCAAGAAACCTAAGTGCCTTGCTCTCTGCATTGCTTGTCATATTAGGTTTCACAGCCCGACCTGGACTCCAACTTATGTCATGACTGTGAGGAAGCCCAAGGAGAGTTAGCCTTCTCGGACTTTGCTAAGCTAGGCTCCGCCTATTCAGATGATGGGTTGATCACAGCCTTAACAGGCAGTACACCAGATCTGAGTACATCCTTGACTGGGTCCTCTGTGGGAGAGGGAAATTCAACTGTGCCCACCCCAGTACCAGGCATGGATCTGGCTGTCTTCTCTTGGGTGGAGTTTTTTCAGGGACTACAAGTGGATGCACTGGTCTGTGCCGTCTCTAAGCGAACAACTATCCCAGTAGAGAGAGGAGCGGCCTTAAAGGATGCACATGATAGATGGACTGAGTCTATCCTTAAACCTTTGACGCAATAAAAATGACCTTACAGATTGCTGTAAGGTTCCAAGCCAGGGGGAGTTTCCCCATCTTCCAAGGAATCTGGGTCCCTACCAGGGATACCCTTGGTAAGGCGAGGTATGCCTTGGGTTTTGCTGGTAGGAATGGGAGCGGGAGGGGTCACTGGCTGAGGTTCCATCTGGACAGGGGCCAGAGAGGCAGCAGACCGCCTGTACAAAGGCTCCAACGGGAGTAGGAATGATGTCAGTATGGCATGCAGATTGCTTCTTGTTGCACTCTGGTGATTTGTTCATGTCTACTTATCTCACAGGAGGTGGATGACTTGGGATCAATTCTAGAGTTGTTATGGAACCGCCTTTTTAGCAGATGCAGGCTCTGTTTTAGTTCGTACTTCGGCCAGAGGAGTGGCTTCAGTGTTGGCAGCCAGATGACAGCTGTGGCTGAGGAATTAATCAGCTGATGCAACCTCCAAAGCTAATCTTATGAAGATGCCCTTTAAAGGATCACTCCGATTCGGGAGTGAGCTGCAAAAGCTGGCCAGTAAATGGGGCAAATCTCCAGTTCCCCGGTTACCAGAAAATAAGAGAAAGCAGTTACAGCACCCCTCATCTATGAGGGTTGTTCCAGGGGTTCCCAGCATTTTTGCCCCTACAGAAATTTTACATTTCAGAGGTCTCAACCCCGTGGGAGGTCTCAGTCCTTTTGTACCCAACAGCCCAAGAGAGGGGCAGGTTCTGGTTCAGGCTCGTCCTAAACCCCCCAATAAAATGTTATCGATCCACCTTCAGGACGAGGAGATAGGGGGTCATCTGTCTCTCTTTTTTTTTACCAATGGTGGATTGAGATCACTTTGGACAAATGAACAGATGGACTCAGCTTCCTGCCCTCGGCTGCCCAAGAACTGTGCCACAGGTCCTCCCGTGGAGTGGGCCTCGATTCCAAGGGATCATGGATAAGTGGTCAACCAATCCCTAGATTAAGGTACCTATATTCTTACTGAAGTTCAGTGTTTAGGGTTGGCTGAGTACAGTTACGGTTATCTGTTTTTAATCATATTTTTAACCTTATTTTTAATCAAGTCCTTTCCCTAGTATGTCCATAGTAGCTTTTAAAGAGAATACTGGAGAGCTGAAGTGTATATGTACTGTGACATCAGCTTTGCAACCTGACTCCGTCTCCATCTGCTGGCAGGGAAGCATAACCCATTGGTCCTGAGTCCATCTGTCTATACTAAGGAAAACGAAATTATCAGGTAAGTAATTTCTCCAATTCAATGGAAGCAAAAATGGCTTGCCATCATTATGGCTTAAAGGAACATGCTCCCTCTTCAACCCCTACTGTAGTTAGGTGGAGGTTAAGAATCACATCCATACAATTCTAAAGTTAACTTTTTTAGGACCAGGTCACACTTGTGTCTACTTATGTTATAAAGAATAATAGTTTACATGTTTTTTTTGACAGGGTTTATTTAAAATATAGCAAGTTTCCCAGTTTGTGGTGTCATGTAGAGTACAGGGTGCACTTTTTCATTTAGCAAATTGATTGGTTACTAGCCATAAGAGTTGCAGTAGTCCAGGCTTGCGATAAGTGGTCTTGGTTAAGCAGAAATTGATGACTGCAAAAATTGTGGAGTTGTCTCTTGAGATGGTAGAAAATGTGGGATTGAAAAAGTGAAAGATCAAAAATGATGCATAACTTAGAAGTGTTAGAGAGAGAGGAGAAATGTTAGAGGGGAGTGAGAATGGGCCAATGGGGAATGCAGGAAAATACAGAAATGTGGTCTTATCTATTGGTACCACATGCTCATGCTGCAGGAGTCATATTGCAGAATAGAGCTTAGCCGCACAAGTGTTTGAACCATGTGAATTTGTAGCTGCTGTGGCAAGAAAGCAGGACTAGGTTGGAGCTACCAAATGACTCAATACAAGGAGGGAGATTTTAGGCCAGTCCTGGATTACTGACAATGACATCATGAAAAGAGCAATTGGCCCATCCAGTCTGCCCCAGCTGGATTCATTCTGGTACCCTATAGCACAGATTGCAAATGGAAGAAGCAGAGAGTACACTCGGGCCAATGCAAAAAGTTGAGCATGAAACCTGTGTGCTGAAAATCAGTGCAGTTTTCTACTGCACAAGCTGATTTTTTTTAACTCGCAATGCAGTATGCTACTGTTATGCAGAAGTTAAATGTGCACACACACAAAGAAATCTCTTGGGTCACGAAATTCCATCGGGCCTCAAAGCGCATTCAACTAGGGCACAGGCAGCCTCTTGGGCGGAATGTCAGTTAGTGTCTTCCCCAAGAGATTTGTAGGGCCGCTCTGTGGTCCTCGCTTCATACATTCACGACATTATCTGCTGGACATTTGCATGCAGGAGGAGGTGAGCTTCAGTGAAAATGTGTTGAGAGCGGGTCTTTCAGGTTCCTGCCCGGTGCAGGGGTGCTTGGGTACATCCCACTTGTCTGGACTGATCTGGGTATGAACAGGAAAGGAAAATTGGTTCTTACCTGCTAACTTTTCTTCCTGTAATACCACAGATCAGTCCAGAGACCCTCCCCTGTGTACTGCCGAAAGACTGATTTGAGGTTGAGCATTTTGTTTTGTCTGATTGTTGCCCTTTTTTGGATTCTGCAAGCCTCCAGTCAAGGATCTGTTTGGTTTTTTTGTTCAAACTCAGTTTTTTTATCTGGTCGTCCTGGAAAGGGGATTGGTGTCTACTCTCTGGCTTGGGTACAGGTCAATACTGAGAGAGCGCAGGTGGCACTCTCAGTTATGTAGCAGTGCCTCAGAGTTTTGTTCTCTGCCTCCATCTGCTGGTAGGGATGCAAAACCCACTTGTCTGAACTGATCGGTATTACCTGCTAATCCTAGAAATCCTAGCCTTAGAGGCTTTCTCTCCTTTCTTCACGCCACCAAATAACACAAAGCAATGATCCGACCACCGAAAACCATGTCTCCAGAACCACCCGTCGCTGCCAATCTTGGCCTTTTGGACGAGACTGGATCTCTTCTCCCCTTGCCAGGAAGGCTCTATGTAAAAGCAGGACAAACTCTAGAGAGAACTCCTCCAGATCATCGGCCCCCTGCACCATGAGACAGTCCTCTGAGTTTGCACCCCCTCCCTGGCCGGCTGGACCTCCCTGGTCATGATCCCCTGCAGGCACGGGTGAAAGGGAAGCCCCCCGCACCACTGCCGTGAAATCTGAGGATTGTGAGGCCCTCACACCTCCCACAGATGCTCTCTGCACCCCAGAAATCAAGCCAGGCCAACAAATGTCTGCAGGCCCTGCACGCCGCCATGTGTGGATTCACCACCATGAGCCACACGGTCGACAGCGCAACGTGGGCTGAACATACCATCCCACAGTAGGCCGCACCACGTGAGCACTCCACTAGGTTGCGCGATTGCAAGCGGCGTGCGGGAAATTGCGACGGCCAGGGCGATGCATACCAAGACCTTGTTGCACACCACAGGATTTTTCCCGCCAGGGAAATGACGACTAACATGGCCCTCTCCAACCCCTGCCGGCTCCAGCAGCTTCCGCTTGCCGACCGTCCCAGTCACTGCACTGCCGACCAATTCTCCTGTTTTCCTGTTTCTTTTAAAACTTTTTTTTATATTAAACTTAATTGAAAAGAACAAAAAGGATGCTTCCCTTGAGAGAGACAGTGAGTGGCAGGAGGGGATTTGGAGACAAAGAGCCAGTCTCCTGGCTATCAAGGTTTCCGGAACACAGTGGGCCACTGCAGTCAGGAACCCCCCCCCCAGCTCAGCCCGAGAGATGGCCCACAAAGGAACCTAGCAACTCGGGGAGTTACTCTAACTTCTTATCTCCAAAATGTCAATTCTGAGTCAGAACTTCAGGTTATCACATCTACCATCTGCTGGAGACAAAAGAAATACTGAGGGACTGGCAGGTGGCACTCTCGGTTATGTAGCAGCGCCTCAAAGTTTTGTTTCCTGCTGCCATCTGCTGGTAGGGATGCAAAACCCACTTGTCTGGACATGAACAGGAATGAATGCTCGAACTTCAATTAAAATGTTTGCTTTGCACACGCTGAACTCATGGGAGGAGGAGGGAACGACTCTAAGCCTGTTAAACAAATGAAAAACATCATAAAGAAATGGGAAGGAAGGATTTCATCTTGGAGGAGAGGGGCAGCGGCTGAGTGGTCATCTCTCAGCTGCAGGAGCAGAGGTGGCCTAAACCCCTGGAAGGCGGCAGAAGTCGGAGAGGGAGAGAGCGCCATGGCCTGAGAAGAGGAGGCCCGTCCACCGCCAGAAAGTGTCATTCCTCAGTAGCTTCGCCCATGCCAGAGAGAGAGGGAGAGAAAAAGCCACCGGGCGTGAGCACTGCAAGTCTGGCGCGTCAGTGACGTCAGTAACGCGACCAGGAAAAGAAACCCGCGCGAGACAAAGTACAGAGCCGCTGACTGGAAAGGGAGGGGCCGGACCCAGAACCGGCGATAGTGACAGGAGAGACCGGATCCGGATCCAGAACCAGGTTTGGCGCTGGTGACAGGAGAAGCCGGGGTCAGAACGGAGATTGGTAAAAAGGGCAGGCCGGACCGTTTGGAAACTTCGATTTGGGGTTATCAAAGCGGCAGCCGCCACCACCACATGGATCGGAACACTGGACACGCACGGGTTCCTTCTCTGGAGGTACAAATAGGCGCAGTCCCCGAGAGAGAGGAGGGGGGCGTCTGGGTCCTTTTACCAGGGAAAGAGGCGGCTGTTTGCCTCTGTTTGTGACGCCCTTCTCCAGATGTGTCTCTCAGCCTCTTTCCTTGTCAGATTCAAATTTTCCTCTCCTTCAGTTTGCACGTTTGGTCGCGGCATCTAAAAAAAACCAAACCCAAACACCTAGCAGAACTAGAAAAGGTGCGGAGAAGGGCGACAAACGGTAAAGGAGATGAAACCGCTCCCCTACAGGGAAAGATGTTAGGACTCCTCAGTTTGGAGAAGAGACTTCTGAGAGATGATATGATAATAGTCTATAAAATCACGAGTTGGGTGGAATGGGTAAATAGGGAATGGTTATTTACTTTTTAAAATTTTATTTGATTTGGATTTAAGTCACACCTTATCACTGGTAGCCCAAACAAGTTACATTCAATTACTGTAGGTCAGTGGTTCCCAGCCTAGGGTCCATAAGACCATCTCAGGGATCCACCACAAGGGAGGCAATTGCTGAGAATTAGAGCAGGCTGGCTAATTCCACTGCTTGATCCCATGCCGAGGAGAGGAAAATTGCAGCCTTAAGAAGCCCAGACTCCCATGGATAGGAGGCAGGGATGGGTGCACTTGATTGCTACCACAAGGAGTTTGAAGTTGCATGGAGAGGAGGGGACACCTGCTGCCCCTAGCACCAACAGCTGCTGCTCCAGGCATTCAGAGACAGCAACAAACAGTATAATGACCCTGAGGAGCATTTCTGGACAACCCTAGGTGTTCTGTGACTGTCCTGCTGGTCTGATAGTGAGGGAAAAGAGCTGTGCTGAGAGAGTAGTATGGCCATGGTTGGGGTAGGAGGGAAGTGGCCATACTGGGATCAACACTCAGAAAGGGACAGAGAAGGGAGTCATAGAGAGGGGGAGAGCATAGAAGTGAAATCATTTGGAAAGGGCCTTAAGAAGGAAGAGGACATGGGAAGTGCTATAAGCTGCTTGGCATCTTATAGGATGTCTTACCCATGCTACTGCTACCTGTTTTACTGAGATGCTTGTATTTATATGAGCACCTTGAAAATATTGCTACAACTTATTATTGGGCTGAGATCTTTATATTTGTACCTAATCAGCCTTGTGTTGATTTTACTGAGGTGTATCCTTAGTCCTATTGTTGACTTCTTTCAATTTAAGTCCTAACTGAAGTCTCCTTCAGACTGCATGTTACCTTGCAAATATGTTGTACCCAACCTTGGGTGAATTTCTTATTCAACAACATGGGTAATAAATGTAAATACATAAACACTTGGGATGAAGCCATGGAGAAAGAGAGGAGGAGGAAAAGGAACATTAAAGGGTCCACAAGGAGAAGAGGACAGGAGCAAGGCATTTGAGAAGGGGCCATGGGGGAAGAAAGGAGGGAAGGCCCTTGGAAATGGGCCATGGGGGAAGGGCAGTAGGTACCCAAGGAAGGGTCATGAGGGGATGACCAGGGAAGGGGGGACACAGGAAGGAGAGGACAGAAGGGGGAATGCATTAAAGAAGGGGCCATGGGTGGGAACAATCAATGTAGGAGGGAGGGCGTGGAGAGGACAGAGAACAGAAGGGTAAATACTCAGGAGGGGGTTACATGATGAATGCAAGAGGGACAAAACTATAGATGGGGCTGCAGGGAGGACTGAGCAGGAGGGAGAGCACTTAGGAAGGAGTCACACGACAAAGGCAAGAGGGACAGAACCATACAAGGAGGTGCAGGGAGGAGAGAGCAGGAGGGAGGGCACTTAGGATGGGTCTATAGGTGGAGGGAAGGCACTTGGGAGGTGAGGAATGACACTAATGAAGGGGCTATAAAGGGAGGGCAGGAAGAAGAGCACAGTTTATATCAGAAAGTGTTCCTTGTTTAATATTAAATGGTATACATTACAAATGATTCTGAAGTGCATATTATTTTTTGTCACATCAATCAGTTTTCTGTATGGCATTTAACTGCATGTGAAAATTTAAAGATATGCATATGGCGATCCATGAAAGTTTTGGAGGTTGAAAAGGATTCCATGCTTCCCGAAAGGTTGGGAACCCCTGCTGTAGGTATTTCTCTGTCCCTAGAAGGCTTACAATATAAGTACTAGGTCTAGGGAACACTATGAAGCTAATAAGT
Organism: Rhinatrema bivittatum; assembly: GCF_901001135.1. NCBI lineage: Eukaryota > Metazoa > Chordata > Amphibia > Gymnophiona > Rhinatrematidae > Rhinatrema > Rhinatrema bivittatum. The sequence continues at coordinate 161,101,967 of NC_042622.1, read as the reverse complement.
ATTCTGATACAGACCACACACTATTCTGGTCGCCCTTCTCTGGCCCACCTCCATCCTGTCTCTAATCTTTTTGAGATACGGTCTCCAGAACTGAACACAGTACTCCAGGTGAGGCCTCACCAAGGACCTTAGTCACTGCCTTGTCATATTGCTTTGCTGCCTTCAGATCATCAGATACTATCACCCCAAGGTCCCTCTCCCAGTCTGTCCACATTAGTTGTTCATCTCCCTTCACATCCAGCTCTTTTGGATTACCGCATCCTGGATGCATGACTCTGCACTTCTTGGCATTGAATCCCTGCTGCCAAATCTTCAACCACTCTTTAAGCGTTCTTAAATCATTTTTCATTCTCTGTATTCCTTCAGGCATGTCCACCATGTTGCAGATCTTAGTATCATCTGCAAATATACAACTTTACCTTCTATCCCTTCTACAAGTCAATCACAAAGATATTGAACAGAACTGGATTCAAAACCGAGCCCTGTGGCACTCCACTTCTTTCTTCAGAGTAGATTCCATTTACCAATACACGCTGTCTCCTGTCAGTCAATCAGTTTTTAATCCACTCCATCACCTTGACATCCACTCCCAAAATTTCTCATTTTATTCACAAGCCTCCTATGTGGGACTGTATCAAAAGCTTTGCTGAAATCCACAACTTACGGGGGATCAAAGATGGCTGCCTACTGAGAGACTGGGCTGGAGCTCTCTCCCTGTTTATCTGTTTTCCTTTTCCTCGATGCCGCATACTAAGAGGAAAGCCAAATTGAAGGAGCTGGTCCAGGCTTCTCCTTCGGGCTCTCTTCAGCCTCGGGTTGAGAGCTTCTTTGCGCCGACGACTGCTCTTGTGGATGCCGGCAGTGAACGAACACCGACGTCGCAGGCCGATGAAACTTATTTTAAGTCCTGCCACGCCATCCCCTCCTTTCTGCAGGGTGCTTGAGATGGTGGAGCCAAGACCGGTATGTCCCGCGATTGAACGGGAGATCCTGATGCCTGGGGGCACCGCTGCTATGGCCACTGCTGATTTTTCTCTTGCGGTTTTGTCATAGGGATAGGAAAGAAGATACTTTTCTACCCTCCCCCCGTTCATGGGACAGCTCTTGATGCTCCCTTGATGCAATCTTCCTTCCTTTCTCCTGGAGAGTATTTGGTTGTTAATAACATTCTTTTGAGCGATAGTGGCAAGGATTCCAGGTTCAGTTTGGCTCCTAAGGTAACTTTAACTAAACCCCCTGTTATTTCATTAGATGTTGTCTGGAATGCTTTAGCGTCCTTGGAAGCTGCTATTTCTTCTTTAACAAAAATTTCCTTGGATACAAATCGGCATGTTTCAGCTATCCATAAACTGGTTTTGTTATACGGAGGGGAGGGGGGAGAGAATTGGCGTGCTGGAGTCATGACTGTCTACAGTAGAAAAAACACAAAATGGTTTGGTTCAATCTGACTTAATTTATTCTAAGAAACTTGAGAACATTATAGAAACATTGAAACATAGAAATGACGGCAGAAGAAGACCAAACGGCCCATCCAGTCTGCCCAGCAAGCTTCACACATTTTTTCTCTCATACTTATCTGTTTCTCTTAGCTCTTGGTTCTATTTACCTTCCACCCCCACCATTGAAATATCTAGCTTGATTAGTTAGGGGTAGTAGGGGTAGTAACCGCCGCAATAAGCAAGCTACACCCATGCTTATTTGTTTTACCCAGACTATGTTATACAGTCCTTATTGGTTGTTTTTCTTCTCCCCTGCTGTTGAAGCAGGGAGCTATGCTGGAAATGCGTGATGTATCAGTCTTCTCCCATGCCGTTGAAGCAGAAAGCCATGCTGGATATGCATCGAAAGTGAAGTATCAGACACATTTGGTTTGGGGTAGTAACCGCCGTAACAAGCCAGCTACTCCCCGCTTTGTGAGTGCGAACCCTTTTTTCTTCTCCCCTGTCGTTGAAGCAGAGAACTATGCTGTATATGCATTGAAGGTGAAGTATCAGGCTTATTTGGTTTGGGGTAGTAACCGCCGTAACAAGCCAGCTACTCCCCTCTTTGTGAGTGTAAATCCATTTTTCCACATTTCCTCTTGCTGTTGAAGCTTAGAGCGATGTTGGAGTCACAGTAAGCATGTGTATGTTTATTGAATAAGGGTATTGTCTCCAGGCAGTAGCTGTCATTCTGGTGAGTCACCCACTCTTCATTGGCGGCCTCTTGACTTTATGGATCCACAGTGTTTATCCCACGCCCCTTTGAAGTCCTTCACAGTTCTGGTCTTCACCACATCCTCCGGAAGGGCATTCCAGGCGTCCACCACCCTCTCCGTGAAGAAATACTTCCTGACATTGGTTCTGAATCTTCCTCCCTGGAGCTTCAAATCGTGACCCCTGGTTCTGCTGATTTTTTTCCTACGGAACAGGTTTGTCGTTGTCTTTGGATCATTAAAACCTTTCAAGTATCTGAAAGTCTGTATCATATCACCTCTGCTCCTCCTTTCCTCCAGGGTGTACATATTTAGATTCTTCAATCTCTCCTCGTACGTCATGCGATGAAGATCCTCCACCTTTTTGGTCGCCCTTCTCTGTACCGCTTCCATCTTGTCTTTGTCTTTTTGTAGATACGGTCTCCAGAACTGAACACAGTACTCCAGGTGAGGCCTCACCAAGGACCTGTACAAGGGAATAATCACTTCCCTTTTCTTACTCTATATTCCTCTCTCTATGCAGCCCAGCATTCTTCTGGCTTTTGCTATCGCCTTGTCGCATTGTTTCGCAGACTTCATATCATTAGACACTATCACCCCAAGGTCCCTCTCCTGCTCCGTGCACATCAGCTTTCCCCCCCCCCCCCCCCCCAATCGAATACAGTTCATTCGGGTTTCCACTCCCCATATGCATGACCCTGCACTTCTTGGCATTGAATCTGAGCTGCCATATCTTCGACCACTCTTCCAGTTTCCTTAGATCCCGTCTCATTCTCTCCACTCCTTCCGGCGTGTCCACTTTGAAAATGCTATGAGAAGTTTGAATCTTGCGGTTCTCAATTTTCCAATTACTAAATTAATTTTGCTTCAGGAACTGTTTAAGAACTTTATTTCTCAAGTTTTAAAGATCTTTAAGGGGGTGATGTCCTTTATTACCAAAGCTTATTATTTGCCTCAGCACCTTACTTCTATTCCTGAAGACCAACATCAAGATTCTTCATTGAATTTAACAGATCTCCTTGAATCATCACAAGAAGCCTGTATACCTAAAAGGGGACCTTTATTAGTTTCTTTTGCCTTTCTTCATGATAGGAATACTGTTTTCTGATTTTTCTTGTGTAGTAGGTGACAGCTTTTTTTTTATGGTCAGAAGATATGGATATTCCCTGATATAACTAGGATAACCCAAGATCACAGGAAGAAATTTTGTCATTAGGTGCCCCGTTTACATTAAAATACCCATTTAAATGCTATGTGAAATATCTAATATTAATTATTTATTTAGACTCTTTTTTTTTTTTTATACCGAAGTATAGCACGTTGCCTTCACTCCGGTTTACAGATTAAACAACTTAATACATAAAACACATTCGTTAGATAAATATTAACATTAATACATTAAACAAACAACTAGTACATTTCAGAGCAACAGTGTATGAACAGGTATAATGGAATACAACCTAAGTCAGTCTTATTGTAAGAGGTCATGGAAGGTTAGCAATTAAAGATAAAACTTAGATGGCAGCATTACGCATGTGGTGAGTTAAAGAGATTATTTCACAAGTGATAAGAGTTGGAGGGACTGAAGGGTATTTGGGAAATAGGGTGGGAAAGATAGATAAAATCAGATATGACAAAGAAATGATGAGAGAAGCAAAGAGGGTGGGAGGAAGATAGATTTCATAGGGCTGGGAGGGGTGGTATATATGGTCGTGTGTTATTAGTTTACCCAATGCCATCTGAGAATGTTTGTCTAAATAACCAAGTTTTAAGTTCTTTTTTGAAAGATTTGATGTCATTGATGGAGCTTAGGTAGTCTGGTAAAGAGTTCCATGTTTTTGGGCCTGCAATAGAGAAGGCTCTATTCCTGGTGTTGGATAGTTTAGCGGAAGGCAGGGAGGGTATGACTAGCTTCAGTTTGTTGGTGTTTCTTGTCGTTCGAGGTGTTTTGTGCAGTTGAATCATGTGATTTAGGGCAGAGTTGTCAGCTTTGTGGATTTCGTTGTGTAATATGGTTAAAGACTTGTACTTGATTCTTTGTTCTATCGGTAGCCAGTGAAGACTCTTCAGGACCGGAGTGATGTGATTAGATTTCTTCTTGCCAGTAAGAACTCTGGCTGCCGCATTTTGTAGTAATTGGAGAGGTTTTAAAGTGGATCTGGGAATGCCAATGAGGAGCGAGTTGCAGTAATCGAGACTTGAAAAAATGAGTGATTGCAGGACGGTTCTGAAATCTTGTAGGTGTAAAAGCGGTTTAAGGTGTTTGAGAATATGAAGTTTGTGGAAGCCTTCTTTTGTTTTCATTGCGATACTCTTTTTGAGGTTCAGATTGTTGTCTATCCAGATACCGAGGTCTTTTACAAAGTTCTTCAGTTGGATGTTGTTATCAATTTGTATGACAGGCATTGGGGTTATTTGATCTAAGTTGTTTCTTTTGATGAGGATGCATTCTGTTTTGCTCATATTAAGGCATAACTTTAATTGGTTCAATACGTTTTTGATAGAGATGAGGTGGTTTGCTGTAAGGCTGATTGCATCTTCAATAATGGAGGTTATTGGGATGAGTAGTTGAATATCATCGGCATATAGAAAGAATGTGATGCTTAGTTTTGAGATATGCTGACAGAGAGGGAGTAGGTATATGTTAAAGAGGGTGGCCGAGAGGGTAGACCCTTGTGGTACCCCGGTTTCAAGGGGGCAGGGGTCAGAGGAGTTATTATTAAGGGTGACTTTGAAGCACCTGTCAGTTAAGAATGAAGTGAACCAGGTCAGAGTTTTGCCTGATAGACCTATGCTGGCAAGTCTTGATATTAATTTTTTGTGTTCTACGGTGTCGAAGGCCGCTGAGAGATCTAGTAGGATTAATAAGTAGTTTAATTTATTGTCAAATCCTCTTATAATTTTATTCGATAAATTGAACAGCAGGGTTTCGGTGCTGCGGTTCTTTCTGAAACCATGTTGTGAGGAATGAAGAATATTGTGGCTTTCTAAGTGATCATTGAGTTGTTTCAATGCAGCTTTCTCAGTCATCTTGGCAAGTAAAGGAAGGTTTGAGATAGGACGGTAATTATTCAGATCTTTTGGGTCCAGGTTCTTTTTTTTCAATATTGGGGTGATTGTTGCCGTTTTTAGGTTGGCTGGTAGTTGACCCTCTTCAAGAGATTTGTTGATTATGGCTGCTAGTGTTGGGGCAATAATATGTGCCATTTCCTTTAACACACGAGTTAGGATAGTATCTAGATCATGCCGAGCTGGGTTAATTTTTTGTAGCATCTTTTCTGTTTCGGTGTTTGAGATTGGTTCGAAAATTGACCATAGTGTTATATTAGATGGGTCATATGGTATTTCAGCAGATGAAGGGTTGTTGAAGGTGTTAGTTATTTTGTTAATTTTGTTCTTAAAGAACATGGCAAGGTCTTTATTTAGGTTATTTGCTTCAGCAGTGGGGGTGTTTTTGTTGTTCTCGTCTATGAGGTTTTTTACTATGTTGAAGAGGGAGTTGGATTTATTTGTTGAGTATTTTATCTTTAGACTATAGTAGTCACGTTTGGCGTTCAGAATCATTTTCTTATAGTTGGCGAGTTGAGTGCGGTATCTTTGCAGGGATGCAGGGCTTTTGGCTTTGCACCATTCTTTTTCCAACTTCCTGAGGTTGGATTTCATTGTTCGTAGGAGTGCGTTAAACCAGGGGTTGTTTTTCTCTCTGTTTAGTTTTAACATTTTCGTTTTCTCTGGGTTTATGTTGTTTGCAGTTTGCTTAGTGAGGTGGAACCAGGATTGAGTGGCATTATGTATGTTGGATAGGTCTAGATTCTTTAGTTGTCTCCCCAGTTCTTGTTGAAGTGAGTCAGGTTTGAAGGGGGGTCTGTATTTGAATGATAGTTGTTCGTTTGTTCTTGTCGTTCTGTTGCTATTAACTTGTGCACTGCAATGTAAGAGGTAGTGATCTGACCAGGGGACAGGTTTATGTGATATTGTGGTGTTGAAGAGGTATTGATTGCTGAAAATCAGGTCCAGTGTGTGACCTGCTTTGTGAGTGGAGTTAATTGCAAGTTGGTTCAGGTTTAGGCTTGAAAGCATGTCGAGCATGGTTTGGCAGTTTTGGGATCTGGGGTTGGTATCAGTGTGGAGGTTGAAGTAGCCAAGTATAATAGAAGGGGTTTTTTTATGGAAATGTTTGTAACTAAGAATTCTAGAAGTGGGGAGATATCATTGTCAAGGAGCTTGGGTGGGCAATAAACAAGACATATTTGTAGAAGATCTGAGTCAAGTAAAGCAATTTCGTACTTCTTAGGGAGATTGTGTGGTATCAGCTTCATAGAGAAATGTTTTTTTTTTGTGATGATGAGAAAACCACCTCCTCTGCGGTATTTGCGTGGTATCGAGAATATGTCATACTCATTGTTGGTTAGATGATTTGTTAGTACTTGATCGGTATCTTTGAGCCAAGTTTCTGTTATGGCAAAGAAGTCTGGGTTCTTTTCTTGGATCAAGTCTGAGATAAACATGAGTTTCTTGGTCAGAGATTGAGCATTTATCAAGAAGAAAGTGAGGTATGGTTTTGGCATGTTTCAGCAGTGGGATTTTAATCAGATAGTTATTTCTCAACTGGTGGGTCGAGGAGGGGGCAGCCATGATGAGGACTGATAATTACTTGGAGAGCTCGAGTGTTCTTCTTGGTTGAGTTATGAAGATTGGTATATGTTGTTTTTCTTTTCTGGTTGACAGTGATTGATAGAGGTTTTGTTAAAGGAGATGAGGGCCTCTGAGAGGGTTGCGCAAAGGGCGATTGAAAGCTGGGAGTTGGATGAGGTCAGGTTTGGAAGGTGTATTTTGAACCTTTTCAACTTAGATTTTTCCTGGATTCTCATGCTCAGGAAGCTCCTTAAGATGGCGTGGCAAATTGGAACTATGTTGTCTTGGTTTGTCTCTCTATTTCTTTTTCATTATTTCAGATTTGATTGCTCTCTTTACTTCTTGGGTCCCCCTTTTTCCTATATTTTATTGGAAGAATATACTGGAATATACTCTATTATTTTTCCTTTATTTTTTGTCAATGTGATGTTGATATTTTTATTTTATTTATGAACTTTTTTATACCGACATTAGTGCGGGACATCATATCTGTTTACAATAAACTGAAAGGAAGAAAGAAATTACATAGAACAGGACCGGGGAATGGACAAAAGGAAGGATAGAGATATACCGAGAACAATGAGATTGAACTAGATGAGAGAAACTAAGTGTAACTATAACAATGTAATAACATGGTAACATCAATGACAATAAATATAAGTATTGTACGCATGATGAGTTGACATGATATGCACTTGAATTGGCATATTTTTCCTTTTCTGATACAAGTATTCTTGTATTTTAAATTGTCAAAATTCATAAATAAAGAATATTAAAAAAAAAAAAAGAGCTTTGCTGAAATCCAAGTAAATCATATCAAACGCTCTTCCTTGATCCAATTCCCTAGTCACCCAATCAAAAGAAATTATATTTATCTGACAGGACCTTGCCCTGGTGAATCCATGCTGCCTTTCATCCAGCAACTTACTGGATTGTAGATAGTTCACTATACTTTCCTTCAGCAGGCTCTCCATTAATTTTCCCACCACTGACGTGAGACTAACCGTCCTGTAGTTTTCAGCTTCCTCTCTGCTATCAGGACCATAACCGCTGTTCTCCAGTCTCGTGGCACTGCTCCTGTTTCCAGAGATCTAGTGGAAAGGTCTTTCAGCAGACCCACCAGCACAACTCTAAACTTCTTCAGTATACTGCTAAGTACCTCACCCGGCCCCATGGCTTTGTCCACTTTCAGTTTTCCTAGCTTTTCCCAAATATTCTTTTTGGTAAATGTTTTGTCAACCCCATCTATGATCTACATTTTTTTTAAACACAGATACACTTTCAGTTTTCACCACATCCTCTGGCAACAAATGCCAGAGTTTAATTATGCATTGAGTAAAAACAATTTCTTATAAATTTTAAATGTACAACTTAGTAATTTCATTGTGTGTCCCCTCGTTTGCATCTGCATGAGTAGTAGATGATCTGATAATCTCTGATTATTTACCCTAGAGGGGCCATGTACATACAGGAGTAAGTTCTTAGACTTAAGATACAATTGGTTCCTGAAAACTGGCTTGTGTTGAAATCGATTGTACCATAAGAACAATGTTCTAAATGGAAGATTGGTTTCAGTATCAGGACCCTATACCCCATTTTCACTCAAATAACCCAGAATTTAATAATATGCAGTACTCTTAAAAAGCACAGACACATTCCTTTAAAGCTTTTGGCGAAACTTGTGTAAAAAGCCCACCAAACTCTTCAATGAAATTGGACATCATAACGTGCTGCTGAAAAAACCATCATAAATCTGCTAATTAGTAAAAATCCATTGTAATGTTTCACAAACCCCCTTTTCATCAGCTGTCTGTAAACATAGCCTGGAATCTATACCAGCAGACTCAAATTCACCCAAAGGTGGTTGTACTACTCCATAATTATCTCCTGTCAGTGCAATGTTTCAGCATCATTGATGCCTGCATCAGGGTCTGTTTATGGTTTTTGTTGTTGTTTTTTTTAAACTCATCTGTAGCCAGGCTTATAGTATTGCTAAAAACACAGGCAAGAAGATACAAACTTACTTCCAACAGACATCTAACTATCCTCACTACCAAACAAGGTGGATATACATTACCTTGCCTGACATGTAATTTAAAGGTAGCTAGGATTTTTGTTAGTGCCTTAAAGCAAGTATTGTAAATTGGATAATAATTTCAATAATTAATTTAGAATGGAGAAATTACTTACCTGATAATTTCGTTTTCCTTAGTGTAGACAGATGGACTTAGGACCAATGGGTATAGTGTATTCCTGATAGCGGTTGGAGATGGATCAGATTTCAAACTGACGTCAGACCGAATACATATACCCCTGCAGGAAGTGCAGCTCTTCAGTATTCTCCTCAAAAAGCAATTGTGGATATTTGTGTGACTGAATAATTTGAATAACTTGATTAACTTTATAACTTGTATAAGAAGGAGGAGGAATAGCCTAGTGGTTAGAGCAGTGGAATATGAACCAGGAGACCAGGGTTCGAGTCCTTCTGTCACTCCTTGTGACCTTGGGCAAGTCACTTTACCCTCAATTGACTCAGGTACAAAAACTTAGATTGTAAGCCCTCTGGGGATAGAGAAATACTTACAGTACCACCATCGGTAAATAAAAACTTGGTTAACTTGATTATTTTGAACTGGTTGAATTGGTTATAGCTGGAGACTGCCAGTGCCCTCAACTGAGAAACGTCGACACCCGGTAGGATGGGTGTCCTAGTTGGAGGAAAGCATGGCTTACCCATGAATCACTCGCTCTCGGGGATGCCACTCGAGGATTCCATGAATAATGGCAGCCATGGGTGGGATGCTGAGTCATCTGTACACTAAGGAAAATGAAATTATCAGGTAAGTAATTTCTCCATTTCCTAGCGTGTAGCAGATGGATTCAGGACCAATGGGATGTATAAAAGCTACTCCCAAACCGGGTGGGAGGCTGCCTGTGGCCCACTTACTACTGCCTCTTGAGCCTGAACATCCAGGCGGTAAAACCTGGAGAAGGTGTGGATGGAGGACCATGTCACCGCCCGACAGATCTCGGTGGGTGACAGCATCTTGGTTTCTGCCCAGGACACTGCCTGGGCTCTAGTGGAATGGGCCTTGACTTGTAAAGGCGGTGGCTTGCCTGCTTCTACGTAGGCCGCCTTGATGACTTCTTTGATCCAGCGGGCTATGGTTGCTTGCGAGGCTGCTTCCCCTTGCTTCTTCCCGCTCTGAAGGACGAATAGATGGTCCGTCTTTCGTACGGATTCAGACCTTTCCAGGTATCGGACTAGGAGTCTGCCGACGTTGAGGTGGCGTAGACTGCAAGACTCTTCCGAATTCTTATGCTCATCTGGCGATGGTAGCGAGATGGTTTGGTTGAGATGGAAGTGAGAAACCACTTTGGGGAGGAAGGACGGGACTGTGCATAACTGGATGGTTCCCAGGGTGAGACTGAGGAACGGCTCCCGGCAGGACAGTGCTTGTAGCTCGGATATACGACGGGCTGAACAGACTGCCACTAGGAAGGCTGTCTTCAATGTTAATAGTCGGAGAGACAGGCCGCGAAGAGGTCTGAAGGAGGCTCCTGCTAAGAAATCTAGGACCAGGTTGAGGTTCCAAAGAGGCACCGGCCACTTTAGGGGTGGTCGGATCTCCTTGACGCCTTTCAGAAAGCGGGAGACATCCGGGTGAGAGGCTATGCTGTCGTTCTCGCTCTTGGTTCCGTAGCATGACAGTGCAGCCACCTGTACCTTGATGGAGTTGAGGGACAATCCCTTCTGTAGTCCGTTCTGCAGGAATTCCAAAATCGCAGGAATTTTGACTGAGCGTGGAACGATGTCACGGTTCTCACACCAGGCTTCGATGGAAGGGCAACCGCCCTGAATCCCAAAAGGTGTGGAGCAGACGTTTCTTTTTCCCAAGCGACCAGGAAAGCTGGGGTGAAGGGAAGTGAGAGCTTTTGGGCTTTTTGCCTGGGGAGAAGAGAAGTGTAAAAGGTTTTTGAATTACAGGTTGAGAGCTGACCCACAGTTTAGGATTTTTGCTAAGGATAATGGTGCAAGGAACATGGACAAGGAAACTGTTTTTCTATTGCATTCACTGTTTTGCTGCTGCTCCTTATTTTGTGATACTGGACTGGATGCTGTTTTTAAGTTGCAGTAAAAATTGTATTTTGACCCCCACTTTTTTGGCATCTTTGCTCTTCTTTTGATGACTGCGTGAGGGGCCCTGGAGATTAACTTCTCCCCCTGCCCTTTTCCGGACTTGAACCAGGACCCATACCATCCCAAAGGGAAGGATAAAGCACCCAACTTGGGGACCAGTTACATAAAATAGAGCAAACTAAACAAAATACAAAAATAGAGGGGAAATTTAGGGAGACGGATTTTTGCTCAGCTCATAAAAAGTTTGGGCTGGCACCTAAGATTTTGGTTTTAAAACTTAACCGCTTTTATCTGTGGTGTGTGGCTTGTGTGTCTGGGCGTGGTGTGTAGTTTTGTTTCTGTGTTTGTCTGGTGTGCTTTTGTCTGTGTGAGTCAGTCTGTCTGCCTATGTCTCTCTCTATATGGAGTGTTGTGTCTCTGTCTTGTGTCTGGGGGTGATACATCTGTGCCTGTCTGGGTGCTGGGTTTCTGTCTCACTGTGGGGTATCCGTGTCTGCCTGGGTATGGAGTATCTCCCGCTCTGGGTCTGTCTGTGCATGTGTCAGCTTGCTCCTTTCAGCAGCTTTAAGAGAGAAACAAAATGGGGGCTTTGAACCACTGGTTGGCAGTTGGCTGCCAGGTGAATACCCTTCGTGTGTGTATTTTATTTATTTATATATTTTATTTATATATTTATATTTATCAACCAATTGCATGAATGGAAGGGGAGGCTGTGGCTCAAAAAGTTTGCTCACCCCTATTTTAATTTGTGAACCACTTGGTTCATTCATTTTAAATTAAAAAAAAAAAAATCTCCATTCAGAAAACTATTTAGCTCTACTCTTTCTTATCTTTTAATAAGAAATTCCTTGTCATCATGCTTGAGATTTCTCTCTTTCACAGCTGGTGGTGACAGATACACCTTTTTTTATGACCTCACTCATGAATATAAAGGAGGTGTGGCCCTGGCCAATACTAGTAGTCTCGGTCTCTGGCAACAGCAGAAATGTGAAGAGGGCGTAGCTTCTAGAGTCAGGGTGTGCCCTGGCCTGGTTGAGTCCTTGTTGCTTCTGGGATAACTACCCCTAGGTTTACTTCTTTTCCCAGTGGTAGCAGTCTCCCAGGCCCTGCCTCTGGTTGGGTTCCTGGAGGTCCCGCCCAATTCCCTTCGGACCTATGAAACCTTCAGAGAACGGTACCTGGCCTAGTACCCTGTGGGGAACTGTAAGTGTCCCTAGAGAAAAACAGTAGTCACTTACCTTCAGAGAGTGGTTCCCGGATTCTCAGGAAGCTTGCAAGGCCCTCTCTCTCTCTCTCAGGTGAAGGAGCAGCATAAGTAAGTAGAAGCCAGGTCGGCTACCAGCAGGCAAGGGCCTGGTCTGGATGTAGTAAGTAATGCTGAGCAGCTTCTTTGTGGATGTACATATGCTGGAGAGAGGACAGTAGCTTACCACAGGGAAAGGTATAATTCTCTGATATTAGACTATTGCCCTGGTTGTGTCTTATCAGATTCAAAAAAATGGCAATTATATAAAAAAATATATCACACACTCTAGCACAACATATATATATAGTGATATATGCTGTAAGATGCCCATGTGGCTTATTGTATGTAGGAAAGACAACTAGAAAAGTAAAAACAAGGATATTGGAACAATGCAGCCGGATCCACAACAATGTTGAAACAGCCCCTTTAGTTTGTCATTGGCGTGAGTATGAACATTCAATTGACGATCTGAGGTTTTTTGTACTGCAAATCATTACTAGTAGAAGAGGAGGGGATGTGAATAAATTACTGTTAAAAGCAGAACAACGATGGATTTTTTCTTTAAAAACTTTGATACCTATGGGTTTAAATGACCGGTTGGATTGGGTAGCCTGTCTGTGAGATTGTAACTCTTTTAGATGCTTGTGGCAATATTGTTAAATCATTTGTTTTTTTGACAAATAATGGAGAATAGTAATGTGGGTATCTGTAGCCTTTTTTGGATTAGATTATTAAATTTGCTAAATTATCAGTTGGGAACAACTATGAGATGGGATGTTGGAGTGTTTAAAACATTTAGAGTTTTTCTGTTTAGTTTGGAGAGTTTAAAAAAAAAAAAAAAAAACCTTTCAAACTTTTGCATTGTGTGGAAAGAGGTAATTACAACGTAAGTATTTTGATGTATAGAGATGTTTTTGGTGGAATATGTAGAGTCTTTGATCGATTGTAGAGAGCTGTTTTAAAAAATATTTCTTAGGAGCTTCTGTTTTCAAGTATGTTGGTAAAAACAGGACTTGGAGCCTTTTGATTGATGCAGAGAGCCCTTAACATTTTTCAGGAGCGTCTGTTCTCCAGCACGTCAGTGAAACAGGACGTAAGAACGTCCGTGGAGGTTTTGGAGCTTTTGAATTAGAGAGCCCTTTCAATTATTAGGAGTGTTAGTTTTCAATTACGTCAGTGGAGGAGAACGCAAGAACGTTCGCGGTCAGATGGGGGTTTTTGATTGGCCACAGCCGGATTTAAAATGGGTGTTTTGAGAGTCCTTTAAATTGCTCCGCTTTTAGAAAACAGCTGTGCGAGAGCATTGAGTTTTTGAGCGTCATTGGTGAGTGGCTCCGGGTGATTTTTCCTTCTTAAGAGGTTTTGTAGCTATATTTCTAGATAAGATGGTTTTGTTTTTATTGTGGCTACATTTCTTTGTTTTTTTTTTTAGCAAGGAAGTCAACAGTAAAGGCATTTTGAAGATGTGGACTCTCTGAAAAATGGGAGTGTCGGGGTGAGCGCTTTGATGGTGAGTCTTTTGTATAAGGAGGTTTTTGAAGAATTTTTTGTAGAAATTGGTGTGATCTAATTCTGAAAAGCCATGGGTATTTTTAGGGGGGTTTTGGGACTTAGATGGCTTTTCTGTGTGTTTTCAGATTATAAAAGAGAGAAAGGTGAAACTGTGGAGACAATATGTTTGGTTTGTCTGTATGTGGTAAGAATGAGATACTGTGAAAATTGAGGTTAGTAAATTGGTGCCGCTTGAATATTGAATGCACCTTTGTGATTAAAAGAAATTTTGTCTTTCAAGAATGTGTGAAAATTATGATAAATTGTTATTGGAATATCTCTTGTAGTGTGGATACATTGGATGAAACATTTGAAGATCTGTGTATTATGCTCCTCTGAAGAAGCCAATTGCATGGCGAAACATGTATGGGAGTATGAATTTGTGAAATAGAACTACGAAAGAAATACAGTGCTGTAAAGAGGGAGTGGAACAACTGTATTGTGTTACAGATTTTCTAAAAAGTAAAATTTTTTAATAGTATGATTGTGTGCATGAATGTGTTTTTATGGTGAACATTTGTTATTTACTCTTATGTATCCAATGATGAATAGAAATTAAATGTTTTTTTAAGATTTTTGATAGAATGTTTTGTATACAACAATAAAAAAAATTTTCTAATGAATGTATATGTCACTATATATGATATGTTGACTGGTTGTGTCTATGGCATTAAGTGATACACCTATGAGTTTACCAAACAGGTGGGTAAGGCCTGTAAGAATACTGCAAGGATAAATGTCACTCCCCCACTGAGTAATAATCTACAGGCACAAGGGTTAATTCGTACCTATCAGAGTAAGCCAGGATAGCAGGCTCAGGTATGGTAGAGCTGATAAGTCCTTAATTGGCAGTAGCCCTGCTCAAGGTATTACCTGTTACAGAGTGGCTCAGTTGTTGCTCAGGTACAATGCTCTTCTGCAGAGTTATAGCTTAATAGGCTAAAATATTACATTCTGTAACAAATTCTTAAAAGACGTTCAAAACTTACCTGAGATAAATTTGAAGAGAGCAGTAGTTAAGAAACCTAATTAACTCCAGCTACAGGACAAGATCCTTCTACACCTACCTTCTGAAAAAGCCTCAAAACCTGGCTCTTCCGGAAAGCTTTCACTCAAGACAAATAATCCTGCCACAGTCCCCCCTCCCACCTAATATCATGCCCCACCCTTCCTCTGTACATAGTTAATTTATTAAACCTTTTATATATGCTGTATTAAGTTATGCTATCAAGCATGTTATAATAATAATAATTTTGTGTAAAACAGTTATCTGTATGTAGCCAGTTATAATGTACCATGTCATTACAAGGTCCGTCTTAGACATATTGTTATATGTAAACCGATGTGATATGCCAGATCGAATGTCTGTATAGAAAAATAAATAAATAAGACTGAGAAGAATGCCTCAGGTGAGCTACCTAACCACATCCTCTGCTAATACTGGCTGTGACTGTTTTGATGAAAGCATTTGCCTACCAAACAGGGGTAACCTGACCCTTTAGGAAATTATACAGAGTTGGAAACTCTGCAAATGTGCAGATAGGAAATGTTAAGTCTCTGATAGTGGATCCAGCAGGAATACGAGCCCTGCAGGCTCCTCTTAAAAGGTATTGTTTTGGGGAACAAGCAGATTGCAGCCTGGCAGACTCCTCTTAAGTAGTAATGCTCTGGCAATGGAGCAAGCAGATTCAGTCTTGCAGGCTCCTCTTGAAGATAATGCTCTGTTTATGGTGCAAGTGGGTTGTAGCCTTTCAGGCTCCTCTTAAAAGATGGTGAGGCCATGATGCTCCTGAAACAAACAACCACAATGGGTTGATTTTTCCAGCAGGAGCATCCTCTCATGGCCTATCCTGTTGAGTACCTGGAAGGTAACCCAGGTCCCTGGGGGGGGGGGGGGGGAGGTTTGTGGAGCCTCTGGAAAGCAGTTCCTGGATGCTCAGGAACCTGGCAACCCTTTATAAAAAGGAAAAAGAAAGGCGGCGTCAGTTCTGCTCGCTCTCTGCCACTTCTCCTCTCCCCCATCCCTCTTCCTGGTGAAGAAACAGAAGTAGAAGCCATGTGTTTATCAGCAGGTGGGGGCTGTTGGGAGGTGGTAAGTAATTTTAAGCCATTTTAAATTTGTGTGGGGAGAAAGCCTGGCTTTGAACAATCTGATGCTATTTTATGTTTGCTGTGGGGAACTGCCCACAACTGAGAGAGAGTAACGGCCGCAGAGAGTGCTTATTTACTGAGGGGAAGCCCAGCTCCCAGGTGATGTGAATAGTTTTGACGGGTCATTTTTTTTTTTTCTCAGCAGTTTTCACCGAAAAAACCCACAAACCACCCTGACCCTTCAAATTTAATTACAACGCCCCCCAAAACTTGCCTAAAGTCCCTGGTGGTCCAGCGGGGGTCCCGGGAGCAATCTCCCGCTCTCGGCCATCGGCTGCCAGTAAACAAAATGGCGCCGGTGGCCCTTTGCCCTTACCATGTGGGGCTACCGGTGCCATTGGTCGGCCCCTGTCTCATGATAGGAGCAATGGACAGCCGACGCCATCTTAGAAAATGGTGCGGGCCATCCATTGCTCCTTCCATGTGACAGGGGCCGACCAATGGCACCGGTAGCCCCTGTCACATGGTAAGGGCAAAGGGCCACCGGCGCCATTTTGTTTACTGGCAGCCGACGGCCGAGAGCGGGAGATCGCTTCCGGGACCCCCAGGGACTTTAGGCAAGATTTGGGGGAGTCGGGAGGGTGGTTGTTGGTTTTTTTTTTTTTTTTTTTTTTTTTTTTTAATAGATTAATCATACAGGCCAAGTCAGATGCTGTCTTTGAGGCAAGTATTAGTAAGAGAGCCTTGTTCTCCTTCCCCATCAAGGTGAAGCCTTGGTAATTTCCTAACATAATGACTGGTCTAGCAGGATGACAGGTAGGTTGAAATTATACTTACCTGATAACTTTCTTTCCTTGAATCCTGCTAGATCATTCAGGATCCCGACAATGAATGGTGAGAAGGATCAGGAGGACAAAAGGCATCATGAGAGGTGCGCCTGAAAGCACCCTCCTTCTGCTGTCTATATCCTTCCCTTGTCGTACTTTTGTGCTTTGCTTAGAACTGGTCCCACTACCCCTTAATATATGTTTCAAGAGTAGGGTATAAAGGAGATTTCTAGTGGTCACTGTGCTTTGGCAGTAGGCTGCTGGAATTGGCCAGAGCCATGCCTCCTTTATAGCCCTGAGTGAGGTCATGAAAAAGGCATGTTCTCTGTTAATTGAGGAGGAGGAAACTCCCAAATGTAATGACTAGTCTAGCAGGATTCAAGGAAAGAAAATTATCGGGTAAGTATAATTTCACCATAGTGTCTTCTGTCTCTTGACTTTTTAATTTCCTGACTATTAAATGAGAATTAATTGCAGAAATTCTGAAAAGTAGACTTGTTTTTTTTTTAATTCTTTATTTATGAATTTTAACAACAAACTAAAATTCACCAATTTTTGTATCCAATTGTACATTGAATTCTTGAGGAATAAACTAGATACATAAACATTTTACAAATAATAAGGTAAGCTTGATTTCACTAGTTTTCCGATTACCAAACTATATTGGAGGCCTGTTGAGCAAAACCAAATATCATAAATCTAACAAGAAAATCCTATAAAGACAGAAGAGCACAGAATTTAATATATTTTTTTTTTCCAACTTTACTTATTTTAATTGGAAGGTTCCGTGTCCCTACTCTGAGTACTACATTCTTCCAAGAACTTTTCCAAATCTAAGGGATCATAGTATACATATTTTACCCCATCCACCTTCATAATGCATTTGCATGGGAATCTTACAATAATCTGTATTCCAAATGTTCTAGATTGGCTAGAGTGATAAATTTCTTTCTCCTTGATTGCGTGTCCTTGGCTACATCTGGATATACCCATAGTTTCTGACCCAGATAGAGAGAGGATCTATTATGCATAAATGATTTTAATACCTTATCCCTATCCAAAGAAAGGGCAAATTTAACAATTAAGGTACCTCTTTTCTCGATCTGGGCGCTGTATGATGTTTCTAACAATTCTGTAATATTCAAAGTGGATTCTTGTGGGGGTACAGCATTTTGATTTCCTTCACCCAGGAAATATGCACTGATAATAGAGGGTAGATTATCAGAGGAAAAGGACAAAACCTCAATGAAATAGTTTCTAAGCTGCTCTATTGGGGAAATCAACTTACCGTACATTTTGGAAAATTGACAAATCTAAGATTAGAGTAGCGAACTACATTTTCTAAATTTTCAAGTTTTCTAGATAAGATGTTTTCTCCTCTTATTATTGATGTTTGTACCTCTTTTATCTTAGTTATATCTTCTTCCACTTTCTTGAGGGTTGTCCCATTATTTATTACCATCGGGCTTATACTCTGTAGCGTAGACTGCACATCTTTAATATTAACATTTAAAAAAGTAGACTTGTTTATGGTACTTGGACTGTAGCTAGTTTTTCCCCAGCCTAAAAAATGGAATGACCAATTTTCATCTTGACGTGTAGAAGTGTAAGGGTCAGTAAGCAAGTTGTAGCTGGTGCCTATTTAGTTTTACTCCATACATCTTTTAGTTAGGGACATTGACCCTTATTTCTCCATATTCAGGTACACAAAATGGCAACGAAAATACTCTTCTTGGCATAAATAGGAACAAAGATTTGTGTCACTAAGTTAATGAATAGTGTTTGATAGAATATTGTTGATGGGTATATGCTTCTTCCTCATCATTTACTCATTGTTGATAGGTTCAGCGTGGGAAAATGGATACAGAAGACCTCTCTCAAATTCTTAGTGCAAGCAGCCTAGGTCCAAGTTTGAAGAAATTCAGGTAAGAAGACTTCATCTGACGTTAGCTAACATAGGTCAGTTGATGGATCCTAGCATGAATGTCTGCATTTCTATTGCACAGATCCAGTACAACGGAAGTCACTTTGATAGCAACACAGTAGATGACAGAAAAGGTCTCTTGGCTTTTTCCATTCTGACCAGCATTTCCTGTCCAGACTGGCAAGGATACATCTTGCCTATCAGCCATGAGTGATGCCACTTATAGAATGTCACTCCTTTATCCAAGGCAAAAGGCACCACTTCTTCAACTGATTATTCCAGTTGGCTCAATATATATCCAAAACTGTAACAAATATAATATTTTGTAAGTTGCCGCATCAGCAAGCCTGACGACGTGTTCACCCGTGTAGGGTTGAACTGTCCAGTCTGATCCTCATCTGCGGCTCTTACCGGCTATGTAGCCTATAGGAAATGTTCAATATAGACTGAAAGTTTGTTTATAATCCGTCTGGTTATCCAAGACAGGTTTTGTCATTTTCCTGCTTTGTACAACACTGTTCTGGGCAGCTGAACGTACAAAATCCCTTTTAAGTCCACACCCAATACTTCTTCCTTCCCATGGCTAGCCACAAGATCCTATAATAATCCAAAATCTGGCCTTCTATTCCTTGCTGCCTTTCCAGATGGTGCCCTATCATCACTAGCCATTTCACTGACGGGCTTAACAAGAGGGATGGTATGGCCTGCCGGATGGACCCAATTACTTGAGCACCTATGTTTTTGCATGGACTTCTAGTTTTTACTATACATAAATCTAGTCAACATGAAGAACACAGTCTGCTGGTCAGGGCTGTCTACATGAGTTACCTGCATTTCTACTTAGACTGATTTGCCAGACAGAGCCAGCTGCTAATTAGTTCTTCTGCTGTCTCTTCACTTTTTTTTTACTACTAAGAACTCTCTGTGCTTATCCCATGCCTTCTTGAAGTCCATTTAGCCTCCATCACCCATGCCAAGAAGGGTATTCCAGTCATCCACCACTCTTTCCATGGAAAAATATTTCCTAATGTTGTTCCTGAGCCTACTCTCTCAGAGCCTCATATCAAGACCCTTTATTGTAGAACATCCTTTCCACTGAAAAAGATTTGATTCATGTGCACTATTAATACCTTTCAGGATTTGAATGTCTCTGTATTTCCCCATCTTGCCTTTTATAGGGGTCTGCATTAGACATTGTCTCCCAGGAAAAGATCATTGTGGGCAATAGGTTGAAATACTCAGCTCAGTGTGTGATAGCATTCAAAAAAGCAAACAATGTTAGGAATTATTTGGAAAGGAATGGAGAATAATATAGGAGAATATCATAATTCCTCTGCATCTCTCCCTGCTGTAAAGCACCTTGAGTAGTATGTGCTGTTTTGGAAGCCCAATGTCAAAAAGGTAGTGGAAATAAAGAGTACAGAGAAGGGCAACAAGAATTATAAAGGGAAATGGAATTTATTTTTATTTGTTTATACATTTTTATATACCGACATTAGATCAATGATGTCACATCTGTTTACAGATAACGAAAGGAAATAAGCGGGGGGGGGGGGGGGGGGTACTTATTTCTTACAGTGAAACATATCTCTAACAATGCAACGAAATGAAACTTGAAGTTCTAGCGTATATCTAACTAGGCAACAAGATAAAAAATATAGAAATATAAAATAAATAGAAATGATAACGAAACTCTTCTAACGCATCTTAATGGGACTAGAAAGTCTTAAAAAAGAAACGTGGTGAATGTGATCGGCAAGCGACCAGGGACTTGGGGGCAGGGCTAAAAAGGAGCAGTGGTTGGGGGGTTTGATCACTGGGGGAAGGCTAGTGGAAAAGCCAGGTTTTTAGGTGTTTTTTGAAGAGCTGTGTTGAGGGTTCAGATCTTAGTTGTGCTGGAAGGTTGTTGCAGAGTGAGGGTCCAGCTATGGATTGTTATGGTTAGATGTGCTTCTTTTTGGGGGGGGGGATGTGGAGAAGACCAGTGTTAGAGAATCGGAGGGTTCGTTGCGGTGTGTGGTATCGTAGGGGTGTGCTTAACCAGTTCAATTCGTCGTTGTGGAGTGACTTATGGATGAGTGATAGGACTTTGTGTTGTATTCGGAAGATGATGGGTAGCCAGTGGAGGTCCTTGAGGATGGGAGTGATGTGGTCCGATTTCTTTCTGTTTGTGAAGGATCTGGCTGCTGCATTTTGTAGTAGCTGCAGCGGTCTGATTGTGGCTGCAGGAAGACCGAGCAGAAGGGAGTTGCAGTAGTCAAGCTTTGAGAATAGTATGAATAAGGAATAATAAGGAATGGATAATAATAGATAATAAAATAATACATGATAATAGATGATAAGGATAATAATAGATAATAAGGAATGGATCCCTTATGAAGAAAGGCTAAATACTCCTTCAGAGATCCTGTTTCAGAGTGTTGTCAAGGTTTTGCTGTATCACAGGCTCTCCATGCCCTTATTCAGCCTCTTGTGGAGCCTTCCATCAGGGATCCTCATTTCCAGCCTTGCTAACCTCTTTGCTGCTCACCCCACACCCAAGCCCCCCAGCTCGATTTAACCCTGTCTTGCTAGAACATCAGAGCCTCTTCATGGAGTCACCCTTGTCTCTCTGACTTGATTGCTTTTACCTTGCTCTATGCCTTGTGGCCTCTGGGCCTTCTGTTACCTTGTGCTTTGCCTTTCGGCCTATTCAGGCCTCTCCTTGCCTATTGGCCTCCGGGCCTTATGCCTAGCGGCCTCAGTGTTCTCTATTCTGTGTTGTCTTTGTCTTGTCATGCCCTGCACCGTCCAGTTTCTAGTATCCATTCCCTGTCTTGGTATTGCTTTGTCTTGCTCCAGTCTGTATTCAGTCCCATGCCCAGCCTGTGTCTGTATCCAGTCCCAGTCCAACCTGTGTCCTGCCCGACCTGTGTCTGTATCCAGTACCAGTCCCTGCTCAATATCTCACTACCTGCCTGTTTCAGTATCCAATTCTCTTGTCCAGCCTGCCCAGTCTAGTCCAGCCTATCCAACTCCTGCCAAGACCCAGTACTAGCCCAGCTTCTATCCATGATCTTCTGCTACCATAGCTAAGCCTTACTGGTCCCAGAACCCAAGGGCTCAACCTGCAGGGGAGGGGGCTGGCTAGGCAGAAGAATGGCCTTTGTCCAGCCTTGTAGCTCTGCACTATACCTGTGGGGGTGTAGCCTGGCTCCAAACTGGCATCCCATGACAAGTGTGAGTCCTTGGCTGAGATGTGGTTGATGCAGCCTGGCAGGGAAACCCACTAGGCCCACACCAACAATAGGTAGACACGCTCGAACTGGGATGAGGTCTGGGTTTCACCTATACCAGCTCTGTTCCCCACTGGTTGAGCCCTTGGGTTCCAGGAGCCAGCAGGACTTAAGCAAGGGTCCATTAGGGAGCAATCAGGCAGAGTCTGGCACCAGGGCAAGGATGGGGCAGGCAGCAATCAAGCGGTGTCATAGTCCAGGCATAGGTCAGGGCAGGTGGAGAAAAGCGTGGTCAGGATCCAGAGCCAAAAACAGGGAGTCAATCCAGAGCCAAAAACAGGGAGTCAATCAGGACAGTGCAAAGAGACAGGAACCAGAGTAGACATGACAAGTGACCCAGACAGGCAGGGATATGACCAGATGAGCAAGGAGTGTGTTTAGAGACAAGGCTGGAGAAGGGGAGTGGGATGGGAGTCAAAGTAGATGGGCAAGAAGCCTTTTGTCTTGCCTGTGCTCCTGCAAGGATTGGAGTAGCAACGCACACTGCAAGCAGCTAAGCGCAGCAGATGAGCTGCTGTTGAGGCGTTGGTGGAAGGCGTGGGTGGCGTGGCTGCTGTTCCTGCCACAAGGCCTTTATCAGATGCAGAGCAACATGCACATGCACCTAGGGAGGTGCCCAGAAGGCAGGAAGGTGGTGTCTCGATCAGTGCGGCAGCTGAGGGTGAGTAGGTCAGTTGCAAGGCCCGTCTTGCGACGGGCCCATTGTTATAAATCCCATGTTTTTATCCCATGCTTTCTTGAATTCAGATACTGGTTTTGTTTCTACCACCTCCACAGGGAGGCTGTTCCATGCATTCGCTAGTCTCTCTGTAAAGAAATAGTTCCCAAGATTACTCCTGAGTCTACCCCTTTCACTTTCATCACATGACCCCTTGTTCTAGAGCCACCTTTCTCTTGAAAGAGGCTTGCCTCCTGTGCATGTAAACCTTTGAGATATTTAAATGTCTCTATCATATCTCACCTTTTTTCTGGGGTGTACATATTCAGATCTTTAAGTCTATTCCCATATGCTTTAGAATGAAGACCACTGACCATTTTAGTAGCCACCCTCTGGACCGACTCCATCCAGTTTATATTCTTTTGAAGGTGCAGTCTCCAGAATTGTACACAGTATTCCAAGTGAGGTCTCACCAGGGACCTTATAGAGGCAATATCACCTCCCTTTTTCTGCTGACCATTCCTCTCCCTATGCAGCCAAGCTTCTTTCTGGGTTTTGCAGTCGCTTGATCCATCTGTTGGGCTACCTTAAGATCATCAGACACAATTACCCCAAGATCCCACTCTTCCTTTGTGCTTAGAAGAATTTCACCTCTAATGCTATACCTTTCCCTTGGGTTTTTGCAGCCTAATTGCATTACTCTTAATGCTAAAAAAAAATGCAATCTCAGCTGCCAGACATTAGACCATTCCTCGAGCTTTGCTAGATCCCTCCTCATGTTTTCCAACTCTTCCTAGCTATCCACCATGTCACAGATTTTGGAATCATCAGCAAAAGGATAAACCTTTCCTGGCTATCCTTCCACTATGTGGCTCACAAAAACATTGAAAAGAACTGATCCCTGAGGCCCACTGCTAGTAATGCTCACTCCTCAGAGTAAACTCCATTTACCACTACCCTTTGTCGCCTCCCACTCAGCCAGTTTCTAACCCAGTCAGTCACTTTAGGATCTATACCAAGGGTGCACTATTTATTTATAAGTCTTCTGTGCAGAACCATGTCAAAGGTCTTACTGAAATCCAAATAATTGTATTTAGTGATTGCCAGCAGTCACTTTGATTTGTTTAACTTCTGATATGTTGTTGCAACCCCACCACTGTTTGAAGCACCTGGGCAGCTATGCCATTTTCTGTTTTCTGTGCAATAGTTACACTATGTACCCCCTGCTGTTTTGTACTTGGCCCTCCCAACACAGCCAACCTAGTGAAACACGGTTCGTGTTGGGGCACCAGAAATTGTAAATCCAAACAGCGTGAAGATAAACATACATTAAAGATGGTTTTCCACTGCTCTTGAGTGAACAAGTTGATCTTCCTTACAAGAAAGGATCCTTACTTGCATCAGTGCTTCACTTTTACATTTTGGATATCATCCCTGTGTGTACCGGTCGTTCTCTCCACCTCATGTATGCTACTTGCTTTGACCAGAGAGATACCCATGCCAGAAATGATATTCAAAGGAGATGATTCAGCAGAACTGAATCAAATCTCTGTGTATCTGCAGGATGTAATAGGGAAAATTGACAACTAAAGAATAGCAAATCACCTGAACCAGATGGCATACATTCCAGCATGCTGAAAAAGTGAAAAATGAAATTGCACATCTACTATTAGTAATTTGTAAACTATGGTACCTGAAGACTGGAGGGTTGCCAACTTAATACCAATTTATAAAAAGGGATCCAGGAGTGATCCAGAAAACCAGACCAATGAGTATGATGTCTGTCCCAGGCAAAATGGTTGAAACTTTCATAAATCACAAAATTGCTGAATATATAGTTCTGCATAGTTTAATGGGATAAAGCCAACATGAAATTAGCCAAGGGAAGTCTTGCTCGCCAATCTACTATATTTTATTTTGCGGGTGGAAACAAACGTGGATAAAGGTGAGCCAGTTGATTATGGTGTATTTGGATTTCCAGAAAGCATTTGACAAAGTCCCTTATGAGAGACTACTTAGGAAATTAAAAAGTCATGGGATAGAGGGCAGTGTCCTTTTGTGGATTGCCAACTGGTTAAAGATAGAAAACAGAGTAGGGCTAAATGGTAAATTTTCCCAATGGAGAAAGGTTAATAGTTCAGTGCCCCAGGGATCTGTCTGGGACCACTGCTTTTTAATATTTATTTATTTATTTTATTTAAAGTTTTTTTATATACCGCCACTCATCAGATATAATCGTAAGCATTCTGGAAATGGGAAAAACAAGTGAGATGATCAAATCTGCTAATGGCACAAAATTATTTAAAGTTGTTAAATCACAAGAGGATTGTGAGAAATTGCAAGAGGACCTTGCAAAACTGGGAGTCTGGGCATGCAAATGAAATTTGATGTGGACAAGGCTTGAGTTTTTCTGCTGCCTAGCCAGCCCCTTTCTCTGCAGGTTGAGCCCTGGTAGGGCTTGGCTTCTTCAGCAGAGCCTCATGGTAAGTCAGACTGGAGAGGCTAAAAAAGGCAAGGCAGGCATAGGCAGGAACTGAGGTTAGGGGCAGGCTGGAAGCTGAGGACTGGATGCTGGAGTAGGGCTGGACAGACACAGGCTGGAAATGGATGCAGGCTCTGACTAGGGACTAGATACAGTGTACAAGGTGAACTGGGGAACAGATAAAGAACTGGACAGGGTGGTGCAAGAGAGAACAAGGACTGACTAGACAGAACAGGCAACAATAAACAGGGAAGCCCAC